>NC_135956.1:57616455-58226871 GCF_053455715.1 Rhinoraja longicauda | reverse complement strand
CAGAAGGGAACTGCATCAGTATCTGAAGGGAATTGCAGGGTTATGTGGAGAGTACGAACAGGAACGGCTGCTCTCCTCGTGCAAAGAGTTGGCATCAGCTTAAAGTGTTGCACTGTACCTTTATGAGCTGTCAAGTCAAGTCAAGTCAATTTATTTGTATAGCACATTTAAAAACAACCCACGTTGACCAAAGTGCTGCACATCTGACTAGGAAAAAAAAAGAAACATACAGTGGCAGGCAGCCAAACACAACGGCGCGGCCATCTTGAACAAAATGTTAATTCAATCACCCACAGTCCAACAATAAAAGCACTAAACAGGCACCCAAATTACCCAACCCCAAAAACCCCTGTGATGTTATCTTTGCACAGCGAGATTTCAATCCAGATGCGCGTATCAGATTTTCATGCACGAAGGCTTAGAAAAGGAATACCATCATTATTAGATAAAATACATTTTGTATAGTGCTGAATCAAAATGTAATGTTTTATTAAGAATGTGACACATTATTAAGACTAATTCTGAGACCATAGCAAGAAAATCCAGTCAAAAACAATATCTTCCATCCCCATCTGCTTTGAATGTCAAAGAAAATTACATTAAATTCAATGTTTAAATATGGTCCACAACAATAAATGTAAAACTCTTCGGTACATGCACAACCACTGGCTATAATATTTCTTTATCCTCTTGAGAAGTTTGTTATATATGAACAAGAGAGAAAGTTATTCATGCAAGAGGGGCTAAAATTATTCTAAGATACCTCTGAAACTAGGATTTTCATTGTCTCTTGATTCCCAATTCACGATAATGCAGATTGTACTATGAGAATAGCAATTTGCAAAACATCAGAATGGCAACATATAATTTAATTTTCCCTCTCTCTTTCTCTCTCTCTTTCTCTCTCTCTTTCTCTCTCTCTTTCTCTCTCTCTTTCTCTCTCTCTCTCTCTCTCTCTCTCTCTCTCTCTCTCTCTCTCTCTCTCTCTCTCTCTCTCTCTCTCTCTCTCTCTCTCTCTCTCTCTCTCTCTCTCTCTCTCTCTCTCTCTCTCTCTCTCTCTCTCTCTCTCTCTCTCTCTCTCTCTCTCTCTCTCTCTCTCTCTCTCTCTCTCTCTCCCTCTCCCTCTCCCTCTCTCTCTCCCTCTCCCTCTCCCTCTCCCTCTCTCCCCCCCCTCTCTCCCCTCGCTGCCCCCGTTCGGGACTCCTCTTCCCCCGGTCGCCTTGCCACTGCCGCCTCCGGCTCCGTCAGTTCCCCCTCCTCCCGCGGTGCAGGCTTCCCCGTCCCCACCCCCGGTGGGGCCTCCCTCTCCTCTCCGCACCCGCTCCGGTCGGGTGGTCCGGGCACCTGCCCGGTACCCGCGCCGAGGGTTCTGGGGGGGGGGTCATGTAGGGGCACAGGGATTGGTCCAGACCATCAAACCCTCTGATTGGTAGAAGAGGTGAGGAGGTGCGCAGGTAAAGGTACAGAGCAGTCTGGTTTAGAACTCCGAGAGAGACAGTAAGATTTATGGTTGTCTGTCGTTTGGTGCATTGGTTGTCACGGTTGTTAATCTTACAATAAACATCTACCTCAACGCGCATCGCCTACGACTCGCCATAATAATATCTTATCAGGACAAAATGTTTCCAAGCTTTTCAAAATCAGTGAAACTATTTTGAATTGCAATGATCTTTTTAGAGGCAATATATAGCAGCCAGTAACACCAGCAGTATTTCACTGTAACAGATGATTAATCCATTTGCTGCAGTGTTGATGAATGAAAAAAATCCTGAATATGAAAGTGAGAGAATTCTCTGCTTTCCAGTCAACCTACATAAAGCAGTCCCACCTTGCTTCCTGCAAAGACTCTATCCCCTACTCCCAGACTACGCTGCATCTGTGCCCAAGATGAGGTGTTCCATACTAGAACATCCAAGATGTCCTCGTTCTTTAGCGAACGGGGGTTCTCCTCTCCCATCATAGATGAGGCCCTCACTCGTGTCTCCTCGGTACCTGCAGCTCCGCCCTTGCTCCCCCTGCCCCTAGTCGCAACAGAGACAGAGTCCCCCTAGTCCTCACCTTCCACCCCATCAGCATTCGCATACAACACATAATCCTCCGAAATTTCCGCTACCTCCAACAGGATCCCACCACTAGCCTAATTTTCCTATCTCCACCCCTTTCCGCCTTCTGCAGAGACCATTCCCTCCACAACTCCCTGGTTAACTCATCTCTTCCCATCCAAACCACTCCCTCCCCAGGTACCTTCCCCTACAACCACAGTAGATGCAACACCTGTTGCTATACCTCCTCCCTTGACTCTGTCTAGGTACCCCGACGGTCCTTTCAGGTGAGGCAGAGGTTTACTTACATCTTCTCCAACCTCATTTACTATATCTGGTGTTCTCGGTGTGGACTCCTATATATCGGAGAGACCAAACGCAGGCTGGGCAACCATTACGCTGAACACCTACGCTCAGCTTAACCTATGCGATCTCCCAGTTGCCAAACATTTGAACTCCTCTTCCCACTCCCATACTGCCCTTGCTGTCTTGGGCCTGTCAGAGTGGGCCCACATGCAAATTGGACGAACAGCACCTGATATTTCACTTGGGCAGCTTACAACCCAGCAGCATGATTTCTCTAACTTCAAGTAACCCTTGCATTCCCTCTCACTCTGTCCTTCCCCGACCCTAGTCTTCTTGCTAATTTCACTATTTGTATTCCTTCGTTATCATCTTGTCCCCGGCAAACAATGGACTATTGTGGTCTCCACAATTCCTGAGTCGTTGGTGCAGGCTCTGCTTTGTTCTGTACCGTCTCATCCCTCCAGTGTGCCCTTCCATGCCCTCAGTCTGATGAAGGGCCTCGGATCAAAATGTCACCTATTCCTTTTTTCCAGAGATGCTGACTGACCCTCTGATCCAGCATTTTGTGTCTAGCTTCAGAGCACATTGCACATTTTCTCCATCTTCTGGATCCTCAGTTATTCATTTTAGATATCCATGAGATTAAATGTCTGCAATATACCTGGACATAATGTTCCAGGGAGCATGAACCTTGCCTACATACCTTGCCTAAGTGTCATTTTTGCACCATTCTTTGAAATAGGACCTACTTGAAAAGAATTAAGTGATGACAGTATTATGTCTTACTGCCAGCAACTTGGCATTTCTTCTTTACTTCAGTTAAGATCAGGCTTGGGGGAGTCTTCAATTTTCAAACCGTGATACTCAGGAGAATGGGACTGATGGGAATTCTTTGAGAGCCATCATAAACTCAATGGACCGAATGGCTCCTTCTATGTTATATGAGAAAAAGTATATTTTTGATTTTTTATTTGTTATTTTACTCAAGATTAACTATGTTGAGATGTAAAAATGTTTCTATTAAGCCCAATTTTCTTGTCATATTTTAAAAGCATGCTTAAATTCAATATTCAGCCAACTTTAGATTAATATTCATATTTATATTCATTTCTTTGCTTCATAAAAGATAAATATACTTCAAGTCAAAACAGAACTGTCAGACATAATTATAAGTTCCTTGAAGCACAAAATCTCATGCACATGGAACAAGGCAAAGGAGCTGTTTGCCTCAATGCATTCCAGTCATAACATTTCATATCACCATTTCCAGCCATAATCTGCGTTTTTGTTATTTCTCTTCCAATTCCCAATGAGAAGGGGAAAAGGCATATGGTCATTTCAGGCTACTTTAAAGATAGTTACAATAAAAACAATATTGTTCTTATTAATTTCTTTTTTACAAAGTCCATTTTCAATGAAGTGTTATCATTTTTGCTTCTTAGAAACATCGAAAACATATAAAATAGGTGCAGGAGGAGGCCGTTTGGCCCTTCGAGCCAGCACCGCCATTCATTGTGATCATGGCTGATCATGCACAATCAGTAACCCATGCCTGCCTTCTCCCCATACTCCTTGATTCCGCTAGCCCCTAGAGCTTTATCGAACTCTCTTTTAAATTCATCAGATCATTCTTCAGATCATTTGCTTCTTCAATGAACTCATTTATTTTCTTGCATTCAAAACTTGACATTAGCTGAGGGCATTTTCAAGCATGGCAGCAGTATCTTTGGAAATGTAATAGCCCAGTAATATTCACTGTGCCAAAACACGCCATCAGAGCATGGTTCTGATGACCCAGGGGGTCAGCACCCATTATAGAACATGGAACAGAACAGCACATCATAGGAACTGGCCCTTTGGCCCACAATCACAGTGCCAAACATGATACCAAGATAAATAATTTGTTAGATTATTAACCGCACCATCAGAATTTGAAAACGTTGGTGATAGAAGTAAATGTAATTAAAGGCAAAGTATTAAAATGACTAGTAACTCAAGAAACATAATCATGCAGGCTGATTGACCATCTTTGGAAAAGCAATCTTGTAATTAATGTGTAGGAAGGAACTACAGATGCTGGTTTAAACCGGAGACAGACACAAAAAGCTTGAGTATCTCAGCGGAACAGGCAGCATCTCGGGAGGGAAAGAATAGGTGACGTTTCAGGTTGAGACCCTTCTTCAGTCTAGTTAGGGATAATGGAAAGAAAAGATATAGACGGTGAAGTAGAGAGATAAAGAACAATGAATGAAAGATATGCAAAAAACGATGATAAAGGAAATAGGCCATTGTTAGCTGTTTGTTGGGTGAAAATGAGAAGTTAATGTGACCAGGGTTGGGGAGGGATAGAGAATGCTGGGGTGACTTGAAGTTAGAGAAATCAATATTCATACCACTGGGCTGTAAGCTGCCCAAGCGAAATATGAGATGCTGTTCCTCCAATTTGCGTTTAGCCTCACTCTGACAATGGCGGAGACCTAGGACAGAAACGTCAGTGTGGGAATAGTGTGCGATGGCTGATGGGGTGAAAGGTAAGGACTGGGGGGACTCTGCCTCTGTTGCAACTAGGGGGAGAGGGATCAAGGGCGGAGCCGCGGGGTACTGAGGAGACACGAGTGAGGGCCTCATCTATAATGGGAGGGGGGAACCCCCGTACCCTAAAGAATGAGGACATCTCGGATGTCTTGGTATGCCACACCTCATCTTGGGCGCAGATGAGGTGTAGACAGAGGAATTGGGAATAGGGGATAGAGTCTTTGCAGGAAGCAGGGTGGGAAGAAGTATAATCAAGGTAGTTGTGGGAGTCAGTGGGTTTGTAATAGATGTCAGTCCATAGTCTATTTCCTGTGATGGAGACTGTGAGATCAAGAAAGGGGAGGAAGGTGTTGGAAATGGTCCAAGTAAATTTGAGTGCAGGATGGAAATTGGTGGTGAAGTTGATGAAGTCCATGAGTTCTGCATGGGTGCAGGAGGTAGCACCGATGCAGTCGTCAATGTAACAGAGGGCTGAGGATAGGGCCAGTGTACACCTGGAACAGGGATTGTTCAACGTACCCTACAAAGAGGCAGGCGTAGCTGGGACCCATGCGGGTGCCCAAAGCTACGCCTTGGACTTGGAGGAAGTGGGAGGAGTCAAAGGAGAAGTTAATGAGGGTGAGGACCAGCTTTCCTAGGCAGAGTAGAGTTTTAGTGGAGGGAAATTGGATGGTTCTGCGGTCGAGGAAGAAATGGAGGGCTTTCAGACATTTCTGGTGAGGGATGGAGGTGTAGAACGACTGAACATCCAGAGTAAAGGTGAGGGAGTGGGGGCTCGGAAAGAGGAAGTCATTAAAGAGACCAAGGGCATGTGAGGTATCCTGGACATAGGTCGGGCGAGATTGGACCAGGGGAGATAGGATGGTGTCGAGCTGTGTGGAAATCATTTCAGTGGGACATGCGGAGGCAGAAACAATGGGTCTGCCAGGGCAGATGTGTTTGTGGATTTTTGGGGGAAAGGTAAAACCGGGCTGTGTGGGGCTGGGAAACAATAAGGTTGGAGGCTGTGGAAGGCAGACAGCCAGAAGTGGTGAAATCGGAAATGGTCTGTGAGATTATGGCCTGGTGCTCATCTGTGGGAACATGGTCCAAGGATAGGTAGGAAGAGGTGTCCGAGAGCTGGCGCCTGGTCTCAGCCCGGTAGAGGTCAGCGTGCCAGATTACCACGGCACCTCCCTTGTCGGCAGGTTTGATGATAATGTCAAGGTTGCGAGGTTTGGTGGGGGGATGGTGGGTGTTCAGAGAGGAGGGGGGGACTCTTGTATGGGTGGGGTGTGGCCGGGGTAACCTGGTTAAAAGAGGGGGAAGGGGTAGACCCAGTGGAACCACCACTGAGGTGCCCTGTAGGAGGGGAGGGGTGGAAGGAGTAGGACACAGGAAAGTCAGACCACGTGGTGTTGGAGTCTGCATCATGGAGGCTGAGCCTGGTGAGGTGATGGCTCCGGCCCACTGGTGGGCGGTGGAGAGCCGAGCGTTGGCGGAGTCGCTGGTGGAGGCCCGAGGGGGGCTGGAGTAAGTATCTGGGTCAGCGGCAGCAGTATCGGTGGTCCCGGGGAGACAGTGAAGGTCGGCGGCCCAGGGGAGATGGTGAGAGTCATCGGTGTAATTACAATCTTGTAAATGGCTGGCCCCATAATTGCAGACTATATCATGAGCTGTGAACAGTGGGTATTAAGTTAAAGAAGCACAAGTAGTTTGTTGCTTCAGTTCAAAGGAATGTTTTCAACTGTACTCGGCTAGAAAGGAGGAGAGAAAGTGAATTGGTGAGTTTGCAAATGTGGCACAATGGCCATAGTTTGCAGATATTGGAGGTGATTAAAAAGGAGACCTAGTGCCATCCAATATTGGTCCCTTTGATTGCTAAACACTACTGTGGGAGTGGGGGAGTTCAGGTATAGTGGGAGCTGTGGTCAGGAACAGATGTGTTTGGTGATAGAATCACACTAAAGATGATAGAAATAGTTGAAATTGAACCATTGAATAGCCTCTTTGTATGAAGTAGAGGGGAGAAAGGATTCTTGGAGAAAAGCACTTTAACAAGTTTGGAAGATAAATTAGCTCTGCTGAATGGAAGCAAGTGGCACCAGCACTTTTAGTCAATTCCTTCACCAGTTTCAGACAACAGTGTAGACAAAAAGAAATGATCTCATTAGATCTAGCGAGATAAGAACCTCTTTCTCTTCTTTCAAACCGTTGGCGTCATCACAGCCATCACACTCTTAAAGCCACAACGCCTTTGCCAATTTATGATTATGCTTCTTTCCTCAAACAACGATTAAAATCTGCATTCCTTAAGATGCAAACAATACTTCTGCATTCTAGAATTGATACACACTTGACTAACGTCATTTCTCCCATCATAAGTGGGACACTCTTCCACTCTCAGCCTCTTCAATATTTATTACAAGGCAAACAGAACTATCTGGCAGAATGTATGCCAGAATCAGAGTGACAGACCACTATGTCACTTCCTTAGAAAATGCCGTAACCTTCATAATGATATACAATTCTGAGGCAGATTTGGCATAGCTTTGCTGAGTGGCTGATTAACCCAACAACCATTTTAGTTGTTTGGATTAAACCTAAATAATTACTTATCTCCAGTTATTTGCTCCATTTTTTTAAGCAAGAGGGGAGCTACCAGTAAGAATTGATATCTGCTTATGAATAATGACAGTTTGTAAACAGAGAAAAGACAGCACAGATTCAGCAGAAATATTTCCATATGTCCTCAGGACACAGAAGGAGACTATTTCAGCCCATCGAGCCTTTGTCAGCTCACAGAGTACTTCAATTCCTCCAAACCTATTCCTCTAATTTCCCAGCAAACTATTCTCCCCACTCTCCAATTAAGCTTCCTATCACAATCCCCACATCACCCCCCTCCCCCACTCCCCCCCCCCACCCCACCCCAATTCAATCATTCACCCACACACTAGGAATAATTTATGGTGGTCAATTAATGTACCATCTCATACGTCTTTAAGATAAGGGAGGAAACTGAAGCACATGGAGGAAGCCAGGAGAACGTATAATCTGCACATGGATGGCATTGAAGGCCAGGATCAAAATCTAGTCACTGGAGCCATGAGGCAACGATTCTATGCAGCACCATTGTATCCAAATACCATGACTTAAAGAGTTAACTTATAACTTCTGTATGCAAAACCTGACTTGTATTTTCTTAAATCTGGAAGGAAGAGAGGCTTTAAGAAAATTGACCATTACTGATTGGACATTTTCATTCAGACTCCACCTATGTATTAGTTGAGTAAGACACAAAATGCTGGAGTAACTCAGCGGGTCAGGCAGCATCTCGGGAGAGAAGGAATGGGTGACGTTTCGGGTCGAGACCCTTCTACACCTATTAGTTGAAGAACTCTTGTGATATACTTGTTCTTAATAAAGCAGTTTATACTGCTTGTGAGCATACTATATAACCATTGTTGGATGTTGAGGGGAAGTATAGATGGGGGAGTCAATCAAATACTTATGGACATAGCTTTAAGGTGAGAGGAAGAAATTCTAAAGGATATGTTAAGGGTAAGTTTGTGCACTGGGAGTGGTAGGTGCCTGGAACACGCTGTCAGAGGTGGTGGTGGAAGCAGATATAGTGGCATTAAAGAGGCTTCCATAAAGGCATATGTTGATAGATATAGGTTATATAGGTACAGGGAATGGGGAGATATGGATCATGTGCAGCAGATAGGGATTAATTCAAGTAGGCACCTTGTTCTGCAGAAACATCATGTGCCAAAAGGCCTGTTTGTGTGCTGTATATTTTGTTTTATAAACTACAAGAATCAGAAGCTCAGAGATGACCACGGAGGCGTGAAGTTGGGCGTCGAAGACGGTGAGGCCTCGGCGACGGCAGCAGTGAAGCATCGTGATGATGGGGCCTCGGCAATGGTGAAGTCCCGCGGTCGATGGTCGATGAGAGCGTGGAGGACTGCCGTGAGGGGAAAGGGGAAGAACAATGGAGGACCCGGCGTGGGGGGACCGCCGTGAGGGAGAACAATGGAGGACCCGGCGTGGGGGGGATTGCCGTGAGGGAGGTGGGGGGAGAACAATGGACAATAGGTGGTGGTTGGGAGACAAAGAACAATGGGGACCTGGCGTGGGAAAACTGCTGGGGTGGGGGGCGGGGGGGGGGGACAAAAGGAGGAGCCGGCGTGTTTTGTAACTTTGTCAGCACTGTAGGTGGCTGCTATTTGTATACATTGTGTATGCAAGCAAAGAATCTCACTGTGCCTAGTCACACATGACAATAAAGTATTCCCATTCCTATCCTATTCCTGTGCGAAACGATTATTTTTACAGTGAAATGCAATTGTGGCACTCTTCAGGTGAAATTGTTCAACTCGAGAAATTTGTGGTTGTGAAGTGCATTTGTGATGATGACTCAATTTCCACGCTACCTTCACATGGGATGAGGTAAGTCTCTGAGTGGTACTCTGAAAATGACGTTATATTGTTCTGAGGTGGGCCTGCCCTTACGCATTCGCAGAATTATGACATTATGTGTTTCTACATTGAGCCCATCTTGCATTGGTGCAGAATTCCCCAATACATTCATCGTCACCATACCAATCTCAACCATTTCCACTGCACCCTCCCACATTCCCAGTTCACCACTCAATCCCCAATTGACCACTACCCCCCACATTCCCAGATCACCACTCAATCCGCAATTGACCTCCCCCCCACTCCCCCCCCCCCCCCCCCCCCATATATTCTCAGTCCCTGATCCCCTGACTCCTCAATTGAACCCTCAATTGAAGAATTGAACAACTGACATTTACAATGTTGTGGACAGCATTGTAAGCCCACCTCCTTCAGGTTAGTATATCTCTCTCAGAGCTGGTGAATTTCTGAATCTGAGTTAATCAACAATAAAAATAAATATCCAAATAATCAAAAATAAAGATATGCAAGCAGAGTCTCATAGGTTTTACATCAGAGACTTTGTGTTAATTAGACTTGGTGGCCATCATCATAGAATGGACAAAATGGACCTCAAAATATTCCAATGTATACCAAAGAGATGAGATTTCTTAGTTCACATTGAAAGGCTCACTATCAGACATTGTCCCCTGTTCTTTTTTCCAATAAAGCAATATGCAACACCACTGGAGCATTGGTGATCATTTAAACTTCTAGCCATAATATTAAATGGACAATTTCAGACAGGACATTCACAGTTTTTCTAATATTTTCTCATCTTTGATTTTAATGACCATGTCAAGATGCACATTGTGCTGCATGCTTTAACTTGGGCAGTTAAATGAACTTACAAACCAATTAACCATTAAAAAAACTATCAGAAAACCTCTTAAATTAGGAACGAGTGATCTGTTAGGGAATATTATAAATGAACGAGAACAAGTGGGCCCAAACCACTCCTGCATTGGTGCAGCACCCTCTCCTCCTCCACTCCCCCCTCCCCTCTCCCTCTCCCCACTTCCCCATCCCCCTCCCCCCCTCCACTCCCCCTTCCCCCTCCCCTCTCCCCCCATCTCACGTAAGTATCAGATCAACGGGGCCCCAACTGTGCATGCGCGGTTTTTTAAACTTTAAAATGTGAATAACTTTAAAAATGTAACACCGATCTCAATGAAAATTCTTCCATAGGACCACGGGATGACGGCGAGTAAGGTGGGCCTAAAATTGTCACACTATCATCTACCATTTTGGCTGTAGTTCAATAACAAACAAGCAAACGAGAGTTTTAGTTTATAGATGAAATAATATTATGTCATGAACTGAAAAATACATTATAATCAGCAATGCATGCCTGAGTAATATTACTTAGAATTGGCAAAAGGGCAAAATATGTGTGACTATTTTGAGCAGCAGAACTCACCCTCCCAACAAAGGTGGAGATATTTCCAGTTAACAAGGCAGTTTAAACACTTTATTTTTTTAAACAAAGCACATTTAATTCTGAGGAGTAATTTGTACAGGGATTATAATTTACAAAGGATTTCCAAAGCACAAGTGCAATAATTATAATACAAGAAAAACGTATCAATGAGTAGCAGACAAACAAGTTGTCCATTGAGAACAGAGGTTGTTGAGTATATTATGATCTGACCATGCTACTGAGTGCGAGAGATCATTTGTTTTATGACTCTTGTGTAGGCAATGTCAACTGACCGCCAGCAATCTGCTTGGATATTCCAGTCTCGGTACCACTTCTCTGTGATTTGAGTAAGACAAATGAGAAGGAAACCACGCAAAAATTGTTTTAATTCCTCACTGCACATCTAACCAGACTATGTATCAGCTGCTCACTTCATTCTGCTTAAGGCAGAAAAACATGAGAAATATAAACAGGAATGGGGCCTTAGGCAAACAGTTATTGGACACATTGTCTGACTGGCAATGAGGAGCCTGTCATACCCTTAATGTAGATCTGTAAGATGACCCCATGGGCCACTTGGCACAATTTGCCATTCATCGGTGCAAGGAAAGATCACATGATCAATAGTTGATGGCATTTCCGTCAATTCACGCGTGAACAATAGACAATAGACAATAGACAATAGGTGCAGGAGTAGGCCATTCAGCCCTTCAAGCCAGCACTACCATTCAATGTGATCATGGCTGATCATTCTCAATCAGTACCCCGTTCCTGCCTTCTCCCCATACCCCCTGACTCCGCTACCCTTAAGAGCTCTATCTAGCTCTCTCTTGAATGCATTCAGAGAATTGGCCTCCACTGCCTTCTGAGGCAGAGAATTCCACAGATTTACAACTCTGTGACTGAAAAAGTTTTTCCTCATCTCCGTTCTAAATGGCCTATCCCTTATTCTTAAACTGTGGCCCCTGTGGCCCCTGTGGCCCCAGTGAATGATGCCATCTAATGATTAAAAGCTCTGAAATCTTTCGGACTGTGTCTAAATCCAAACATCTTAGGAGAGGTAATAGACAATAGACAATAGACAATAGGTGCAGGAGTAGGCCATTCAGCCCTTCGAGCCAGCACCGACATTCAATGCGATCATGGCTGATCACTCTCAATCAGTACCCCGTTCCTGCCTTCTCCCCATACCCCCTCACTCCGCTATCCTTAAGAGCTCTATCCAGCTCTCTCTTGAAAGCATCCAATGAACTGGCCTCCACTGCCTTCTGAGGCAGAGAATTCCACACCTTCACCACTCTCTGACTGAAAATGTTCTTCCTCATCTCCGTTCTAAATGGCCTACCCCTTATTCTTAAACTGTGGCCCCTTGTTCTGGACTCCCCCAACATTGGGAACATGTTTCCTGCCTCTAATGCGTCCAATCCCCTAATTATCTTATATGTTTCAATAAGATCCCCCCTCATCCTTCTAAATTCCAGTGTATACAAGCCTAATTGCTCCAGCCTTTCAACATACGACAGTCCCGCCATTCCGGGAATTAACCTCGTGAACCTACGCTGCACGCCCTCAATAGCAAGAATATCCTTCCTCAAATTTGGAGACCAAAACTGCACACAGTACTCCAGGTGCGGTCTCACCAGGGCCCGGTACAACTGTAGAAGGACCTCTTTGCTCCTATACTCAACTCCTCTTGTTATGAAGGCCAACATTCCATTGGCTTTCTTCACTGCCTGCTGTACCTGCATGCTTCCTTTCAGTGACTGATGCACTAGGACACCCAGATCTCGTTGAACATCCCCTCTTCCTAACTTGACACCATTCAGATAATAATCTGCCTTTCTATTCTTACTTCCAAAGTGAATAACCTCACACTTATCTACATTAAACTGCATCTGCCATGTATCCGCCCACTCACACAACCTGTCCAAGTCACCCTGCAGCCTTATTGCATCTTCCTCACAATTCACACTACCCCCCATCTTAGTATCATCTGCAAATTTGCTAATGGTACTTTTAATCCCTTCATCTAAGTCATTAATGTATATCGTAAATAGCTGGGGTCCCAGCACCGAACCTTGCGGTACTCCACTGGTCACTGCCTGCCATTCCGAAAGGGACCCATTTATCCCCACTCTTTGCTTCCTGTCTGTCAACCAATTTTCTATCCATGTCAGTACCCTACCTCCAATACCATGTGCTCTAATTTTGCCCACTAATCTCCTATGTGGGACCTTGTCGAAGGCTTTCTGAAAGTCGAGGTACACCACATCCACTGACACTCCCCTGTCAATTTTCCTAGTTACATCCTCAAAAAATTCCAGTAGATTTGTCAAGCATGATTTCCCCTTCGTAAATCCATGCTGACTCGGAATGATCCTGTTACTGCTATCCAAATGCTCAGCAATTTCGTCTTTTATAATTGACTCCAGCATCTTCCCCACCACTGATGTCAGATTAACTGGTCTATAATTACCCGTTTTCTCTCTCCCTCCTTTCTTAAAAAGTGGGATAACATTTGCTATCCTCCAATCCACAGGAACTGATCCTGAATCTATAGAACATTGAAAAATGATCTCCAATGCTTCCACTATTTCTAGAGCCACCTCCTTAAGTACCCTGGGATGCAGACCATCAGGCCCTGGGGATTTATCAGCCTTCAGTCCCATCAGTCTACCCAAAACCATTTCCTGCCTAATGTGGATTTCCTTCAGTTCCTCCATCACCCTAGGTTCTCCGGCCCCTAGAACATTTGGGAGATTGTGTGTATCTTCCTCAGTGAAGACAGATCCAAAGTAACGGTTTAACTCGTCTGCCATTTCTTTGTTCCCCATAATAAATTCCCCTGCTTCTGTCTTCAAGGGACCCACATTTGCCTTGACTATTTTTTTCCTCTTCACGTACCTAAAAAAACTTTTGCTATCCTCCTTTATATTATTGGCTAGTTTACCCTCGTACCTCATCTTTTCTCCCCGTATTGCCTTTTTAGTTAACTTTTGTTGCTCTTTAAAAGAGTCCCAATCCTCTGTCTTCCCACTCTTCTTTGCTATGTTATACTTCCTCTCCTTAATTTTTATGCTGTCCTTGACTTCCCTTGTCAGCCACAGGTGTCTCTTACTCCCCTTAGAGTCTTTCCGCCTCTTTGGGATAAATTGATCCTGCAACCTCTGCATTATTCCCAGGAATACCTGCCATTGCTGTTCTACCGTCTTCCCTGCTAGGGCCTCCTTCCAGTCAATTTTGGCCATCTCCTGCCTCATGTCTCTGTAATCCCCTTTGCTATACTGTAATTGCAGAGGTGCCATGACCTAGACAAGGAGAATGAATGTAAGATATCCAGGTTTGCTGATAATATAATGCTAGCTTATAGGAGTAAAAATAGGTCATTTGAGGTGATCTTGCAATCAGTACGATCATGGCTTGGTCTGCATTGATTTTCCACTTTATTTGAAGGGAAAATCAATAAGGGGTCTGTCAACATCAGCCCTCTTATTTTTAAATATTTCAATACTGCCATTCTTCTAAACTTCAATGAGTTTAGGGTCAACCATTTTAATTATAAAACATCCTCTTATCTTAGAATTCAACCCAGTGAACCTCCTCTGAATGGCCTTCAACGCGGCACGGTAGCGCAGCGGTAGAGTTGCTGCTTTACAGCGAATGCAGCGCCGGAGACTCAGGTTCGATCCTGTCTACGGGTGCTGCACTGTAAGGAGTTTGTACGTTCTCCCCGTGACCTGCGTGGGTTTTCTCCGAGATCTTCGGTTTCCTCCCACACTCCAAAGACGTACAGGTATGTAGGTTAATTGGCTGGGTAAATGTAAAAATTGTCCCTAGTGGGTGTAGGATAGTGTTAATGTATGGGGATCGCTGGGCGGCACGGACTTGGTGGGCCGAAAAGGCCTGTTTCCGGCTGTATATATATGATATGATATGATATGATATGAATGCAAACTATCACTCTTTAGAAAAGGACATCAAAACTCCACAAAACATTCCAAATATGGTCTCATCAATTCTATGATTCTACAGTTCTACAAAGATAATCCTGCTCTTATACTTCAATAATCTTGCCACTAAGGCCAATTTTCCATTTGCTTTTCTAAGCATTTACTTTCACTGCATGCTGAACATTTGTGTTTTATTTATGAGGACTGTTCATTTTTTCAGTTATCGTTGTATCATAAATAAATGTGGCTATGATGAACCTCAATCCCTTCAATCAGATGGCAAACAGTTAATGTCATTCCACCGATCTCTGTGATAAGCTCTAGCTTTTGGTTATCAGTCTAAAAATGACTTATCTCAACTTTGTTTTCTGGTAGTTAGGCAAACCTCCATCAGTCTTAATATATTACCTCAACTTCAGGAGTTCTTATCATGCACAGTATCTTTTATATCTGATCAAATGCTTTTTGAAAATCCAAATACATTACTGGTTCTATGCTAAAAAAAACTCATTAAAAATTCCAACTTGATTTTCCTCTCACAAAACCAAGTGGTGAATTCTATTACATTTCTAAATCTCCAGGTGATACTTCCTTAACATGGCTTTCAGCATTTTTCCCTGAAAGTGTTAGCCTAACTGATCTTGAAGTTCGTGCTTTCTGCTGCCTCGTTTGTTTGAATTGCAGCATTACTTTTGTGGTTTTCTGCCCTGCTAGTATTTTTTCAGAACTTTGGAAATTTTGGAAGATCACAACCACTGAATCATCTTTTACAGATGCTGGGATGCTATATATAGTACTGAAGGAGACGTAAGCTTTTAGCCCCAGTGGTTTGACTGGTATTTTTACCATCGTGGCAATGATTGTTTTTAGTTTCTCCATTCCTTTGACTTTCAAATCATCTTTGTGAAAGTGAATGGAAAATATTTGTTCATAGTCTTTCCCAACTTTTATTTCCCATTATTAATTCCATTGTCTCAACTTTTAAGTTTCCTTAGAAGGCTTATGAAGTTCAGCATGTCCCCCACATCTCTCACCAAATTCTACAGAGGCAGCATAGAAAGCAGTTTAACAGGATGCATCACAGCTTGGTTTGGGAACAGCTCCATCCAAGACTGCAAGAAATTACAGCGAATTGTGGACACAGCCCAGACCATCACAGCTCAGCCTAGCCCATAACCTCGAACAGAATGCTCCGCTCCTTCAACACCTGCAGTAAGATGCCATCTTCTTCGCTGCCATGTGCTGGGGCAGCAGGGCGAAGACTGTGGACGCCAATAGGATCAACAAACTCATCAGGAAGGCTAGCTCCTTCCTGGGGGTGGAGTTGGATTCATGGGAGGTGGTCAGCGCTCCAAGGACCTTCATGGCCCCAACCACGCTCTCATTTTACTCTACATGGTATTCTGTTTTACTCTACACAGAGAACTTAGAACAAGTGTGAACTCGTGAACAGGGTAAAGTAAAAAGCTTTTCACACATCGCTCTGAACCTTTGGAATTCTCTGCACCTGAGCGGTGTGGATGTTCAGCCAGTCAGTATATTCAAGCCTGAAATACATGGATTTTTGGACTTGGGGAATCAGGACCTATAGGAAAATGGGGAATACAGCAAGAAATTGTTGTGGTAGTTGAATGTTGGATAGAGTTTCGTTAATGCATGGCTTACTCCTGTGCCTATTTCTCATGACTTTCTGCCTGATGCGATGAAATTCTGGCTTGCTTTTGCAGCAAGATTGCACATGTACCATTGAGTGGAGAGATATCTTGCAAAGTATTGGTGTTTTTCCCTTTTAATTCATGTGTTCCACATCACAGGACTGAAAAGACAAACAGCTGTAAGGAACTCGGATATCTAAATTGAATCCACTGGTATTTTGTGAATAAAGGCATGAGATGTCAACCAGCAAATGTTTATTGAATGTCAGGCAACAGGGATGGAAAACAAATTATTTATATCTGTTGTCATCAAGAGAGGGCAGTTTAAAAACAGACCATTTGGTTTGGTGCTCTGTTTTTTAGTTTCCGTGTGCTGAATTGCTTCATTCGATCACATATACACACACGCAGGAGACAAACTCACACACACCAACACACACATACAGGCACACTCCCACACACAAACACACCAACATAAACACAGCCAAAGTTACACACACAAACGGACATAGACAGACTCTCACACACAAGCACGAAGACACAGATATACTCCCTGACAAAAGCATGCACACAAATGCACTCTCACTCTTACACAACAATAGACAATAGACAATAGTTGCAGGAGTAGGCCATTCGACCTTTCGAGCCAGCACCACCATTCAATGTGATCATGGCTGATCATTCTCAATCAGTACCCTGTTCCTGCCTTCTCCCCATACTCCCTGACTCCGCTATCCTTAAGAGCTCTATCTAGCTCTCTCTTGAATGCATTCAGAGAATTGGCCTCCACTGCCTTCTGAGGCAGTGAATTTCACAGATTTACAGCTCTCTGACTGAAAAAGTTTTTCCTCATCTCCGTTCTAAATGGCCTACCCCTTATTCTTAAACTGTGGCCCCTGGTTCTGGACTCCCCCAACACTGGGAACATGTTTCCTGCCTCTAACGTGTCCAACCCCTTAATAATCTTATATGTTTCAATAAGATCCCCTCTCGTCCTTCTAAATTCCAGTATATACAAGCCTAGCCGCTCCAGTCTTTCAACATATGACAGTTCTGCCATTCCGGGAATTAACCTAGTAAACCTATGCTGCACACCCTCAATAGCAAGAATATCCTTCCTCAAATATGGAGTCCAAAACTGCACACAGTACTCCAGGTACGGTCTCACTAGGGCCCTATACAACTGCAGAAGGACCTCTTTGCTCCTTTACTCAACTCCTCTTGTTATGAAGCCCAACATTCTATTGTGTTTCTTCACTGCCTGCTGTACCTGCATGCTTCCTTGCAGTGACTGATGCACTAGGACACCCAGATCTCGTTGTACGTCCCCTTTTCCTAACTTGACACCATTCAGATAATAATCTGCCTTCTTATTCTTACCACCAAAGTGGACAACCTCACACTTATCCACATTAAACCATCTGCCATGCATCCGCCCACAGGTACAAACAGGTACACACATTCACAGACACACGCTTATGCACAAACACATAGACACACAGACAGGCTCTCACAAACAAACACATACACACAAGTAAGCAGATAAATACACACAGACATATCCTTGTACATGAACAGAGACACACACCAACTCTCACAAACACAGATGAACAGACACATAGACACACGCACAGACACAGGCAAACAAATGCACAGGCACATGCACACACAAACAAGTAGATAACCACATGTAGACACAATCTTATGCACAAGCACACAGATTCTCACAAGCATACATGGGCACAGTCATGTACAGGAACATTCTCTTGCAGACATACAAACAAACAGACACTCAGAGAAACAGACTTGCATACACAAACATACGGCCATACATCCAGAATCTCGCAAACAGAGATATGGATAGACACACACATCCATACACACTCTTGTGCAATTTTGAATGAGTCCTGCAGGGCACCACATCGAAGCAGTTATCAAAAAACAATATCCAAGTTATATCACTGAAGCCTTCTCCAGAACCAATTGTAGCTTCAATCAAACTGTTGCAGTACAGTTGCAATACTGGCATCTTTCGTGTAGTATGGATAATAGCCTAGGCATATTTTTGTTAACAACAGCAGAAAAACCCAATCTGACCATTTACTGCTCCATTCATCCACTCTCATTCATGGAAGTTGTAACTGAGAGTGCTATGAATTGGCACTTTCTCATCAGTAATCTATTTGCTAATGATCAATTTGGGCTTCACCGGGAACATTCAGATCCAGATCACAATACAGCCTCTATCAAAAATTGCACAGAAGAGCTCAATTTCAATGGTGAGGTGGGAGTGGGAGTGATTGCATTTGACATCAATGCAACATTTGGCTAAGTGTGGCATCAAGGAGCCTTAGAAAGATTGAATTCAATAGAAATCAAAGGGACAATTTTCAACTGGCTGGTGTCCCACATTAAGTTAAGCTGGTTTTGACTATTAGTGGTGAGTCATCTCAGTTATGTGGGATAACTGCAGGATTGTTAAACCCAACTTTCTTTGGCTGCTTCATCAATAACCTTTCTTTCCGTAATAAGATTAGAAGTACAGATGTTCACTGCTGATTATAAAATGATCCATTCAATTCATAACTGTTCAGATAATGGTGAAATCCACGCCTGCATGCAAGAATATTCGGACAAGGTTCAGGCATGAAAGAATAAGTATCATTTGTTGGACAATGGCAATGACCTTCTCCAAGAAGAGAGTGATTAGCTGTCTAATTCCATCATGGCATGACCCTGCTATCCACACCTGGGGAAGTAGCATTGACCAGAAACTCAAATATAATATTCACATATATGTAGTGCTAACAGTTACACGTCAGGGGTTGGCTGTTCTGCAAAGCCCAAACCCAGTGTGTTCGAAAACCCTCCACTGGCCTGGATGAGTGTACCTCCAACAACGCCTCAGAACTTCAGGAAAGCTTAATCTAGGGTAAAGCAGCATACTCAATTGGCACCCATTCCTCCACCCTAAATATTCACTCCTCGTGCCATTGATGCACAATGCTGCAAAATGCACTGCAGTAGCTCACCAAGGCTTCTTAGACAGCATCTTGCCTACACAGACCTCTGCCAGCCGGTGAGACAGGGACAGCAGGAAAGTAGACATAGCACCACCTACAGGTTCCTCTCCAAATCACACATTTTCCTGACATGGACATATGGTTCATCACTGTTCTTTCAACCTTGCCAGATCAAATAGTGGAACTATCCATTTAACAGCATCTACGAGCGCTATCATCACACATTCGGCAGGAGTTCAGGAGTTTCACCGCTATCTTCCTAAGGAAGCACAATAAGCTGGCCTTAGTAGCAATCCCCACGTCATGAAATGGATTGCAAAACATGCTAGCAGCTAATGCACACAGATCATGGCATCAAACAGCATGTCACATTCAATTGACATCTGCCCAGCCAATTTAGCATTGGCAACAGTTAATTGCACTTTATCTTGCTGAGCTGAACTCAATTTCAGTATCCAGAGGATCCTAATCCCAGCCCCAACCAGATATGTTCAAAGGGTTCCTCAAATATTGCAGCTGAGTTTCTGGTTGATCTGAGATGCGACTATGATTGTACAGCCACTTTGTGCTTTGTGTTCTTTTTTTAAAATATGGCTTATATACATCTATATGTTTTGTTATAGATTGTTATAGACACAGGTGGGTGTGGAAGAGAAAGGAAATGGAGGGAGGGAGAGATAGGAGGTTATTCCACCCATGTGATCAGGAAGCAACTCCCCTTGAACTTCAGCAAGCAACAGAGTGTGGGATGATTGTTTCAGTACGGAATGCTCCACTGAAATCAGATGCTTGTGCCAATTACCGGTGCAATTCCAGAGTTAGCTAAGGACCACACTGCCAATGCCCATGAAGGAGTATCTGACTATTAGATCAGTTATGTTGAGGTGAACCTGGACTGAAGCTGGATCAGCATGTATCACCTCCAGTTTTCCAGACTTAAGGGAAGTGTTGGACAATCTTGCTTCAAAAGGATTGGCTATGGCTCATACTGTGCCACCAGAGAGCAATGGGCCCTGCAAAATAAAGGCTTATTAGTTCATACGTAGGCTTCCTGTAGATGTGCCTGTTCATGGACATAGGCACTTCTTACCACATCCTGAATAAATATTGCATCTAAAGGATTCTATTCACTCAATGGTCAGCTGATGTGTGATCGTAGACAACAAATGAAGTAGGTCGATGCTATTATCCTGGTATGATAGTTTTGTCCGGTGAAGGTGGGCCGGATGACTATGCCACCACCACAAACCAAAATTGACCAACTAGGTGATGTGTTGTTGATGGTTTGTCTCATTTATCCAGGTTGCAATCCATGTACGTGTGAGTAAAAGGCGTCCATTAAAAACCAAGCTGCCACACAAATGCAGACCACAGACCTGCTAAAATAAAGATTCCAGTGCCAATGTCCCTCTGGAAAAGCATTGAGCTGGTGTCAAGATTCGTCGAGGTCTGATTCACATTGCACAACTTTATCATAAAAGCTCAAGCTCTTGGTTACCTGCAAGTAACAAAGGAACAAGAAACAGGTGAAAGAACAGGGGTAGGACATCAGAAAGATAAATGGGGGGGGAGTCAACCCTATCAGCTGCCTTCTGGCCAGGTGGACTGTGAATGTTACATCTGAAAGTGATACCAATAAATGTAATCATATTCCTTGTTCTTCCCCTTGACCACCCTCCCTCATACCCATTGGAGAATCATGTGTGAAAAGTGGCTTATGTACAACGACGAGCCAGAGATCACCCTGGAGGATGACCCTGAATAACACAGGGACTGGACTCTCTGGTTATTAACTGAACCCTCTGCCATGATAACCAGCAGGCATCAGGTGATGGAATAATTCTACCTGCAGGGAGAGTGGGCACAATATCCTCTATCTGCCAAATGCAACAGGGCTTTGTGAACGACAAATCCATAATAGCCCAACATGCTGAAGGAGAACAAAATACTCCTAAAAATACAAAGGTTGTGAGATAGAGTGAGACAATAAAACACAAGAATCAGGAGCAGGAGAAGGCTAATCAACCCCTCATGCCTGCTCCGTTAATCAGTAAATTCATGACCAACTCACCTTCACCTCAATACGACTTTCTCATGGTCTCTCCATATCTCTTGATCCCCTTAAAGATCAAATGTTTGCCAATCTCTGCTTGAACATATCAAAGGCTCCACTTTGGGAGCCCTTCAGGAGGACATTTCCAAAGACTTATAATCCTCTGTAAGTCTATTCTTCAAATTTAGTGGGTTGGCATTGGTCCAGGTGCCCCAAGGTGGTTGGTCGCATTTGACACTGAATCCCAAGCAGCTGAGGCTCTCACTGCATCAACAAGGAAGTGGAGAATTGATGGATTAGGGGGCGGTAGATATGATTTGCGCAGTCTGGCCAGAGGGTGTAACGTCACGGTAATTATCCCATGCCCATTCTCATTGCAATAATTCCTGATTTTAGCTGGAACCATCTGACAGAAATAACAGCTTTTTAGAGAGTGGCAAGTCAATCACTGCACTTCCTGATGGTTCAAGAGTATAATCGACATTAAGCTTGAAAGGGATCATTTAGTGTTAATGTAGTAAAGTATATAAAAGCATTGTCATGAAATTTTGTTCAAGTTGGCTTGAAATTGTGCTGGTAATTACAGCTAAGACTTCCATTAAAATTTATTGGCATTGCCACTAATTTAAAATCTTCCAGGAACCACATAATTATACAGATATATGGAACATATTTCTTCACTACAAAATCTATTCTCTGATATCGTTAACAATGGTAACCTGGTTCATGTTTATTAATTCTGTGGGCACAGGATGACCAAAAGTAAATATTTTCCAGTAGTAATTACCCAATTTAATTTGTTTTAAATGAGTTAAAGTTGTATTAAATGATTTAGTAATTTAGTCGTTGCACATTGATCAATTTTTAATACTTTTATTTGAAAGGGAGTTAATAAAATACATTTCAAACTTGTCTTATGTTACTGTGTGCAATGAACTGAGTGCAACTTGAAAGACATTCCCTTTGGTAGAATCTTGTAACTTATGCCCAAAGAATGAGAGCACATTCTGGGACAGAGCCTGATCCTGGTGAAGTGATTTGTGGACTGAATTAAAGGAACATTGGATGCAATGTCTTCACTTGTGAAATTTCTTGGCCTTATCCATTTGGATTACATTGAGACCTAACTGATAAAACTAGGAGTACCAGATGTGACCTGTACCCCATGGTGCTGGGAAATCATCTCAGGTTCTTTAACTTATTCACAAAATGCTGGAGTAACTCAGCAGGTCAGGCAGCATCTCGGGAGAGAAGGAATGGGTGACGTTTCGGGTCGAGACCCTTCTTCAGACTGATGTCGGGGGTGGGACAAAGGAAGGGTATAGGTGGAGACAGGAAGATAGAGGGAGATCTGGGAAGGAGGAGGGGAAGGGAGGGACAGAGGAGCTATCTGAAGTTGGAGAAGTCGACGTTCATACCACCGGGCCGCAAACTGCCCAGGCGAAATATGAGGTGCTGCTCCTCCAATTTCCGGCGGGCCTCACTATGGCACTGGAGGAGGCCCATGACAGAGAGGTCAGACTGGGAATGGGAGGGGGAGTTAAAGTGCTGGGCCACCGGGAGATCAGTTGCGTTAATGCGGACCGAGCGCAGGTGTTCAGCGAAGCGATCGCCGAGTCTGTGCTTGGTTTCGCTGATATAAATAAGTTGACATCTAGAGCAGCAGATGCAATAGATGAGGTTGGAGGAGGTGCAGGTGAACCTCTGTGTCACCTGGAAAGACTGTTTGGGTCCTTTGATGGAGTTGAGGGGGGAGGTAAAGGGACAGGTGTTGCATCTCGTGCGGTTGCAAGGGAAAGTGCCCGGGGTTAGGGTGGTTTGGGTAGGAAGGGACGAGTGGACCAGGGAGTTGCGGAGGGAATGGTCTCTGCGGAACGCAGAGAGGGGAGGGGATGGGAAGATATGGCCAGTGGTGGGGTCCTGTTGTAGGTGACGGAAATGTTGGTGGATGATATGTTGGATCCGCTGGCTGGTGGGGTGGAAGGTGAGAACGAGGGGGATCCTGTCCTTGTTGCGAGTGGGGGGAGGGGGAGCAAGAGCGGAGCTGCAGGATGTAGAAGAGACCCTAGTGAGAGCCTCATCTATAATGGAGGAGGGGAAGCCCCGTTTTCTGAAAAACGAGGACATCTCGGAAGCCCTAGTGGGAAACACCTCATCCCGGGCGCAGATGCAGCGTAGACGGAGGAATTGGGAGTAGGGGATAGACTTTTTGCAGGGGACCGGGTGGGAAGAAGTGTAGTCCAGATAGCTGTGCGAGTCGGTGGGCTTGTAGTAAATGTCCGTCACTAGTTTTTCTCCTGTGATGGAGATGGTGAGGTCCAGAAACGGGAAGGAGATGTCAGAGATAGTCCAGGTATATTTAAGGGCAGGATGGAAATTGGAGGTGAAGTATATGAAGTCAGTGAGTTCTGCATGGGTTCTTTAACTGTTGAGTCAAAACCTAAATTGTTTTTAATTGCATTTATTTTAATATTGCCCTTTTCTATCTTTTACACAGTTTTCTAATATTTGTCGAAGGTATCGCAAAATGGTGGAGTAACTCAGCAGGTCAGGCAGCATCTAGGAGAGAAGGAATGGGTGACGTTTCAGGTCGAGACCCTTCTTCAGACTGAAGAAGGTCTGAAGAAGGGTCTCGACCCAAAACATCACCCATTCCTTCTCTCCTAGATGCTGCCTGACCTGCTGAGTTACTCCAGCATTTTGTGATACCTTCGATGTGAACCAGAACCTGCAGTTATTTTCCTACATATATTTCTATTATTCCTTATCAGATGATCATCGTAAAAAGATTGAGAGAATACTATCTTTTCAACCTGATGCTGTTGTTTCTCTCCTTTAGGGTAATATTTATATGAACGGTTGGTCTGCTTTCCTGTTATGAGAAGGAGCACATGGTTTAGATGTGAGTGGTGTGCCAAATGGAGGCATCAAAGGTAAAAGCCTTTGTCTTTCAGCTATCTCCCCTCTATTTCATCAGTCCAAAGAAGGGATAACATCTAGACACAACAAAAGGTCAACAATAAGCTGGAAAGAGTGCAGAGAAGAATTACAAGATGTTGCCAGGATTCCTGGGCTTGAAATATAGGTAATGGTTGGGCATGCTAGGACTTTGGGGGAGTCCAGAACAAGGGGCCACATTTTTAAGAATAAGGGGTAGGCCATTTAAAACGGAGATGAGGAAGAACTTTTTCAGTCAGAGAGTGGTGAAGGTGTGGAATTCTCTGCCTCAGAAGGCAGTGGAGGCCAGTTCGTTGGATGCTTTCAAGAGAGAGCTGGATAGAGCTCTTAAGGATAGCGGAGTGAGGGGGTATGGGGAGAAGGCAGGAACGAGGTACTGATTGAGAGTGATCAGCCATGATCGCATTGAATGGTGGTGCTGGCTCGAAGGGCTGAATGGCCTACTCCTGCACCTATTGTCTATTGTCTATTGTCTATTACCTCTCTTAAGATGTTTGGATTTAGACACACAGTCCGAAAGATTTCAGAGCTTTTAATCATTAGATGGCATCATTCACTGGGGCCACAGGGGCCACAGGGGCCACAGTTTAAGAATAAGGGGTAGGCCATTTAGAACGGAGATGAGGAAAAACTTTTTCAGTCACAGAGTTGTAAATCTGTGGAATTCTCTGCCTCAGAAGGCAGTGGAGGCCAATTCTCTGAATGCATTCAAGAGAGAGCTAGATAGAGCTCTTAAGGATAGTGGAGTCAGGGGGTATGGGGAGAAGGCAGGAACGGGGTACTGATTGAGAATGACCAGCCATGATCACATTGAATGGTGGTGCTGGCTTGAAGGGCTGAATGGCCTACTCCTGCACCTATTGTCTATTGTCTATTGTCTATTGTTCACGCATGAATTGACGGAAATGCCATCAACTATTGATCATGTGATCTTTCCTTGCACCGATGAATGGCAAATTGTGCCAAGTGGCCCATGGGGTCATCTTACAGATCTACATTAAGGGTATGACAGGCTCCTCATTGCCAGTCAGACAATGTGTCCAATAACTGTTTGCCTAAGGCCCCATTCCTGTTTATATTTCTCATGTTTTTCTGCCTTAAGCAGAATGAAGTGAGCAGCTGATACATAGTCTGGTTAGATGTGCAGTGAGGAATTAAAACAATTTTTGCGTGGTTTCCTTCTCATTTGTCTTACTCAAATCACAGAGAAGTGGTACCGAGACTGGAATATCCAAGCAGATTGCTGGCGGTCAGTTGACATTGCCTACACAAGAGTCATAAAACAAATGATCTCTCGCACTCAGTAGCATGGTCAGATCATAATATACTCAACAACCTCTGTTCTCAATGGACAACTTGTTTGTCTGCTACTCATTGATACGTTTTTCTTGTATTATAATTATTGCACTTGTGCTTTGGAAATCCTTTGTAAATTATAATCCCTGTACAAATTACTCCTCAGAATTAAATGTGCTTTGTTTAAAAAAATAAAGTGTTTAAACTGCCTTGTTAACTGGAAATATCTCCACCTTTGTTGGGAGGGTGAGTTCTGCTGCTCAAAATAGTCACACATATTTTGCCCTTTGCCAATTCTAAGTAATATTACTCAGGCATGCATTGCTGATTATAATGTATTTTTCAATTCATGACATAATATTATTTCATCTATAAACTAAAACTCTCGTTTGCTTGTTTGTTATTGAACTACAGCCAAAATGGTAGATGATAGTGTGACAATTTTAGGCCCATCTTACTCGCCGTCATCCCGTGGTCCTATGGAAGAATTTTCATTGAGATCGGTGTTACATTTTTAAAGTTATTCACATTTTAAAGTTTAAAAAAACGCGCATGCACAGTTGGGGCCCCGTTGATCTGGTACTTACGTGAGATGGGTCTATTGACTTTATTCCTTGCAGCACCGGAAGATGAGAAGTAATTTTATAGAGGTGAACAACATCATGAAGGGAAGGTAGACACAAAATGCTGGAGTAACTCAGCGGGTCAGGCAGCTTCTCAGGAGAGAAGGAATGGGTGACCCGGGTCAGGACCCTTCTTCAGACTGATGTCAGGGGAGGGGGCGGCACAAAGATAGGATGTAGTAGGAGACAGGAAGACAGTGGGAGAACTGGGGAGGGGGAGGGAAAGAGAGGGACAGAGGAACTATCTGATGTTGGAGAAGTCAATGTTCGGAATAGATATGGTGATTGCATAGAATCTTTGTCCCAGGGTACAGAAATTAAGTTTTCAGGACATAGATTTAAAGTGAGAGAGTGAAGATTTAATAGGAAACTGTGAAGCAAAATTTTCACACAGGGAGTGGTAGGTACATGGAATGTGCCGCTAGAGGAAGGAGTTGAGTCAGGTACAATAACAACATTTTAAAGACATTTGGACAGGTACATGGTTAGGAAAGGCTTAGAGAGATATAGGTAAATGGAACGAGCTTGGATGCAGCATCTAGAGTGGGTAAATGGAACTAGCTTGGATGCAGCATCTTAGTTGCATGGACGAGTTAGGCAAAAGCACCCTGTTTCTGTGCTCTATGACTTCATGACTCCATGACTTCATGACCTTAAGGATTCAAACCTAAAATGTTGTTGATCTACACATATATTTTAATTGATCACAAAAAGCTTTTTGAAGAGCAATCCCTGGAACACTAGTAACACTAACAAAACTGTTTGTTAGTTCAATTAATAAAACACTAGGAAATGTGAGAAAAGCATCACTACCAAGGGGTTGCAAGAGCTTGAGCTCCACAGTTGAGATTGTGATGTATAAATATGTATGCATCTGCTGTACATAAAAGCAGATAAAAACCTGACTAGACTGACAGAAGTTTCTAATAAACAATGGAGCATAAATCGAAGCAGCTATCAAACTGGACAGCAGGAACAATCTGCAGTTTCTGAAAGAAGAAATATTCAAAGGGAAACAATAAAGACAGATTTTTCATTTTACCTATGCTTCATTCACTGAATGTGGATGTCACTGGAAAGCCTTGTGTTTTTAACCCATTTCTGGTTGCCTTGAGAAGGTGGTGAGTGGGAACTATGTGGCTTGTTTTTTTAATTGTGGTTCAATACACAAGAGTGATTTGATTGCTCATTTCTGACACATTTCTCTGCCAGCACAGCAAGATTATTTCACAGTAAACTCTTGTTTTTAAAATTAGAAACCCAGTCAGAAATCAATTACAGTTCATTGCAATTGTACAATTGCAGCTAAACAACAAATCTGTCATTGATTAAAGTACTTCTGAACCAATTGAATTTACAGATTCCAGACATTTTTGCCCATTCTGATCCTTTAATAGTAACAATGAAAATAATCAACATCCAATGTGGCCTGCACAGTTATGAGGCTGAATAGACCATTGTATTTAGACTCTCTGTCCTATCCAAAATTGTTCTAAATTTCATGGAAAAGGCAAGACACATAATTATGTAGGCCGATTATGGGAAATAAATGTGGACAATTTATTTCTGAGTACTTGAGCCCCAAACATTCCTCTGTCCATGATTAATGTTATTTAGTAACAACATTTATACCAGGTGGAAGCAGATTCAGTTCTTGATTTAAAGTGTTTAGTGAATCAGCATTTTGTAGTAAAGGTTGTAGTCTGTACCAAGTGTCCATTGTGCTCTAGGGAAAGCAATACCTAAATTAGATTGCACCTTGTACAAGTTGAGAAGAGACTTCTAACCTTCTCAAACTGACTTAACTGAGAAAAGTTCCTAAGTTAGACACAGAATGTTGGAGTAACTCAGCGGGACAGGCAGTATCTCTGGATAGAAGGAATGGGTGATGTTTCGGGTCGAGACCCTTCGTCCAGTCTGAAGAAGGGTCTTGACCCGAAACGTCACCCATTCCTTCAATCCAGAGATGCTGTCTGTCCTACTGAGTTACTCCAGCATTTTGTGTCTGTCTACAGTTTAAACCAGTATCTGCAGTTCCTTCCGACAAAACATCCTAAGTACTGTCTATTTGTTTATCTTACAAGCCTCAATCCAATCATTGTCAACTTGTTTCCCTAAAGTACAGAGTGCAACGAGTTCTATCGAGAATGAGAGATAATTATACCTAATCAGAATACTGATATTGAGAACTTTTGAGTGGCTCAATCCCACCCTGTAACTTCGCCTATAGGTGCTTCTCAATGAGGTTGATCATTCAACCTGACATCTGGCCATCACTATTCGGTAATACTGGCAGTCCTGCGGAAATCCCTACTCAGTCCAGTTGACAGACCACCCCTTTCGCTTCATCTGGAGGAGGCATCATGACTAACTCATGAGTCCCCCAAAGACATCAACAATAAGCCTCAAAGTTATAAATCCCTCTGTAATAAATCTTTTATTTAAAAAAAATTAATCAATTTTCATAGCAACATAGAGCAATACAACACAGAAATGGGCCCTTCAGTCCACTGAGTCCACGTTGCCATTAAACATTCTGGTTTAGGTTTGGGTTTATTACTATCACATGTGCCGAGGGACAGTGAAAAGCTTTGCTGTACATGCTATCCAAACAGATCAGATACACCATACATAAGCACAATCAAGTCAACCTCAAGTACAATAGATAGAGCAAAGAGAAAGATAAAGAGTGCAGAATATCGTTCTCATCAATACAGTGCATTATGGTGCATCAGTTCCATAGACTTAGTCTAATATCCACAATTGTGTTGAGGTGAATCAGACAGTGCCCTAGTTTACGGAAGGACTGTTCAGAAGTCTGATTGTAGAAAGGAAAATGCTGTTCCTGAGTCTGGTGTTGTGTGTTTCAAGCTTTCTGCTGGACAGAAGCAGGGAGAAAAAGGAATGACTGGGGTGGAACACGTCTTTGATTATGTTGGCTGCTTTTCCAAGGCAGCGTGAAAGGTAGGTGGAGTAAACGATGGGAAGTCTCTTTAAGAGTCACTAGTGAAATGCCAAATGTCCTCAGACTTCTCAGGAAGTAGAGGCATTGGTGTGCTTTGTTGGCTGTCACATCAATACAATTGCTCCACAACAGACCATTGGTAATATTAACTGGCGGGGAAGATGGTTCCTCCACCAAACCTCTGTTTAAAGCAGGCATAGAAAGCATTGAGTTCTTTAGGGAAGGACTAATTGTTACCAGCGATATTGCCATCTTCACATGATAGCCCATTATAAGGTGCAAGCCTTGCCACATTCTATTGGTATCCATGTCATTGCCTCAAGACTCCAACTTGGTCCGGAATTCCCTCTTGGCATCATTAATGGCTTTGCAAAGATCCCAGGCACATTTCTTGTCCTACTCAAGATTATTTTTGTTAGTCCTGCATTAATCCCATTTAAAAATTCTCCACACATTCCTGTCAATTTCCCTTCGGATTCTACTATTCACCTACACATTGGAGGCAATTTACAAAAGCCAGTTAACCTACTAACCTGCACGTCATTAGAAATGTTGGAAGGAACTGAAGCACCCTGAGGAAACACACACAGTCGCAGAGGGAGTGTGCAGACTCCGCACAGATGAGGATTGAACCCAGGCTATAAATTAGAGACCTGCACGACAGAAGCTCTACTGGCTGTGCTCCTGAGGTACGCTTTATTGTTAATGCTGCAACAGACAGACCGACCAGCAATCACCCGTACACCAGCACTGTCTAACAGACTAGGATAAGTTACAATTTTTACCAGTGCCAATTAACTGGCAAACTTGTGCGTCTTTGAAGTGTGGGAGGAAACTGGAGCACCCGGAGAAAACCCACGTCATCACAGGGAGAACATAAAACTCCGTAAAAACAGCACTCATAGTCAGGATCGAACCCAGGTCCCTGGTGCTATAAGGCAGAAACTCTATTGCCACGTAACTGTACCGCTCTTTACAGAATATCCCTTGCAGAATCTCCCTTACTGAATCTCCCTTGCAGAATCCAACATTGCAGGTGGTATTGGTCCTTGGGTGGGTTGGGATGATCCTAGTTGGAGATAGGCTTCCTCATATACTGATCAATTGAAATCCTTAAAATCCTGTTGAGCTGAGTGGTGCCAGCAGAACGCAAAGGCAGTAGAGCTCCTAGAATGGCTTTGACCACTTGTAAGGTCTCACCTCTTGGTTCACCAGCTGTCAGAGCTCTCACTGCACTAACTGTCGGCAAAAGTGTTTAATATTCAGAAGGACTCAGGAAATGTTAACACATATAAATAATTTAAAAAATATATATACAATTATTATGAGAGTTAAAATCATTAAAATATCAAACTGCCAACGACAAGCACACTTGAAGCAACAGAGCTTAATTAAACTACATGTATTAATTCAAGTGAAAGAAAGCATCCTTCCGGCTATCCTGGCAGTCATTTGTTTCCATTAATTTCCATGAGCCAGTGGCCTGGTGCCAAATTGAGGGCTGAGAAAAATCAGAAAATCTGTGCTACCCTGTTGGACTTCTCCTGGAGTCCATCGGAGCAGTGCATGTGATTCAGAGCTGAGAGATAACTATTGCTAAAGATGTCACTTTCATCTTGGTCTGCAAGCTCTGAGCTTCCACACTGTTAAGTGCTTAAAAGCCGCAGATCCCAGTGGATTTGTTGGCTTTTAAGTGCAAGTTCTGGGCCATTATATTAATTGAGGGTTAACCAAGGTTTACCACAAAGACAAACTAAAATGCTTACAATATAACAGGTTATTACTTCTGCATCTGGTGGACCCAATGGCTCTCTCTGATTTTTATTCATTAATTCTAAGTCCTGTTCTTGGCATATTTCCTTTTCCAATTAAATATTTAATTAGCTTAGGTTTGCCAATTCCAATTGGATGTATTGCTGAAACTTTCAGTCCACGATGTCCCATCTTTACTATCTCTTCATTGCCCAATCAAACAGCCTCTACAACTGGCTTAAATTCTTTTAAAACTAATTGAAAGAAAGGATCAAAGAATTTTGAAACTGTACCATTTTTATCTTGATTTCCCCATATGATTTTTCTCATAAATTACGCATTGGAAAGTCTGAATCAGTGCACTGGGATGGTTTTATATATTCATCGGTCTGAGCAGTAATGGCAAGAACAGCACTTACTGGCTGTCTTTTTTTACACTGACTGTGGCTGGAGACTGTTGTTGATTCACTCCAGCCACTGTGAAGGACAGTTACCGACACTTTGGGACTATAGTCACGTATGGTCAAACTAGGTAAGAATGGCAGGTCTCCTTCCCGCTTGCTGTTGTTGATCCATATTCCTTTTGGCATCAATCCCCTCGTGGCAAACAAGTCCTTCTGGTTAGCATCCTTGGGGATTTCAAAGAACCAAAATACTTACAAAAGCTTGCTGACAACTATTTCAAAGAATGGATTGCCAAGGTCATTTTCACAAGAAAAGGAGCAGCGCATAAGGTGGGTTCCAACAAATACTTTCAATTCTATGTGGTATTAAATATTGAAGATAAGCAGACAAATGTTATTTTTGGGGGCTGCGTTAATGGCTGACTGGAATTATTTAGTTATTTAATTATTCAGTTGCACAGTCCTGGCTCATAGAAATATTGCCCTACTTTTTAGAATTATGATTTGTAAGCTTGAACCGAAGGTGGCCACAGAGATTCTGCACACCAAACAAGGTACATGAAATGAGAACAGAACTTTATCCTTATCAAAGCTGCATTTAATGGTGACCTTTCAGTGGATCTCTTTGTGAGTAGGCACAGTTGACATTGGCCTCTGCATGGCTGATTTTTCTCTCAGGTGAAGACCCTAATCTTGGATCTGTCTAGTGAGTAAAGCCACTGTGGTGATTCATGACCTGTTCTATCTGAAAGTTTGATCACTATATAGTTCCAAAGGGACTCTCCATATGGAGTGCAAGATACCAAAAGGGCGGCCATGTCACAGCTGCAGTTACGTGGATCCAGTCCGAAACTCTGATCCAGTCCAAAACTCTGGCACTACCTATGAAGACTTTACAACTTTTTCCTGTGACCACATGGGTTTCCCTTAGGTACTGGCAGATTACTTGGCTTCTGCAAACCTGCCTATATTGTGTAGGTATGTGTTGAAATCTGAGCAGAGTTGAGGGGCGTGTAGGAACAATAAAACTGGTCGAGGAAGACACTGCCAGTCTGAGCGGCGAGACAAAATGTGGCGCTGAGCGAAAGGCGAAGAGACCGAAGTCAGGCAGAGCCGTGGTAGTAGGGGACTCCATCGTGAGAGGTACGGACAGGGGTTTCTGCGGCAACAAGCGGGATTCAAGGATGGTGTGTTGCCTCCCTGGTGCCAGGATCCAGGACGTCAAGAACCAAATGCAGTGCATCCTCAAAGGTGAAGGTGAGCAGCCAGAAGTGGTAGTAGTGCATGTCGGCACACACGACATCGGGAAGAAGTGGAAAGATATTCTGCAGCGTGACTTTAGAGAGCTCGGAAGACTGAAAAGCAGGACCTCCAGGGTGGTTATCTCCGGTTTGCTTCCAGTTCCTCGTGCTAGTGAAGGCAGGAACAGGGAGATACGGGACCTGATTATGTGGCTGAGCAGTTCGTGCAGGGGGCAGGGATTTAGATTCTTAGACCACTGGGGTCTGATTTGGGGTAAGGGTGGATTGTACAAAAGGGACAGGTTGCACCTCAACAGGCGGGGGACAAGCATTCTGGCAGGCAGCTTTGCACCTGCTACATGAGTACATTTTAAACTACATAGTGGTGGGGATGGGGTAGACAAGGATGGAGTTAAAGGGAAAGGTAATATAGGAGAAATTAAGAAACACCCCAGAATTAAAAGGACAGAAAGCTCACGAAGGAAGAGGAGGGAATGGCCAAGTGTATTTGGAATCGATGTGGAAGCTGAGATGAGCAAAGGTTTAAAGTACTATATATGAATGTGTGAAGTATAAGAAGTAAAGTGGATGAGCTTGAGGCTCAGTTAGAAATTGGTAGGTATGACATTGTGGGGATTACAGAGACGTGGCTGCAGAAGGATCAGGACTGGGAACTGAATATTCAGGGTTCTACGTCCTTTAGAAAGGACAGGCATGTGGGCAGAGGAGGTGGGGTAGCTCTGTTGGTGAGGGATGGAATTCAGTCCCTCGAGGGGTAACACTGGGACTGACGAGGTAGAGTCGCTGTGGATAGAGTGAACAAATTGTAAAGGTAAGAAGACACTAATTGGAGTTATCTACAGACCCCCAAATAGTAACCTGGATATAGGGTGTAAGTTGCAGCAGGAGTTAAAATTGTCATGTAACAAAGGTAATGCCACTGTGGTTATGGGGGATTTCAATATGCAGGTAGACTGGGAGAATCAGATTGGTTCTGTACCCCAAGAAAGTGAGTTTGTAGAGTGTCTCCAAGATGGATTCTTAGAGCAGCTTGTACTAGAGCCTACCAGAGAGAAGGCAATTCTAGATTTAGTGTTGTCCAATGAACCAGATTTCATAAGGGAGCACAAGGTAAAGGAACCGCTTGGAGGTAGTGACCATAACATGATTAGTTTTAATCTGCAATTTGAGAGGGAGAAGGTTAAACCAGGAATGTCAGTGTTGCAGTTGAACAAAGCCTTCTATGACGGCATGGGAGAGGAGCTGGCCAAGGTCGAATGGAAAAGGATCCTAGCAAGAATGATGGTGGAACAGCAATGGCAGGAATTTCTGGGCATCATCCAGAAGATGCAGGATCATTTCATTCCAAAGAGGAAGAAAGATTCTAAAGGGAGTAAGAGGCAACTGTGGCTGACAAGGGAAGTTAGAGATGGAATAAAACTAAAAGAAAAGATGTATAAGATAGCAAAGAGTAGCAGGAAGCCAGAGGAGTGGGCGACTTTCAAAAGACAACAGAAGATAGCAAAAAGGCCTATACGGGCTGAAAAGATGAGGTACGAAGCGAAGCTGGCTAAGAATATAAAGAAGGACTGTAAAATTTTCTTTAGGTATGTTAAGAGAAAAAGGTTAGTAAAGACAAAAATGGGTCCCTTGAAGGCAGAAACGGGTGAAATTATTACGGATAACAAGGAAATGGCGGAAGAGTTGAACAGGTACTTCGGATCTGTCTTCACTAAGGAAGACACAAACAATCTCCCAGATGTGCTAATGGACAGGGGATCTAGGGAGACAGAGGAACTGATACAACTTTGCATTAGGCGAGAAATAGTATTGGGTAGACTGATGGGACTGAAGGCTGATAAATCCCCAGGACCTGATGGTCTGCATCCCATGGTACTCAAGGAGGTGGCTCAAGAAATCGTGGACGCATTGGTGATCATTTTCCAAGGTTCAATAGATTCAGGATCAGTTCCTGTGGATTGGAGGGTAGCTAATGTTATCCCACTTCTCAAGAAAGGAGCAAGAGAGAAAACGGGGAATTATAGACCAGTTAGCCTGACATCGGTGGTGGGAAAGATGCTGGTCAATTATTAAAGAGGTAATAATGGCGCATTTGGATAGTGGTAAAAGGATTAGTCCAAGTCAGCATGGATTTATGAAGGGGAAATCCTGCTTGACTAATCTTCTGGAATTTTTTGATGATGTGACAAGTAAAATGGATGAAGGAGAGCCAGTGGATGTAGTGTATTTAGACTTTCAGAAAGCCTTTGATAAGGAGGTTGGTGAGCAAAATTAGAGCACATGGTATTGGGGGTAGGGTATTGACATGGATAGAGAATTGGTTGGCAGACAGGGAGCAAAGAGTAGGAATAAACGGATCCTTTTCAGAATGGCAGGCAGTGGAGAGTGGAATGCCGCAAGGCTCGGAGCTGGGGCTACAACTATTTACAATATATATTAATGATTTGGATGATGGAATTAGAAGTAACAATAACAAGTTTGCAGATGACACAAAGCTGGGTGGCAGTGTGAACTGCGAAGAGGATGTTAGGAGATTACAAGTTGAGTGAGTGGGCAGATGCATGGCAGATGCAGTATAATGCAGATAAATGTGAGGTTATCCACTTTGGCGGCAAAAATAAGGAGGCAGATTATTATCTCAATGGTGTCAGATTAGGTAAAGTGGAAGTGCAACGAGACCTTGGTGTCCTTGTACACCAGTCACTGAAAGTAAGCGTGCAGGTACAGCAGGCAGTGAAGAAAACTAATGACATGTTGGCCTTCATAACATGAGGATTTGAGTACAGGAGCAAAGAAGTCCTTCTGCAGTTGTATAGGGCCCTGGTGAGACCACGTCTGGAGTATCGTGTGCAGTTTTGGTTTCCTAATTTGAGGAAGGATGTCCTTGCTATTGAGGCAGTGCAGCGTAGGTTCACGAGATTAATCCCTGGGATGGAGGGACTGTCATATGAGGAAAGATTGGAAAGACTAGGCTTGTATTCACTGGAGTTTAGAAGGATGAGAGGGGATCTTATAGACACGTATAAAATTATAAAAGGACTAGACAAGCTAGATGCAGAAAAAATGTTCCCAATGTTGGGGGAGTCCAGAACCAGGTTCCACAGTCTACGAAAAAAAGGGGAGGCCATTTAAAACTGAGGTGAGAAGAACCTTTTTCACCCAGAGAGTTGTGAATTTGTGGAATTCTCTGCCGCAGAGGGCAGTGGAGGCCAATTCACTGGATGAATTTACAAGAGAGTTAGATAGAGCTCTAGGGGCTAGTGGAATCTAGGGATATGGGGAGAAGGCAGGCACAGGTTACTGATTGTAGATGATCAGCCATGATCACAATGAATGGCAGTGCTGGCTTGAAGGGCCAAATGGCCTCCTCCTGCACCTATTTTCTATGTTTCTGTTTCTATGATTAGTGTCAATGGGTGCTTCCTGGCTGCGGTGGACTTGGGGGGGCTGAAGGGCCTGTTTCTTTGCTCTATGACTATATATTCTCTCTCTGCAAGTGGTGTGGCAAGATCATGCTGCAACTGATTCGTGCTTCTCTGATAATTACAAATGAGTTAGCTTTAACATTAATACACAGAATTATTAAAGTGCCGTATTTGAACCACTTTTTGTGTGCACCACAGATAGAAGCCAGGAACCAAAACCTTAAATTTATCTGATAGCTTTCAGTACCCTCATGTAACAAGACACTATAAATAATGCTTCACCCTCATCAATGGGTCATGTGGAGACATTGTCACATTACAACCTTCAAAGTTAAGATAACATTGTCAATGATGATGAAAGGAAGTAGTGACATAGCACCTGTGTTTCAATGATAAGTGATCATCCCCCACATGGAGACAGCTGGACCCGGTTGCTTTAGATTGCGATAATGCTGTGCTTTACAGCCGTTCATTCATTTCCATTGAGCATGATCATTTATTTTTCAGCACAATTTCCTCATTTCACCTTCAATTTAAAGCATAGCAAGACTATTTGGTTCAGTGTCAAAAGAAATAAAAATGACTAACATTCAAACTGGAAAGATCTCTCATTTAGGACAATTTGAACAAATATATAGTAGTAATAAAATGTTGCACAGTTGATGGTCTATTGAAATAAAAATGGAAAATGCTGGAATTGCTGCATCTGTGGGAGGAAAATTAGAATAGATGTTTCAAGATCAGAACGGGGAAGGTGACATAAGGAGTATTTCCAGCATTTTCTGTTTTATATTTTGGATTTCCAGCGTCCAGAGTTTTTTAAAATCTATATTATAAAGTCGGGTGCTTCCCACTGTCCAAACGATATACATTGTTTTCACAAAGTTCATTCCTGTTGTTCGGGGTGATTGTTAGAGACCCATTCAATTATAAGAGGAAGGTATTGATCGCTAATATTTAATGTTTTTATTTCCCTTGGCCAGTTTGCTTTTCGGACATTAGAATAATTCGTGAAGGGTCGCGGAGGATGCATCATTTTGGGTGTTTTAAGTTTTTGTGATGATCCTTGATTTCGCAATGGGTCTAGTGTGTCGAGGACCAGAGGGCATAGGTTTAAAGTGAAGGGGAACAGTTTTAATAGGAATCTGAGGGGTAACTTTTTCACACAAAGTCAAGTCAAGTCAATTTTATTTGTATAGCACATTTAAAAACAACCCACGTTGACCAAAGTGCTGTACATCTGATTAGGTACTAAGGGGAAAAAATGAAACAAAGGGTGGTGGATGTATGGAACAAGCTGCCAGAGGAGGTAGCTGAGGCAGGGATTATCCCAACATTTAAGAAGCAGTTGGACAGGTACATGGATAGGACAGTTTTGGAGGGATATGGACCAAATGCTGGCAGGTGGGACAAGTGTAGCTGGGACATGTTTGCCAGTGTGGGCAAGTTGGGCCGAAGGGCCTGTTTCCACACTGTATGAATCTATGACTCTATGACTATGACTACTCCTCCATCATAGTGCTACTGGACTGCTGGAAAGCTGACCCTTATCCATAGTTGAAGATCTATACAGGATGGCCATGAGATCTTGGGTAACAAAGAGCTTCCAGTTGTTGCTTTCACCAGGAATGTCACCAGCATTCCTGGCTGAGCATATAATAATAATAATAATAATAATAATACATTTAATTTATATAGCGCTTTTCTGGAAACTCAAAGATGCTTTACAGAGTAAATAAAACATAAAAATAAATAAATAAACAAAAGATTTATCCAGATGGAGAAGTGGCGAACAAACAGCGCCAGCGTCCTCTCACGTCAGGGTCCGGCGTAAATGGTTGACAATAAACAATAAACAGTAAATGGTAGACAGTAAACAATAAAGAACACAAGACAAACAATTACAGTTTAACACAGACAACCATCACAGTGATTCCTCCAGGCACGCCCTCACTGTGATGGAAGGCAAAGAAAAGTCTCATCTCCTCCTCATTCTTCTCCCGCGGTCAGGCAGTTAAACTGCTGCCTCGAGGCGATCAAGGCTCCCGACTTTTAAAACCCCCGCCGGGCGATGGAAGGTCCCAGGGCCGAGCCGAGCAGATAGCCAAAGAGATTGTGGTGGGAGGAGAAATCCTAAGGAAGGATATGTCTTTTAAGCTCCAGAGCGCTGCTGTGGCAATGTCATACCCGGATGACACTACTATTGTGATAGACTCCAGAAATTTAACAATGTACACCACCCACTAAACAGTTGACTGTAACTATTGTCTGGTAATTATTCTCCTTGTTGCTGAAGAACAGTAACCTTCTCACGCTGGGGCTCAACTTGTTGTTGCCTCACAGTTGGCATAGGTCTGATGGGATCAGTCTAAAATTCAACGACATTTTGAATGGTCTTGGCCTGAGATTCCATGAAGCAGATCCACAGCCTCATCAGCCACCAAGACAGAAGTGTAGATCACTGTAAGAATACTTGCAATGTTCTCCTTACTCCACGTGACCATCTGAAGGATGTTGAGAGATCCACTTCTCCATATTTATCTGTTTGGTTCGGCCAATTCACAAGCCCCTGATTGTCCTCATCTTATTCCAAGGGGGCACTGTTACTGGGTGCAAAATTATCCCTGTCTTCAAATATGGTAAGCAGTTCCTATAGAGTTTCTCCTAATAATGTTTGCATGGATTCTAACATCCCCCTTGAAGTATGTATTTGGCATTTCAAAATATAATGCACAAATCAATTCAAATTAATCCTGACTGCAGCAGAATCCTAATTCAGTGTTCCGGAAGAAATTGCAACATAAAGAACATGAAAGATTAATAATATAGGCTTGACTCCCAAGATAATATTCTAGAAAGTAATATTCCCAACAAAATATTGTATTGAAATGTGAGATGTTTACCTTTATACATTGCTGTGAGATTTCCATTACCCACATAACGACTCTGTGGGTTGCTGTCACTAACTACAGTGATAAGAAAATAGCATATTGAGCTATAATATATAGAAAAATAAATAACAGAAGGTGTCAATATTTGATAAAGAATGTTACTGTGGACACCATGGGCCCCATTGACAGACTGATGTGCTGAAGTGAGTTTATGTCGTGAATTGAAGTGGATGCAACATTGGAAGTGTGTTTGTTTCAATGTAATATGATGGATTACCATTCCCCAGATGTACTGGATTAGACCACTTGTGCTGGTTGCTTTACTAACACATGGTAACTTCTGATCTCCACCACTGACCAATAGACAATAGACAACAGACAATAGGTGCAGGAGTAGGCCATTCGGCCCTTCGAGCCAGCACCACCATTTAATGTAAGAAAATAACTGCAGATGCTGGTACAAATCAAAGGTATTTATTCACAAAATGCTGGAGTAACTCAGCAGGTCAGGCAGCATCTCAGGAGAGATGGAATGGGTGACATTTCGGGTCGAGACCTTTCAAATGGCCTGCCCCTTATTCTTAAACTGTGGCCCCTGGTTCTGGACTCCCCCAACATTGGGAACATGTTTCCTGCCTCTAACATGTCCAACCCCTTAATAATCTTATATGTTTCAATAAGATCCCCTCTCATCCTTCTAAATTCCAGTGTATACAAGCCTAGTCGCTCCAGTCTTTCAACATACGACAGTCCCGCCATTCCGGGAATTAAACTAGTAAAACTATGTTGCACGCTCTCAAAAGCAAGAATATCCTTCCTCAAATTTGGAGACCAAAACTGCACACAGTACTCCAGGTGCGGTCTCACTAGGGCCCTGTACAACTGTAGAAGGACCTCTTTGCTCCTATACTCAACTCCTCTTGTTATGAAGGCCAACATTCCATTGGCTTTCTTCACTGCCTGCTGTACCTGCATGCTTCCTTTCAGTGACTGATGCATTAGGACACCCAGACCTCATTGTACGTCCCCTTTTCCTAACTTGACACCATTCAGATAATAATCTGCCTTCCTATTCTTACCACCAAAGTGGATAACCTCACACTTATCCACATTTAACTGCATCTGCCATACATCCGACCACTCACACAGCCTGTCCAAGTCACCCTGCAACCTCACAGTATCTTCCTCACAGTTCACACTGCCACCCAGCTTTGTGTCATCTGAAAATTTGCTCATGTTACTTTTAATCCCTTCATCCAAGTCATTAATGTATATTGTAAATAGCTGCAGTCCCAGCACCGAGCCTTGTGGTACCCCACTAGTCACTGCCTGCCATTCTGAAAGGGACCCATTTATCCCCACTCTTTGCTTTCTGTCTGCCAACCAATTTTCTATCCATGTCAGTACCCTACCCCCAATACCATGTGCTCTAATTTGCACACTAATCTCCTATGTGGGACCTTGTCGAAGGCTTTCTGAAAGTCAAGGTACACTACATCCACCGGCTCTCCCCTGTCAATTTTCCTAGTTATATCCTCAAAAAATTCCAGAAGAATAGTCAAGCATGATTTCCCCTTCGTAAATCCATGCTGACTCGGAACGATCCTGTTACTGCTATCCAAATGCTCCGCAATTTTGTCTTTTATAATTGACTCCAGCATCTTCCCCACCACTGATGTCAGACTAACTGGTCTATAATTTCCTGTTTTCTCTCCCTCCTTTCTTAAAAAGTGGGATAGCATTAGCTACCCTCCAATCCGCAGGAACTGATCCTGAATCTATAGAACATTGGAAAATGATCAGCAATGACTCCATGATTTCTAGAGCCACGTCCTTAAGTACCCTGGGATGCAGACCATCAGGCCCTGGGGATTTATCAGCCTTCAGTCCCATTAGTCTACCCAACACCATTTCCTGCCTAATGTGAATTTCCTTCAGTTCCTCCATCACCCTAGGATCTCTGACCAGTAAAACATCTGGGAGATTGTTTGTATCTTCCTTAGTGAAGACAGATCCAAAGTCCTGGTTCAACTCGTCTGCCATTTCTTTGTTCCCCGTAATAAATTCACCTGCTTCTGTCTTCAAAGGACCCACATTTGCCTTAACTATTTTTTTCCTCTTCACATACCTAAAGAAGCTTTTACTATCCTCCTTTATATTATTGGCGAGCTTACCTTCGTACCTCATCTATTCTCCCTGTATTGCCTTTTTAGTTATCTTCTGTTGCTCTTTAAAAGAGTCCCAATCCTCTGGCTTCCCGCTCTTCTTTGCTATGTTATACTTATTCTCTTTTATTTTTATGTTGTCCTTGACTTCCCTTGTCAGCCACGGATGCCTCTTACTCCCCTTATAATCTTTGCTCCTCTTTGGGATGAATTGATCCTGCAACTTCTGCATTATTCCCAGGAATACCTGCCATTGCTGTTCCACCGTCTTCCCTGCTAAGGTCTCCTTCCAGTTAAATCTGGCCAGCTCCCGCCTCATACCTCTGTAATCCCCTTTGCTATACTAATACTGACACTTCCGATTTTCCCTTCTCCCTCTCAATTTGTAGATTAAAACTTATCATATTATGATCACTGCCTCCTAATGGCTCTTTTACCTTGAGTTCCCTTATCAAATCAGGTTCATTACACAACACTAAATCCAGAATTGCCTTCTCCCTGGTAGGCTTCAGTACAAGCTGTTCTAAGAATCCATCTCGGAGGCACTCCACAAACTCCCTTTCCTGGGGTCCAGTACCAACCTGATTTTCCCAGTCAACCTGCATGTTAAAATCTCCCATAACCACCGTAGCATTACATTTTCGACATGGCAATTTTAGCTCTTGATTCAACTTGTTCCTATGTCGAGGCTACTGTTTGGGGCCTGTAGATAACTCTCATTAGGGTTTTTTTACCCTTACAATTTCTCATTTCAATCCATACTGATTCTACATGTCCTGATTCTACCCCAAAAGGATGGAACATTCTCTAAACAATTCCCAGCTCTTTCTCACTATCCCTCCCCACCCCTGCTTTTGAGAGACGTTGGGTTTTGTTTTCTACCTGAAAGATGATGAGAGCCTCAAATTCACTCGCTCAGGAAGCTTCAGTCTATCCCCATTTTGAATGATTGATCAGACATTTGTTTCATACTTGCTGCTGAGCATAGTTTTGAATCCCGAATTATGTGCAAGCCAGAAGGAAGGAATGCTCTAGGTAATCAATGTAGGGTATCTGGAAATTACACAATGCATGGCCTAATAAGCATTATTTTTTCAAGTTTAAGAGATTTGTGGTTTTTCTGGAAATGGGGAGAATTACGGGTGGTAATAATTTGTGCCATCTAAAGTTAATTCAGGCAAATCAATAACCAAGCACACACCGCATGCAGAGTATGTTCACAGAGACTGCAAGTGGCAGTCAGTCACGTTTTCGCCTTTACTTTGAAATGTATTTCAGATATTTCATATAGAATTTCTTGGACTGGAACCGAATTTCCAGCACTGGAACGGATTCATTTGCTTAATAGGCCGATGCCGACAAGCTATATTTTTCTGGTCCTGTGTTGTTTCATCTTACTCAGGAATTGCTAGACTGCAGTCTATGGATCAGATTTGTCCCCTCACAGAAAGGAAGGCTCGTATATTCCATCACAAAGATGGTCATTTGGAGTAGAAGGACCTTTCATCCACTACGTCCTGCCATTAGGCTGAGTAAGTTGGAGAGGGAATCATACCTAGAGGAGGTTATTAGGAAGTAAGATCACCAGTGATGAGAGGACTGCCAGGGGTAGGTAGTCATCAACTTCAGGAAGCAGGGCACAGTACACAGCCCAGCCTACATCAATAATGCTGAAGTTCCCAGGCATAAATATCACCAACAACATAAGCTTGAAAGCACTATCACCAGATTCAAGAACAGCTTCTTTTCCGCTGTTATCAAACTATTGAACAGACCCCTAATAAGCTAGGGATGTACTTTCTATTTCCCAATCTATCTCGTTACCATTCCTTTACTTATTTTATCTGCACCTTCTTGCCAGTTATAACACTATATTCTGCATTTTGTTTACATTCTTTTCTTGCACCTCCTGTTGTACTCATGTATAGTTTGATTGTAATCATGTATGAACGATGTTCTTGGATAGCATGCAAAGCAAAGTTTCTCACTGTACCTCACTGTACACTGCAAAAATAAACTAATACCAATATCAGTAATTGAGGGTAAATGGTTTGGGATGTCAGGTGGATGATATGGGATAGCAGGGCAGATGTTTTCATTGAAATGGGCTCAGGCAGATGTTGTAGGGTGGACAGTAAGGGCAGGGTTGAACAGATGTGGAAAATCAGACAGTTGTGGAAGTGGGGAGGAGAATTAGAAGATGGGGGACTGAGCAGATGTTGGGGGGGGGGAGGTAGGTAATTGGGGGATAGGGCAGATCACAGTGGTGGGGTGTTGTGAAAATCAGCGGTATGGGAGAGTAGGGACAACACCAAAGAAAGATCGCAGCAAGGAACAGCAGATACTGACCTTTACCGAATATAGACGCAAAATGCTGCAGTAACTCAGCGCGTCAAGCAGCATCTCTAGAGAAAAGGAATAAATGACATTTCAGGTTGAGTCTGAAGAAGGATTCTGACTAAAAACATCACCTATCCCTTCTCTCCAGAGATGTGGCCTGACCCACTGAGTTACTCCAGCATTTTATGTCTATCTTAATGAAGAAAGATCCATGCCTTGGAGCTCAGGTAAACTGCAGCCCCTTAATGCTGAAAATAGCCTCAGCCTTAGGGTTAAGGCCTGATGCACTGTGTTCAACATGCTCATAAGTGATGTTAACTTTTGCACAAGTCACAAGCATTGTGCATCAGGATGATTGGATCTGCTCCATGGTCTCTATGTGGCACTGCATCTGATGCAGGGAAATGCAGGCAACAGTCAAGTGGTCTGGTCTGATATTCTCCCAGACTTGAGTAACCTGGCCAAACCCTTGAGAAAATGAAATATGGAGCAGGAGATGTTAAGAACAAGGAAGGTGCAACAGTCTACACACCAGTAATGACATGGAAAGAGAATAGATTGTGGTTGTGGCCAAAGGAAAATGGAAAAAGTTAGGAGCAGTGAATTATACAGTTAGAGAGAAATCACATTCAGAAAAAAGATTAACATATATGAAGGGCAAAGTGAAAGATGTCAGCTAACCAAATTATTATCAATGGCACAAGTCAGAAACACACTGACATGGCAAGTATGCATTAATCCTGATTTATTAAGTGGGAAAAAGTTAAGAGAGCCTGAAATCACAAAGTGTAAGTTATATAAACAAAGGAATAAATTGCTTCAAATATATTACTTTTTAAATGGTTTAGTTTGAGCCACTTTCCCATTTAATTATTTTTATATTTCTTGGGACAAAAAACAAAATAGTTTCAGCAGGCAAGCAGTTTAATTTGACAGAGCAATAATTATATAATAATTGAATGCCAATCTATCATAATCATTTAATTTAGGGATGCAACGCAAAAGACTAGTCCAACAGCAATGTAATTAATATTCTTAATCACATTTTTTATATACTTAAGTATGAAGTAGAATATAATCAGAAGCTTCGCCAAACATTAAAAGATAATATGAATTAGTTGGCACGAAGAATTTAGGATTAATTATCTAATAGGTCACACAACCCTGAAATCAAAAACTAAACATCTGCAGATGCTGAAAGTCTGAAATAAAATCGGAAAATGTTGGAGCTACTCAGCAGGACAAAAAGCATCTATGTAAAGATAAACAGAGCTAATATTCCAGGCTGATGACATCTCAACAAAGCTGGAAACGTGAACAGACACGAAAGTTGTAAGATGGCAAGAGCAGGATGGTGGAGAGAGCAAAAAGAGACCTCAGCTTCATCCCCACACCACCATCCAAATGAATTTAGATTTTTAGATTTAGAGATACAGCGCGGAAACAGGCCCTTCGGCCCACCGAGTCCGCGCCGCCCAGCGATCCCCGCACATTAACACTATCCTACACACTCGAGGGACAATTTTTACATTTACCCAGTCAATTAACCTACATACCTGCACGTCTTTGGAGTGTGGGAGGAAACAGAAGATCTCGGAGAAAACCCATGCAGGTCACGGGGAGAACGTACAAACTCTGTACAGACGGCGCCCGTAGTCAGGATCGAACCCGAGTCTCCGGCGCTGCATTCGCTGTAAGGCAGCAACTCTACCGCTGCGCCACCGTGCCGCACAGATTTAGAAGCCAGCATGACATCACCATTACCTTTGCTTTGGTCAGGCGTCTTCACTCCTTTGTGCAGAATTCTTAATCTTCTTAGACTATTGTTCTTGAGTTATTCATTATTAACTACTGACTCAAAATTTCCCATCTCAATTTTTCCTTCGCCCTTACTTATTCTACCTTACTGTATCTGAACCTATAGCACTCTGCCCATTGATAGTCAACTTTAATGTTGCCACCAAATATCCCGACAAGTGTGACACACTTATTTGTCATCTGAAATGTTCCTCATGTCATCTCTTTAATATTGCCCCATATTTACCTCCAGACCAGGGGAGGGGGGGGGGGGGCACAGTGGTGCAACGGTAGAGTTACTGCTTAGATCTAGGTTCAATCTTGACTACGGGTGCTGTCTGCTCAGAGTTTCTATGTTCTCCCTGTGACCATGTGGGTTTTCTCCAGATGCTCCGGTTTCTTCCCACACTCCAAAGGTGTAGAGGTTTGTAGGTTAATTGGCTTTGATCAGTTGTAAAATTGTCCCTAGTGTGTGTAGGTTAGTGTATGTGGTGATCACTGGTCAGCGCAGACTCAGTAGGCTGAAGATGTTTCCGCGCTGTATCTCTGAACTAAATCAAACTATGACATGGTCACTGAACATCATATTTCTGTCTCCCAGACTTTTATTGACCTAATTTCCTCAGGACATCTTCTCACAAAAACACCCCCCGAACCCCCACCCCCCACCCTCTTAACCTCATAATTCCAGCAACTCCAAATTTCCAGCTTCTGTCTCCACATTAACCCAGTATTTATTGCCCTTCACTAATTAGTCTTGAATTCAGTCACTTTCTAGGCTTTTCCAGAGCGCATTTAATAATTAACCACACTACCGGATCTGGGGTCTGAAGTTGCATATGGATCACTAAATATAAAGGCAGGCTTTCTCCATTGAAGGACTTTAGGGAACCATGCAGGTTGTTATGACAGTCTGGTAATTTTATGGTCATATTGGCCACTGCTTGGTCCCCAATAGTCTACTGTACCATTTAAGGTTTCCAATATCCTTATAATTATTGTCCTTTGTAACAAATTGCTTAATGCAGATTTAATTGGAGGACTGTTTAGCAGTGCGATGTGTTGTAGTAGGTGTGTTAATGCATGTTACATCATTTGTGGCAAATGAAATTTATGTTTGACATTTGATCGTACATCATGTTTGAAAAGAGCATCAGCAGCACTTTAAGACAAATGAGCAAAAGTGCAGTAAATTAATGGAATTAAATCTTTCTCTTTCTACTTTACAGACCAAGTGTTGGTACAAGATCAGCTGAAGCCAACACTTAGCAAACAGGGAAGCGTTTATATTCATCCTTTCTCCCAGGAAGACAAAGTGATCTTTCCCCTGCAAAGTCAGAGTTGTTGAAACACTGTGCTGAGAAAGGTGAAGATGTATAGCATCCAAGATCTCATAGTCATTATAACATAGAACATAGAAGAGTACAGATAGATACAAAAAGCTGGAGTAAATCAGCGGGACAGGCAGCATTTCTGGATGTTGCCTGTCTCAATGAGTTATTCTAGCTTTTTGTGTCTATCTTTGGTTTAAACCAGCATCTGCAGTTCCATCTTACACATAGAATAGTACAGTATAGGAACAGGCCTTTTAACCACAATGTCTGTGCCAAATATGATGACAAGGTAAACTAATCTCATCTGCCTGCAAATAATCCATATCTCACCATTCCCTGCATATGGATGTGTCCATCTGAAAGATTGTATAATATTGGAAGTCTATACATCTTCAGATAGAATTGGGGTTTGTTTAATTACAGATAATTAAGGTTTTGCTTTTTTTTATATGGATAATATTTTAAATCTATATTATGAAAAATGTATGTTGTTTATTCCTAGGTTGTTTTAGGGTTATATATCAGCAAACAGCCTAGGGCAGCACATTGGCACAGCAGTAGAGCTGCTGCCTCACAGTGCCAGAGACCTTAGTTCAATGCCAACTACGGATGCCGTTTGTGTTGTGTTTGTACGTTCTCCCTGTGACTGCATGCGTTTTTTCCGGGTACTCCAGTTTCTTCCCACATGGTTTGTGGCGCAGGTTTGTCGGTTAATTGCTCCTAGTGAGTAGGATGCAAAAATGGGATAACAAAGAACTCGTGTATGGGTGATGGCATGGGGCTCCTTCCACGCTGTATCTCTAAACTGAACGAAACTAAACATGGCTGTTGTGTTGAAATACAAAATTTGTGAACTCTATCTGTTACTTTTTTCATCAAACATAAAGAATCAAGCCAGCTTTGAGTTAGGGAAGTACCACGATGATTAGTGGTATGTTCGCTGGTAAACAGAATGGTTATTGCGAAGTTTTGAAGGAAATATACTTCATGCTTGAGAGTGTAGGAAGGAACTGCAGATGCTGGTTTACACTGAAGATGAACACAATATGCTGGAGTAACTCAGCGGGACAGGCAGCATCTCTGGCGTGAAGGAATGGGTGACGTTTCAGGAAGAAGGATCTGGTCCCAAAACGTCACCCATTCCTTCTCTCCAGACATGCTGTCTGTCCCGCTGAGTTACTCCAGCATTTTGTGTCTATCTTCACATCTGAGAGTGATCTTCACAATGGCTGTCACAAGCATGCAATGAATCATGTGAAACAATAAGCAAAACCACAGACCTTCAAATATCTTGTAATCGCAATCATTTTCCTCATTAATACAAGAATGTATTTGGTGGATATTTAAAGGGAGGTTTCATTTCTATTTTTGTTTCTCTGTACACCTGCTGTTTAGGGCGATGAGCGAGAAATTATTTTGTATACTTCAATTTTTTAATGCATTGTACCGATGAATTTTACCCAAGGCCCAGTATCATCCTTTATGTATGTGTGGCAAAATTCTATAGGTTTGATCCCAAACCGATGTGCACTGCTACATGAGGATTGCAGATGACTTAAACCACTCACATGAACACAGACATTAACTGGACAGTTGAGGGCTGTCTCAGTGTTAGTTAAAGGAGACAAGGCTTACCCAGTCTGCCACAAGGGAGGCGTCAATCTTCTTGTGAGTAGATACTCTGTAAGTATGCTCTTTATTATCTGTTTCCAAACAACATCCTCTTGCTGCCAATATCATTCGAATTGCCCCTGCTCCCCCCACCCCCCCACCCCCCATCAGCCAATTATCCATCTCCCAACCCTCTTCTTTATTTAATTTACTCACTTTTCTCTCCCACCTCCTTTCCCACACTCCGCAGCCTTTCTAGTGCATAGTTCAGGAAGGAAACGCCTGATGCAAGATTCCAGTTGCCCGGCTATTTTATGGTGCATGACATCTCGTATGTTATAGAATTTGACTGCTGGCGACCTCATCGTAAACTAGCACAAGCACTTGGGTTTTAAAAGGTCTATACCAAACACATTGTTTGAGTATTAAACAATATAAGGAATTGATTGGTTTTTTTTACCTTCTGAACTATATAAAATTGTAAAAACTGGTTAACTTTCAAACTGAAAGTTCAAACCCTTGATTGGAGTTAAGCTTTCTCTTTTACCGTTCCATCGGTAATCTTTTGGCCTATTTTGCACTTATCTGAAACTCTTCACTAGAATTCTTAACTGATTCAATTGTCTTTGATTTACCCCTCTTCAAAGATCTTGAGTGGGTGCAATTTTTAACAAGGACCACCTTATCTCCTCCCTCTAAAGCTTTCTTCATAGTTATCCAGTCTCTAATTCAAATCAGTCATTCCACTGTGTAAGGAATGGTTCATCCAGATGCTTTTTCAGTCCACTCATTTAATTTCCACAGTTCTGTTTTCTCTCCCCATCTGTTCCTTCTTACTTATCAATGACCTTTCCACTCAGCTGACCTTTCTACTCAGCATCCAGGTCTATTGTTGATGACTCATCCTGACATTCATCAACTTAATTTAAAGTTTAAGCATGTAGATCACCTTCAAGCACAGATGGACACAGTTACAGACATGGATTATTGAGACAGTTCTACTATTTAATTGTATCATACCTTAACTCCAGCCATCTATCTTGTTTGAAAATCTGTAAGATTTAATCATTTAATCATTTGAAAATCATTTAATATTTATCTGACAAAAATCTATCACTTTTGAAAACTAGCCTCAATGATTCTGTGGTTGGAAAGAGTTCTTGATATTCACTCACCTTTTGCTTTCTGATCCCCAAGCTCTTATTTTTTAAATTAAATTCTGCTTTTTTCTATCTCATTCTTCAGCAGAAATAATATTTCCCATTTACTCCATCCCATCAAATATATAGGAATACCTTCAATTTTCTATGCCTGGCTGATTTATATATTCTTGGAGCAAGGATAGCTGAGAGAAGATTTGATAGCTGTGCAACGATCATAACTGGTTTGGGCAGCATAAATAGGGGGAAGCTCTTTCCATTAGCAGATGTCAAGAACCAGGGAACCTAGATCCAAAAATGTATACAGATGCTACATAGGAAATGTGAGTAAAAACACTATTGAACTGAGAGTAGTTATGATCTGGAACATGCTATCTATAGATGTGATGGAGAAAGAAATCAGTCAGTGCCTTCAAAGCACAACTGGGTTGACCTTAAGAGAATAATATGGAAGGCAATAGAGTAAGGATGGGATGGTGGGGGGAAGGATTGGTGCTGATCGGATTGCTCTGTTTTGAGCCAGAATAAACTTGATGGGCCGAATGTGCTTACAAATTGATGATTCTATATTCTAGTGCCGTATCTTTCTTCGCCCTGCTGTTCTGGTGAATTTGGCTGTGTATCCATCCCCCATCACCTGAGGTAAATGGGGGTAGTAGCAAGAACTGAATGCACATTTGGTTTGGCCAAATCAGAATTTCAGCACCTATAGCATAACACCCAACCCTGAAAGTAAACATGCAGATACAGCAGGCAGTGAAGAAAGCTAATGGCATGTTGGCCTTCATAATGAGAGGATTTGAGTATAGGAGTAAAGAGGTCCTTCTGCAGTTGTACAGGGGCCTGGTGAGACCACATCTGTGTGCAGTTTTGGTCTAATTTGAGGAAGGACATCCTTGCTATTGAGGGAGTGCAGCATAGGTTCATGAGGTTAATCCCCGGGCCATTTAAAACTGAGATGAGAAAAAACTTTTTCCCCCAGAGTTGTGAATTTGTGGAATTCTCTGCCGCAGAAGGCAATGGAGGCCAATTCACTGGATGAATTTAAAAGAGAGTTAGATAGAGCTCTTGGGGCTAGCGGAATCAAGGGGTATGGGGAGAAGGCAGGCACGGGTTACTGATTGTGGATGATCAGCCATGATCACAATGAATGGCGATGCTGGCTCGAAGGGTCAAATGGCCTCCACCTGCACTTATTTTCTATGTTTCTTAATGTTTCCAGTCTCCCTGATATAAAGATAAGTATTGCATTAGACTTCTTATATATTTTTTTGTATATTATTAGCTGTTTGTGATTTCTGTACATGGACTCCTAAATCTACCTTCTCCTCTCTTGTTCTCATCTTGTCACCATTTAGAAAAATGGCTTAAGTTCTGAATGACATTCACAATTCCCCATGAAAAGATTAATTGTGCTGCTAAGGTAATCTTGCAAAACTTACTTTTTCAAGACTTCTTTTAATATACACAGGGAGCCATGAAGTGTTCAATAGATGTTTTATATTGCAAGAAAACACAAAGGGCACTTTGGTCCATTTTTAGACACTAATTCTGCAAGTGCACCAGATATCCACTCCAACTATTCAATGTTACACTCCATCTGGAATATGTGTTGATGGAATATGTCAAAATGATCCGTACTCTCTTGACAAAAACCACAATGGATTCACCAGCACTTCCCACTGGAAGGCGACTCTGGATGGTCAAAGCTGCCACCCCATTGCAAGTGGTCCTTGCAATAATAGTTACAGAAGATGGGAGCATCAAGCAAGGATTTTTACTTCATTCTAATAACAGGGAACTTAGCACGTGTGATACTTGTATCCAGTTATTTATATTTTCTATATAAAATGGATCAATACGTTCTCCGAATATGAGTAATTTCACTTAATATTCATACGCACACCACATGCTCCCTGTGGGTTGATGAAAATTAATGAATAGATTGTCACTCTCCCAGTGATGTTTGAACTTCTGTATATTATCATATCCTTCCTTTCACACGAGATATCTCTATCTGGAGAATATTTCAATTTTTTTGTCAAGATTCAAATCAGTGCATTTGTCCCAAATTGTGAATCACAATTTAATTATAATTTCTTTAATAATTCACCTTAAATCAATAAATACTGTGAGTTGCATAATGTTTGCATTTCATTAACAATAATTATTTGAATTTCCAGTCCACCTATAAAAGCTGCTATACTGAATAATAATGGAAAACGTTGTTATGTGCGGCAGGTCAATCCTAATTGGTAAAGATAAAATGTCGGTTTTGACTCTTTTGATTGGCATCATCTATCAAAGTTCATTCCATTTTGGGATCAGTTGCCAATCAGCCCAGGGTTCTGGCTTCGATAGAATATTGCGTTTTGGACCTTGCACGCAATATGCAAGCTGTGGTTAATCAGGCAAATAATTTTCTCAGAGTCAAAGACGAGCATCCAAGGTCAGACGAAGGGTGCACTGTCTAAAATATCTTAAAGGAACAATAGATTTCAGATGTTGGAATCTGGAGAAATAAGTATCTGCAGGAGGAACTCAGTGCACCGAGCAGCATCTGGGGGTAAGATAGATTTGTGAACCTTTTGACTCGAAACCCTGCATCAGGACTGAGAATGGGGGGGATATTAGGCAGTATAAAGAGGAGAGGCTAAAGGGTGGGGTGGGGTGGCGTGATAGGGGCCAGTGGTTGATTGGTGGATTAAGGAGGGGTGAAGGGTGATGGGCACAAGGGTACGGGAAGGGAAGGGTGAAGATGGAGACAGATAGGTTTCTGACAAGCAGAAACACAGAGGCTATCAGTGCCAGAATCTGATTAGTAAGGAATGTAATAATGGGATCCTTCAAGGCATTAAATACTTGTAAAATATTCACCATAAATAAAATGAAACATTTCTAATGCGGTCAAACAAAATTGGGTTCAATATTCAGCTCCATTTACTGCGTTATAGTTGGGTGCTCCTTTTCTTATCAGCCGCTATCTTTCAACTGTCTGCCTCAGTAACTCAACTCCATCGCCTCTGCCCTTACCACCACCCTCTCCCGTATTTGCTCCAACTGTCCATCATCCTTCACCCCTCATCGGTCCACCCATCACTCACTGGACCCTGTTTCATCCCTCCCCTTCTCCTCTTTATACTTGTTATCTTCTGTCTCCACTCTTAGCTCTGCTGCATGTTTTCAACCCAAAGTGTTGACAATTCCTTTCCCCCACTGATTATGTCCAGCTGATTGCTTGTTGCTAAAAATATGTTATCTCTTAACAGGTGCTGTGTGACATGCTGTTTTTTTTAGGTTGATTTTCCTTTATTTCATATTTTGACACATTTTCCATTTTACTTTCAATTGCACTTAAATGTCTGATTGAACACATAAAGACAAGAAAGAAAGGAGCAGGAGTAGGCCACTTGGCCTCTTAAGCCAACTCCATCACATTCAATATGATCATGGCTGATCTACCCTGGCCTCAAATCCAGTTCCCCATAACCCTCAATTTCCTGATCTTACAAATATTTATCTCCATCTTAAATATAACCAATGATTTGGCCTTCACTAAGAGAGAGAGAATTACAGAGATTAGCTGAACAGGGTCATTAGCAGGTGGAATTGGTTGCATATTACGTATTTAAATCCTTAAAATGATTAAAAGCTTTGAACAAAACCTGATCTGGTTTTTAGCAGTTGAATGGTGAGCTGTACCAAACCACATCACAGGAAAGGAAGATAAACATTTAGATCGATTTTACTTGACCCGTTAACATTTTTAAATTTTATTTATGGTTAATATGCTTTATTTTATTCACAGTGAATATTTTATGAATTACTATTAAATACCCGGAAAGATAGCACCAGGGTGAAATCAAGGTAGAGCTCTACAAATACATCCTGTCTTGAACAATTTGAAATAATTACCTGAGGAAATTGGACTCCACAAATATAAAGTTAGGATTTGGTAGACATCACTGATACTGCTCAGCAGTAATCCTGCCTTTGTATGTCATTAAATACTCAGCTGGAACTTCATTCACCAATTGAATATTTTTTTCAGACAGCATATTTCATAAATAGTTGACATTTTTGTCAATTTATTTCTAATCTACGGATTATCCTTGAGGAGGTGTAACAGTGCACACTGTGAAGAACGGAGGGAGAATCACTACCAGAATTTCATTTTTATCGTGCTGCTGCTTTACCTCTATTCTCATTGTAACTTCCAGTTATGTGTATTATGTGTAGTTATTGCGTAGACAGGTATTATGTGTAGTTACATTTTTCCGGCAAGGGCTTAATAGAGTCATCATGGTGAAAATCAGAGAAATGTTGTAAGAAAAGAAAAATATCAATATTGATTTGTCTTTGGCACGTTGGGTAGGATTCATGAATTGCCATTCTGGCTTTTCCAGTGACGGGGGGAGTGGGGAGGGAGGGGGTGAAATAAGCAGCTTATTACGATGCTGTTCCCTTTACATTCACCTTTGAATTCCTCAATCTCAGCCCACCTTCTACCCTAACCATGACATTACCATACATCTGAGAGCTAGATCTCCTGATGTAGCACCTTAGCCTCTGGAAATATTTATCAGACGTTGCTCCTTTTAAAGTTATAGTACAGATTATTAAATAACCCCATGTAATTAGAATTAGAATCTGAATGGAAGTGAAACTTGTTGTAGATATCCTCATTCTCTTCTTTCATCGTGCACAAATTTATTATTTAAGTGCAGGTTTTACATAGGTATGAAAGGGTTCTAATTGAAGAGTTCCTTGTGATATGGCTAATTTCTTATTCGTGTCAAGTGGCTTTGCCGTTGTCACTGTAAGCAAGTGATTGATATTCTTGCACCGTAACTGCATAATTACAATATAGATCTCCATGGTCTGCAGACTCCAGCAGTGTTAGCTGTGATTCTGATCCGGAAATAACATTTGAAGTGAGCTTATGAGTCATTCATTGCCTTACATTCAGTCAAATATTTACTATCAAAGATCCTGCAAAATGGAAGAAAAACTAACAAGACTTTTTTTTTTTAAATCCTGAGACTTGCTGACTAATTTATTTCACGGAATTAGTTGCAAAGCTTGGAATATGGCAAAGTTCTATCAATTTTGGGATCAGTTGCTGGCCTGCCCAAGATCCAGGCTGTGATAGGATACTGTGCTTTGAACCTTGCTTCAAAACAGCATGAATTAATTGCCACAGAAGACCGTGGAGGCCAAGTCAATAGATATTTTTAAGGCAGAGATAGATAGATTCTTGATTAGTACAGGTGTCAGGGGTTACGGGGAGGAGGTAGGAGGATGGGGTTAGGAGGGGGAGATTGATCAGCCATGATTGAATGCCAGAGTAGACTTGACGAGCCGATGGGCCGATCACTTATGAACTTATTACTAATGAATGTCACAGGCATCCATTCACTCAACATGCAAATTGAGGTTAATCAGGCAAAATAAATTCTCAGAGTCACATTCCTCTCATCCAAGCTGAAGTGTCACCAACATTAGGAGAGAAGCACTTTGACGGATACCTTCTCGGGCTAGGTATGCTCCCGAGACCAGATCCTAATGAAGAGAGTGTGAAACATGGAGGTAAACGTGGGAGTGGTGGTGCTCCCATGTAACTGCTGCGTAGTCCATTATGTGTAGGAAGGAACTGCAGATGTTGTTTTTTTGCAGTGAAGATACAAAATGCTGGAGTAACTCAACGGGACAGGCAGCACCTCTGGACAGAAGGAATGGGTGACGTTTTGGGTTGAGAGTCTGAAGAAGGGTCTCGACCTGAAACGTCACCTATTCCTTCTATCCAGAGATGCTGCCTGTCCTGCTGAGTTACTCCAGCATTTAGTGCCTAGCCCTTTACTTCTGATAGAAATCATCAATTTGGAATGTTGAAGAAGCTGAATTCACTGCAGGAAGCAATTGTGAGTTGCTGCAATTTATCTGTTAGATTAAGATGCTATACCCTGCAGCCACAGTGTGTCATTGCTGCATAGACTAAATGTATAAATTGATGGATGAATGTCAATCAAGCAGCATGTTAATCCTTTCCTGCACAAAACAGCTGAAAGCAATGAATATATTAAACGTTCTGTTTTGATATTTCTTGTCCTTTAACGCTGATGTTAGTACGATAGACGTGTATGAATGATGCACGAATGGTAAGTGTGATTTATGATCATGATATGACAGCAATATTCAGTCTGCAGATCAGAATGGAATCAAAGAGGCTGAAGGAACAGGAGGTGGAATTCACATAATGTAAGTTATGATTATTGATCAAAGTTTAGACTGGTTGACATAACTATATCGAGGAGAACAGAAAGCAGATTGCTTAGAGTCATAGAGCCATAGAGTGATAGAGTGTGGAAACAGGCCCTTCGGCCCAACTTGCCCACACCGGCCAACATGTCCCAGCTACACTAGTCCCACCTGCCAGCATTTGGTCCCTATCCCTCCAAACCTGACCTATCCATGTAACTATCTAACTGCTTCTTAAATGTTGAGATAGTCCCTGCCTCAACTACATCCTCTGGCAGCTTGTTCCATACATCCACCACCATTTGTGTGAAAAAATTACCCCTCAGATTCCTTTTAAATCTTTTCCACTTCACCCTAAACCTATATCCTGTGTTTCTTGATTCACCTACTCAGGGCAAAAGACTGCATTTACCCAATTTATTCCTCTCATGATCTTATACACCTCTGTAAGATCACCCCTCGTGCTTCTGCACTCCAAGGAATAGAGTCCCTGCCTACTCAACCTCTGCCTATAGCTCAGACCCTCTAACCCTGGCAACATCCTTGCAAATCTTCTCTATACCCTTTCCAGCTTGACAACATCTTTTCTATAACACGGTGCCCAGAACTGAACGCAATACTCTAAATGTGGCCTCACCAACATCTTATAGAACTGCAACATGATCTCCAAACTTCTATACAATACTCTGGCTAATGAAGGCCAATGTGCCAAAAGCCTTTTTGACCACCCGATCTACCTGCGGCTTGACCTTCAGGGAGCCATGCACCTGCAGTCCTAGATCCCTCTGTTCTACAACACTACCCAGACCCCTACCATTCGCTGTGTAGGTTCTTCCCATGTTAGACTTCCCAAAATTTAACACTTCACAATTTTTCTGCATTAAATTCCATCAACCATTCCTCAGCCCACTTGGCCAATTGATCAAGATCCTGCTGCAATTTTTCACAACCATCTTCTCTATCTGCAAAACCAACCACTTTTATATCAACTGCAAACTTGTTAATCTCGCAGTGTATGTTCTCATCAATGTTAAATCATTGATATAGATGACAAACAGTAATGGGCCCAGCACCGAACCCTGAGGCACACCACTAGTGATGTTTCTCCAGTCCGAGAAACAACCTTCCACCATCACCCTCTGCTTCCTTCCATGAAGCCAATTTTCTATCCATCCAGCTATTTCTCCTTGGATCCCATGCGATCTAACCTTCCAGAGTAGCCTACCATGAGGCGTCGAATTTTTTACTGAAGTCCATAAGTACATCGACCGCTCAGCCTTCATCGACCTTTTTGGTCACGTCTTCAAAAAACGAAACCAGATTTGTGAGACATGACCTCCCACGTACAAAATCATGCTGACTATCCCTAATCAGCTCTTGTCCATGTAAATGCCTGTATATTCTATTGCTCAAAATACCCTTGAGTAACTTTCCAACTACAGATGTTAAGCTCACTGGCCGATGGTTCCCAGCATTTTCCCTGCAACCCTTCTTGAATAAAGGCATAACATTTGCCACACTCCAGTCTTCCGGCACCTCTCCTGTATTTAAAGACAACTCGTAAATTTCAACCAGGGCTCCCGCAATTTCCTCTCTGGCTTCCCACAATGTACTTAGATATATATTATCAGGCTCTGGAGATTTATCATACACGATAGTACCTTCAGCACCTCTTCAACCGTAACACTGACTGCTCTCAAGACACTTCCATTGACAGCCACAAGTTCCTCCGTCCTCCTGCCTTTCTCCTTGGTAAATACAGAGGAGAAATACTCATTGAGGACCTTACCCATCTCCTGTGGCTCCACACAGAGTTGGCCGCTTTGATTCCTGAGCAATCCCACTCTTTCTTTTGTTAACGGCCTGTCCCACTTAGGCAAATTTTTTGGCGACTGCCGGCGACCGTCAAAGTCGTAGCAGATCGTTGAACTTTTCTTTTACCCGACGACAATGACCACGACAATGTCGAGTCAGGTTGAGATTACAGCGTCTTCTGAAACATCGCGAAAATTCCCACGCTGTCAATGCTTCCGCGGCGTCCTAATTTTCGCTGAAATCACTGACAAGTCGATAAGTACTTGAGAGTTTTGAACTATAACACCTTGTATGGGTTACTTAAAAACCAAGCTTCACTGTAACAAGGAATAAACCGGATTTACTTCCAGTTTACTAATAGCTGTATTAAATTTTTTTTTTTTAAGTGGTTCAGTGGATTTTTGTGAAAAGTGTGTGGGCATTCTTTGAAAAGGTAAGGGAGATGCATATCTGGTTTCTGGGTTGAATATCTGGGTTTGGAGCCTACTTTAAATGTAATGGCTGAGGCCAAAAACATCGCAAAAATTCTCACGCTTACCTAACCGTCAAACTGTTGCCTCCAATCTACCTGTAAAATGTCCTGACGGCAAATAAATTGGTTAAACACAAGCATTGTATGGTATTTTGAAATGACTTTACTTATTTTAATATTATGTGCTTCTAAATGCATCTTAAGAGAACCTATCAAACCTGGGGACAGCAGGCGACAGCGCCCGCAATAAGCTACGATACCTGGCGACAAGCCAGCTGTCGCCGAGAAATTTCAAACCGTTTGATTTCTCAGTGACGCGCCACTACGATCCACTGCGATCTTTGGAAGACTCCTCACGATCATGCCTGCGACACCCTGGCGAACTGTTGGCGACATTAAAATCGCCTTAAAATCACCTAAGTGGGACAGATCCTTTACTCTTTTCCCCCTTTTGTATTTATAAAAATTTTCGGGGTTGTCCTTAATGCTATCTGCCAGAGCTATCTCCTGGCCCCTTTTTCATAACAAAAAAACATATTATAATCAAATAGGTTTCACAGTTCTTCGGCGATAAATTAGCAAGGGTATTATGAAAGATGAAGTGAGTAGAGTAAAATTGAACCATTTTAGCTTCTCACCTCCATAAGCTTTGCATGAAATCGACCAAGTGCAAGATTGGCCACAAGCTGTGTGGGGGAGAGGAAACAAAAGTTGATTAGCTTGCTGTTAAGATTAGCTGTTTGAATTGCTGAAGGGCATTGAGGTCAATAAAGTGATTAAATTCAGAGGGAGAAAGGACCGTTGTTAAAATGCCCTAGAGATGATAGACATTTCCTTGTGATGTTGCAAGCATATTGGACAATGCTGATGAAACCAGCAGCTTTGACTGACAGCCTGAAGAAATATTAGTTTCTGTGTAAAAAAAACTGTCTACCAGCAAACGCAGAGAAAATATTACCAACAACATATTCATAGTCATAGAATCATAGAGTGATACAGTGTGGAAACAGACCCTTCGAACCAACTCACCCACACCGGCCAAAAATGTCCCAGCTACACTAGACCCACTTGCCTGCGCTTGGTCCATATCCCTCCAATCCTGTCCTATCCATGTAACTGTCTAACTGCTTCTTAAATGATGGGATAGTCCCAGCCTCAACAACCTCCTCTGGCAGTTAGTTCCATACACCCAACTCCCTTTGTGTGAAAAAGTTACCCCTCGGATTCCTATTAAATCTTTTCCCCTTCACCTTGAACCTAGGTCATCTGGTCCTCGATTCCCCTACTCTGGGCAAAAGACAATGTTCATCTACCCGATGTATTCCTCTCATGAACTTATACACGTCTATATCACCCCTTATCCTCCTGCGCTCCATGGAATAGAGATCCAGCCTACTGAACCTCTCCCTGTAGCTCACACACTCTAGTCCTGGCAACATCCTCGTAAATCTTTTCTGAACCCTTCCAAGCTTCACAATATCTTTCTTACAACATGTTTCCCAGATCTGAACACAATATTCCAAAAGACATCTCACCGACGTCTTATACAACTGCAACACGACCTCCCAACTTCTATACTCAATACTCTATGACTGATGAAGGCCAAAGTGCCAAAAGCCTTTTTGACCACCTTATCTACCTGCGACTCGACCTTCATGGAACCATGTACCTATATTTCTAGATCCCTCTGCTCTCCAACACTACCCAGAGGTCCACCATTCACTGTGTAGGTCCTGCCCTTGTTCGACATCCCAAATTGCAACACCTCACACTTCTCTGTATTAAATTCCATCAACCATTCCTCCGCCCACCTGGCCAATCGATCAAGATCCTGCTGCAATCGTTCACAACAATCTTCACAATCTGCAAGACCACTAACTTTTGTATCATCAGCAAACTTGCTAATCTTGCCCTGTATGTTCTCATCCAAATCATGTAAATGACAAACAGTAACGGGCCCAGCACCGAAACCTGAGGCACACTAGTCACAGGCATCCAGTCTGAGAAGCTACCTTCCACCATTACCCTGTGCTTCCTTCCATGAAGCCAATTTGCTATCCATTCAGCTATTTCTCCTTGGATCCCATGCAATCTAACCTTCCAGAGCAGCCTACCATGCGGAACCAGTGCCGGATTAACATAGTAGCAAAAGTAGCATTTGCTACGGGCCCCGCACTTTCGAAGGTCCCGCATTAAATGCTTGCAAGCTAAATACTTGAAATCGTCATCCCACTGAGGGGCGCTGTGTTCTGCACGCCGCTCCCCAACTCGATATCTTCTCATTAATTGAGTGTAGCATTTTGATGCCCTCAATATTTATTGGCTTCTCCTTTGTAGACACACTTTTAGCTGCCAAACCTCTCACCTCTGGATTTCCCCATGTAAATTTCTCTATCTCAGTTCTTTTGTTCCACCTTTAAAACATATCACTCTGACCATCTTTCAAGCATCTGGTCTCACATCTCCTTACGGGATCCAGGACCAGCTTTTGTTTTATAATGTACCTTGGAAACATTTTGCTGCATTAAAGAATTTATATAAATAGAAGTTCTATTGCTGTTATCCCATGAGTTAAACAGTGCCCAGTTTGAAGGTTGGTACCTTCAAGAACATTGGAGAGATTGTACTTTGCATATTGTATGGCAAAGTCATGGCTGTGTCCTTCATGGTTTTTTTTTTACTGAGTCCACATTTTCAGTACCTTAATTGGATATGTACTGTGGGAATAGAAAAACAAATGCAAAATTGTCAACTATGTTAAACAATCTCAAAGGTAGAGGAGAAAATAGAAATTAATTTATTCTTCAATAGCTACATTGCCACGTATTAAATCTGCTGCATTTCTTGGTTAAGAAACAACAGAGTTGTTCCAGATAATTTCACCCCGTCCCCCATCACTAGCTTGTTCGTTATTTTGACCCATTGAACCCATTGATGGGGGATGGGGTGAAATTATCTGGAACCCTCATGTTATTTCATGGTGATGGAGCCAGAGCTTCACTAAGAGGATTTTGATAGTTAAGAAGACAAATTATTATCACCTTCTAAAGCCTTGCTAGTAATGTTCATATCCAATGGATGAAAATAAATCACAAAGGCTTCCAAATGATCCTTAGTGCATCAACGCTTAAGCTGGCCACTGTAGGTTTAATGTGTAGGGAGAAACTGCAGATGCTAGTTTAAACTGAAGATATACACATAAAGGTGGAGTAATTCAGCGGGTCAGGAAGCATCTATGGAGAAAAGGGATAGGTGACGTTTTATGTCAAGACCCTTCAGTCTGAAGAAGAATCTCGACCCGAAAGATCATCTATTCTCCAGAGATGCTGCCTGACCTTCTGAGTTACTCCAGCTTTTTGTGTCTGTCTTCAACTTAGGTTTAAGATGTAAAAACAAGGAACTGCAAATGCTGGTTTACAAAAGAAGACTCAAAGTTCTGGAAATCTCAACGGGTCAGGCAGCATCCCTGAAGAACATGAATTAGTGGCATTTCGGGTCGGGATCATTCTTCAGTCTGAAGAAGGGTCGCAACCTGAAACATCATCCCCATTTCCCCATGTACATTCAGGGATATTGCTTGATCTGCTGAGTTACTCCAGTACTATGTGTCATTCTAAGTTTAAGATGTGGTGGAATAATACTCCAGCGATAGCCCAGAATTGCTGGTCTGGTTTTTGGATATGCATCATGTGCAGGCACATGATGCATAAACTAACTTTGTTAGTTTAACTTGGCATCATGTTCAGTGTGGACATTGTGGGGTGAAGGGCTTGTTCCTGTGCTGCACTGTTCTCTGTTCTGTGTTCTTCAGCATCATTGGGTCTATTTGCTGAAGCCTGGTGTGCATCCAGAGTCTTCTAACTAATGTTTCATTGGTTGTCTGACAGTATGGTAAACCCCCATCTAATCTTGATTAGACTACTTTTAGTTCTAAATACTTCCTGTATTTAGTTCTATCCTTTATCAAATAAAAAGGATATCAAGGAACCAGTAGAGGTGCAGAGAAGATGCACAGAGATGATACCAGATATATATATATATATATATATATATATATATATGTAAACACACCAGGAAAAGTTGAACAGCTTATGTCTTTTCTCACGAGGAAAATAAAGGCTGAGAAAAGACACAGATTTTAAATTTGGAAATGTTATGATAGAGTGGATACTGTTGGAATATTTACATTTGTGGAAATGAATATAACTATAGGCCATCATTATAAAATAGTCACCAGAAATCCAATAGGGAATTAAGAATGAAATTCTTTACCCTAAAAGCAATGAGAAAGTGGAATTTGGCAGCACAGGGAATAGTTAATGCGAATCATATAACCACATTCAGGGAAAACTGAAAGATTTAGATGAGGAAAAACAGAAGAACGTTTGAGTGGGGCATATATTATGGCACTAATTGGTTGGATCACATGGTCTCTTTCTGTGTCATACAGTATATCTTTGTGAAATGGTTCCTAACACTTACCAGTTACTAACCCAATGAGGCAGCAGTAGTTCAGCAGTGCACACTGAATGTGGTTATTTTGTGCAGTTGATATATTCTTGTATCCATCCGTTGGTTCCTTTACTTCCTCTCCATATGTTTTTCCCACAGGGAAGCAGATCATGCAACATTGCAGTTGCTGAGCCAATAAAACAGTGGCACAACTCCCATGGCCATTCCTAAAAGATAACTGCAAAAATCTGATATTACCACACATTGTAACAATAGAACAGCACTGTAACAGCATTTAATTCAGTTTGAGGTACGCCCCATTATGGAAAATGAGCAGAGGTAACAGTTCAAAAACACTTTTCTTCTCATTCTGGGACCTGCAATTTACGTGTATTTGTCAGGCAAACCTGATCACAAATTACAGCAATGACAAGGGATAAAGTATGAGAGGACCTCAGAGGATTAAAGGTGTACATCCCCAGGCCAGATGCTGGAACCAATAATCAAAGAGGAAATAACTAAGCATTTAGGAAGCAGAATATATAGTCAAACTTAGTCAACGTGGTTTTATGAAAGATAACTCACATTTCACAAATGTGCCCAAATTCTTCTCAAATGTAACAGGAAGTTGATAGATGGGACCTTGCAGATCCAGTGCATTTAGTTTTCCAAAAGACACATCACAAGGTGCAGCATAGAAGGGTTGGTGCATAAGTTAAGACCCCATCGTATTGGAAGAAATGTATCAGCAGGGAATGAAAACTGGCTTCCATAGAAAACGAAGAGTTGGAATAAATAGGACCTTTTCAGGCTGGAGGGGTGTAACTAATGAGAGTATCCCAGGGATTGGTTCTGGACATTCATTTGTTTACTATTTGCAATAAAGACCTGGAGGAGGGAAATGTAACCACGTTTAGGGGAAGCCAATGTTACAAAAATAGGTGGAATGGCATGTTGTGATGAGAACATAGTGACTTTGCAATGAGATGCACAGATATTTAGTGATTGGCAGAAAGGTAGCAAATGTAAATTTTTATGCAGGGAAGCACAAGAGGAATGAAAAGTTGGATTATTATTATATTATCTTCAGATGTGGAGAGACTACAAGTGAATGAAGTTCCGAGGAATTCAGGTGTTCTAGTGCATGACTCACAAACCGTTAACAGGCATATCCACCAAGTAGTTAAACAGGCAAACAACATTGGCCTTTATCATGACGGGGTTCAACTTTAACAAGGAAGTGAGGTTGTTACAGTTGCGCAGGGTGTTGGTAAGGCTACATCTGGAAAACGGTTCACTGTTTTGGTCCCTTTAACTATAAAGGATATAGTTGGAGGCTGTCCAAAGGAGATTCACCAAACTAATTCCAGGGATGGTAGAGTTGTCCCAACAAGAGGTATGAGGCAATTTGAGTGTGTACTCCTTAGACATGAGAAGAGTGAGGGGTGACCTTATTCAAACAGTTATCCTAAGGGGGCTTATTAGAGTTGATGTTGAGGGGTTTCCACTAATGTGAGAATGCTGCCAGGATTTTAGCAACCAGTTACTGAGACTCCTGCGAAAATGCCCTTCGTTCCTTCTTCGTTGGGGTCCCACAGAAGAAGAAATTAGGAAAATATATCTCATGTAATTCTCATTCTGTCAGCAAATTGATTAGTAGGACTCGATGTTACAATCCCTAATGTTTGCACTACAATTGACTGGTGTTGTTCTTGGGGGTGACCACTAGGTGATGTTGCTACCATTCAGAAACATCTTCAGTTGAAATGGTAGCAACATCACCTAGTGGTCACCCCCAAGAACAACACCAGTCAATTGTAGTGCAAACCTTAGGGATTGTAACATCTAGTGTTGATTGTAACAACATAATGTATGTGTGAATAGTCTCAGACCAACACCCAAAAAGAATGTTAGTCATTGAACTCCCAAAGTTGGGTGGATAAGGTCCATGTCTCAAACTCAATTCCAGCTTCTATTTTCACAAGACCTACCCAACAGGTCTATTGGCCATGGCAATGAACCTTCACATTTTACAGATTTGATTCTTTCTGGACAAATCCCTGGTTCATGAAAATCATAAGAAATAATGTTGAAAATCTGAAATGAAAAAAAAAGAAAATGTTGATAAATTAGCTGTGGAGGGAAAAACATGAAACAAATTACCATCAGGTTTTCAGAGAAGGTTGGGGAGAAGGCTAGGATGAATGGAAAATCTCTGATAGGGGAAAGTCAAGGTTACCATGGAGATGTGTTGTATAGATCAAATTTGTTAATAGAGCAGTCAGGGGAAGGTAATGCAGACAAAATATTGTTCTGTATTGCAATTAGTGGGGCTATGGGATATGCCCAGCAGGTCAGGTTGTGCTAATAAAGAGAGATAAACTGAGCCAATATCGTAGGTGCATGATTTACAGCAGAAATAGCCAGTGTGTTACCTGAATCTGCAGGATTCAATAATGAATTCAGAAGGCTGCAAGGTACTCAGGTGAGGATCATGTGCTGTTCTTCAATTTGCATTGGGCCTCAACATAGACAGCTTTAGACAAATAAGGTGGGGCATTAAAGTGGCTGGCAGCAGGCAAACTGAAAGCAAGTACTCTACAAAGCAATCAGCCAATCTGCACTTAGTTCGTACAGTGTAGAGGAGACCATGTTGCGAACACTGACCACAGTTCGCTAGATTGGAAGAAATGCATGCGAATCGCTGCTTCAGCTGAAGAGGCTGATTAGATCCCTAGATGGTGGAAAGAGAGCACGTGCAAAGAAAAGTAATGCATCTTCCCTGGTAGTATGTGAAAGTGCCATAGGATGGGAGTGGAATATGGAAACATAAGAACACACACATATATATATATATATATATATATATATATATATATATATATATACATACACTACACAAAAACCAGTTTGCAGCTCACTTGTGAGTAAGGGGGGGAGGGGAGGGGGGGGCAGGGTTAGTCGAACTGAGTGCAGAGTGTGGAACAGTGAGTTATTCATGAGACTCCCATCTAGTTCACTGCAACAGTAAGCACCATGCTGATGACCTTTTTGCTAACCTGACAATGTGAAATCAAAAGTGCCATTGACATGTTTCAAAAAAATAAAATGACAATCTCTTAACTGCAAGTAATCTAGGTCATGCTGACTTGGCTGCTGGTGTGTGTTGAAGTTAAGTATTACAGCAGCAGGTTAGAATAGATGGTAACAACTCCTTCGTGTCCTGGGATTCAGCTTTGCAAAACTAAATTATTTTTCAGATTACTGCAATAATCTTTTTTCAACATATGGCCACATAAAAATCAAGCAGATTTATTTTGCTCTTCTATTGTCAGCAAGCCAACCTGCACCGTAGTGGATCTAATTTAAAATCTCACCACCACATCCACGTAGAAACCTTGCGGAATTCAGTTTTGTGCCAGTCCAATTAACCTTTATCAAGCAAACCGATCATGTTTTTGGGGCTGGAGTGAATGTCTTAGCTTCCATTAGTTTAATCAGAATAAACTACACTCAAGTAGTTTCACCCACATTTCTGTGGTTGCAGCTCTTGTTATGAACACAGTCAATTTATCTGTTGGCTATTGAAAAATCTTTGAATTTTTGAGTGTTCAGATGGCCTTTAACTATAACTATTTTATCTTAGTTAAGCCCTTAGTTTATCTTTGGGCATAAATCAAATGGCCATGCTTAGTGATCTAAGGCATTTTTAACTCGTGGTCCTCATATCCGTTTGATTGCTGTTCTCATTTTAAACTGTTTCTACTCCATAATATCACCACCTATATTTTTTGTACTGATACAATTAGAAGACCAAGGCTTAACCACCCCAAATAGTTGTGACCAATCAATTGGAGCATATAATCGTTGGCACAAGTAGCCCCAATGCAACTACAAACATTGGGAAAGATAAAGCTGTTGTTACTTGACTGGGTGTCTGCATAATGCAATTTTTTTTTTTGTTCGTCACCCCCATTAATCAGTAGATTCCAAAAATACAAGTGTGTTTTTCTTTTCCCTGAAGATCATGCCTGGCTAACACTTAGCCATCTTAACTCCTGCTCATTTTCTTCTCTGGAATTCTAAACAGCAGATTCCAGAGGTTGACAATACCATGAAGGCTACAACATAATGTGGCCCATCTCTCAGGAACACTAGTACAGGCACTGCCACTCTACAACGCTGAGAGTGTGAAGCAGAATGGCTAGCACCCAGCACAAGTGAGGAATGGTTGGCAATGGTGGCAAGGACAGCCTGGACAGAGCACTCTGAAGGATGAGGTCCTCTGCCCAGCTGCACAGAGAACTTCAAGATCTCAAGTATTAAAAGAAAATGCTTACCTCTGACAGGTTATGCAAAGTGAAAGAAGTGGAAAGATGTTTCAACCTTGTGATTAAATGTGCAGAAGAATCCACTCCCAATTTGCATGATCTCATCTCTCATTGTTTTGTCCTCCTGCTGTGTTGCTTCTTCCAGAGATACTGACATCAAAGTCTCAAAAGCAGTCAGACAGGCGCTTCCGTAATCGGATTGGTAACATGAATGGTAACATGAACACATACACAGGATTTCAGTCAGTTTCTGTAGCCTTCCCTCCCGAAGACCAGTACCAATAACCTGTAGTAGGTCCTGGGCCAAGAGCAATTGAAGAGGTACAATGGGAGCAGCACCCATTCCCACCCATTCCGGATGCCAGCCATCTCCTTTTTGCTTTCCCTTAACCAAAACATTCCATGATGCCAACGAGGTAGACAGGTCACATTACCACAATAGTATTGAAAAAGGAGCAGTCTGTCACTGTTCCTCATTGATATTGCATGCAGAAGTCATCGGTATGAAAATCCTAACAGGAGCCACAGCAAACGTGCTGACATCTCTAGTGGAAGGGGGCATCTGACAAGAAAGACATCATGGGTAAGAAACACATAAGTTCATAAGTTATAGGAACAGAATTATGCCATTCAGCCCATCAAGTCTACTCCACCATTTAATCATCGCTGATCTAAGTTTCCCTCTCAACTCCTTTCACCTGCCTTCCCCCAATAATCCTGACTACCCATGCTAATCAAGAATCGATCAATCTCCACCTTTAAGATATCCATTGACGACCTCCACAGCTTTCTGTGACAATGAATTCCACAGATTCTCCACCCTCTGACTCAAGAAATTCCTCCTCATCCCCTTTCTAAAGGTACGTCCTTTTATTCTGAGGCTGTGGCGTCTGGTCCAAGACTCTCCCATGAAAGGAAATTATTGTTTGTGAGTAAAATTCATCACCTCTCTCAAAGTTGGTCCTTTGATTTGTAATTTGTAGAGGGAGCCACAGTACATCAACAAACTTAGGTTTAAAGAATGAATAGAACTTTGCATTAGAGCAAAACAAGCAGAGATTCGGATTAATTTCCATTTATATTTGGTGGGAGGTAGGAGTCCAACAGGGAGAGCATCGGGACAGTTCTACAGATAGTAAAGACAAATCCTGAGACATCAAAGATACAGTTTCGGAAATACTTGAGTTAAGACATGGGCAGAGTCAGGTGATGTAGGTGATATTGTTATATATTATGTTATGAACTGAAGCTCTGGAGGCTAAACTAGTGACTTGTTAATGCAGTTATCTTCTGTGTCTAGTAACTGTATGAGAAGTAACTGAAAGAGACTAGAGGGATCCCACAACATGGCATAAGTGCACAACATCTTGTCTGAAGGACAGCTCCAGCCTGTCTCAGTGAGTGAGTGACTGGCCAACTCTGCTCATATCTCTGCTACATGCAATTATTTGCCGCAAGTTCTTAAAAGCCAGTTCCAGATGGTCACAACCCTGCCAGGACCTTCCCCTTGTAAATGCTGAACCCCAACTCCAGAAATGGCTTGACAATTGATAAAACTGCAACCTGATGCTTAGCAGCTGCCAGAACTCCCAAATACCATGTGATGTTTCTGGCATTTACAAACATTGGAAAAATGTGCAAAGTTATTTAAAAAATAATAATATTATTAAAGTTTCAAGTTATCTTAGATTTATAGGTCTGTAGATTTAAAATAAGTTAAGTGTAAATGCATGAAATTTTATTTATTTATTAACAATTAAATACTGTTACTGCATAACACCAAATTAGGCTGTAACTTACCCGCCACAGCTGATCCTCTCCACAAAAATGAATGGAGTCGCTCAATTCATGCCAGGTTTAAACTGGAAAGGGTAGAGTACCTCGATGTCTCGGTTGCAAAGCTGCAAAAGTTGTTACCCCACGAGTCCAGTCATAATGGCAGTAGCAAGGACCACACAGGATGTTCTTTCTGCAATCGTGTAAATGGTCCTCACAAAGTCAAGTTGACCCACCCTGCAAAATTGCTCTGCACAACTGACCTAAAGCAATGCTATTTTAACGGCATCTGGCAAAACATGGCAAAATGTCCAGAAGCTAGCAGGTCCTCTCTTTCAGGAGGTTGCAAAGGAAACTTTCCTCAATGAGTATTCCTTCAGAGAATGCACCATAAATATTCTGCACAGTGCAGCTACCTACCCTCTCTATTGCTGCAATGGAGGAAATATTATTTCAGTTTCACACATTTGCAGTATCAGTCATATGAATGCTTTGTAATATGTTGAGAAATAACCACTGCCACTGTAAAAGTGATTAATCTTTGGACAGTGCGGCTAAATTAAAATTAAACGGAATAAATTTGCACTTGATATATAAGTGGAGGGCATTGTACCTGTGTACTTTTCACCTGACTGGCCTTCTAGTCTCCTTGGATAATATATTATACTTATAATCATTCTTATGGTTCACCTTGAAAATACGAGAGATTAATGAAACTAATTATAGTGCTTTCCAATAAGATGGAATGACCAATCAACGCAACTGAATTTCATTTTTTTATTATCTGTAACACAGCCAAAAATGGTCAATTTATTTTACCAAAATAGGTACTTGTACTTGCTTTAGCTACAATGATAAAACAGCAAGGATACAGTGTAGCTTTTACCAGTTTAGCAAACTTTTTATAATACACTATAAATGTACATTAATAAGTGTTCTGAACCGCACATATTTAACTTAAATGGGGGTACAGATAATGCTGTATATACAGTATTCACTTGCTAATTCACCTGATTTTCATAACAAATTATAATTGGATATTAAGGTTTCTGAATAACAAATGATTACGTACAAGGAGTGTGGAAAACCTGGTACATGACTATCCATGTCAGTATTCAGGGTAACACTAGTGAGCAAAGATAACCTCCAGTTTCTTCCATGTATATGGATTTCATGAACATTTTTGTCACAAATTCATAATTATTGTTTTAAATGTAATTGCTATGCACCACGGAATGCTCTCCAAACATCACCATTTTCTTTGCCCATTGAAATTATGTCCTAATCCACAATCCCTGGAACTCTTAAATTCCCATCTCTCCTCACATTTTGGCCAAGCTAATTTAACCCATGAGAACCACCCCTGGTCTGTTGGACCCGTGTCACTAAGAGAGCTTATCATCTGGTTTCCCTTCAAGATCCTGGTTAGCTGATGTTCTGTAGTGCCCATCACAATTTCAATCCCAACATCGTCATTCTCCGTCTCATAAAATAACCTCTGGCCCTGCTGTCTTTGCAGACAGTCACCCTCCTCTCCAGCTTTCCTTTTTTTTAATGCCTGAAAATAATGTTGTCTCCTAAATCTTTGTCTATTTTCCCCACAATATCACAAAAATAGCATTCAATTTGATCGTGGCCATGGCGCATAAGTCCTCCTCATCTTTCTCAATCTCACTGAAGTCTTTTCTACAATGGACCGCACATCCTCGTCCTATGTCTCTCCTATTTTGTTCAGCACTATGCTGCTCTACGTTTATTGTCTTTCACCGATGCAATCACAAAGAAAACTCATCAACGCCTCCAGAAGATCAATGTCAACAAATCCTCATTCAAACTTTCACAGGTGTAAGATAGAGAGCATACTGACTGATTACATCACCTCCTGGTTCAGCAACTCAAATGCCTAGGAATGTAGGAAACTACAGAGAGTGGAAAACACTGCCCAGTCCATCATAGGTATTGATATTAAGTCTGAAGAAGGGTCTCGACCTGTAACATCACCCATTCCTTTGATCTAGTGATGCTGCCTGTCCCGCTGAGTTACTCCAACATTTTGTCTCTATCTTCAGTGCAAAGCAGCATCTGCGGTTCTTTCCTACACATAGGTATTGATGTCCCCATCATTAAAGGGGTTTATCGGAGTGCAGCCACTGAAAGGCAGTCAGTGTCATCAATGACACAACATCACCCTGGCAAGGCTCTCATTTTGCTGCTACCATCAGGAAGAAGGTACAGGAAGCTGAAAACCTGGACCACTGGGTTCAAGAGCGGCTTCTTCCCAGCAGCTTTGATCTTTTACAGATTGTGTCTTTGGTTGCACTACAGACTTCTATTTCTGCACTGTCATGGTTCCCTAATATTACGCTATGGAACCTAAGCAGATAGTATGACTTCTTTGCTTGCTGAACCCTCTAATGCCTTGGCGAGCAACAGGCTGTGAGACCTGGCAGAGATTTATTGTAACCACCTGAACAGAGAGTGAGGAAGGTGAGAGTCACCATAACCTAGATCTTCACAGAGAGCAGTCCCCGTGCAATTGGCTGAGAAGTGGTCTTCTTGCAGAAACTATGTTTTCTTCAACTACTTATTTGCCATTCAAGCTCATTCACTTGGAAATGTCTTAGACCTCCTCCAAACAATGTACCGCTGGAGTAGGCCTGACTTGAGGTGTGGACAATACTGGTTTGATCGGAGAAGGGATTGGTATTGATTGCAGTAATCAATCTTGATATGAAGATACCTTTTTCACAAGCCATGACTCCCTTATGTGCTGGCTTTCCAAGGTCTGGAAATCCCAGTTTTCCATTGTGAAACCCCCAGTACAGGATAAATCTAATGGTATCAGCCTTATTCTGCAGAAGGATTGATGGCTGCAGCCTCCTTAACTCTTGGGAGTTAAAGTCAGGGCTTTGTCTACACGGGTTATTGTAGAATAGATACCAGTATTTATTTTCTGTTGCAAGTAATTGTCAGCACTCATTGTTGGGCAACAGAAGAGTAGAGGGATTGAAATTGCACTGACTGGTTGGGCTGATTTAAGATGAACTATTTGTATTCAGAAAAGATGTATGAATGCTTTTGGAGTATTCATAAATATATCTGTAGAAAATAGTAGTAACAGTTAATGCAGATAAGTAAAACAGATTATTAATGGGGTTACATAATTTTATGAATGACCAGAGAACAGAATCAGTCCTTTATATGCAGAAACTGTCATTGTTACAAGCAGTTTAAAGTGGCTTCCAAGAGAAATTCTGTAATCAAAATATTTGCACATCAATTTTTTTTGGCTATACGTCAGCTTTTTCTACCTTCTCTTCTTCCTTCCCCTGCTGCTTGCTGCAGGGTGCAGAGGAGATAATAACCTGAGTGATTTGCAAAAGACAGCAAAGCAGAACCTGATTCAATGGAACAGCAAAATCTGTTTCAATATACCACCCGTGTTTGAAGTGAGTCCACATGGGACATTGAGATTGTATTTCCTGGCTGCCAGTTTGGGAATTCTTCATAGCTGTCAGTAGCCAGTGCTTCAGGAAGTAACTTTGGCTCTCTGGCAGCCAGCTGGCCCAATCCACACTCTTTATCAAGGTACTGACACAGTAGGTGCCACAGATTGGCGGTATCATGCAGACGCACAAGCCAGCTGCATCTATTTCTTTCCATAGTTCAATAATGCCTGTACAATGATGGAATGTGACATGGGGATTTTGTACGATTTTAATAATTGCATTATCCTTCATTGTTGAGTTGATTTAGCATAAACACCACAATTCACATTTTGAAAGGATTCAGTCACAAAACAGTTTGAATTCTATGGTGACTTTCAAACCAAAGGGCCCGTGCCCTTGTAATTCAGGTTCCAGTACGATGTAAAATGTGGCAATGCATCCTTTAGAGATGGTGAAAGTAGGTCTCCATAGAAACTGAGCCTGAAGACCTGGCTTCTGGACTGATGCAGAGCAAGCAGCAACTCACCAAGATGCAGGCACAATTGTTGTTTATCACTCCACTGAACATCTTTTCACCCTTTGAATACACGGTAACAATGGCAGACTGATCTGAATTACCTCCTAGAAATCCTATGAGATACTTGTCAATACTATAACATGCACAACAATAAACATCAGATTGAGCTACAAAAACAGTAACCAAATTCCAACTTGGTAAAGAAAAGCCTGATTGAGTATTGAAAATAGAACTGAATTATTAAGCAGGGTGCAAACAGCTAAGGTTACTATTTTAAATGAGTGGAAACCCCAGAAAAAGGGACCATCCTTAAGAGCAGAGAGTATTCCATACGACAGATGCGGGGACAGTATTGTTCTCTGAAAGCAAGTTTCATGGAACTGGGTACATAAACTGGCAATGGCAAAGGGTGAGTTGACACAGTGAGTTGCAATGAAAGGCAATAGGAAGTGGATATGTAAGCATGGTAGCTCACGGAGAGCATTTTCGGTCTAAGTCAGCCATCAGACTTTCTGCTGAGGGTTACCGAGGCTCGTGCAGCAACCAAGCAACCCAACCTGCAAACATATTGATGTTCCCTGAACATTACCTTGCATCTGCCTCTAATCACATTTCATTTTCTCCACTTTTCCCTTCATCTTTCTGCTTCCACCATTGAAAAATATGCTCTCAGTCATGTGGTTACAGGAATAAAAATAAACATTTTTTCTCATGCGTTGTAAGTTATAACTGATTGAAACCCAACCATATCCCTTTGGCTCTCTGACATTAGAATTTACAGCTCACTAGCATCACGTTAACTGTACACCTCTAGTATCCATGAATACAAAAGTATATGATATTATAATTCAAAATAGATTGCTATATTTCATTCACCAGAGATATATACAGTGCTTTTTTTAAATTCAATGTTTTGAACAATTGTTATTTCATTCTGCTGAAGAGTAAATCTCCAAAGGGTCTAGGAGCTTTGATTTAATTTATCTCAAATGTTTTGCCATTTCATGTTGTTCTCTCTTGAAGGATGTTGTTTGTTTGATATTTGACCCAGGAGAGGAGTCAATTATTTTCTCTCTTATACCAGTTTCTCTGTTTTCACAGAGGTTACACTCGAACTGTCATCTTATTTCACTTCGAGTTCCAGGTCATCTTCTTCACTTATTGCTTCTGCAGAGTCATCAGGACTGTACACCGAGCTTCGCTTTATCCCAAACAGGGAGCTTGTCTGCTGTCTTCTTAACCTATGTAAAAAGGGTCAAAATCACACAACATTTCAGCTTAATCTTCCAAGCAGTAGCTTTATTTGCTCAGCCAAGTAAAAACATATTGCTGAGGTACAACAAAATCCACATTGGTGAACTTTATGTTTGTCTGATACAGAATGTACTCTTTGGCCCCATGGAGACATTCTCACTCACTTAAACCCAGAAAGCCTAAGCTGAGGTTAGCAGTGCTGAGGATGATCGCTGAAGTGCATGCTGCTGGAATTTAATCAGCTAAATCCACAGAGCTAGCAATACATGATACTTTAGCTATCAACTTCATTCCTCTCCACAGTAATCATCTAGGGGCACAGAGGACAATCTCTATTTAGGAATCTCTACCATGCTGTGAGGTTCCACCGCTGTCCCAAAAAAAGATGCATTCAGAAAGGTTCAAGCAGGTCAAAATTGGAAAATTATGAGAGCACTCATCAAAGCAACAGAATTATAACCTACCATTTTCTGTAATCTCGTCAACAGATAGTTCCTAAATTATATCATTAACAATAAGCCAGTGGATCAACTATGGTTCAATCAGCCATGTAAAACATGTCAATACCTGCATTAGGTATACCCAGGTGAAGTCTACTGATGCTGGCCATGTGCTTGTTCAACAGCAGAAGCAGCAAGCTTCAGAAGGGCTGAATGAACACAAGCACGAGATCAAAATTCTCCAGTCCTGCCGCATCCAGTTGTGATTGATGATGCACAATTAAAAACTTCACAGGAGCAGATGGTGATTCCCCTTCCTCAATGACGGAGGAGATCAGCAAGTGACTTCAAACAACAGGACTGAAGTGTTTGCAATTATTATCTGCCAAAAGTGTCAAGTGAATGATCTTTTATGGCATCTTCCTGAGATGTCCACTGTCACTGAAGTTTTCAGCCAATTTGACTCATTCCATATTATCCAATGAAGTGGTTGAAGTCATCGTCACTAGTAAAGGCTATTGAATACCTGTGCTCCAGAACTGGTTGTATATCTAGACAGGTTGTTCCACCACAGCTACATCGGAGCTCCCTACCTAAATAAGTAGAAATCTATCTAGGTATGATTTATGCAAAAAGGAAAAACAGTTCAAATCTAATTTATCCATTCCTTGCCCTGACAGTTAATCTTGAATTATAAATAATGGAATTGAGTTCTGGATCTCAATTCAGCATTGATTCAGACATGGGCAATGCAGCTAAACTCTAGAATGGATGTGTGAGTGACATCTCTTGACTTCATGCAGCTTTGATTGAACATGGCATCAAACAGACCGCACAAAATTAAAATGAGTAGATATTAGGGGGAAAACACTGTAATGTTGGTGAGCTAACTGGTATAGTGGAATATTACGTTATTAAAAGACAATCATCTCGGCACCAGGGCATTGGTGTATGAGATCAGTGCTCTAGATCCAACCACCTTCAGCTGTTTAAACAATTACCTTCTTTCTATGATAAGGTGGGTATTGAGAATGATTACAGATTAGCAGATTACATATGGGATAACTAGTGGATGTCGGCATTTGGATTTTTTAAAGGCTTTTGATAAGGTGCTACACAGAAGGATGAAGCACATGGAACTGAGAATAATACATTGACATGGATAGAGAATTGGTTTTAAACAAAGAGTGGGATAAATAGATCAGGTTGACCGATTGTGATGAGTGGGGTATGACAGTTATCAGTTCAAGGGCTCCAACTATTCATAATGTATTTCAATAATAAGCTGAAGGAGGCAAGAGCCATATTTCCAAATTTGCCAATAATACTAAACTAGATAGGACTGTGAGCATGGAGTAAGATATTATATCCAGAGGCTTCAAGAGGATATAGTCAGTCTGAGCATATGGGAAAGAATATGGCAGATAAAATACAATATGAAAACATATATGAAGCCGTCCACTTTGGTGCACGTAATAGAAAGGCAGAATATTTATTAAATGGTGAAAGATTGGGTACTTGTTGTTGAAAGGTGTGCTTGCACACAAGGCACTAAATGGCAACATGTCAGTGCTGCAAGCGATTAGGAGGGCAATCCTAATGAGGAAGGTACACTACCTTTTATTATGAGAGGGTTAGGAGAGGGTTTAAATGCAGTGGTAAGAAAGCCTTTCTGTAATTCTGTAGGAATTTGGCAAGACTACATCTGGAGTATTTACTGTTGAAATCTTGTTACCTAAGAAACAAATTACTTGCCATAAAGGGAGTATAACAAAGATTCATGAGACTGGTTCCAGGGGTAATGGAGTGATACAACGGATTGAGAATATGAAACCATAAGGGAGCAGGAGTAGGCCATTCGGCCCCTCAAGTCTGCTCCACCATTCAATATGATCATGGCTGATCTTCCCGAGCCTAACATGTGAAACCTTATTAAAGCTGGTCAATATAGACAATGTGTGCATGAAGGAGCTGCAGATGCTGGTTTACACTGAAGATAAACACAAAATGGTGGAGTAACTCTGCGGGTCAGACAGCATCTCTGGAGAAAAGGAATTGGTGATGTTTCGGGTTGGTGCCAGCTCTGATTTATTCTAAACATTTTCATACCTCTAGTTTCCCTTTCCCCTGATTCTCAACCTGAAACATTACCATTCCTTTTCTCCAGAGATGCTGCCTGACCCGCTGAGTTATTCCAGCATTTTGTGTCTATCGTCAAGATAGACTACATCTACAGCCCTGCCCACATCAACCTACCTGGTTACTTCTTCAAAAAACTCAATCTAATTCACAAACCATGATCTCCCATGCACAAAACTATGTTGACTATCCCTAATCAACCTGTCTTTCCAAATACCGTTATATCTTATCCCTCAGAATTCTCACAGTAATGTTCCTATCATAGAACTGTTTGTAGTTCCCAAGTTTTTCTTTACAGCCCTTCTTAAATAGAGGCACAAGGTAGTCTCCCTCATGTCTTCTGGCACCACACCTGTATAACATATCTCACACCCATGACTCTGGGTCCTGCAATTTCTTTTCCAGCTTCCCACGGTAAGCCTGGGAGATTTACCTACATTTGTGTGCCTTAGGATGTCCAACACTTCCGTGACTATAATGGAGATTGTCTTCTAGGCACCCCATTAACTTTCCCAAGTTCCCTTGACTTCATGTTTTTTCTCTATAGTTAAAACTCACTGAGAACCTTGCCCATCTCCTATGGCACTACACATAGAGGACCAGCCCAAGAAAGGCCGATTTACTGATTTCTGTCAGTTAAATAATTCTCAATTTACTCGAAGTTTATTACTCGAAGTGCCATGTGCTTCATCCTTGTTGACCAACCTCCTGCTTATAACCTTATCAAAAGAAAATCCAAATCCATCATGTCTACTGGTTCCCTTCTATCTATTCTACTCACCTTAGATATCTCCAGGTGATTAGTCAGGCATGAATTTACTTTCATGTTTTATTCTTCTCAATCCTCTTATTCTGCTCTATGTGATTTGTTGTCAATTCTTTATTGTAGATTCCAGCATTTTCCCTACTAATGCTGTAAGATGAAAAGGCTAATAATTGTCTGCCTCCTCTCTCTCTCCTTTCTTAAAGTGATGTTACAACTGCTGTCCGCAATCTGCAGATACCTTTCCAGAAGTTTTTTCCTTTTGGAAGATGATAACTGATGTTTTCACTATCAAAATAGCCACTCCTTCAAAACTTTGTGATGTAGATCTATTGGCTTTCAGTCTCACTAACATGTGATTTTTACTGCTAATAATTTATTCCAATTCCTCACTAGACCCTTGGCCCTCTGGCCCTCTAATGCTCTGAACATTGTTTTATCATCTTTTCTTAAGTATTTATTTAATTTCTCTGCCATTTTCTTTTTCCTCATTATAGATACGCACATCTCTTTCTGTAAGGAGCTCACAATTGCTCTGGCTAGTCCTTTTACTTTATATATTTGTAGAAGGTCTTAATATTTTTTTTCTATTTCATGTTAGTTTACTCACATATTCTATCTTTCTTTTTTAAATCAATTTAAATTTTAAAAAATCGACCCTATTTTGCTGAATTCAAACACACTCTCAACCCTCATGCTATCTAGCAACTATATTAGTCTTTTCCTTTAATTTAATACCATCTTTAATTTCCTTTCAAACTAAACTCCCATCAGTATGCACTCACAAGAATCAGCCTTACAAAGCAGTTAATGATTTAACTGATTCCAATACATCACTGGGCAATAAACATTAGAGCACAGCAATTTCAAGAAATGTCTTACTATAATTGAAATAAACTCACTTTAGGAAGGCAGTGATGGAAGTCACGATGGAAATGGCATTGCCAAGCAGGACTGTATGACCCATGCCCTTCAGATCCACATCATATTATTCCAAATGACAAACCTAAATTGCTGCCTTTGCTTTCCTTGCCACAGGCAGAGCAATCAAAGACACCAATGAAGTGTTTAGACCATATTTAACTTTACATGCCCTTTTAGTTTAGTTTAGTTTAGAGATACAGCGATAGTTTAGTTTAGGAAACAGGCCTTTCGGCCCACTGATTCCGCGCCGACCAGCGATCCCCGCATATTAACACTATCCTACACACACTCGGGTCTAATTTTTACATTTACCAAACCAATTTTCCTACATACCTGTACATCTTTGGAGTGTGGGAGGAAACTGAAGATCTCAGGGAAAACCCACGCGGTCACGGGGAGAACGTACAAACTCCGTACAGACGGCACCCGTAGTCAGGATCGAACCCGGATCTCCGGCACTACAAGCGCTCTAAAGCAGCAACTCTACCCTGCGCCACCGTGCTGCCCTTTGTTAAGATTTCCATAAAATCCTGAATGTACCAACCCCTATAATCAACCAACAGAAATCCTGAAGCTTTGGCGTCTCGCTGGAAAATCAGTTAGTTTGGCATCACAGAAATCTTGACAACAGCAGATTAATGGGATTTTACTGTACATCCAGCTATGTAATTCAGTGACCATGCTCCATCCTGAGCAAAATCACTATATATGTGCCCTTTTAGAACAGACTATTTTTCTTTCATCCCAATCATTTTCAGACTTGGTAATGACAGCTATAGCTGAAATAATTGCCATGCATACTTCCTTTTGCATGGCATAGCTTAGCCTATTGCCTTAGACTAAGAACTAGCCTTATTGTGATTTGGAATGACTTTGACATATAACCATGCATAAATTGCAGCATGACTCATGTTAACTGGATGAGAACTTCCTCAATAATTGGCGAAAGTGACATGTTCAGAATAGACTTGTCATGATAAATCTATGTGAGAATTTTCAAACTGAATTTACTACAGAACCACCCAAGTGCCTGAACCCTGGCTATAAATGCACACTAAAAGCATGTAGGAGATCAGTTTCCTCAAAATCCCTAACATTTATTCCTCACATTATCACCATCCAGGTTTGTCAAGGCTACTTCAATGTGAATAAAGGGATAGCTTTATGATTTGTGATTTATGGTTAGGTGGAATACAAAAGACAAAAGAATAAAACTTGGAAGTGCACATATAAAAAGGATGCAGGTGCAACCCATCAATTAAGTAACAATAGTAAAAACATCATTGTGATAAGTTTAACTAAAAAATAATTAGATAAGCTTTGAGCAAAAAACAAACTGCTGGAGGAACTCAACGAGTCAGACAGCCATTGTGGAGGTGAATGGACAGACGATGTTTCTGGTGTGAATGCTTCTTTAGAGTAGACTGAGTAGAGAGGAGATAGTTGGTAGGAAGCGGAAGACGTGAGGGGAAGGAACGGGGCAAGAATGTGATAGGTAGATCTCGGTAAGGATGTGTGAATTGGCGGATGTCAGGTAGTGGAGAGAAAGGTGGAAATAATAATTAAGGCTAGAGGTGATGAAGAATACAATGGTGTTAATGGTGGAATCTGATTAGAAATTAAGCTAAGGAATGAAATGTAGAAACGGCGAGGATGGGTCTTGAGGTCAGTTAGGATAGTAAAAATTGTAAAGGTTCCTAAACCCAACTCCAACCAGCCTACTTTCAGATAAAGACCTGAGGAAAGGTTGTCACAATTTGCTGCCATAAGCCAACTTGTCAACCACGCTTGCGTGTGTTTGGCTAATATTTTTTACACCGCAGGAAACTCAAGAGTCAAGAGGGTCAAAGTCAAGGGTGTTTTATTGTCATATGTCCCGAAACGGAACATCTGACACCCTTTTATCTCCCTTTTGCCTCTTGCCTTTGACACTTAGACTCTTTGACACAGGGACTGTCATATGAGGAAAGATTGAAAAGACTATGCTTGTATTCACAGGAGTTTAGAAGGATGAGAGGGGATCTTACAGAAACATATAAAATTATAAAAGGACCTGACAAGCTAGATGCAGGAAAAATGTTCCCAATGTTGAGCGAGTCCAGAACCAGAGGCCACAGTCTTAGAATAAAGGGGAGGCCATTTAAAACTGAGGTGAGAAGGAACTTTTTCACCCAGAGAGTTGTGAATTTGTGGAATTCTCTGCCACAGAGGGCAGTGGAAGCCAAATCACTGGATGAATTTAAGAAAGAGTTAGATAGAGCTCTAGGAGCTAGTGGGATCAAGGGATGTATGGAGAAGGCAGGCACGGGTTATTGATTGTGGACGATCAGCCATGATCACAATGAATGGCGGTGCTGGCTCGAAGGGCCAAATGGCCTCCTCCTGCACCTAGTTTCTATGTTTCTATGTTTCTTACTGCACTCATCTACCAATCAATCCGTCCCCCTCACCTGTGTCCATCTATCACATGCCAGGCTATGCTCCACCACTACCTCTCTTTTCAGCTTTCCCTTTTCCAGTCCAGCATTCAGAAGAAGGATCCAGACCCAAAACGTTATTATACACCATTGCCAGACTGAGGCCAAATGCAAATTGGAGGAACAGCATCTCATATTTTGCTTTGTTACCTTACAATCCAACAGTATGAATGTTCATACTGCTGGATTGTAAGGTACCAAAGCAAAATATGAGGTGCTGTTCCTCCAATTTGCATGTGCCCTCACTCTGGCAATGTACAATAACAATTTTCGGTAATTTCTAAAAAAGACTCCCTCCTTCTCCCCTTCCTCTTCCCCCTCCTTCCCCCCTTCCTCCATTAAAAGTCTGTTAACCAATTCCATGGTTTGCAATAATGTCTCCCTCTGAGCTCACACCATCTGTAGACAAGTTCCCATCAGGGAACGTCCTTGCCTGAGGCCATCTTTTGCCGGCCCCGATTGGTCCTGTTATTCTTCTTGCTTTTAATTCCCCCCTCCACTAAAATCAGTCTGAAGAAGGGTCTCGACCTGAAACATCACCGATCAGTGTGCTCCAGCGATGCTGCTTGACCTGCTGAGTCACTCCAGCATTTTGCTATAAACCAGCATCTGTGGTTCCTTTTTATTACATTATCCCAAAACATTATCTGCCCACTCCCTCCACAGAAGCTGCCTGATCCGTTGAGTTCCTCCAGCACTTTGTTTTTTGCTGAAGATTTCAGCTTCTGCAGTTCTTATGTCTCCTGCATAGTCTTGAATTATAGCAACAAAAAAAAAAAGGTCTATATTAAACAGTTTTAAATACAGTGTCCCATCTGCAACTGCACTGGAAGTTTGTAATAGGGTGCATTTATGATAATACTACCAAGGACCTCAACTTAAAAAATTGCTATTTTTGTTCCATGTTATTGTAATAATGGGTCATGCCAACATAGATGGAAACAGTTTCAAAAATATTTATTTCACAGCATAAAATGACAAATGAAATGGCCAAGTAAAACAAATAAATCAATGGTCCAAGCATAGAAATACATCTATGTACATGTATGTACTGATGCACTAAAATTCAAATTCATTCCATTGTTTAAATGTATTTCCTGTATTATATTTACTTTTGTAAACTCTAGTAACATGATCTGCACATTTTAATCGGGAAGGTTTATCATTAAAAAGGTCACAATGCCTCGACTCATAAATCCATTATATGACATAATAAAAAATTAAGATGTTGACATTATTTGAAATTAAAATATTGGAGCTAGGCACACGGTACACAGAGAAAGGTTAAACATAGAGTAATCAATCTGCTGGAATGAAATAGACTATTGTTAATCTTCCCCCACAACCACCACCCCACCCCCAATACACCTTCGAACTTGTGGACCTTAAAGTACTTAAGAAAATGCAATTTATTATACTTCATTGTATATAAAATGACACAGAATATATTCATCCATTACCCATAGTCAGGATTGAACCTGGGTCTCTGGCACTATCAGGCAGCAACTCAACCACTGTGCCACTTTATACGATCCTTCCTCATCACTGTTCTATTACATTGGGGTCCATGGCAGTTCCTTTTACTTTTAGTTCCATGTGGGATTATTCAGATTGAAGCGAAGCAGCTTATGTCATGAAGAATCCCAAAATGAGGCTTCAAAACAGTGAGTTTATGCTTAATAATAAGCAGAAAATGCTGAAAGCACTCAGCAGGTTAGGCAGCATTCAAGGAAAGAGAAATAGAATTAACATTTCAGACCATTTGTCAAAACTGGCAAAAGAGAGAAAATAATTGATTGTAGAGTTTATTGTTTATAGTTGTGTTTATTGTCATATGCACAAGTGCGGTGAGGTACAGATACAATGAAAAATCATGCTTGCAGCGGCTTCACAGGCACATATACTCAGACAACACACAAAAGCAAATTATCCACACATTATATGTAACATTTCTAAGAGAAAGAAGACTGAAAAGAACAAGCCATTAATGCAAAAACACTATTGGAAAATAAAACAAGTCCACAGCGATACAACGGGAGGACCATAGTCTTCTGCTGTTGAAGTATGTTTAAGTTGTGCAGATTCATTCAAGAACCTGATAGCTGTTCCTGGATCAGGCATCAGTACCTCCTTCCTGATGGTAGCAGTGAAGAGGGCATGGTCTAGATGATGGAGACCCTTGATGATAAATGTCTCCTTTTTGAGGCAGTGCCTCATGTAGATGATTTCCATTGTGGGAAAGGCTGTGCCTGTGGTGGACTGGGCTGAGTTCTCCACTTTCTGCAGCTTCTTGCATTCCTGTGCATTGGAATTGCCATACCATTCCGATGTAACCAGTCAGGATTCTTTCTACAGTACATCTCTAAAATCTGGAGTATTTGGAGCCATCCCAAATCCCTTTAAATTTCTAAGAAATTGGAGGCATGGGCATGCATTCTTATGATTACATCGATGCGTTAGGTCCAGGACAGGTCATCTGATGATGCCCAAGAATTTGAAGCTGCTAACTTTCTCTACTACCGCCCCATCGATGAAAACTAGAGCATAGTCTTTTGGCTTTCCCTTCTGAAGTCAATGATTAGCTCCCCGGTCTTGTTGATGCTGAGTGGGAGATTGTCGTTGCTGCATCACTCAACCAGGTGATCTACCTCTCTCCTGTATGTTGGATCATCACCACCAATGATTCGGCCAACCACAGCGATGTCATCAACAAATGTACAGATGGCATGAAGCTGTCCGAGTATAAGAGGGTAGAGCTGGCGTCTAAGCGCAGTTTGTTGAAGCATTGCCTTGACAGTCAGTGAAGAGGAAATTTCATTTTCAGTTGCAGGGCAAGGGATGAGATGAGCAGGACAAAGAGAACATCTCTGAGAGGTTAAAACCAAATGGGTTGATGGTTTGAAGCACATTATATTTATATGTCTGTGTTTTGATTTCCCTTTATATTTAATGTTTATCACTCCCATCAGTGAAATTAAGCCTGGTTAAATTCATTTCTTTGAAAGGATCATTGAGGACAATGCATCTCACAGCTTCTTCCTGCCTGCCTAGAATGCCTAATCCGTTGCTGCAGAATATGTTCTGCTAAAGTATCCTGGTTAAATTCTGGACTAGTATAGAAAAAGCTGAAGAAAATTAAAACTGGCATTCTGCTTAATTATGCCGATATGGTTGATAACCATTCATTTTAAAAATACACTTTGATTAAGTTTTACCTATGCCTTCAAAGCCTTAAACATGCAAGAAATCTGAATCTCAGTAAATATTTGGACAGAGTAAAATATGCAAGATCAGAAACGAACCAAACTTGTAGGGATTTTTACAAAGGCAAACGACAATTACAGCCTCTATTTTGATGTAATGACTTGATCCCTATATTTGGGATTTTTGTCACAGTTTATGGATGAGCCTTTAATACAGTGGTGGACCTATTGCCTCAGCCTTGGAATGAGAAGGTGCAAGCCTTGCTGAAGTGAATGCATTGCAGCAGTACTGGACTTGCATCCACTTGCAGCGAATGACTGAATCATCTCAGACCACTCCTAAAGTCCACATGCCATCAGTAAATTTGATCCCTTCCACATGGTACAAGGGTCAGGTTAGTACACAATGAACACAAAAGTTTAGGGCCTTTGTTAACATGCTGGATAATGTGCTGCTGACCAGTGCTTCGGGATCAGAAGTGCCTTGATTCTTGTTCCAATACAACTACAACAATGGCAACAAACTATTTTTAAAAAACATTGCTCTGTTTACATAAAACAAGTTAAATGCATATCAGTCAATTGCTACAATCAGTTTACTCCAAAGCAACAGTAAACCGATGGTCTTTAACAGTGCTATCAGTGCCACTTATCAGCAATCTGTTCACTGATGCTCAATTTGGGTTCCTTTGGGCCCTTGGATTTCATAACAGCAGACATTCAAACACGCACCAAAGAGTTTAGTTCCTGCAGTGAGCTAGTATTGACTGTTTTTGACATTCAGGTAGTACTTCACAGAGCATAACATTAAAGAGTTCGAGTAAATGTCAATGAGCATCAAAGCTAGTGTCAAACATAACATGCAGCTCCTCAGATAATGATACATCACATGTCAGCACAAGAGGATCTGGATAACTTCTGAGCAACAAGTCATCTTCACTGCACATGTGCCAGGCAATCACCCCAAACAAGGCCGAGTTTAATTGCTTCCCCTTGAAAATGGCATCGCTATCTTCAAATTGTATTTCAGCACATTAAACTGAAATTAAAAGAAACCTGGGATTTCAGTTATCATCCAGGGAATTTCTTTTTTAGTGACATTAGTTTGATTTCTGAGTGTCGTTAAATCCCTCTTTATTTCCACATTCAGTGTAACTTTTATAGTAAGGGCAGATTGAGAATATTTCCAATATTTATTTCAATTTTGGGATCCATGCCTTTGCATGACAATTACCTCCTGCTTTATTGGGATTTTTCTAAATGGAGCTTTAGGAGTTAGCTTGACTTCCTTGAAACTTCTTGTCCAGTTATTTCTTCAGAACAATTAAAATGACACCTCTTACTGCCTATTTCTCAGGACATAAAACAGATGCTAAGAAATGACCCAAAATACACCAGAAGGACATTGAACATGATATTATCATGTACCTGAAACATCTGCTGAGTCCCTTATAGGTGCGATAATGGACCAAATGCTTGGGTCGGGTTGACTCCCTCTAGGATATCAGATTGTCAGCATTGTATAGACTGCTGGAGTAACTCAGCGGGTCAGGCAATGGAGCAGGAATGCATCCCAAGCTTTCTCCTGATCAGCTTCCAGTGTTTGCTCTTTTACCCATGCCCTGGAACTTAACTTCTAATGCAACACAGTGGTGCACCAAGTAGAGCTGCTGCCTCACAGTTCCACTGACCTGGGTAAAATCCTGATCTTGGGTGCGGTCTATGTGACATTTGGTTTTCCTCTGGGTGTTCCGATTTTCTCCCACATCTCAAAGATCAGTTGGTAGGTTAAGTGGTCAGTGTAAATTGCCGCAAGTATGTTAGTGAAGGTTCAAATCTCAGGGATGTTGATTGGAGTGTGGAGAGAATAAAATGAGATTAATATAGGATTGGAGTAAGTGGGTGGATTGATGCTGTGCATATCCAAAACCCTATTTCTGTACCATATCTGTCTATGACTCTCGGACAAAGCAGGTGAATCTTATCCTCTTGAAATGCCTAGGAAGGCAAATAGATGCCAGTAGAATGCCCAATACTACTATTGGGTGTTACAGTCAAATGCCAGGCTGTTCTCTGGCCCCCTGAATGGTGTGTTATCTTTTGTCCAATATCCATCTCAAGTCCACTATGGTACTGTACACTGCCTATATTTTCATATATTCCATATTGATAAGAATAAGGATGGCTAAGTGTATTCCATCAAGTAAATGACAATCTGTAAAAAGGATAATCTTCATGAAAGGATTTTTAAGTACTTTCTCCAGGAAAAAAAGGCATCAGAGGAATGAAGAGTGGCTGATACAGCATTAAAAGCCCATTGGCATGCCGGTGCTGAAGACTGACAAAGAAGCAGCTGGAGTCAGCTATACTGCTGAGGAGAAACACATCTATAAAGGGAGTTTTGCTATGCAAAAATGCAGCAGCAAAGAGCAAGTGGTGTGGAAACATTGCATAAATCCCTGTTGAAACAACTGTAAAAGTCGTAATGTGCAATACAATGGTAAACAAAAACTGACTTCTTTAAAAATCTGAGTTCTGAAGATCAAAATATTGGCCATTTTAAACAAGTGAACAGGTCTGGAAAGGACAGCAAATTGGATGCCGCGAGTTGGTCGTATGACCAATATGGCATCAAAGAAATGATTGCTTTCTGGAAAAGCTTTAAAAAATGTATACAACTGGATTTATGGCACCTGGGCACAATGCACTGAGGACCTGAGGATTCACCAATTCACTGAGGGCCACTCTTGGAATATGAATGTATTTCTGGGACATGGCCCCAAGAATATCAATCCACAATTCTCTATCTAAACCGAATTTTGCAGTAATATGTAGAAGCAAGCAACTGCAGATGCTGATTTGCAAATAAAGTCACAAAGTGCTGGAGTAACTCAGCAGATCAGCAGCATCCCTGGAGAACATGGATAGATGACATTTCAGGTCGGGACCCTTCTTCAGACTGGCTTCTAAAGACGTCTAAAGATAGGTGACGTTTTGGGTTAGGAATTTTCAGCAACATGGCCAGGAAATTGAAGGTAAGCAAAAGCTTTTTTTCTCCCCCATATATTATAAAACAAATGCCATTCTACTTCCTATGCAATAGCATTCCTTCTTCCTGTTACTGCTGTTTATTTAGTATCAACCAATGACATTCACTCAATTGAAATGATTTTGTAGACAACGTATCAGTACGACTGGAGTAATAATAAATACATTTTCAATTCAAATTATCAGTGAAGTTAATGCTGAAAAATAAAGAGGAGAGTATAGCTATTTTCTGGAAGATTTTCAAAATAGGCATAGTAGACCATGGGAAAAATATTAAACTTCAATTAAATTTATGTGAAGGTTGACATCCTGGAGTTTAATTAGCTATCAGCCTAAGGATATTATTGCTGAAATCTAATTTGTGAATTCTTATTATAGCTAAAAAGGAAAATGAGCTTCTTCGGGGTTATAATGGCCCTGACTTGAGGGTTATAATAAACTGTTTTATTATCGGTCCAAAGAAACTGACTCAGTAGTATAGTAAAGTAGGAGCTACTTTATTACAAATAAAACCTTATGGAAATTCAGCAGATGAATTTGCCAACTCTATTAAACATAATTATTGAATTTTATTATATATAAAATGTCTGTGTTGTGCATGATACTCCAATATACTGACTTGCTGTTATACGTTAAGTAATGAGTCTGTGTGATTAGTGTGCATGATTATTTTTATGCTTAACTAATACATCCAATTGGAATCCACTCCTATTCCCCTCTGGCGCCTTTTATTTTGATATTGGAATGATTTTTTTAAGAGCCCATTACAGGAAATATATCACAACCACAAAAGAAGCAGAGAATAAGTAGGGTCCTACTTAAAGTTACAGGGCCGAGATAATATTTAACAAGAGGGAGGCCATTCTTTCCAATGCGTTCACTGTATAAGTTTAAGTGAAAATTGTACAGAATAAATTACAATTTAAGATATTATTCCATACGCTGGTTGTGTTAATGGTGATTAGCGTCAAATGTGTTCACGACCATCCTGAAGGCAGAGGACTATTTTATTCAGTCTTGGCTCAGTAGGGGCAATCTTGCCTGTCGATCCAATTGCACTTCAGGTTTAACAAGTTACATTGATTATGTTGTGCTATCCCAGGGGAATCCTTAATTGCCAGCGGTTCTGTCCTTACGAATGAAATGTTTAATTGTAGACCCATCTGCTTTATCTGATGGAAGTAAAAGATCATAAGACATTATCTAACCAATTTCCTGACCAATATTTATCCTTTGATCAAAAGCAATATAATAGCTGGGTTAGGAATAATTTGATGCATTTAAGAAGAACTGTGCCATGGACTCACGAACGATCAGGATGAGGTCCTGGATCTCCAATATTGTACCATGCACTGACTTGGGTTTATGGGTTGTGAATTTATGGGTTTATGGGTTGCATGCATAAACACACAAAGGGCTTGTCTCTGTGATTAGACTCTATTGGGGAAAATGGATATCACAGAAAAAACATTTAACAAAGCAGAGTGACAATGGAGAAAGATGATTGTGTAAGAAGGAACTGCGGATGCTAATTTAAACTGAAGATAGACACAAAAAGCTCGAGTAACTCAGCGGCACAGGCAGCATCTCTGGAGAGAAGGAATGGGTGAAGTTTCGGGTCGAGACCCTTCCTCAGACTGGTTAGGGATAAGGGACACGAGAAGTAGAGACGGTGATGTGGAGAGGTAAAGAACAATGAATGAAAGATATGAAAAAAGGTAATGATGATAAACGAAACAGCTGATTGTAAACTGTTTGTAGGGTGAAAATGAGAAGCTAGTGTGACTTGGGTGGGGGAGGAACAGAGAGAGGAAATGCCGTGGCTACCTGAAGTGAGAAAAATCAATATTCGTACTACTGGGCTGTAAGCTGCCCAAACGAAATATGAGATGCTGTTCATCCAATTTGTCTTTAGCCTTACTCTGACAATGGAGGAGACCAAGGACAGAAAAGTCTGTGGAGGAATGGGAAGGAGAATTAAAGTGTCCAGCAACCGGGAGATCAGGTTGGTTTACGCGGGCTGAGCGAAGGTGTTCTGCGAAACGATCGCCCAGTCTGCGTTTGGTTTCGCCGATGTATAAGAGTCCACATCTTGAACAAAGGAAACAGTAGATGAGGTTAGAGGAGGTGCAAGTGAACCTCTGCCTAACCTGAAAGGACTGTCGGGGTCCCTGGACAGAGTCGACGGAGGAGGTATAGCGACAGGTGTTGCATCTCCTGCGGTTCGGCTAGTGGGATCCTGTTGGATGTGGCGGAAATTTTGGAGGATTATGTGTTGTATGCGACGGCTGAAGGGGTGGAAGGTAAGGACTAGGGGGTCTCTGTTGAGACTAGGGGGAAGGGGAGCAAGGGCGGAGCTGCAGGTACCGAGGAGACATGAGTGAGGGCCTCATCGATGATGAGAGAGGGGAACCCCCATTCCCTAAAGAATGAGGACATCTCAGATGTTCTAGTATGGAACACCTTATCTTGGGCGCAGATGCGGCGTAGACAGAGGAATTGGGAGTAGGGGATAGAGACTTTGCAGGAAACAGAGTGGAAAGAAGTGTAGTCGAGATAGTCGTGGGAGTCAGTGGGTTTGTAATAGATGTCAGTCGATGGTCTATTTCTTGCGATGGAGTCTGTGAGATCAAGAAAGGGGAGTGAGGTGTCGGAGATGGTCCAAGTAAATTTGAATGCAGGATGAAAATTGGTGGTGAAGTTGATGAAGTCCATGAGTTCTGTAAGGGGGCAGGAGGTAGCACCGATGCAGTCATCAATGTAACAGAGATAGCGTTCGGGGATAGGACCAATGTACGCCTGGAACAGGGTTTGTTCAACATACCCTACAAAGAGGCAGGCATAGCTGGGGCCCATGTGGGTGCCCATAGCTGTGCCTTGGGCTTGGAGGAAGTGGGGGGAGTCAAAGGAGAAATTGTTGAGGGTGAGGACCAGCTCCACTATGATTGATTGGGAAACCCAAGATTAGTAAAGGAACAATCTTGACAGAGAGCGAATTGGAGCAAGAAAATTAGAAGGGAGAGGATGGGAGAAGAAATCATGGTGATGGTAGGTGGGAAGATAATGTGCAAGAATGGACAAGGAGGTTATAGTTAATTCCTGAGAGTGATTGAGGTATGGTGAGGTTGGGAGGAGAGGGAAGAATGGAAGCAAATAGTTTATTGAAGTTCATTCGGAATACTTCAAGAAGCTGAAGACCCAGCGTGAAATCCAGCAATATTTCATCTAAAACCAAAATCATCCATCTTGCCAAACAGTGTTCTGTGCCTTGAGAGGCCCATGTGCTTTCAATAGCAACAAGGTTAATCTTCAGTGCTGTAAATCTCAAGTTTACAATAGTGGAAGTCACCTGGATTTATGACTTGATTTTATGGGATAGTTTTAGAATCTCACTTGTGGATAGATGAAAATACTTCCTTGTTGTATCACTTCAAATAGTGGGGGTGCTGAAAAAAATCCACTTCAACAATATTGATATTGAGATACTAGAGGGGAGGAGTGGAATGCGGTGTCTGAGTTCATCGATAATTATGTTAATTATTGTTTCTGTCATTCATGGAGTATTTTACTCTGGTATAAAGACACGTTTTCAGTAGGTCTAAGAGAACATGGGCTTTATTCCCCAGACAGCAGGGAGTTAATGGCAGTCAGCCATGAGCTGCATGTGTTGTGAAACAGGATGTCTTTGTGTTAATTAAAGCTCTCTTGTTTAGGACTCCTCATGTTTTAGATTGATTATAAGAACCCACAGCACTACGAAGTCCTGCTGGCAAATCTGTCCAACTTTATAAACTGTTTGGTTCTGCCAGTGAAAATAAGAAATCATGAATATATATAAGTACTTATAAAAGGTATTCTGTAACATGAATAGTTTATAAAAATAATAATTCCATCCTATAATCAAATATTGGTTCCACAACTCCTTGAACTTTTGCATTGTCAAAAATGTGAATGAGACCATAATAGGTTCTAAATAGGTCAGAGTTAATGGGCAGATGCACGGTCATAACGGCCGCTCGGGAATGCCAGCACACACGCATAGGTTTAGGTTAGAGATACAGTGCGGAAACAGGCCCTTCGGCCCACCGAGTATGCTTCGACCAGCGATCCCCGCACACTAACGCTATCCTACACTCGGGACAATTTTTACATTTATACCAAGCCAATTAACCTAAAAACCCATATGTCTTTGGAGTGCGGGAGGAAATCAAAGTTCTCAGAGAAAATCTACATGGTCACGGGGGAGAACGTACAAACTCCGTACAGACAGCACCCAATCGAACTCGGGTCTCTGGCGCTGTAAGGCCGCAACTGTGCACCAGAGTTATTGAGCGCCAGAGTGTAAAGGGATCAGAAGCCCCTCTAAAACTGACAGATAGTTCCCGCTGTTCCCATTGATGCGCACTGCGACTGCACCAGGTCTAACATTCCCATAAATATAATCATAATGTAAAAACAAGTAAGCACAAAATACACCAACCACCGCAGATGACAACAAAAATAAAGTTATGATGGAATATTTGATGACAGAACACAAAAGTAGCTATTTTATGGAGAGCTGGCTGAGGGAAAACGACCACATGGTGGACAGGAAAAAAGATTCAAAGTCTCACTTCTAACATCCCTGAAGAGCTTCAATAATTTCACATGAAATTTGGAAACACAAGCATTGAATCGTTCTGTTTCAAAAATGAAGCCATTGACAATCATCCTTGAAAATTTCCATGGGCAATTTTTATATTGATGAGAACATAACATGTTACCACAAGAGATGGTCAGGAATAATAGGAAATATTTACACTTCAATTTTATACAAGAAAGGTGGGTTTCTGCTTTGTCATAACACTGCAGTTGCAATATACATTTGGAGTTGGGATGTGATCTGAATCTGGCGAGCAGAAAGCATCATGCCATCAGATAAAACTTAATATGGGGTTTTATGAAAAATCTTGAAAACTGGGAATGTGAATGGATAGGATTCGTATTTCAAATACCATGAGAGGGCAGGCATAGATAGGTAATAATTAAAAACGATCAGTGCAATTTTATGATTTATAAATACAGATAAAATGGGGGCAAAATTAAGCTCCATAATGCTAGTTTCCTGGATGCAGTTAGTATTCAAATGGCACCAAATTTAAGTTTAGGCTCTGACTAGAGAACCTCTCTTCACTATTTCATTTTGCTCACTAAAATATCCAGATTGCATTAGAGCATCATCTGTTTTTGTGATGTCTTCCAAAAATGCGGCTAAGACCATGAACTGATTTGAGCATTGCAGCAGCTATAGAATGCTGATCCTATAAGAGCTACTGTTTTAATCATCAGTGACTATCTTGAGCTGCGACCAGTTATTCACAAAATGGGGTCAGTGCTGATCCTGGACTATATGCCTGCCTTACCCCTCAGATCACTTAACAGTTTTGTTTAACACAAATCTATCGATTTCAGATTTACAATCAGCCTGTCATTCAAACATAACTTTCAACCACCTCCCTTGATAAAATTCCAAACTTTACTAAAAAGAACAAGGCTCTAATTTTTTGAACAATGTACCAAGATTCTCCAACAATTTCAATTCCCATTATAACTTGAGAACTTTACCTCAATTACAATTTCACCTTCTGTAATCCCGTGAATACATTCCTGATTTCTGTAATCCTAGCAATTTAACCCTCAAAGTCCAGGCATCATTCTGGAAAATCTACATTGCAGCAAGGCAGAACAAACAAGATAGTGTGCTGTAAATCTCTGGAATTCCTACGATCATTTCACATTGTTGTTATCGAACTCTAGTAGGATATCAAACAGATTAGAAGTAAGAAAGCAAAATACTGACAATGCTGGAAATCTAACATAAATCAAAAACGTTGGAAACATTTTAACCCCTCGTTCCAACCTTATTATGGGGATATGGGGAAAGCACTGGAATATGGGATTGAGATAAAGGATTAATCCTGATCATGCTGAATGGTGGACCTTGAGGTGGTGAATATATCTTATGCCTGCTTCTATTTTGTTTTCTGTTTTATTTTTCAGTTATTATTGCTTTCATTTTATCATTCCTACCTTCTATATCACAGGCCTTCCATGTAATCCTTCCTCCCTTCCCACCCACCCCCAACTTTGTTTGCATTTTGACATCGGTTTTATCTTCAGCTTTTCCTGATGAAAGGTCAGATATCTAAAAAGATACCAGTTTCTCCCACCATGGATTGCGCCTGGCCTGTAGAGGCATTTCCAGCACTGTATGCTTTAAGAGTAATAATACTTTACGTGAATGGGGGTGGTCCTTTGAATTTTTGAAGCTAAAAGCGAATTGAAATCCTTAGGAAATGCACAAGGAGATGCGATCTGCATTGCCCAATGATTTAAGTAATCATATAACCATATAACAACTACAGCACGGAAACAGGCCCGTTCGGCCCTACCAGTCCACGCCGACCACTCTCTCTGACCTAGTCTCATCTACCTGCTCTCAGACCATAACCCTCCAATCCCCTCTCATCCATATACCTATCCAATTTACTCTTAAATAATAAAATCGAGCCTGCCTCCACCACTTCCACCGGAAGCCCATTCCATACAGCCACCACCCTCTGAGTAAAGAAATTACCCCTCATGTTACTCCTAAACTTTTGTCCCTCAATTCTAAAGTTATGTCCCCTTGTTGGAATATTCCCCACTCTCTAATCGTAAGAGAAGAACTCCTTAAAATACTACAGCAAGACCATCAGGTAGGTTTTCTCTGCTTGTCTTGCAAATAATTCACTGGTAAACAGATGCCCTGTAGCCCTGTTGTTTAACCAACAGCCTAAATGCCCCCAGAAACAGCAGCTCAGGATTCAAATTTATTTCCCTACATGATAACTTCCAATCTCAGTCATGCTGTTAGAAAAGGGCACAGCGGTGGAAGCTGGAAAACTGTTTGCAAAACTGGGGTTGGCAGAGACATTTTCATTAAAAAATAAAGTGGAAGAAGTTCACAATAAAAATGTCATTTCACTAAAATGTCCTGGGTCTACTTTACCAGCTGTCAGGAGAAGGAAAACTAAGGCAACGTGTTTTGTCAAGGTATCGTTCCCCATACGTAGAAAGGAGGCACTCACCATAATGGGGGAGAACTCTGTTGCCCCAGAATCATTATCCTCCTGCTCCTGGGCCACGGAACGTGTTCCAGCATGGTCCTGGCACACTCTTCCACTGGAAGCTTGGTTTCTCGTACTTTGGCATGGCTGTGTGCAGCCATGGGCTGTCAGCACAAACAGCTGGCTCCACTCATAGCAAGACCTTGGCAAATGAAGAGGTCACACCTCCAGGCTCACCAGCTGTCAAAGCTATTATCAGGACACTTGAATGTTTGTGAATATGTTTGACATTCACAAATGTCCAGTAACACTTGGGACTGTTTAAAAAATAGAATGCAGTCGAAAGAATAAAAATAAATATTTCTTACATTTAACGCACTAAAAAATCCTTATGGTAATAAATAATTAAAAACATTTAAGGTATCATTGTGAGACATCTAGTAGAGCCATTGCCTCATAGTGTCCCTGACCCAAATTCAATCCTGACCATAAATGTTGTCTGTGTGGAGTTTGCACGTTGTCCCTGTGACTATATGAGTTTCAACCAGGTCCCTAATTTTCTCTCACATCCGAAAGACGTGGACTGGTCGATTAATTGGCCACTGTAAATTGGTCCTAATATGGAGGTGGGTGGTAAAATCTTAAGGAATTGATGAGAACGTGTGGAGGATTTTAAAAATGGCATTAATATAGGATTAGTGAAGATTAGTGGTTAATGGTTGGCATGCACTCAGTGGGCTAAAGGGTCTTTTTCTGCACCGTATTTCTCCAGGTCTCCGTGACTAACATTGAAACTAACCCAAATAGATAATGGACAACAAATCCACTTACTTCACTGCCAATTTCTCCTATTTCAAGGGGAATGTTTAACCTAGTGCAGGCTCAGAGGGCAGACTACCTCAACTTCACAGCCGAGAGATGGCTAACCCACAGAGATACGTGTTGCCCCATCCGGCTCCCTGAGATGCTGCCAGTGGTGCACAGGGGGGGGGGGGGGGGGGGGGGGGAGGCAGCAGAATAGAAGGTGCTACTGCCAGTGTTTAGGTCTGAAGCAGTGGTGGAAACCAGAACCCCTAAAGGGAAACTCTGGCAAATCCTGGAACTAGCACAATCGTTGGGACTGAAGATCTGTATTATAATAGATTGTAGATGCATAATACTTCTCTAAGGCAGTCATTGTTTGAGTCTATGTGGTTGTGAAACTGCTGCAAGCAGGATTTTCATTATACCTGTACCACACTTTACTAAAGACAGACACAAAATGCTGAAGTAACTCAGCGGGACAGTCAGCATCTCTGGCCGGAATGGGTGACGTTTCGGGTTGAGACTCTTCTTCAGACTGAGAGTCAGGGGAGAGGGAAACTGGATATATGGAAGGGTGCAAAGAGAATGTGAGGTGAAGAATTTTGGCTCTACAGTTAAATCAGAGAAAACTGGGGTTATTTCTGGAGCAAAAACAAGAAAACATTTGGTATAGGTGTCCACGATCATGGAGTGTTTACACAAGGTTTAGCTTTTAAGTTTAAAGATTTGGTATAGTTTTAACATTTTAGCCAAGAGATCAAGGGTGATTGAGACCATTGCTTGAAGAGATGGCGTGGCAGATTCTCACCATGTTTTAAAAATAATTGGATAAGCTCTTGACCTGCTGGAACATAAAGACCCCAGGAAGTAGGATTAATTACATTGATCATTTTTAGATGGCATAAATGTAATGGGCCGAATAACCTCTTTTGTGCTGTAATTTTTGTACACTCCATAAGTTATTTACACTCTATGCATTATACACAATATATTATACACTGTATAATATAATTGTCCGCTCTACTCCTTCAACGTCTGCAGTGAGATGCTGCAGATGTTCTACCAATCGGTGGTAGCCAGTGCCATCTTCTTCGCTGCAGTGTGCTGGGGCAGCAGGGCGAAGGCTACGGACGCCAATAGGATCAATACCCATCACTCATCACTTTATTTTCATGTTTCATGTTTCATATATTTTATGTTTTTTATGACTGTTGGTAAATTAATTTCCCTCCTGGGATAAATAAAGTTCTATCGTATCGTATTGTATCGTACGATGTATTCGCTGGTCTTCTCATATCTTCAACTTCTGCCTCGTTCCTGACCTGATTCCAATTATTTCTTCCTGCTTGTTTCCATTTAACATCAAAATTAGAATGTCAGCCCTTACAATAGGGTCAATGAGCAATAGATTCATAGAGTTCATGCTAACCATCAAACACACATTAATATTAATCCTATGTTAATCCCATTTCTATTCTCCCCACAACATCCTGTTTGAAATGCATGGACATCCTAAAGCATGGATTACTGGCTTTGAAACATCCAGCAATTTCCCCTCTGGGTTTGAGGTTGTGTCAATGTCAGACCCATTGACTGTGAAGAAGTCCCAACCTACTATACAATTAAGTTCCCTCATGATATGCGTAAGTACCTCAGCAAGAGCACACACTCCACTACTGGATTTCATGTAGAGTCCGGTAGAAGAGCAGTGACAGATGCACCACCATCTGTCACGCTGCAATCACAGACTTACCACAGGTCTGTAAATTCTTGCATGGAAGCAGCCAAAAGCCTTTCTACGCTTTACTTTGCATATCTTGACACTACGATGTGTTTCCTTTAACTTCAGTAAATGCATTCTCTTTATAAAGCAGCAGCAACTTAGTGTTGAATATGGTACACTCGTCTACACAGACATGAATTATTGTGCTGTGCTTTTCATGAACTGCCGATGTTTTTATAATAATAATGGCACTGGGTAAGTACAATCATTTGTTAGTTAATTTACTGCTGTTGAGGCAGGTGATTATGGAGACAGGACATTAAACCCATGCATTACAACTGATGTAAAATGCTGTTGTGCTTTGCAGATCAGACAAGATTTAATGGGTATTGCTAATATTTTATTCCATCCAAAACAGACAGCAGATCTTATTTACATCACCTACCAGACACTGCAGTGGATATTGATGCTGGAAAAATGTCCATGTTACTTTGAAGTTTGAGCAGTTCTGCTGTTCTCAGGTAAAGAGAAACGTACTTTACAATGCACATAATTTCCTATCCACAATGTAATTGACCTCTTCCATCCGTTTTATAATTCTTATTAATTTATTTTTAAGTTTTACCTTTGGGCAGACCATGGTACCATGCATGTCCTCCAGCAGCAGGCCTGACTCGCCCACCGACCCCAAGAGGCAAGGCACCAAGCCCTGCCCTGCTCATCCCTGAGGCCCATAGATGAGGGTGAAGAGATCCAAGATGCTGGTGGCAGCGGATGCAAGGAACAAAGGGCTGGTAAGTGGACCGGCTGCAGGAGGCAGTGCAGTACACCTCGAACGTGGAGTTGGCCACTGGAGGTCTTGCAGCAACAATAGACAATAGACAATAGACAATAGACAATAGACAATCCAACCTGGGGCTCGGCTGGATTGGGCACTGCTCCAAGGGGTTGAGTGCGCGGATCGGATGCAACCTGCAGCTGCACAGAGTGGTGGAGGACACCAATGGCTATGCTTGGCCAGGCTGACACTGCAAAGCCGCCTGAAAAATGGGCCTTCATGACCAGGTTAAGAACTCTGCACTTATTTCAACTAGGACTTGAAAATGGCACCAAAACCTGGCAACTCCAGTATACTGCCTCAGTGTTCTATTCCTCTGCACTTGCACTGAATGTAAGATGTGCTTATGTATAGTAATACTTTTACTGAACTGTATGCCTAAAAATAATTTCACAGTACCCTGGTTCATGTGACAATAAAGTACATTGAACTCATTGGCTCACTTGCTTCTGAGGCAAAAAACCCAATTTTAACCAGCATGCAAAGATTTAAGAATATGATCAACATGATGGAAGTAATATAGAGTCAAACATAACCCTTTTAAGTACAAAATCATCTATCCTCTTGAATGAATGTGAAGCATTATTCAAGGTAGAAGGGTTGCTCCCCAAATATCCCATTGTCATTCACATTTCTCATGATACCACTAAAATAATTTTCTTTTTGTGGTATCATTTATGTTATCGCATACAATGGCTGCCATATTTCACTTTACAATAGTGACTCCATTTCATTGGCTGTGAAACATTTTTGGAGGTCCTGCCAAAAAGAGGTGCCATATGAATGAAATAATTCCTTCCATTTATATTTATTGGTATTAGTGCGACTTTACTTTTAATTTGAATCGATGGCTGAGAGCCTCTGCAAGAACATTGTTCCAGGGGCCATGTTTTTGTACCATTTTATATCCAATGCATGGCTGCAATTCATAAATCCATTCCGCGACATTGTTATGTTCAAACCTTTATCATAATTGGCAATAGTAAATAACTTGCATTAGCATTAGTCAACTGGTATCCTACTGCTGACTGGAACATAATATCAAAATTATATCTTTGACATCCAAGAAGCATATCAACAGCGTGTAAATTTAAATGAACTGACAGAGCAGTAATTGAAAACTGATGTAACCCATAGAGCTTTACACCTAATAGTTCAAAATAAAGTACTTAATTACTACCTGTTTTTGCAAAATCAGATTTAACATTCTTGTCGAGTTACCTTTGTGGTTTGAGGTTCACCTTTAAAAGCAGCTTGACCCCAGCAGAACAAACCTGCATTTCAGCAAAGGGATGGATTGCTGTGATAAGTTTGACATTTTTCAAGGGAAAGAAATTTTCTTGAAAATGAAAAGATTCAACACTTGAATGCACCCACTTTCTCATGCTGGCTGCGTTCAGCAGACTGTGTTGCAATGTGTCTTGGCAGATGTTGCTGAACACAACAAGCAGCACTGTTTTTATCAAGTCACACATTCTGCGCACAAAAATGACAAGGTTTCAGCTTAAAATTATCAAATTCCTTTGTGGATAAAAACTAACCATTGTGAATTACGCAAACAGACAGAACCTAATTCTGTTTCGGACTTAAGTATTTGTTTTGCCTATGAATGTTAATGCTCAGGCAAGGGCAGCAGTGTGCATGTCCACAGTCTGGCACTGTTGAAAACTCACATATAAAAGACTGTGTCTTTCACCCAAACTCACTGCATCAGCCAAGCACAATTTATATCATTATTGATTTGCCCAAGTGAGGCAAAAATAAATACATATATAATCCCCAATTTTATTTTGCAGATAACACTGGGTTATCAGTCCATTAAAATGGTGATATATCTACTGTCCCTGAGTGTTCTGCAAAGTATTTAATTAACAATGTTTATATTATTCCTATCATATTTCAAATCTCTCCATAAAACTATGCTAATATGAAAGCAGACCTATGTATTCATGTGCCCAGGAGCTTATATTAAGAATTTGTCAGTTTAACTTGCACATACTTGCCTTGTGTGCACTTCCACTCTATTATATCAATCACATGAAAGGCTAGCTGTAAATTAACAAGATTAAAAAACAGAAAATGCTAAAGAAATTCAAGCAGGATCACAGGAAAGAGAAATAGTTAATGTTTCAGGATGAAGACCCCAGAAATGCACATTATATTTAGTTTTCTAGTGTCTGTAGTGTTATTGATTTTCAATTTACTTGTACATTAACAGGCCCTTTTTGCAATTTACATTTCTTAATCCTTCCATTTTGTGTGCAAATGAAAAATGTACTCAACAAGAGAGAAATGCAAAGGAGAAACTATTTTTGTCCTTTTGGAAAAATGACCCAATAAATTTAAGCGCAAAGCTCATTGAAGTAATACGGGGTGGAAAAGACTATCCTCCATTCAGCTTTCACAGCACATCCTCTCTTCATTCTTATCTCATTCACCATATGTACAGAGAAAGGAGCTGGAGAAATTGGTGAAGGCAAGAACGTACTACGAAGAAATCTAGAACATGGATTTAAATCTAAGGGAACTACTTTTAGCAGCAACACAATTGACGGACGGTAATTGTTGCTCTGATCACTTGAGATCCAGCCATGTAATCATCAGCAGATGATACTGGTGTCACCATGTAAGAATATGGGGCAATCTTAACATTTAACTTGATAGTGCAGCCAATCCAATGACCCTGAATTGCTAGTCTTTTAATTGTTAAAATATATTTTTGTATTTTAATGTTTTAACATTTCTTCAAGGGAAAGTCACAAATATTCAATAACAATGAGAGCTTTCATAGCTTGGGCAACATGGTGTGGGGCTCGGTGGTGGACAGCACCTCCAGCTGAGTGCATCTGGCTGCTTGCACTGAGACTAAACTGCACCACACCAAGCCATTGTGCTGGGAACTGGGCAGCCAGTGGATGTCTGCACCCAGGATCAAGCTGGAGAAGGGTCTGAAGAAGGGTCTCGACCCAAAACGTTGCCCATTCCTTCTCTCCAGAGATGCTGCCTGTCCCGCTGAGTTACTCAAGCATTTTGTGTCTATCTTTGGTTTAAACCAGCATCGGCAGTTCCTTCATATACATCATGCTGGAGAAAATCGTTCTTCCCCCCCCACCCCCGACTTTCAGTCCAAAGAAGGATCCCAACTCGAAACATTGCCCAGTGGATGTCTGCACCCAGGATCAAGCTGGATAAGGGTCTGAAGAAGGGTCTTGACCCAAAACGTTGCCCATTCCTTCTCTCCAGAGATGCCGCATGACCCATTGAGTTACTCCAGCACTTCATGTCTATCTTGTGTTGTGTTGTGTTATCTTGTGTTACCAGCATCTGCAGTTCCTATCATAAAATTGTACAAGCAGCTGGTTACACTTACAGTAGAGCTAGTTGGCTCCACCCCATGATTAACATGGCTGTCCTCCATTCAGAAGCATTAACCGGCTGTCAACCCTCTCATCATTATAGGGTGTTTGTGAATTCCTCGCAAATGTTAAAAAGTTAAAATGATCAAAATATATGTGAAAATCAAAGGAATGAAAAACCACACAAATACAAACATGCTAAACAAAAAACAATGAACAGCATGAAAGCTAATATAGGTTTTGTCAAATCACAAACTCCACTTTTCTACCAGCAGCAAACTTTAACTATTCATTTTAATTGGGTTGCTGTGTGAGTGCAAGGTCTAACTTTACACAGACTCAACCGGGAAATCTATGGATGTTATTAATGTTCCGTTCGAGTCTTTGAAGTGGGCAGGGTATGTAAGTATCGGGCTTTGACCTACACTTCGAAGCAGTCCACTTATAGGCCCAGTTATTTCTGAAGCTTTGCTGACTGTGGCCTCTGAAATATTTTCAAAAATGGTATAACCTATGTGTAAAATGTTCCAGCACTTTTCCATTACAGAAATAAGATAAATTATCTTTGGTTTTCACATTCTGGTGCAACCACTCATTTTGAAATGTGAGCTTGTGTTTGTCATCCTCCTGTTCGCAAATATAAACAGCAGACTTTCAGATACCTCTTGCTTCATTTCATTTAGAGTTCAGCTCCCTGTAGTTTAAGTGCCTTAAATTCACCTAAATTTTGTATTTCTTCAGGTTGCGTGTATTGATAATTCCAAATGAGTGTTATTAGCTCTGGAATTTATTCAAATATTTTAATTACTAAGATGAAAAATTAATGTGACACGCTAACTGCTATCTTTATCCTCACATTTCTTTAAGAAGCAACAAATTCAGGAATCATTCCAAGCAAAGTGACAGCCACAAATATCTAAAGTAATGATTTGCACTTTTTTTTCAAATCTTCTAGTTTGGGTGAATGGGTTAATGGTCGTCTGATGTGATGCAGTCATCTTTTCTGAAATGTGAAGTTACATTTGGACATTTGCAATTATTGAATTCATTGCATTCACGAACAAATGCCTATCTGTTTTTAAACCACCACAAAGAACCCAGCTCCAGGTACCGTGGAATAAAGATAATCTAGCCTGGGGCTAGATACAATCTGGAATAAATGTATGATGAGTATTAAGAGAAATGTTGCAAGTTCTCTGCTTTAGGAAAGACTTCTTCATCTCACATTCTTGCGGTCACATCAGTGATTCCACTTGCTTTTCAATCACTTCAACCTATCTAGAATTTTTACTTCAGTAATACCAAAATCCTAACCCACAGATGAAATGTGATTGATATTTGATGAGTTATTGTTAATGTGTCTGCTCTGGTAAAAATCCCCAAGGAGTAGTCATTTAGCATGTTAATTACCTTCTGTTCACCCATACTTAGGTTGTGTTATGAGAAACATAGTTTATAAAAAAACATCCAGGAAGCATCAAAAGGTCAACCATTAATAAAAGAAGCATAAAAGCTTCAATAGATTTCTAGTTGCTCCCATGGATCCCATTAGGTTTCATTTGCTTTATCATCAATAACATTGTTCTCAGCACAAAACAGTTCTTTGGAAAAGAGATCTGTTGCAACCAAAAAAATTGGCAGAGGTATAAAAGGGGCAAAAAAAACAGCTTGTCGGCACAATTTTACCTTTCCTGAAGTAGAGATTGATTTGGATGATATTTAAAAAGATTAGCCTAATGAAGGAACTGGTAATGTAACTGGGAGCATACCAATGAAAAATTTGTTGACAAAAATGAAACCCATTCTATTTAACATGGAAATCCTTGCTTTTGAATTTATTCTTGAATTAGGGTGACACTGGGGACACTGCATTTAAGGTCCAAAACTAGTTGTTTTGAGAAGCGAATGATCAGCATTGTCCTTAAATAAAACTGACATTCAGCAATGGAAACGTAAAGATAAAAGTAAAGAAAAGACCTTGTTTTACAAAATTTGCAAGAAAAGGAAAGACGTTGACTAGTGAATTATGAAACAGGATACCAAGAGAGATATAGGGAAACAAGAGAACACCAGATAAATCAAGGTAAAACACTTATACAGTAACATTAAAAAAAATTAGGACAACTTAAATGTGTGGTAAAGGAAAACAGTAAAATCTTAAAAGACTGATATGTTGTTGATTATGATGACGAAAGATGTAGATGAAGTAGATATTCAGTGAAACTATATTAAAAAAATATGAATCAGTTAGCCCAATTGAAAATGTAAACAATGTGATTCTATATATTAAACATTATACATGGGACTAGGCATAATGATGTTGATAATGAGGAAAAAAAGTGATATCACTTAACAAAATTGGTTTTTAAACACAATTTGTTGACAAGACTATGTGAGGTTTATTCTGCTAATGAGGCATGGATACAGATTAAACTGGACAAACAGCTCATTTAACTTTATACAGACTATGTATCCTTGAGAATCTTCAGTAATTACTGTATATTTGGGAAAAAAAAACTTTTGTAAATCTGCAAAAAAATGCTGTTTGAGTTACAAATATTGCTGGATATTATCTTTAACACATGGGCCACAAATATTTGCTGGAGCTGTACCAGTTATGGTGTCAATCAGCGTGTAATACTGCATTGATGCCAGCACTGTTATTTTGGAGTTCAGTGCTCTAGTTAATATCTTTACTTAACCTCATAGAACAGAGTATGCATTATGCAGTAGGAATGATAACTACAATCTGCACTAATTAAAGGGACCTTCTTTACTTTTAGATACTATCAAGTCTGAGATCAGTGAAATAATTATGAGTAAATTGGCAGCAAACTTAATGGCAGATTCCAATTATGATTAAATTATACGACAAACTCAAGGGAGGAACAGATGTATGGTTCAAGGTAAATACTCAAACATTGTTAGAAGACAGGTCCTGCTTGTTTGGCTCAATTGTGAACTTCATGAGGATAGTGCCTCCAGTCAACCTACTGTATCTGGTAAAAATGAACCTTTCCTTTGCAGACTCCATTCCTACCAGATGTTGAGGTTATTTTGAAAATACATGGGTGGCGCAGTGGCACAGTCTGTAGAGAAGTTGCCTCACAGCAGCAGAGGCCTGATACAATCCTGATCTTGGGAGCTGTCTTTGTGGAATGCATCCAGAAGATGGGTGTCCATTAGGATAGGAAGTGTAGTCTTAATAAATCTCATGCATGATTTAGAGGTCATTTCTGATGTAAATCGTCTGGCCTCACCTCGCCTGGCCTGCTCTGGCCTCGCCGCTCGCCTCGCCTCACCGCTCACCTGGCTTCGCCGCTCACCGCTCACCTGGCTGCGGTGAGCGGCGAGGAAAAGGCAAGGATTACTTGAAGTTAGAGAAATAAATATTCATATCGCTGGCTACCCAAGCAAATTATGAGGTGCTGTTCCTCTAATTTGTGTTTGGCCTCACTCTTGACAGTAGAGGAGACCCAGGACAGAAATGATATCCAAAGATATAAAAACTCTTTACAATACTCAGTCTGCTTAGGCCAACGTGATCTCCCGGTTGATAAACACTTTAACTCCCCCTCCCATTCCCATACTGACATTTCTGTCCTGTGCCTCCTCTACTATCAAGAGTGAGACCAAACACAAATTGGAGGAACAGCACCTCATAATTTGCTTGGGTAGCCAGCGATATGAATATTTATTTCTCTAACTTCAAGTAATCCTTGTCTTTTCCTCTCTCTCTGTTCCTCCCCCTCCCTAGTTCTCCTCATAGTTTCACTGTCTTCCTGATTAATTTTTTTCTGTTTGTATACCTTTGTTACCTTCCCTTCATGAACCATTGTACATTTCCTTGATCACCGTCTGCTTTGATCTGTCCTTTCCACACCTTACACAGACCTCCCAACATTTGATTTTACAAATTCATAATTTTGATGTCCAAAATTCAGAACTTTACATTAAAATTCATAATATGGCGGGCAATGCAACTTTTCAGCAAAAAAATCCATGTACGCGTTGCGCTACATTCATGTGTGAAAAACGACTATTATTTCCAACAGACTGTAGTTCTTGGACTACATGTACAATGTCAGGCCTATCATGAGTATATTCTATTTATAGAAAGGTTATTGAGCAGAAATACTTTTTACAACACAAAGAAAAAATTGTCTTGTTTTGTTTTTTCTATTTTGCTTTTTCCTTACACATCCCAATTCTCTTGGTATTGAATAAACGAACAATGGTCATAAAATGTATGACTAAGTTATGAAGAGTTTCATTTAAAACTGCACATACCTAATTTCATTGAATAGACAATAGACAATAGACAATAGGTGCAGGAGTAGGCCATTCAGCCCTTCGAGCCAGCACCGCCATTCAATGCGATCATGGCTGATCACTCTCAATCAGTACCCCGTTCCTGCCTTCTCCCCATACTTGCTCCAGTGGTCTTCAACAGCAAATCACAACAGTCCATGTCCCCCCAACCCCCCTCCCCTACTTCCCCCCACTACCCTCCCTCACACCCCCACTCTCCCAGGCAAGCCGAGAGGCGAGCGGCGAGGCCAGGCCAGGTGAGGCGAGGCGAGGGCAGGCGAGCGGCAGCGTGGAGTGAGGTGAGGTGAGCAGCCAGGTGAGCGGCGAGTGGCGAAGCCAGGTGAGCAGTGAAGTGAGGCGAGGCGAATGGCGAGGCCAGAGCAGGCCAGGCGAGGTGAGGCCAGACGATCGTCGAGGCGAGGTCAGGCGAGTGGCGAGGCCAGACCAGGCAGGTGAACGGTGAGGTCAGGCGAGTGGCGGGGTGAGGCCAGTGGAAGGGCGAGGCGAGGTGAGGCAAGCGGCAGGGCGAGGGGCAGGGTGAGCGGCGAGGCATGTGTTTTGCGGAAAAATGTGAGGCAAAATCGGAATGGCGGAAATGAAATAAGAAAGTGGAAACTTTCCGCCAAATTCGGAAGGGTTGGGAGGTCTGCTGACACGCTCTTTGTACCCTTCCATATCTCGTTTCCCTCTCTCCCGACTCTCAGTCTGAAGAAAAATCTCGACCTAAACGTCACCCATTCCTTCTCTCCAGAGATGCTGCCTGTCCTGCTGAGTTACTCCAGCATTATCTTCAGTGTGTAAACCAGCATCTGCAGCTCCTTCCTACACATTTTACTTGGTTCCTGGACTGTGGACTGACAAATAAATGCATGTGCAGATGTTTTAAAAACTTGAAAAAAAATACACAGCATATCAAGAAAGAACACGGGAATATCCAGTAAAGGAGACTTAAATAGTTAGAATAGTTTACTCAAGGATCCTAAATCCAAAATAGAATAATGTTTTCTTTAATCATAGATCACAACTCTCCCGATGGTTCTGTCAGTTTATCGAATAGAGAGCTTTGTTCGATCACTGGCCTATGACAAGTTAGCTTAATTCATTCTGGACAACAATAAGGTTGTTTTAATGAGTGCTTTCAGATTAGGGAGGAAAATAATAGCCTGTAACACTGTCTGGTTATCATGTAGGAGTTCTGCACAGAATAGTCACATGTGACAGCATTGAGCTCAGTCTGTCCCTCTGTCAAGTAAACTGCAATTGCTGTTTTGGCTCACACTTGAATAATGAATAATGGCCATGTGGGAAGGTGCCAGTCATATACATTGGATGATGACTGACACCTTTATAATTAGATTTCATTTAGGGAATTAATACCTGCAAATGACAAGTCTACTAATGGAAAACTGATTGCCAAGAAATATTTAGACAAAAGCCAAAAACACCAGCATTTGAAAAAAAAACTGACAAGCATCGATTTAAAAATTGTGTGGAAAAGTAAATGGATTATATAACAAGCACACAACAATCACAAAATTCCATACATTTTATATCAGCTTGAGTTCATCAGTCACGAGTCACAAGGGCGTTAAAATAAGCCCTTCACTGGAGCATCAAATAAAGATAAAGTCTACTCACTCATCTGTGGAAGAATTTGTGAATTTTATAATGATGGAACTATGATCTACTTTGCCAGTTCTCAGGTTGTGAAGAAAGGAATTAATATCAATGCCTATAGGGAGTTGCACCTTTTCAGAAGAAATCTGTTCCTAAGAGCACGTTGGGGAAAAAAGAGGAGAGAGTCTAACAGAAACAAATAAAGGAGTATTTCAATCTATGAAATTTGTTAACTATTAATCAGAACTAATTGAAGACAACTGGAGCAAAGAACTGAAAGGAATGTCACTGTTACATTTGAAAGAAAAATTAAAGAATTAAATACTTTGACTAACATCAGATTCTGGAGACTGCATGCAAGGACAAAGCAACCAAACACATTTAGAGTCTTCAGATGCAAGGTGGCTGGCATGGATTTGTAAAAGATAGGTCACATTTCCAGATGACGGAGGAAACCATTCAACCCATAACCATAACCATAACAACACTTTATTGTCACTCGGCACAACACCGAGCGAAATTTCAGCAGTCACACAAAATACAGCAAAAAAGAAAAGAACACAGGACACCCGACCCCAACACAAACATCCATCACAGTGACTCCAAACACCCCCTCACTGTGATGGAGGCAACAAAACTTCCCCTCTCTTCCCCCCGCACCCACGGACAGGCAGCTCGACCCCTACCGAGGCAAACGACACGCACAGCCCCCGCAAGGGGATGGAAGGCCCCGCGGCCGAGCCGCCCCGGGCACCGAAACGTCCCGCGGCCACACCGGGCGATGTTAAGTCCAACGGCCGAGCCGCACCGGGCACTGAAACGTCCCGCGGCCGAACAGCGCTGACGATGTTAAGTCCAGCAGCCAAGCCGCACCGGGCACTGAAACGTCCCGCGGCCACACCGGGCGATGTTAAGTCCAGCGGCCAAGCCGCACCGGGCATTGAAACGTCCCGCGGCCGAGCCGCACCGGGCACTGAAACGTCCCGCGGCCGCACCGGGCGATGTTAAGTCCAGCGGCCAAGCCGCACCGGGCATTGAAACGTCCCGCGGCCGAGCCGCACCGGGCACTGAAACGTCCCGCGGCCGCACCGGGCGATGTTAAGTCCAGCGGCCGAGCCGCACCGGGCACTGAAACGTCCCGCGGCCGAGCTGCGCCGGCAATGTTAAGGCCCGCAGCCGAGCCGCACCGGGCACTGAAACGTCCCGCAGCCGAGCTGCGCCGGCAATGTTAAGGCCCGCAGCCGAGCCGCACCGGGCACTGAAACGTCCCGCAGCCGAGCTGCGCCGGCAATGTTAAGGCCCGCAGCCGAGCCGCGCCCCGGGGAAGAGACCTAATAAAATAAAGGTTTCCCCCCGCCCCACCCCCCCACCCCACCCCACACCCCCACCACACACCCCCACCACACATACACAGCCAAAAACAGAAACAAAAACCATCCCAACACCGACACAAACAAAAAAAAAAGAAAAAAAGACAACAGACTGCCAGAGAGCCGCAGCCGTTAGGCGCAGCCAACTCCTCCCATTCAACCCATCTTGTCTATTCTGGTTCTTAGAGGATTACCACCATATTATTTATTTCTCCTCATCCCGCCTCTTTGCACTTGCCCACTAACACACCTCCAATACTCTTACCACTCACCTACAGACCAAAGATAACTTACAGAAGTCACTTTGCCCAACACCCAGCATGTCCTTTGGAAGTGAGAATAATCAGCTGCACTCAGAAATTTGTCAATTCTGACAAAATTATTTGAGGAGGTGAATAATGTCAGCGATAATTGAATCCCATGAGCATTTGTTATATTGTTACAATTGAAGCTAGGTTGTGACATGCAAATTAAGTGCATGGCGTAGTTAAGCCATGTGATCCAGATAGCGCAAACAGTTGTAGAATGCAACCTAGTTTCAATTGTAACAATATAACAGTATTCTGTGTGGAAACTTCTTGAATGGACTTGATCAAATGTCCATTACATAATTATCCATAACTAGCTAAAGGAAAAGATCATGGCAAATCTGGCGAGGAAATCTGTTGAAGATCAGGAGTCAGAGAGCAGTAACTCAAGCTGACTAGATGCAAATCAGGAAGTTCATTACACTCGGCACAGTGAATTAACTAATGTCAGCTTTCTCTCCCACAACCAACTTCCCCAGCACTGAGGATTCAATTATACTCTATCGCGTTCTCCTCATTGACTCAAGGAAATCACTGGCCCATCACCGCCTAAAATGGAGAAGGAAAATCTGGAATCTCTTCATCATAAACACAAAAAACCCCAGTACAAATGGGGGAAGGAATATACGTCCCTCCACACTTCCTGTCATAGACAAGTATGCAAAAATAGATATATGACTGATGGACTACTCGCCTTTATTTCTAGAGGACAAAGGTAGCAAAGCTCTAAACAAAATGCCGGACAAAGATCTGATGAAGGGTTCCCGGCCCGAAAGGTCGTCATGCCATTTCTCTCCACGGATGCCGCCTGACCACTGAGTTCCTCCAGCACTTTGTTTCTTGCTTAAGATTCCAGCATGTGTAGTTTCTTGTGTCTTAATATGTATTCTAGTTTTGATAAAATGTTAGCAATCTGAAATGTTTTCGCTCCTCAGAAACTGTCCCACTGAGTATTTCCAGCATTTTCTTGTTCGAGGATCTTTATGTAACTTTGTCAGCGATGTCGAGATAAATTCTTATCTGCCTGCACATGATCCAGATAACTCTATTCCCAGCATATCCATGTACCTATCCAAAAGCCTTTTAAATTCCACTATCATGCCTCCATCTGGCAACGAGTACCAAGCACACACCACCCTCTGTGTAAAACATTTGCCATATACGTCTCCTATAAACTTTGCCCCTTTCACTTCACAGCTATGCCCTTTACTATTTGATATTTCCATCTGGGAAAAAGGTTTTGACTGGCTACTCTATCTATGCCACTCATAATTTATATACTTCCATCAGGTCTCTCCGCAACCCAGAGAAATCAATTCAAGTCTGTCCAACCTTTCCTTGTGGCTAATAACTTTTAAAGAGTCAAGAGTGTTTTATTGTTATATATCCCAGGTAGAACAATGAAATCCTTACTTACAGGCATCATTCTGATAAACCATCTCTGCGCCCTTTCTAAAAACTCCACATCCCTCCTGTATAGGGGTGATCAAGGCATCATGCAATACTCCAAATGAGGCCTAACCAAAGTCCTCCAAAGCTACTTCATGACTTCCTGACCCTTCTACTCAACACTTCCACCAATAAAGCCAAGCAAACATTATGCATTCTTTACCACTCTATCTATTTGTGTTGCCACTTTCAGGGAGTTATGGACTTGGCCCACAAAATCCTGCTGTACATCAATTTTGTTAAGAATTAGTCATTAATTGTATATTTTTCCCTCTTCAAAACAATCTTAAAGCTTATGGAGAAACAAAGAACAGCAGATGCTGATTTATACAGACCCAAAGATAAAGATGGAGTAACTCAGTGGATCAGGCAGCATCTCTGGAGAACCAGTCTGAAGAACGGTCCCGACCCAAAACGTCACCCTATCCCTTTTGTCCAACGATGCTGCCTGACCCGTTGAGTTACTCCAGCACTTTGTGTCTATCTTTAAAACTTATAGAGTTGTGATAACTATTCTCAAAATGGTCTTCTCTGCCTATCCTCCCTTTAACCCTTACTGATCTACTTTCCCATCAGTCCTTTCGATTGCTGACCTACTATTCTGGTTCCCACCCCCTGCCTTTCGAGTTTAAACCCTCTCGAGTAACACGAGTGACCTTCCCAGCAAGGATATTGGTCCCCCTCCAGTTCAGTTTCAACTTATCCCTCTTGTACACCCCGCCCTCTTGTCACCTCTGCCCCAGAAGAAATTCCCATGGCCTAAAAATCTGACACCCTACCCCCTGCGCCAATTCCCAAGCTACACATTCATCAGTCCTATTTTCCTATTCCTACCCTCACTAGCATATGGCACTGGTGGTAATCTGGAGATTACTACCCTTGAGATCCTGCTTTTTAATCTTTTGCCTAATTCCTTACATTCACTGCAGGAGCTCATCCCATTTCCTACCCATGTCAATTATGTCAACGTGCACAACATGCATATGACTATATTGGTTTTTGATAGAATTGAGGTTAGATTTACCAGAATGATACCTTGTCTCCAAGAATTAAAATATGATGTGAATTAATAAGAACTAGGGTTGCTTTCTGTGGAATTTACAGGCCAGGGATGATTTGAATGAATTGTTTTAATTATTAATTGGATTTGTTGGGATAGAGAGGGGAATGAAATCTGGAGCCACACATTAAACATTTCAATGAGCCCTTCCATGAGTCAAATAAGAATGTGTTTGAAGGTTGAATCTTTCACAATTATTGACTGATGCAAGGTCAATTGTTAACTTTAAACCTAAAGCTGATGGATTTTTGTGTACTTAAAGTATTAAGGGATGACATGTTTGATTAGGTCAGCTGTGATTGCTATGAAAGATGGAAAAGGCTTGTGAAGTTAAATTGTTTAATGCTCCTACAATCAACACATGAAAATATGTTTTTGAGCATCAATATTCTGGCAGCACACCTGATGGAACTGATAAAACTGTTGCCTCACGGTTCCAATGAACTGGGTTCAATCCTGGCCTCTGGCGCGGTTTATGAGGAAGTTCCCTATAACAGGGTCAAGGTATCTCTGGTCAGCTCTAATTAGTTGATGGCTTAATTAGCCTCAGCACATTGTGCCTAGGGTGTCAGTAGGTTACAGAATCGGGGGAATTGATGGGCATGAGGTGAGAATAAAAATGGGATAAGTGGAAATGGATGCAAGATGCTTGGCATGAGCTAATGCGACGAACGACTTGTTAACCACGTTCAATGACTCTATAACAAACTGAATAATTTGCAAAAGGGCTGTACCATCGGCACAAACAAAAATGTAAAGGAATACTGAGTTAGATTTTAAATATTAGGAGAATGGAGAAGGGAGATAACATAAACTATCAGGCTGGAAAACATAGCATGTTTGGGACTTGGGAAGAAGGGCATTTAACTGGATCGCACAGTGGCTCAAAGACATACAGGTTTGTAGGTTAATTTGTCTCTGAACATTTCGCCTAGTGTGTAAGGAGTAGATGTGAAAATGGGATAACATAGAACTGGGGTAAACAGGCGATCGATGGTGGATATGGATGGCTGAAGAATCTGTTTCTCTATTGAATCTCTAAAACTAAAACTGCTTTTATTTATTAACTCAGCTCAAGTGATTTGCATACCAAAGCAAGAAATGATCGAAATTTGGTTACAGTGCAGGCTTAATGAAAACATTTACATCGATCTAGCAGCAAATGGATATACTGGCAGGAAAACAAAGAATAGATTCCTTTAAAGAAATGCACCAATTGTTCTGACTGGCAAGCAAAAACTAAATGTACCAAGCATTTAAAAGATATCAAATCAATATAAAAATCAGTAAGCTGTGTTTGGCTTCAGGCAAACTCTCATGCCGTAGATGGACTTTACTATCCCTTGTTTATTCCGTTCAGAAGAAGGTATGTGCTGTTTCCTCCATTCCAAATAAACAACTTATGAGCAAGACTTACACATGCATGAAAACAAAACAAAAAATCTGGAGATACTGGAAATCTGAAATAATGAAAATGCTTGAAATACTCAGCAGTTCAGGCAGTATCTGTTTCACGTCCAGGACCTGGGACTGAGTGAAAAACAATTATTTTTTGGAAACAGAGAAGGCGGGAGAGGGATGGATAAAACAAGATGGATATCTCTGGGAGACCAAATGCCTTAAAATGGTAGCTAGACACCCAATATACTTCTTTATCTGTGTTATGTGTTGATAATAATTAGGCTCAGGACATGCTCAGCAGCCCTAACTATGCTGTTGGAAAGACAAACTGTGCCAAAACGATGACAGCCAAAAATGGACAGTTCTGAAACAAACTGAAAGAAATGGTGATCTACCTAATGTTGGAGTATTTTGTACTGAGACCAGAAGGCTACAATCTATTCAGATGGAAAATGAGCGATTCCTCACGCTTGTATGGGGCCTCGTTGTAAGTGCAATTTAGACTTTAATTTAGACTTTAGAGATACAGCATGAAAACAGGCCCTTTGGCCCACTGAGTCTGTGCTGACCAGTGATCACCCTGTGCACAAGCACTATCCTACACACTAGGAACAATTTACAATTTACAGAAGCTAATTAACCTGCAAACCTTTATGTCTTTGGAGTGTGGGAGGAAATTGGTGTTCACCCCGATGAACGTACAAACTCCATACAGACCACCCACAGTCAGGATCGAACCCATGTCTCTGGTGCTGTAAGGCAACATTACTGCTATGCCACAGTGCCAAACGCTAATAAATTGATAAAAAATCTAAAAATGAAATATTTGAATCATTGAAGTTATATAATGTATTTTTCAAATACATTATATAAATCTAATTATTCAAATATTTCAGTAAGAGTAAAAAACTGTACAGAGGATGGTATTAAGAATGGGAGTGAAAGTATGCACTTTTCTTACTGGAGCTTCAACAAACTGGCATTGTAGAAGGCAGACAACCATGGAGCTTTCATTGCATAATCATTAGTGACTCTTATCACTTATTGTCATTGAAGATGGCAGGAAAATCAATTAGACAGCGAGATTTAGAGTACTGTTAATTAACTCCTGAGATATTAAAAAATGAGGCTTAATAACTGATGAAAAACAAAAAGAATAAAATGCAGTTTCCGGATTAGGAAGCTTCAATGCTTTCAAAGTTAATTAAAGATATAAACATTTAGAAAAAAATAATGGCATCAAATAGACATGGTATAATCTTTCTGTCAGATCAGCTAAGCTGCATCACTGCCTGTGTCCCAATTAAATCAAATTTAGCGCAATTGTGATGGAGCAAAGGCAGAACTATCAAGAAAGATCTTGTTGCTTGGATATCTGACTGGCAGTCCTGACTATAGGGATTAGCAGCCGGTGTCTCTGGAGGGGAATGATTATGCAGTCTGAGGAACTATGTTAATTTTGATGTTGTGAGGGGCCTGACAACATCAATGATTGCTGAGGTATAAACCCTGTTACTTTATGTGTACTGGGCAAAACTTCTTTACAGCAAGCTAAAGAAGCATGACCATGAATAGTTGAATGACTGGACCTGGAACAGCATTTAACATTCAATATAAGCTACTGTTATCTGTCATAATATTGAATCCCACCACTTGAAATAAGTAGGACTATTGAAATAAATATCCAAAAGGACAGCCCTGGTTTGATTTTTGAAGAAAACTAGATTTAATGGTAACAAAAGAGAAGGAAAGCCTATTGAAAACAGAACTTAATGGAAGTACTTTTATAAATTTAGGAATTATGGTTTAATGCTAACTTTGAAAGGCAGAACCAAAGATACAAAAAGTATAAAGAAAAACAGAAAGCAGTGTGGCACAAAATGAAACCTGGAAGTGGAAACCAGGATTTTTGTTTTGATTAGATGAATGTCAATGGTGAAGTAAGGGCAAAAATATTTTGTTGCTTTGCAGCCTTCGAAATTATCCAAAACTTCTGAACAGCCATGTGTAGGAACTGCAGATGCTGGTTTAAACCGAAGATAGACACAAAAAGCTGGAGTAACTCAGCAGGACAGGCAGCATCTCTGGAGAGAAGGAATGCCTGACGTTTTGGGTCTAGACCCTTCTTCAGAACAGCCATGGTCTTCATAATATCAATAAAATAGGATGGTACTGCATTGTCTCTATGTGGTCTATTCAGAACGGCACCAATGAGTCAAAAGAAGTTACTGTCAAAACAGTTATGGGTAATGATTCTTCCATGAACTAGTTACCCCATGGGAATGCATTGCAACTTCTCGCATGCATAAAATGAAGAATACAGTAGAGTTTCTATTCATGTAACTTAAATGAAAATATTTAACTTAGGAAATTGATGCTGATCTGGATGAAAATATAGTGAGATAAAATCGGGGGCTAACATTTAAATTGTGCTAAATCTGGAAATGCAATAATTATATTATTGATAATTTATGTTCCTTTGCAATTAGAAATTGTAAATGTTGTTTTTGGCTACTGTCATCCTTTATAAGAGTTGGGTGATTTTTGCTTTCAAATCAACAAAATTCGGAACAGGTAAGATGATCCAAAGGTTTCAAAGGTCAAAGGTCTTTTATTGTCACATGTACCAATTAATGTACCATGATATGCGAAATACCATACAGCCATACCAAAAAAAAGCAAAAAGACACACAACTACATAAAAGTTAACATAAACATCCACCACAATGGACTCCCCACATTCCCCACTATGATGGAAGGCAACAAAAGACCAATCTTCCTCCCTCATTCTTCTCCCGTGGTCAGGGCAGTCGAACCATCCATCTGGGCGATTGAAGCTCCCTCAGCCAGCGGACGAAGCCCCCGCGTTGGTGCGGTCTTAGCCCCCGCGTCAGTGCGATCAAAGCTCCCGCGTCGGGGCGATCGAAGCTCCCGCATCAGGGCGATTGAGGCTCCCGTGTCGGGGCAGTCGAAGCTCCTGCGTCATGGAGATTAAAGCTCCCATTAGTGGAAGCATCCATTCCTCCTCATCTCCATTTTGAATATATGATGCTGTGACCTCTGGTCCTAGACTCTCCTATTATTGGAAATGTTATTTCTACATCCACTCTATCTAGGGCCTAGATACCAATCATAAAAGTTTGCTTGCTTGGCAATCTTCATCATAAGAAACAAAATTCTTAAAGTGAAACACTTTGTAGTTATAGCAGAGACCGAGACACATGAGAGCAGGTTGAAAAAACGAAGGCACTGAAAGCTGTTGGAGCACGCGTGCGTGCATGCGTTCGCTCGTGCACAACTGATCCGGCCCGCATGAAGTCGCATTTTGCCCATTCCGGCCCATGACCTAAAATGAGTTTGACATCCCTGGATTAGACGTTGCCACCGGGTTCCCTGCTGAGTAATGAGAATACGGGTACACTTCACATTTGGCTATGTCCCAATGAGGACCGATGTCCAAACAGTGGCTCCATTCCTTTGGATGTTGTTGCCAACCCTTCAGAAGGTGTGCTGGCTGATGCTTGAGTTATTTTACTTACTTTAGTGTTTAAATATTTATCAGCATCTTTGTTCATTTCAATTTATTTTAAAGGGTAACTTTTTTAAATTACATCTATTTGAACTGATTTAAATACTTCTGACCATCAGAAACATTTTAAAGTTGTTCAGAAGACTAACATCAGTCAGGTGTCAAAAGATGTGCAGGAAGGAACTGCAGATGCTGGTTTAAACTGAAGATAGACACAAAATGCTGGAATAACTCAGCAGGACAGGCAGCATCTCTGGAGAGAAGGAACGGATGACGTTTTGGGTCGAGACCCTTCTCAGACTGCCAAAGGATGTCTAATGACCTCAGCAATAAGCAGCCTGAGGCCTACTCAGCACTTGGAGCCCACTACACCTTGCAGGATAGCTATCGGGTGTGGAGGTCAACTCGCTCAGTTGGGGACTGCAGGTGGTTAAGTGTTTGAGTGCTGGCCGAGATAATAACTTCCCGACCAAAAGGTCACACTGCATCATGCTGAGAGTATATAATGGGTTTTCCACTTGATAAAATTTGCAATATTATTTCATGTATCTCGAGGTAGCCCCACTGATTTGAAAAATGCCAAAGGCCTAAAGCGATATTTAGATATTCATCAAACAACACAGATAAGTTGAAAAGCAAAGAAAAACTGCAGATGCAGCTGAAATGCATTATTGCTTCCAATAAAGAGGGGCACAAAAGGCTACCATATTTCTGAACCAGAAACACAAAAAGCAAGTCAGGCAGCAATTGTGATTAAATAAATATTTCAGGTTGTTGGTCTTTCACCTGAACTAATTTTCTGTGATGCAACAATTAGTGTTGAGAATTTTACAAATTATTTACACCATTGTAGATTGGTATTTTTCAATTTGTGGGTAGTAAATACATAATTATTGTGCAGTCTCGATATCACAATAGGAATCTGCAGTGCAGGCAATTATTTGTCAAATGTTAACATAAAGTATTTAAGATCAGGTTCAACACTAATGCCTCCAAAGCATAGTGGAAACACAATAGATTACAGATGTTGGAATCTTAAACAAAAAATTAAACTGCTGGAAGAACTCTGTGAGTTAGGCAGCATCTGTGGAGGGAAAATGAACAGATGAAATTTTGAGTCAGTCTGAAGAAGAATCCTGGCCTGAAATGTCATCTGTTCATTCCCCTCTGCAGATGTTGCCTGGCCCGTTGAGTTCCTCCAGCAGTTTGTTTTTCCCTCCAAAGCACAGGTTTGGTTTATCTGAAAATGTGCCTCTGCATATTTTTGGAAGAGTAACTCTACTAATCTGATCTCACTGCTCCATTCCTTGAGATGTTATAGTTTATAGATTTGCTGATGAAGTCAAACACTGTTGTGTCATGGTCCCAAATGCAGTATGAATTGAAGTGGGACTGTCCACTGTAGTTTCAGGGTAGAAAGGATCCCCATCCCAATAAGCCAGGAATTACTTAGAACTGAGGACCAGGGACTTCCGGTGGCGACATGTTGTGTTAGCAGTCGCAATTTTTAGCTCCTCTGGAAAAATCGCGAATTTTCGCGTTAAAATCGGGTCTGGAAGTCGGTTTCGTTTTTAAAACTTACCGGAGTCTCATGTCGCGGTGAATTTAACGGAGGGAAAGTCATTTTAAATGAAAAGTACGTCTCCAGGTCAGAGCCCACATAGGAAAGTTATAAAACAACTGCTGAAGACTCAGGAACATCAAGAAACTGCAAAACAGACCTCTGGAGTGGACTCTGGAATGGCTACACGATCTAAGACTGAGATGACCACAAAAGAGAAAACCGAAATGGAGGAGTTAAAGAACTCGGTAAGAGAATTGAAAAATGATTTGAAAGCTGGAAACTTAAATTTGATTGCTGGTAATGAAAAAATACTTGCGGGCATTGGTGCTCTGCAAAAAAAAGTTGATGATGTGCAAGAAGAATTAACGGGGAAAATTAATAAGGTGGCAGAAGAGACCATAAAGATGTTTGAGGCCGTGCATGAAACTGTCTCCGCAAATGGAACTGCAGTGAAAGATATGGAAGCTGTTGTGGAAGAGATGACAGGAGACATGCAGGCAATGAAGTTAGAAATAGACAGCCTCAAGAGCCAACTTACAAAAGTCTCTGATAAATGTGTTGACCTAGAAGCCCGCGCAAGACGTCAAAATATACGAATACGTGGTGTAAAAGAGGGGGCTGAGGGAGACAATGTTTGTGAGTTCACTGCCAACCTAATTAAACATGTACTCAATCTACCTGAGGCACCTGTAATTGAAGTAGCTCATCGACTACCCAGATTTAAACCAAGATCTCAAGGAGAACATGCATACCCACGACAGATCATAGTCAAATTTCGGGATATCCTAATAGTGGAAGCGCTGATGAAAAAAATTAAATACGGAGAGAAGATGATGTACAGAAATGATTCTATTAAACTCCTACGGGACTACCCTTACGAGATTGTGCAAAAGAGAAGAAAGTTCTCACAGACAAGAGAAGTTCTTTACGGTGTCAAGGGTGTCATAGTTGGAGTGTATTATCCGGCCAGAATGCGTATCACTTTCCTGGGAATGTCAAAAACATTCACTAATTCGGTAGAATCTCTTAAATACGCTCAAGAAATCGTGGCCAAGGCAGCGACAATTGAAGATAGATCACCAAGACGTCAAGAACAAATTAACTTGCTTATTTCCCCAACAAGAATATCACAAGAAAAGTGAAATAAGCGAACAACTCCATTCTTTAAAAATTAATATACGCAACAGACTTTCCATGAGACGTGTCTAGACATTATTATCTCCCCTTGAACATTGTGGAATCTAATTCAAGGACTCTCTGTGCTCAAACGAGGCAAGACTGATAACATGGGAAGGACGTTTTGCTGAGCTGAGCTGAGAGCGAAAAACATTATATGGTTTATATAGTTTTACAAAATATAGAGAATTAATAACAATTAATAATTAACAATATTAATATAGAAATAGCAATTGGAACTGTTAAAAATGTGTTGCCTGCCTCATAACGCAGACAACAGTAATCAACAGTAATCACAAAAGTTCCGCAGCTCGAGAGGGGAGGAGACTCAGGCACCTGGCACAATTCCAGGAGGCTGAATCCGGTTAACCCTTTCAGCGTACAGCTCACTCTTAACAATACTAAAATCAATTATAAATAGTTAAGAGATAAAGAGTGAGGAAGATATGTAACTGAATACATGATTAGATTTGATAAGTCGGAATGAAACATATATATATACTGCAATTGGGTGAAATAGAACTGATTTGGAAACGGAACCGACCCCCTAGGTTTTAGGTAATAAAGGCAGAGGGGCTAACCTCACAACATCTACGCCGGAAGCGATATTGATGTCGTACACCACAGACGAGTGGTCCACTCACTACGGTGTCCTAAACTTAGACACCGTAAATTTATTTGATATACTTTTTTTTTGTATCACACTATGTCACATCTATGTGTTTTTCTTTCAAGGACAATCGCGGAGGGGAACTACCAAGGAAGTCTATAATATAAATGCCCCCAAAACTATAAATGTCCTGAGATATGGATGCACCATAATAAATAAGGTCATTAAAATTGGTAAAAATGTATGACGACAATCAAAAGAAAATGGGAGGAATCAGACTATGTAGTTGGAATATAAGGGGTATTAATGAACCTATTAAAAGGGGCAAGATACTAGCTCAGTTGAAATCATACAACACGGACATTTCGTTTTTACAGGAAACGCATCTTAGACATCAAGATCAGACGAGACTGAGGGCGAATTGGATAGGCCAAACATTTCACTCTTCATTTACTTCCAAATCTAGAGGCACTGCAATCATTATTCGTAAAGGAATTCCATTTAAATCAAAGAATACTATATCAGATAAGGAAGGGAGATACCTTATAGTAGCAGGAGAGATCAATAATACGCCAATTACGCTGGTAAACATATATGCGCCTAATTTTGATAACCCTCAGTTTTTTAATAAAATTCTGAATATAATTGCAGAATTTAATTATCAAAATGTTATAATTGGAGGAGATTTTAACTGTGTTTTAGACCCTTATCTAGATAAATCGATGCAAAAAAAAAAAGGTAATCTGAAATCTAAAACCAGTGAACTCTTACACACATATATGGAAAACACAAATATAGCAGATGTGTGGAGGATTGCAAATCCGACGGGAAGGGATTATTCGTTTTATTCAACGGTGCATAAAACATACTCACGGATAGACTATTTTCTTGTGGATACAAAATTAATTCCGCATTCTATGAACCCTAAATACCACATAAATGCGATCTCAGACCACTCTCCGTTAACTTTTGTTTTAAAATTAGAAGGAATGTCTATGAATAAATCATTTTGGAGGTTTAACTCGCAAATTTTAAAAGACCCACAAGGGAGTATATATCTAAAAAAACAGATGGACCTATTTTTTGAGATAAATGATACACCAGATATATCCCCCACGTTATTATGGGAATCCTTCAAAGCATTTATTAGAGGAGTCATTATTTCATTTCAAGCTTATCAAAATAAAAAGAATAAGAATGATCAAAGACATTTAGAAGAACAAATAAAACAATTAGATACAGATAATGCTAAAGATCCAACTATGGATAAACATAATAAAATCCTATTATTGAAATTCAAGCTAAATAAATTATTGTCAGAGAAAGTTATAACACTATTTCAAATTATAAAACAAGAACACTTCGAATTTGGGGACAAACCCCACAAACTTCTAGCACGCCAATTGAAAAAACGGGAAAAAGAAAATGCAATACTAAAGATTAAATCAGATAGAGGGGAATTATTAACATTACCCAAGGATATTAATAAAAGATTTGCTCAATTTTACCAGAATCTATACACATCTAAAACGTTAATAGACAATAATAAAATTTCAGAATTCCTAGATAATTGTAACCTACCACAATTAGCACTGAGGGAACAAGAGGAACTGGGAGCACAAATTACTTCGAAGGAGATAGAAGACACAATAAAAACACTAAAGAATGGAAAAACACCAGGACCAGACGGATTCAGCAATGAATTTTATAAAGCATTTTACGACATAGTTATTCCACGATTACAGAAAATGTATACATATGCTTTTAAAGAGCAAAGCTTACCTGAAACACTAGCAGAATCAACGATTATATTAATACTTAAAAAAGATAAAAATATAGAAGAACCAGGATCATATAGAGCTATTGCTTTGTTAAATACGGATCAAAAAATAATAGCGAAAACACTAGCCAGTAGACTAAGCAGGTACGTTAGTAGACTAATAAATGAGGATCAAACAGGATTTATATCTAAGAGACACTCATTCAATAATTTGAGACGTTTGCTTAACATAATGCACTCACATAAACCTCATGACCAAGAGTTATCTATCATCTCACTGGATGCAGAAAAAGCGTTTGATCAAGTAGAATGGGATTATATGATTAAAGTATTGCAAAAATTTCAATTGGGAGAGAACTTTATCGCATGGATAAAATTATTATATAACAAACCTACGGCTAGAATATTAACGAATAATATATTATCCTCGAAATTTGAACTATCAAGGGGCAATAGACAAGGATGCTCATTATCACCGTTGTTATTCGCTTTGGTAATTGAACCCCTTGCTGAAAAAATAAGAACACACTCGGATATTTATGGTTATAACACAAAATATACGAATAACAAAATATCCCTATATGCCGATGATGTACTACTGTACATCACAAAACCACAAATTAGTATACCAAACATATTAAATTTAATTGAGGATTTTGGATCCTTTTCAGGATATAGAATAAATTGGAACAAAAGTGAAATTATGTCGATAAATCCAAAAGACTCAACACACCTCCGGAAATTCCCTTTTAAAATAGCTACAGAAAAATTCAAATATTTGGGAATTGAAATTACTAGAAATTACCAGGATATGTTTAAAGCCAATTATAATCCCTTACTTAAGAAATTAAATAATTTGATTAAATTCTGGAAAACACTTCCGATGTCCTTAATAGGCAGAATAAATGCTATAAAAATGATTTTCTTACCACAAATCCTATACCTATTTCAATCAATACCTATATATCTCCCTAAAAGGTTTTTCAAAAAATTGGACTCAGACATTACACATTTTATATGGGATTATAAATCCCATAGAATACAAATAGCACACCTTAATAAACGAAAAGAGTTGGGGGGTCTAGCGCTCCCTAACTTTATGTATTATAATTGGGCAGTAAATATTAAAAATATGATTCACCTGCTGGACAATTCTGCCCATCAGGCGGCTTGGATCTTAATGGAAAAAGGGGACTGCTCCCCGAGTAATATAGGAGCGACTATCCTCTCACCAATAAATCTGAATAATAAAAATTATAATAAAAATCCAATTATACATAGCACAATTAGAACATGGAAACAAATAAAACAGAATCTAAAATTAAGAAACTTATCTCTTTTAATACCAATAGTCAATAATCCATCGTTTAAACCATCAATTATAGACAAATCATTTATACAATGGGAAAGAATGGGAATCAAATCGCTCGAAGATTTGTATGAATTGGGAAAATTACTATCATTTCAACAAATACAACTGAAATATAATTTGAAAAATAACCAATATTTTAAATATCTTCAAATTCGTGATTATCTGAAAAAATATACAAAAGATTATTATAATATGCCTTCCGACTTACTGGATGAAGCAATGAAGACAAAGGCGGAATCAGCTAATCTAATATCGTATTTATATAATATCATTTTAAACATAGCAATACCCACAACAGATGGAATTAGAAGAGACTGGGAACAAGATTTAGCTATAAAAATTTCAAAAGAGAGTTGGGATAATCATTCACTACAGGTGCATAAATGTTCGATCAACGTACGACATACGCTCATCCAATTCAAAACATTACATAGATTATATTATTCAAAAACTAAATTAAATAAAATCTTCCCGAATGTTTCACCAATTTGTGATAAATGTCTGTGTCAAGAAGCTACTATAGCGCATTCTTTTGTTTTTTGTACAAAAATCCAAAAATTCTGGTATGAAATATTTGATATTTTTTCAAAATTAATCAAAATAAAACTGGTACCAAAACCAGAATGGATCATTTTTGGAATATCGGAAGGTAACCCTGAATTAAACGTGTTTCAGAAGAATTTATTTAATTACGGGCTAATAATGGGAAAAAAGCTCATACTGAAATTCTGGAAAAATGCGCCCACACCAACAATAAAAATGTGGATATCAAATATGTTTGAAACACTACATTTGGAAGAGATGAGATTCCTCTTAGCAGGTAAAGCAGACCAATTCCAAAAGACGTGGTCTACGTTTTTGGACCTATTACAAGCATGAGGTGCAATAGTAATTTTACAAAGAAATAAAGAAATAAATGGTATCAGGACCTGGTAACGGGAGGTAAAACAACAAAACAGACTTGGTTGGTAGTCCCCTTCCTGCGGAGTTTAATGTTATAATAGAGCGATTGTTTCTACCCCTTTTTTTTTTTTTTTTTTTTTTTTTTCTTTTTTTTTTTTTTCTTTCTTTTCTAGGGTCTACTTTCTTACTTTACTTCCTTCTCTAACTTCTTTTCCAAGGGGCTTTCTTTTCCCAACACTCTCTTGCACTTCACGACTCTTGCGCACTTTCTTTCTTTACTTCTTTACTTCTATCTTTTTCTTAAAGCTCAAAAAAATGAAGCGGTATAAAAAATGTATTAAGATATATCTGTTGTATTATTGTAATTTACCGTACTTTTAATAAAAACTAGAAGAAGTGTGCCCGTTGGGCCCGTCCTCGTAGGGTTTCCATTGTAACCGGGAGGGGAGTGGGGGTAGGGAAGGGGGAGGGAGGTAGGGAGGTGTGGAGGGGGGAGGGGAGGGAGGGGGGGAGGGGAGGGAGGAAGGGAGGGAGGGAGAGGTGAGGGAAGGGGGTAGGGGGGAGGGGGAGGGGGGAAGGGGAGGGAGGGGGGAAGGGGAGGGGGAGGGAGGGGGGGAGGGAGAAGGGAGTGAGGGGGGAGGGAGGGGGACCTCCCCTTTTCCCAGTACCCCTCTTTCCCCATTGGGCCCGTGCTCGTAGGGTTTCCATTGTAACCGGGAGGAGGGGAGGGAGGGGAGGGGGAGGGAGGGAGGAGGGAGGTGTGGAGGGAGGAGGGGAGGGGAGGGGGAGGGGAGGGGGGGAGGGGGGAAGGGGGAGGAGGGAGGGAGAGGGGAGGGAGGGGGGTAGGGGGGAGGTAAGGGGGAGTGAGGGGGGAGGGAGGGAGGGGGATCTCCCCTTTTCCCAGTACCCCTCTTTCCCCGTTGGGCCCGTCCCTGTAGGGTTTCCATTGTAACCGGGAGGGGTGGAGGGATGGTGGAAGGAGGGGGGAGGGGGAGAGGGATGGAATGGTGGAGGGAGGGGGGAGGGAGTGGGGGAGGGTGGGATGGAGGGAAGGAGGGAGGGGGGGAGTTAGGGGCTGAGTGGTGATGGAGGTTGGGATTGAGGGGGGAGGGAGGGGGGGAGGGAGTGGGGATGGAGGTGGGAAGGAGGGGGGAGGAAGGGGTTGATGGGGGAAGTGGGACCTCCCCTTTTCCCAGTACCCCTCTTTCCCCCACCACCAAGCCCCCTCCGCAACGACCCCTGTTGTCCCCAGTCCCCATTCACAGACCCCCCCCCCATTCTCTCTCTCCCCATACACACTCTCAGTGCTTTTTTCGAAACACTTGCCCCGGTGGCCCACGAGCATATGGGCCCAATGCTGATCTGTGTATGTTAAGTGACTTGCAATAAAAAAATATACTTTAAAAAGAGATAAGTGCTTTTTAAGTGCTTGTTTTGAAACATTCGCGGTCACATAGTGCTTCTCACTGTAGCACCCTTCTCAAGTGTGCCCGTTGGGCCCGTCCTCGTAGGGTTTCCATTGTAACCGGGAGGAGGGGAGGGAGGGAAGGGGGAGGGAGAGAGGTGTGGAGGGAGGAGGGGAGGGGGAGGGAGGGGGTAGGGGAGGGGAGGGGGGGAAGGGGAGGGGGGGAAGGGGGGAGGGAGAGAGGGGGAGGGGGAGGGAGAGAGGGGGAGGGGGAGGGAGGGGGAGGGGAAGGGCGGAGGGAGGGGGACCTCCCCTTTTCCCAGTACCCCTCTTTCCCCATTGTGCCCGTCCTCGTAGGGTTTACATTGTAACCGGGAGAAGGGGAGGGAGGGAAGGGGGAGGGGGGGAGGAGGGAGGTGTGGAGGGAGGAGGGGAGGGGGAAGGGGGAAGGGGAGTGGGGGGAGGGAAGGGGGAGGGGAGGGGAGGGTGGAAGGGGAGGGTGGAAAGGGGGGGAGGGGGGAAAGGGGGGAGGGGGGAGGGGGGAGGGAGAGAGGGGGAGGGTGGAAAGAGCATTCCTCTCCCCATCAGAACTGCCCCCTCCATCGACTCCTTTAAGTCCATGCTCAAAACCTATTTCTACTCCCTAGCGTTTGAGGCTCATTGAGGAGGCGCTAATCAGATGTACAGCACTTTGGTCAACGTGGGTTGTTTTTAAATGTGCTATACAAATAAAATGGACTTGACTTGACAGCTCTTCGCAACAATGTAGCACAGGGGCATTGTGACGTCACACGCTGAATACCGCTGGGGGGGGGAAGGGGGGTCAGCTCGAGTCCATCTCACAGGGGCATTGTGACATCACAATCCGCACCGCAGCGCCCCCCTTCTGTCAAAACTTCGATAAATCAGGGGGGGCAGCACTTTTAAACCTCTGTAACTTAAAAAATAAGCGTCCGAATTAAATAAAAATATAATTTTCCAGCAGCGAACCGCATGCTGATTAAGGCGGTACAAAAATCGTGGCGCTACGGTTCACCGTTTTGCCGGAATTGCCGTCTTCAGCCGACATCAGTGGGATATATATATATAGATACAAGATCTGAGTTTTAATAGTATATAGATAGATAGATATTTAAAAAAAAAAAAAAAAAAAAAAGAACTGAGGACCAAAGATAAAATGACATTGTGTTCAAGCATTGTCATGGAATGATCTAAAACATTGGTTTCAATAAGTTATGGATAACAAAAACGACTAAGAACATTGCACAATTGGAAGTGAATGTTCACTTATAATGTCTAAGCATCCAGTTTTCAGAACTTGTTGTTAATGTCTGTTCCTGTCATTTTTAAAATGGTTATATATTGGCATTGATATAAACTGAGAGTTCTATCTCACCAAGGCAGAATAATCATCATTTTCCATACCTTGGGAACCTCTAGTGTCGGCAGTCCATTATTTACTTATCCTGGCATAGAAAAAGGCCATTCTGCACATTGGATTCACAATGCTTTCAGCAGCCATCAGTCTCCTAACCTTCTCTCTAACCAAGTCTATCAAGTCATCCGTGGTTCTTTTGTCACTTAATTGAAGATAAATTTACAGTGATTAATTAATCTTCCAGCAATGTTTGGCATGTGGGAGGAGAATGTACAAGCTCCACACAGATTGTACCCAAGTTCAGGATCACACCTGGTTCCCTGGGGCTGTGAAGTAATGGTACTAACTGCTGCACCACTGTGATCTCTTCATTGCCAAGTATCAGTTTGAAATATTCTTGGGTTAGATTATGAATTTGTAGCTAAATCCAAAAAATATAATTGCAAGCAGCTGTTATCAGGCAACTGAATCATCTGACCACAACCAGAGAGCAGTGCTGAACTACTACCAACCTCTTTGATGTCCTTCGGACTATCCTTGACCAGACTTTGCTGGCTTTACCATGCACTGAACGTTATTCCCTTAGCATGTATCTTTACACTGTAAATGGATTCATTGTAATCATATATTGTCTTTCTGCTTCTTCTTCTTGTGTTTGAGGCAGCAGTAATAATGTAACGCCCTCCAGGCGCTGTAGCCAGTGCAATGTGCTGTTGTCGAGGGCCGTGAGGTCTACCCCTCCACCAGGGGAACGGAGGACAGTGCAGTAAAAAATGATGTGTTGCGCTATTTGCTGGTCTGCTCCACACACGCAGGATGCCGATGGACCACCCCCAACGATGCATGTTGGCATTGAACTGGCCGACCCCTGTGCGGAGCCGATTCAGGGCGACCCACTCTTTGCGGGGCATGTCCGAGCCGGGTGGGGCTGTGGTGTTTGGTGCGACAGTGAATTGAGGAGGTCGCGATGTCTGTTCCCAGCTGGTTCTCCATGCTCCTAGTATGTTGAAACCGGAGCCACAGAGGGTCGCTGCATGACGGGAGAAAGGGTGACGAGATGACAGGCGTTGAGGTCCCAGTTGCTGTGAATCCTGGGTGAGGTGGTGCAAAGGATGTTTGGCGTCCGATGGGGCCTTGCACACCAGCCTAGGAGTGAAGAACTCTGCGAAGCTTGGCGGGTGCGATACTTGCGAGCACCGGCAGGAGATCCGTCGGAGTAGGGCGTAGGCAGCCAGTGATGATCCGCATGGTGTCGTTGAGGGTGGCGTCTTGCTGGTATGAGGGCTGTTGTCGACCTCCTGTTGTCGACCTCCTCATGGTGAGCCCTGTCAACTGACCCCAGTCAGGTGAACGACAACAAACAGAGACAACAGAAGCAGAAAAAACAGCTTGCAGCCCAAATGCAACCTCAGTCGCTGCAGCTTGGCACCAACCCAGAGCACGCGCCCTTCTTAGGGCGGGCACCTACGGATGTTGAACTGGATGGCATCACACTGCTACAGCTGAATGAGGAAGGCCTCACCAAGGCAAAGACCACCATCATTGACCATTTGCTACAGACCCACAAAGTCACTGCAATCCTGCTCTAAGAGACTCACAAAAGTGACAGCTCCCACCTGAAGATCCCTGGTTATACCCTGGCTGCCCACACTGAGAGCGACACCCACGGGATTGCCACTTTTGTAAGGAACACAGCAAAATGGAAAGCGATTGCAACGTCCCCTCCTGACTCCGACGTGGAATGGGCGGCAACGCAAGTCGAAGGTGTCACTGTCATCAATGTATACAAGCCACCTTCTACCAGGCTTCACAAAGACTCCATCCCCGCCTTTGGTTTGCCCTGCATGTACGCTGGAGACTTTAATTGCCACAGCACCACCTGGGGCTACCGTTCAACTAACACAGATGGCGCTGCACTAGAAGACTAGGCCTCAGCTACTGCCGTTCAACTCCTGTACGACCCAAAACAACCAGACAGCTATCTGCTCGGGCAGGTGAACACGACTGCCAACCCTGACTTGGGTTTTGCAAACCTGAATGGACCATCCCCACACCGTATCACCCTGGATCACTTCCCGAAATCACAACATCGTCCATCTCTGATTATCCCGAACAACCCCATCCAGCCGGTCCCAACCAAACCTGCGAAGAGGTGGAATTTTCGCAAGGCCAGGTGGGACCAGTTCACAAGTCTGGTGGACCTTTGGATCGATAGCCTTCCCACCCCCACCCCCACCACCTGAAAAATTCCTACTCAGCCCTCTGCAAACTCCTCATCAGGGCAGCAAAGAGTTCCATTCCTCGCGGCTATCATCGCCGGTACATCACCACACGGGACGAAGAGTGTGACGCATGCTATGATGCATTCCTGTACGCTGAACCTGGCGAAGAGGCTGCCTCCAAGGCTGCGGAACTGACATACTGCCTTGACAAGAAGCACAGAGAGTGGTGGGAAGAGACAGTCCAAGGAATCAACTTCACACACTCCAGGAGGGTGGCGTGGAAGACCTTCAATCACCACACCAGTCGAAGTACCCACCCAAAGCATTGCCCTGTCAAGGCCAACTCCATCGCCCACCAGTTCCTGCCCAATGGCCACTCCAAAGACGTGGACAAGAACCATACTCGTTCTGTCAAACAGGAAACCACTAATCTTTGGAAAGCTCCAGGGGCTGATGGGCACCTGTCAGCACCCATTTCCTCTGCAGAACTTTCTTCTGTCATCTCTCAACTGAAATGTGGAAAAGCTCAGGGTCCTGATAACATCCCCCCAGAATTCCTGAAACACTGCGGTCCTAAATGCTTGGCCTGGCTCCGTGAGTTTTACTCCTCTTGCCTCATTGGTCAGTCCATTCCGAAGATCTGGTAGAAAGCCATCGTCATTGCGCTACCAAAACCAAACAAGCTTGCGGACGACCCAAGGAACTATCGGCTGCCTTTCTGCTGACTTGTTAGCATGCAACAAAAAGCTTTTCACTGTACCTCGGTACATGTGACAATAAACTGAACTGAACTAAGAATGACCTCCCTGCCCAGTGCCACATTTAATAAAGTTACTACATTCAAGATGGATATAATCTCTTGCCACATTTTTGAGCAGTGTTCCACAAAATGTATGCAATTGTTTTCAAATGTAGATCGTCCTTTTAAATGAGGTAGTGCAGAAACAGGGTTGGCATGTATTGCAGGGCTTTGCTTAACTATCCTCTGCATCCCAAACTTCTATATTACAGTTCTCAATGTGTTTCAAAGCTGGAAAACAGTCAGGATTTGATTATTCACTAAAACTAGGTCAGTTGTAAGGATTTATTTTTTTTATAAGCAAATTAGTAAGTGACAACTTGAGGGAGAGAAAATTACTGCAGAAATAAGTCTGCTTCCCTAATGCTTCCCAGGCATGTCTTCATATTGATTAATCATCTTTGTGGTTGAGATTACTGCGATGTCCGATTAGGTTTAAGTGACATTTGAAAGGACTGAATACTAATCCATTCATTTTATTTTTTGGCTGCGTGCCTCTCTATCTGAAATAATTCCAAATGTGTGAAAAAATAGTTTTCAGCTGAAGTTACCTCTCAGTCAAATATTATTTCTGGAGAACTATTGTGTTTGCTATCAGTGATTCTCATTTATTTTTGCAGAGATAGAAAAGGTTTTTTTGCAGATCAGAAACAATTCAGTTAAGTTTAGTTCAGTTACAGTTTAGTTTAATGTTACGTGCGCCGAGGTACAGTGAAAAGCTTTTTGTTGCATGCGAACCAGTCAGCAGAAAGACAATACATGATTACAATCGATCAATTTACAGTGTATACAAACTAGATAAGGGAATAACATTTAGTGCAAGGTAAAGTCAGCAAGTCTGATCAAGGATAGCCCGAGGGTCATCAAATAGGTTAAGAGGTAATTTGCAATTGCATGTCTGAGAATAAACAGATGAGACATTGGAAGAGAATAAATTAATAACAACTGCCCCAGCTACCCCCACTGTTTGCCCTCTACCCACTCACACAAACATACCTCATCATTATCCCCATTTCCACCACCTCACAACCACCTTCCTACCAAGCTCGAGCATCAACGTCCACCAAATGGTACTGAGACTTCAAAAGAAAATCTATAATGGTACTATACAATGACCAGGCTCTGAATAATTCTGGAAAGAGTGCCTCTAATTATTCTGATCTTTCAAACATATTTGCAAGAAATATTGTTTGCTCAGCAGATTCCCTCGCCTGTAGCCTCAGGGTTGTAAGCTGGAACTGAGCAAAGTCCATGGTGTCTGATGCCAAATAAGGCTGACATGGAGGAAGAATTGAAATTGTCAAGATCTCTGAAAGCACAATGGAAATGTTATCCACCAGATCAGTGAAAACACTTTTTAGGAGTTATTTGTGTTTGCGTTTGCTGTTTTAGCATATTATATTATTTTGTCTAGATATCTTGCTGTATTATTTTGGACACGGTGGGTGTCCTGAGATGAATACATATATGGGCATAACGGACTGGGAGGGGCCAGAACTAGGTAGTATATCTGGAGATGCAGAGATGGGAGGAATCAGATACAGGGAACTTGAGGGGATACAGACCTGCGACGAGAGATGAAGGCTTAGGGAGATACAGACCTACAACAGACCTGTTTGTACTACTACTTCAATAAACGACTAATTGAACTGAAAATACGTTTTGAAAATCTTGTTGGTTTGCATCAAGTTCATTCCCACTCCCTGTGAAGTAATGGCAAGCAGAAAGGACTTTATTGGAAACGACTGAAGTTGCCATTACACAGTTATTTATGCATTAATTGCCATAAAGATGCTATCATAAAATGCACAATCTAACACTCACCTGAGCTGGCTTAATAGTGTTGACAAATATATCAGAAATAGATTTGTGTGCAAAATAATAAAGCATATCTCCAGAAAACAAACTAGCTCCAGAGCAAAGCTCAAAGCCTGAGAATGACAGGAGCTTGAACATTGAGAAAGATGTTCACAAAGGCTGAAAGAGATGTTAGCAGAAAACAAGGAAGCATTAAGGCAAAACAATCACCAAGCAGATCAACTGAAAGACACGTTTGATGGACAATAAAGAATTAGTTACATTTGTTCTTCGGTAACATAATGATTAAAAGTATTTACAGATTATTGGAATTTGGGCATAGAAATCGTAATATAGACATTTGCAGTTTAAACAAAAGTAGAAGGAGAACTGTAAAATAATTTAGATGGATAATTTAGTGTAGTTGACAGATGGGAAAAAAAGAAGGTATCACAAAATGCTGGAGTAACTCAGCAGGTCAGGCAGCATCTAGGAGAGAGGGAATGGGTGACGTTTCAGGTTGAGACCCTTCTTCAGACTGATGTCAGGGGGGCGGGACAAAGAAAGGATATAGGTGGAGACAGGAAGACTGTGGGAGAAATGGGAAGGGGGAGGGGAAGAGAGGGACAGAGGAACAATCTAAAGTTGTAGAAGTCAATGTTCATATCGCTGGGCTGCAAGCTGCCCAAGTGAAATATGAGGTGCTGTTCCTCCAATTTCCAGTGGGCCTCACTATGGCACTGGAGGAGGCACATGACAGTAAGGTCAGACTGGGAGTGGGAGGGGGAGTTGAAGTGCTCAGCCACCGGGAGATCAGGTTGGTTAAGGCGGACTGAGCGAAGGTCAGAGATGGGAAAAACAGTATAATTTGCAGGTATATTGCACAATTTGAAGGAAATTTATAAAATGGGGTATACTGTAAACTCAATTGAAAAATATTAAAGTATGTGAGGGAATCTGGTGATCTGGTAATGTAAATGAACAACCTCTCCCTTCATTCCAGAATTGAAGGTGATGGTAATTTGTACAAGGTCACAGAAAGAGACTGATGCTGGCCTAACTATTGTAAAAAGGACATTTAGATGAAGAAAGCAAACTGCATAAATTTGCTAGATGCTAAGACAAGAGTTTAGAACAGAAATAACCGAGAGAATTGATATTGGCTTATAAAATGGAACAGCATTATATGTGCATGAACAGAAAATATCAACTTCAAAACGGTTAATAAGGGGATTTAGGAAAAATCTAATTTACAAGAGTTGTTAGAGCCTGGAATCTGTTTATACTGGGAATAATTGAAGCAGAAATTGTCTTTTTTCACAGAGGAACAGGAGAGAGGAATGCAATGCACTTGATTTTAGATTGGTGAAGGAAGCAACTGGCAGATTGCTGTACAATGCAATGTGTTGCACGAGAATTTCAAACACAATGACAGAAGCAACAGCACATGGTGGAGAACATTTGTGCAGAATTATGCACATCTATATACCAAAACTCTTGTTTGTTCGGTGTTCCTGAACTACAGCCAAAACGGTACACAATAGCGTGCCAATTTTAGGCCCACCTTACTCACCGTCATCCCGTGGTCCTATGGAAGAAGTTTCATTGATATCGGTGTTATATTTTAAAAGTTATTCACATTTTAACGTTTTTTAAACCGCGCATGCGCAGTTGGGGCTCCGTTGATCTGGTACTTATGTAAGATGGCCGCCGCATCTGCGCATGCGCAGAACAAATGCGTCTGTGCCGGCGCAGTTGGGGCCTGTTGAGAAGGGCTCAGCCGTCTGTCTCTTGGGGGCGGGAAAGCCAGGCCCGGTGCCGGGGGACGCAGCCGGAGCCTGGGCCAGGGCCTGGACATGACCGGGTAACCGCGAGCCTGAGGTGGGCCAAGGGGAAAGGCGGCAGCAGCAGCAGCGGTGGTGAGACCGGGGTGGTAGGGAGTGGGAGGAGAGGGGGTGGATGGAGTGGGGAGGAGAGGGGGGAGAAGGGAGGGGGGAGTGGGGGGTAGAGGGGAGTGGGGGGAGAGGGGAGGAGGGAGTGGGGGAGGAGGGTGGGGGAGGAGAGGGTGTTGCACCAATGCAGGAGAAGCAATCCTAGGGGGGAGAGGGGGTGAGAGGGAGAGGGGGGTGGTGGGAGGGAGGAAGGGAGCGAGGGGGGAGGGAGGGGGTGAGGGAGAGAGGGAGGGGGCAGAGGAGAGGGGGAGTGGGGGGGGGAGAGGGTAGGGGGGAGTTGGGGAGGAGGGTGTGCTGCACCAATGCAGAAGTGGTTTGGGCCCAACGGGTCCACTTCGTCTATTTGTCATTAAAGATCAGACATTTTGACACTCTTCTGAAGAAATATAAATTTAAACTGACATCAGTAAAAAAAATCAGTCGCACACTCCAAATGATTATAATGAACTGCTGAAAGAAAATAGACATTCCTATATAATTATAATTACTTGAAAAGACAATATAATTATACAAAAAAATCATACAAGGACGAGCTTGATGCATTGCTTTACAATAAGCTCACATCAATTATATATAAATACAAATTATAAACCTTATCTGTAGCAATCCTATATGATTTTTAATTTTTTACATTTTTTGACAACCCTTATTTTGATGTAATTTGACTGTCATCTATGGTTCAGGGGTTGAATATTCTGGCCTCGAATGTCCTACAATATTACCTAAGAATGTGTGCATTGCCAGCAGTAAATGTCATACAATACAACTGAGGTTGGAGTAACCTTGTTTCTGGAGTGGAGGAAGCACAGATTAGTTTCGACATTTGTACTGTAGAGCAGCAGAAAACGTGTTGCAGAAGTGAAACAATCTGTGGTAAGAAAGGTTGAGTGGAACACACACTTGCTCCAAATCTGCACTTGGATTGAGTCTCGTGGTGGAGCTGCTGATTAGCATCATAGTTTGTAAGACATGGTGAAGCAGGTAAAGAACAGCAAACGTCTGAGATAAGCCAAATCTGAAAATAATTCATTATGTTCACTACCCATAATGGTTTGGTACTGCTCTCTGCAATCTCCTGTGGGTTGTAGACTGCCTTCCTAAGAATAGAAAGGCAGATTATTATCTGAATGGTGTCAAGTTAGGAGGATGGGGAGTTCAACGAGATCTGGGTGTCCTAGTGCATCAGTCAATGAAAGGAAGCATGCAGGTACAGCAGGCAGTGAAGAAAGCCAATGGAATGTTGGCCTTCATAACAAGAGGAGTTGAGTATAGGAGCAAAGAGGTCCTTCTACAGTTGTACCGGGCCCTGGTGAGACCGCACCTGGAGTACTGTGTGCAGTTTTGGTCTCCAAATTTGAGGAAGGATATTCTTGCTATGGTGGGCGTGCAGCGTAGGTTCACTAGGTTAATTCCCGGAATGGCGGGATTGTCGTATGTTGAAAGGCTGGAGCGATTGGGCTTGTATACACTGGAATTTAGAAGGATGAGGGGGGATCTTATTGAAACATATAAGATAATTAGGAGATTGGACACATTAGAGGCAGGAAACATGTTCCCAATGTTGGGGGAGTCCAGAACAAGGGGCCACAGTTTAAGAATAAGGGGTAGGCCATTTAGAACGGAGATGAGGAAGAACTTTTTCAGTCAGAGTGGTGAAGGTGTGGAATTCTCTGCCTCAGAAGGCAGTGGAGGCCAGTTCGTTGGATGCTTTCAAGAGAGAGCTGGATAGAGCTCTTAAGGATAGCGGAGTGAGGGGGTATGGGGAGAAGGCAGGAACGGGGTACTGATTGAGAGTGATCAGCCATGATCGCATTGAATGGCGGTGCTGGCTCGAAGGGCTGAATGGCCTACTCCTGCACCTATTGTCTATTGTCTATTGTCTATTGACTTTGTTCATTGCGCTCTTTGGCCAAGCAGAGGGATTCTATATAATGATTTTGTGATACATTGCATAGTCAAACCTCTGTAATTACTGCAAGTAAATTGCGTTCCTTTCCTGAAAATGCAGTAAACACACAAAGCTAGCTTTGAGTCACATTGAGAGGCTGAGCCTTAAACTGCACCAAAAATAACCACTTCAACAGAGTGCAATTTGAAATACCAACTTTGTTTCTCTTTCTGCACAGGTGCTTTCCAACATTTCCTATTTTTGTTTCAATTTTTTATTATATGCAAGACTTTGTTTTGGTACTAAATCATTATCTTTTCATTGTCCTGTGTTCTTTCCAAGCATGGATCCTAGCTAAAAGGATGGGATTAGTCAGGCGATTAGTCAGGCAGTACAAAAGGTGAGGGGAGTGACGCATAAGATGGCAAGCTAAAGGTGAATCTAGGTGAGAAGAGATGGATTGGTGGATGGTGTCAGGTGGGGAAGAGAGAAGTGGAGGTAGCAACAGAGCCTGGGACACAATTCATTAGAGATAACCATGGCTACAGCTGATGGGAAAGGAAGATTGAGTAAAGGACGAACAAATGAGGAGGGTGAACAGATTGGAACAGTGGGGGAAGGGACCCGTTGGAAGGGTGACTGGCGAATGGTTTGGGAAGAAGTATAATGAGGGGACAGGGTATTGTGGGGAAAAAAGGGCATAAGTGGGAAGATCTCGATAGAGAAGGAAGAAAGCAGGTGACCTGAAAGTAGAGAATTCAATGTTGGCGCCATTGAGCTGTAGACTATTCAGTCGAAGAAGGATCTCGATTCCTTCTCTCCAGTTACTCTGAGTTACTCCAGCATTTTGTGTCTATCTTCGGTTTAAACCAGCATCTGCAGTTCCTTCCTGCACACTCAGTTGGAATATTAGGTGCTGTTTCGCACATTCAAATTTAGCCTCACCCTGCCAGTGGAGGAGGCTGATAACAGTCACATTAGTGTGGGAGTGGGGAGGAGAGTTGAAATGGCTGGCAACCAGGTACGCCAGATAGCCATGGAGGACAGAGCAAAGGAGCTCGGCAAAATGGTCAACAAATCTGCGGATGGTCTCACTGTTGCCAAGGTGACTACATCAAATACAATAAAGAAGGTTAGAGGAGGTGCATGCGGATCTCAGCTTCACCGGGAAAGGCTGTTTGGGTCCTAGATGATGGTGCGGGAGGGGATTTGGGGACAGGTTACCATGGGTGTCTTTAATCTACATATAGATTGGGCCAATCAAATTGGTAGCAGCGCTGAGGAGGAGGATTTCTTGGAATGTACACGGGATGGCTTTTTAAATCAATATATAGAAGAACTGACTAGAGGACAGGTCATCCAAGACTGGGTATTGTGTAATGAGGAAGGATTAGTTAGTGACCTTGTTGTGCAAAGCCCTTTAGGCAACAGTGACCATAATATGGTGGAATTCTGCATTAGGATGGAAAGTGACACGGTTAATTCAGAGACTAGGGTCCTGAACGTAAAGAAAGGATACTTTGAAGGTATGAGTCGGGAATTGGCTAGGATAGACTGGCAAATTATACTTAAAGGGTTGACGGTGGAGATGCAATGGCAAAGATTTCAAGACCACATGGATGAACTCCAAAAATTGGTCATTCCAGTCTGGCGAAAAAATAAAACGGGGAAGGCAGCTCAACCATGGGTAACGAAAGAAATCACGGATAGTGTAAAATCCAAGGAAAAGGCATATAAATTGGCCAGAGGAAGCAGCAAACTGGAGGACTGGGAGAAATTTAGAACTCAACAGAGGAGGACAAAGGGGTTAATTAAGAGGGGGAGGGGAGAAGAGTATGAAAGAAAACTTGCGGGAAATATAAAAACGGACTCGAAAAGCTTCTTTAGATATGTAAAAAATAAAAGATTAGTGAAGACAAATGAAGGTCACTTACAATCAGAGGCAGGTGAATTTATAATGAGAAACAAAGAAATGGTAGAACAGTTAAACGAGTAACATAGATGGAAACATAGAAAATAGGTGCAGGAGGAGGCCATTCGGCCCTTCGAGCCAGCACCGCCGTTTATTGTGATCATGGCTGATCGTCCACAATCAATAACCCGTGCCTGCCTTCTCCCCATATCCCTTGATTCCTCTAGCCCCTAGAGCTCTATCTAACTCACTCTTAAATCACTAAGGAAGACACAAACAATCTCCCAGAAATACTATGGGACTGAGGATCTATTAGGAGGGAGGAACTGAAGGGAATCCACATTAGACAGGAAATGGTGTTGTGTAAACTGTTGGGAATGAAGGCAGATAAATCCCCAGGGCCTGATGGTCTGCATCCCAGAGAACTCAAGGAGGTGGCCCTAGAAATCATGGATGCATTGGTGATCATTTTCCAATGCTCTCTCGACTGGATCAGTTCCTGTGGACTGGTGGGTAGCAAGTGTAACCCCACTTTTTAAGAAAGGAGGGAGAGAGGAATGGGGAATTATAGACCAGTTAGCTTTACATCAGTAGTGTGGAAGATGCTTGAGACAATTGTTAAAGATGTTATAGCAGCGCATTTGGAAAGCAGTGACCGGATCGGTCAGTCAGCATGGATGCTTGACTAATCTTCTGGATTTTTTTGTGCATGTACCAAGTAGAAAGGATAAAGGAGAGCTAGTGGATGTGGTGCACCTGGACTTTCAAAAAGGCTTTGACGAGGTCCCACACAAGAGATTAGTGTGCAAAATTAGAACACATTGCATTGGGGTAGGGTATTGACATGGATAGAGAACTGGTTGGCAGACAGGAAGCAAAGAGTAGGAATTAACGGGTCCTTTTCAGAATGGCAGGCAGTGACTAGTGGGGTGCCGCGAAGCTCGGTGCTGGGACCCCAGTTATTTACAATATATATTAACGATTTAGACGAGGCCTGGGTGTGCTTGTACATCAGTCACTGAAAGTAAGCATGTAGGTACAGCAGGCAGTGAAGAAAGCTAATGGCATGTTGGCCTTCACTGCACGAGGATTTGGGTTTAGGAGCAAGGAGGACCTACAGGGTCCTGGTGAGACCCAAGTAGAGTCTAGAGTATTGTGTGAAATTTTGGTCTCCTAATTTGAGAATGGGCTTGCATTCAGTGGAATTTAGACGGGTGAGAGGGGATCTTATAGAAACATATAAAATTATTAAAGGATTGGACAGGCTAGATGCAGGAAAAAAAATTCCTGATGTTGGGGGAGTCCAGAACCAGGGGTCACAGTTTAAGAATAAGGGGTGGGCCATTTAGGACTGAGATGAGGAAAATCTTCTTCACCCAGGAGGCCAATTCACTGGATGTTTCCAAGAGAGAGTTAGATTTAGCTCTTAGGGCTAAAGGAATCAAGGGATATGGGGGAAAAGCAGGAACGGGATACTGATTTTAGATGATCAGCCATGATCATATTGAATGGCGGTGCTGGCTTCAAGGGCCAAATGGCCTAGTCCCGCATCAATCTTTCTATGTTTCTATGTTTCTAGGTGTTGCACATCCCATGTTTGTAAAGGAAAGCGCTTGGGGAGAGACAGGACGGGTGAGAAGGGATAAATGTATGAGACTGTCACAGAGAGAGTGGTCCCTTCAGAAAGCAGAAGTGGGTGCGGAGTGGAAGATGTGACTGGTGGTGCTGAGCCACCGGGAGATCAGGTTGGTTGAGTCAGACTGGGCGATCAATGAGCCTGCGCGTGGTCTCGCCGATGTATAGAAGTTGACATCTGATCTCCCGGTGGCTCTGCACTTCAGCTCCCCCTCCCATTCCCAATCTGACCTTTCTGTCCTGGGCCTCCTCCATTGTCAGAGTGAGGCCCAGCTCAAATTGGAGGAACAGCACCTCATATTTTGCTTGGGCAGTTTACACCCAAGCGGTATGAACGTTGACTTCTCCCACTTCAGGTAGTCTCTGCTTTCCCTCTCTATCCCATCCCCCTTCCCAGTTTTCCCACCATTCTTCCTGTCTCCGACTACATCCTATCTTTGTCCCGCCCCCTCCCCGGACATCAGTCTGAAGAAGGGTCTCGACCCGAAACGTCACCCATTCCTTCTTTCCCGAGATGCTGCCTGACCCGCTGAGTTACTCCAGCATTTTGGGTCTACAAGCAATTTCCGTGAAATGGGTTTGCCTAAGTAATTACCGCAGCTATGCAAAAGCAAATATTTTTTATCTCCATGGCAAGATTTCAAGCTTTTATAAAATATTTCCCAGTTCTGGGACTTTTTATGTTGTAAAGGTGGCTCAAGGGAAGTAATAGGGAAGTAATATCAAAGCAGAGACATAATCTCCATGTACAACACTGTTCAGTTTATCTTTCTCTTGCCAGTCAAGATCTGTGTTTCCGACAACAAGGAAAGGGAGAAGGTGGCTTTATACTTGAGATTTAACCTTATATTTGAGACGGAGGTTGTGGACCATCAGGGAGGCGTGACTGCCCAATGCTGTCAGACTGCTGGAGAGCAGTTCTTTTATGTTCAAGAATATTGTCCCAAATGCAAGTATCATATATTGATTATTTAAAAACAATGAAGTCAGGTGAAAAACAACCTGCTGGACAAGCTCTGTGAGAGGAGCATTATCTGTGGGCAGAAAGGAATTGCCAACATCTTGGCTCTCGACCTGAAATGTCAGCAATACCTTTCCTCCCAGAGATGCTGCTCTACCTGCCGAGATCCTCCAGCAGATTGGCTTTTGCTTCAGATTCCCGCATCAGTAGCCTGGTGTGTCTCCATTTAATTCAGGCTACTTATATACGGGAAATAAATTGTTCCTGATAAAAGGTTAGACCCATTTTTTTCTACATTTCAACTTATGTGATAGATGGGTGTCTCATTTTACGAGATACTGCTTAAATTGAAGGGTGCTTCTTGAGCTATCAAGTGTCCCTGAACTAGATGTACTGGAAGGCTGACGAGGTGAAGGACGAACCTGTACAAGAACAAACTTGTTATCCACTCTTTTTCCCATTATCCCATGGGAAGGAATCCGTTCTGTCATCTGACTGGATGAAAGTTTAAACTCCATCCAAACTGTAGTTTTTCCCATCCGGTGCACTGTTCTGCTCTGCATAAGGATCTCATCTTATCTGGTCTTGGGCTTCAACTGTTGTTCCCTGCTGGTCTCCCATTGGGCTCTCCATTCTGCATGTGAATATATAGCTGTCTATCTTAACCTTGAATATATTCAATGAATCAGCCGCCTTAGCTTTCTGATTCATTTCTGAGAGAAGAAACTCCCCCCTCATCTTTGCTCATTCTGAAACTAAACCCCTCGATTGCCAAATGCCCATATATGGGCAAGTATCCTCACAACAGCTATGCCCCAAAAGCAGAATGATGTTCTACTCTCACCTAGCTTTGCACATGCTCTCTCTAGGAGTACTGTAGCTCGGGTTAATTCTTTCCTTAGGGTCATAAAGTCATACATCACAAAATCAAGTTCTTTAGCCATGCCAACCAGGATGCCCATCTAACCATATCCCTCAAAACCTTTCCTATCCGTGTCCCTGTTCAAATGTCTTTTAATTGTTGTTATTGTACCTGCCTCGACTACTTCCTCTGGCAGAGTGTTTTCCAAAGTTAACTGAAATTTCTACTTACCTTCTGTTTGGCACCTCCTAGATACCGCATGGATAACGATGCTGAGTGAGGGGGCTACAACCTTTCAGTCCTGCGATCCTTGATCAACTGCTCTTTCATCAATAAACAAAGATTGACTTGGTCCCTTTCAGTTTACAGCAAAGCTTTTTATTCAGTATTTTTGAAGCCTAATCACACATGTGAGGGAGAAAATTCAATAGCCAAACTGTTTTAGTGATATTGATTGAGGAATAATGCCATTGGGATTTTTAAAATTCCTGCTGGGAGAGCAGACAGAGGTTTATTCAAAGGATAGTTCCACCAACAGTGCAAATTAGCCTCAATTTTATTCCTCAAATTTCTGGAACGTGATCTGAACCCAAAACCTGATTCAGAACAGTGAGCAGAGCCAAACAAACTGCAGCTCACTCTCCAGAGGCATGGGATCAAATTACGTAGGATAATTTTTAACCTTAGCTACAAAATTTCATCAGCCATCCATTTTATACCCTTCCTAATTCCGCATTCAAATGATTTCAGAAACATGACAGCCCAGCACAAAGGAACAAATTATTGCTCATTCTTTAAACCCAACAGCTCCTGCAATAGGCAGAGTTGAAAGAGTATTTTTTTTTATCGTATAACATTATTTCTCTTACTGTAATCAAAATTCTGCCACATAAAGTTTTGTACATCTATTGCAGAGACTAATGACATGGCAAATATCTATAGAGGGGTTAATATAGATTTTACCGTTATTGTTGTTTGCCCTATTATCATTTTTATCTCAATATCAATGGGCTCCACCCAGGATTTTAAGTCGAACTGAATGGACTGCATGTGCACATTGCCCAGAACGCATTGCTAGTGGTTACATATATATATATATATATATGTATAAAATATACAATGTAGCAGAAATGCAGAATAAGATACTGTACTTGTTGTAATATATAAGACAAGGGGGATGTTGTGATATTGCTGGGACCACTTTGTGTATCCAAGAACTACTTTGTATGGCTGTGTATATAAGTGATGGGTGTGATTAGGCGGTCACGCTGGATCCAGGCGGCCTTGGAATAAACAGCCTGGAGTTAAGCTCCACCATGATAACATCTTAAACATGTGTACTCGTGGTCCTTCCAGAGTCACAACAAAGGTACAACAAGTACCGGACCACGAAGTACAACATGGTGGCAGCGGCTTGGTGTTTCGCCTAGGGAGGGAATGAAGCATGCCCGAGCAGAAAAGGTTAAAAAGAAGAAAAAAAAGAAGAAAAAAAAGCTGAGCGACAGCTGCCGGGGAGCACCTGTGGTCGGGGCCAGAGCGCACTGCAGCGGAGGCGCGATCGCACCGCGATTACAGCAGTGCCAGCCCAGCAGTGCCAGCCCAGCAGTGGGAGCCCAGCAGTTCCAGCCCAGCAGTGGGAGCCCAGCAGTGCCAACCCAGTAGTGGGAGCCCAGCAGTGCCAGCCCAGCAGTGGGAGCCCAGCAGTGCCAGCCCAGCAATGGGAGCCCAGCAGTGCCAACCCAGTAGTGGGAGCCCAGTAGTGGGAGCCCAGCAGTGCCAGCCCAGCAGTGGGAGCCCAGCAGTGCCAACCCAGCCTTGGGAGCCCAGCAGTGCCAACCCAGCAGTGGGAGCCCAGCAGTGCCAACCCAGCAGTGGGAGCCCAGCAGTGCCAACCCAGCAGTGGGAGCCCAGCAGTGCCAGCCCAGCAGTGGGAGGCCAGCAGTGGCAGGCAAATCATGGTGGTGGAGCATCTAGAGTCAACACTACGTTTGATCTACACAGCACGTCTTCTTGAGGGGAAGATATGGAACAAAATGAATATTTTGTGTTTAATGACCTGTGTAGTGATCTGTGTAATGAAAGCTTAATGTATTATATTTGATGTTTTTGTATAAATGTATATATCTGTGGAGTGACCACACGGAGTGAGTGACCACACGGAGTGAGTGACCACCCGGAGATGAGTGACCACCCGGCGATGAGTGAAATTCCGCAGAGGAGTGACCACCATGATGACGAAAAAAGCAATTGTGTTTAATTGTGTTTAGTTGTGCTATTGGTTTTGTTTGCAAAAAGCAATGGTGTTTTGGTTTTGTTTGTTAAATATATTTTAGCCCTCGAATGGTAAAGAAAACAATTTTATATAAGACAAGGGGGATGTTGTAATATATAAGACAAGGGGGATGTTGTGATATTGCTGGGACTACTTTGTGTATCCAAGAACTATTTTGTATGGCTGTGTATATAAGTGAAGGGTGTGATTAGGCGGTCACTCTGGATGCAGGTGGCCACGGAATAAACAGCCTGGAGTTGAGCTCCAGCAATGTAACCTTTTATACACGTGTACTTGTGGTCCTTCCAGAGTCACTAAAGGTACAACAGGTACCGGACCACGAAGTACAACAGTACTAACAAATAGGGCTAGAAATTCCTTTACAGAACATTTTTGTAATCTACAAATAGGAATTGAATCTTTAGCCTGATGACTAAGTAAGATGGTCCCTTTGTGTTTCAAACTTTGCTGGGGATGATGTGTACACACTTGGAGACCAAGTCATTGTACCAAATAACATCAAATGACATGTAAACTGGGAATAGAATAAATTCAATCCAATGAATTAGGGCACTAATAATGAAGCCAATATCAATTCAAAGCACAAGAACACAAGGAAGAGTAGGACTACGCATTCCGGCCATTTGAGCCTCCCTTTTCTCCCCCAAATAAAAATCATGGTTAATCTCTCTCGGTGCCATTTGTCAGCACCATCACCCTTGACTCATTTAATATCCAGAAAGCAATAAATCTCTGTTTTGAACGAATAGTGGAAGCCTCCGAAACCTCTGGGCTAGTGAATTCACCACACTTTATATTAAAATGAACAATGGATTGTTTTTAAATTCGGGCACTTCATCTCATTATAAAACATGATCCAAGATTTAGGTGTGGAATACAATTTCATCCCCCAACACGCAATCATGGCCTTTGAAACAATACTTTGCAAAACACAAAGAAATGTAAGTTGACATTGTTAAATAGCCCCTTGACATAATTATTTCAACTCCATATAACATGGCAAGGCCATAACAAAGAAACTCAAACTTATTACTCAATTAGAATATCACTGCTTAAATAATCAATTGGTTACAATGTAACTCACTGCGTGCCCACAAGGAACTGCTGTGCATCTTGTTGCTATAGTGCTAATGAACATTGTTCAGAATGTTGTTATTTTCCTGCATCAATGTTACATGGAGAATACCAATTGGAAAGTATTTTTGAGGATGTGATAGATACAAAGAGTGAGGATCAAGTTAAATACAGAATACAGAGCTTTATTGTCATTCGGTACCGAGATACCGAACAAAATTACATTTCCAGCAGTCACAGAACACAACAAAAAAGAAAAGAACACAAGACACACGACCCCAACACAAACATCCATCACAGTGACTCCAAACACCCCCTCACTGTGATGGGGGCAAAAAAACTTCCACTCTCTTCCCCCACGCCCACGGACAGACAGCTCGACCCCTACCGAGGCGACCGACCCGCACAGCCCCCGCAAGGGGATGGAAGTCCCCGTGGCCGAGCCGCACCGGGCACTGAAACGTCCCGCGGCTGAGCCATACCGGGCGATGGAAGGCCCCGCGGCCGAGCCGCGCCGGGCGATGTTAGGTCCCGCGGCCGAGCCGCATCGGGCGCTGCTAAGTCCCGTGGCCGAGCCACGCCGGCGATGTTAAGTCCAGCGGCCGAGCCGCGCGGGGCGATGTTAGGTCCCACGGCCGAGCCGCACAGGGCGCTGAACCGCCCCGTGGCCGAGCCGCGCCGGGCGATGGAAGGCACCGCGGCCGAGCCGCGCCGGCGATGTTAAGTCCAGCGGCCGAGCCGCACCGAGCGATGGAAGCCCCCGCGGCCGAGCCGCGCGCTGAACCGTCCTGCGGCCGAGCCGTGCCGGGCGATGGAAGGCCCCGCGGCCGAGCCGCGCCGGCGATGTTAAGTCCAGCGGCCAAGCTGCGCCGGGCGATGGAAGGCCCCGCGGGCGATGGAAGTCCCCTCGGCCGAGCCGCGCCCCGAGGAAGAGACCTAAAAAAAGAAAGGTTTCCCCCACCCCACCCCACCACCCCCCACCCCACCCCACCACCCCCCACCCCACCCCCCCCCCCACACATACACAGCCAAAAACAGGGGGAGGAGAGGGCGCTGCACCAATGCAGGAGAGGTTTGGGCCCAACGGGTCCACTTGGTCTAGTATATTACTGTAAAGGAACTGAATGAAGTTGAGTGCACAGCACCTTCATACCTATATGGAGCATTTATGCTTATGGCCAAAGAAACATATTTACCTCAAGATGTTTTAAAAAATGCTGAAAACTCATTTATACATTTTAGCTTGCAGTTGTAATGTTTATATATGAAGCACAGTTAGAAGAACTCCTGAGGAAAGAGTAATGAAGGGTGTGGAGAAGGGCTGTTGATCTGTTGAAGAGAAAAACATAGTTGGATATATAGCAGGCAGTTGATCTGCAATTGCCCTACAACAGCTCAGCTCAAGTTGAAATACGTGCCCTCTTTCATTTCTGAGGTATCGTTCCTTGGGCACCATCATTCCAAAAAGATGCATTCAACTTGCCATAATTTCCACTGAAATCAAGAAAGCAATTTCTTTTCACACTAGTGTATAGTTTAATGCAACAGCTGCAAAATATATAGAAATAATTCTGGGTGAGGGAATCATTAGCAAGACCAGCAATCATTGCCCATCACCAACTGCCCTTAGGAAGGCATTGAACCCTTGAATTCTTTTCGTACAACTGCAGCTACAATGCCGTTGAGTCGAAAATGCTAGGATTTAGGTCCAGTGATGAAAAAGGAGTTGTGGCATATTTCTAAGCTGGAGCAGAGTGAAACTTGAAGGGGAACGTATATATTACAAGCGACTATGTTCCCCTCTGTGGCCAAAATCAGGGTGCTATTGAAGTATCCAAGACAAGTAACTGAGATACATGTCGTCGGCGCTGCCCTGTGCATCTATGCTAATGGGAATTAACTGTCACAAATGTTTCCTTCCCATTTTAACTATTTCATACTGTGATAACACTGGGACTGATTTTTATGTTTACCATTACCAAATAGAGCAGAAGGGCCCTGTTGAGCAAAGACACAGATCATTAAAATTGGCTATGCAATTAGTTGAGACCATAAAAAGGCAGACAGTTTAATGTCTCATATTTATATCTCATTTTTCTCACATCATAGAGGGAAGCCACTGGGCCATTTGAGCCACTGTGATTCTCAGTTTTCTTATCAGTCCTAATTCCCCCACTTATTTTCCTGGAAACTCTCCTCTTTCACATGCCCTACCAACTTTACTGCCACCCACCTACACTAAAGGCAAATATTAGTAGCCAATTAACCTTCCAGTACTTATTAGGATGTGGAAGGAACCATCAATACATCCAGGAGAAGCTTATATATTCACGAAGCGAAAATGCAAGCTCCATTCTGCCAGCAGCAGACTTGGAATGAACGTGGGTCACAGGAGCTGTGAGGCAGCAACTCTTCTAGCCATGCCACTATTCCTCTCTATGTGCAAACACATTTGAATCCTGCACTCACCTCTGACAAAGAAAATCTCGCAGTGGTTTAAAAAATAAACAAGTGATGACTGGAATCTTGAATTTATGTCCCTGACACAGAAGCATATTCACTGGGGTAATTTTGACACATAATAGCAATAAGAATTGAGAGTACATGCAAGTGATAGCTGAATATTTGTTGCAAGGGTCAAGAATGAGAGGACATAGAATGAAGGTGATTGGCAAGGAAACCAAATGAAACACGGGGATCTTTTATAAAGCGGTGAATGGTTTGAGTCTGGAATCTAATGTAGGAGAGTATTGAAGGCAGATTCAAGTATTATGTTCAAAAGCTGGAGAAGTTGTCCAAAAAAATAATTTGCAAGGTGATGGGGTGAAGGTGGGGAAGAGGGATTAGCTAGATTGTTCTTATATAGAGTCACAATAGACTTTAGTATTGTGGCTTTCTGTGATCTGTGAATTCCTGCAAATGCTCTTATCACAAGTCAATGCAACCTGTTGTTGATATTCCATGGCAAGAATCATTGGATTGCTGATAGGATTGAGATCCCTGACTGATTTCTCCCTGTAGAACCCAATTATTGTGCCACTAGTAAAACTTTCTGTTAAGATCAGTGAGTCAAATCGTTTGGTCTTAATGGCTAAGCTGCACACCATAGCAAAACAATTTTTACTTCAAAGCTTGAATGCTCCTCATTGTGTGCTTCTGATGAACCTGTTCTATTTTTCCAGCTTGAGGATTTGAATTATGCACAGTATAAAGTTATACTGCACGATGATTTACATTAATTCCACATTTTCTTACAACGTGGAAGGATGCCATTTCAGACTATGCCGATTCTTAGACCAATCTCATTCTTCACCAATTTCCCTTTAATCAATCCTCCCCATATCTCCATTATGTTCCTTGGATTCTACCACTTCTCTGCACACTAGGACAATTGACAGTGGCCAAATTGACCAATGAACCAACATGGGTCTGTGGGATGTGGGGGAAAACCAGAGCATTTGAAGGTCACAGACAGAATTTACAATCTCCACACAGAGACCAAGGGAGGCCAGATTGAACCCAAACTGTTAGAGCTGTGAGGCAGTCTCTCTACTAGTTGTGTCCCTGTGCTAGTGAGTTCTGCATTTGGAATCTTGCACCTTCCCAATAAATATACCAGAAGCAAGCTGAATTGCAAGTTAATAAATAATATTCCATTTGAAATGCAAGTATACGAGAATAATAAAACCAAAGTAACATGAGCCGCAATTCAATGCGTGAAATGTCAAATCATTGTTTTAGAAACAAACTAAGGTTCATCACAAAATAGTTTTAAATTTAAACCCCCTCAAACAATGAACACAATTGATATCTGAATATGCACAGCTGCTCTTGTTTGTACTAAATCCTTTATTTTATATTCCACACTAAGTAATGACCCAATTACCGATAGCTGTCCATCATTCAAATTTTGGAGTGAACATTGAAAGCATAGTGAAGTCAACTCAAATTCCCCCAAGAGTTACACAGACAGTAGCAACAATAATCAATGCATGAAATTAAACATTCATGATGTGACAGATACTTTGTGCATTAGCACCCAACAAAACCACGTGGGTGGACGCAAGCCAATCTATATTTCTTGCTGAAGATAGACACAGAAAGCTGGAGTAACTCAGCAGGACAGGCAGCAACTCTGGAGAAAAGGAAGGGGGTGACGTTTTGGGTCGAGACCCTTCTCACTCTCGACCCGAAATGTCACCCATTGCTTCTCTACAGAGATGCTGTCTGTCCCGCTGAATTACTCCAGCTTTTGGTGTCTATCCTCGGTTTAAACCAGCATCTGCAGTTCCTTCCTATATATTTCATGCTTCCTAACTATACATAAGACCATGAAGGACCTTATGTGCCATCAAGACGGCACTGGATATTATGATCATTCCCAATGTGATGGCAATCCCTGCAGACCTTGAAGAAATCTGCTCTCAACAATTTGGTTCACTCTTTGATATGGACATCCCCTTACCTGATACCGAATGCTTTTAGGCACCAGGTTCCTGTCATTCTCCAACAGTGATGCCATCAAGTTAGTCGATCAGGCAATTATGTTGAAGCTATCTCGTAAAGAGCAAATAGGCAAATAAAATTTAAATAAAAATTTTAACAATTTACAGAACGCCAAGTAAAAACTGGAACCCCAGAGAATCGAGCCACAGGTTTTCAGGGTCGTAGATTCGACCCTGTATTTGCATGTGTCTCTGTGATTCAGTGAGTTTCCTCAACCTGCTCCAGTTTCCTCCCATACCCCAAAGAAGCACTGTCTGGATTGTCTTCTTCCCATCTCTGGCCTTTGTCCACACATCTGGCAATCAAACCCCCCTCAGCTGTATCCAATAGACAATAGACAATAAACAATAGGTGCAGGAGTAGGCCATTCGGCCCTTCGAGCCAGCACCACCATTCAATGTGATCATGGCTGATCATTCTCAATCAGTACCCCGTTCCTGCCTTCTCCCCGCTATCTTTAAGAGCTCTATCTAGCTCTCTCTTGAAAGCATCCAGAGAATTGGCCTGCACTGTCTTCTGAGGCAGAGAATTCCACAAATTTACAACTCTCTGACTGAAAAAGTTTTTCCTCATCTCCGTTCTAAATGGCCTACCCCTTATTCTTAAACTGTAGCCCCTGGTTCTGGACTCCCCCAACACTGGGAACATGTTTCCTGCCTCTAACGTGTCCAATCCCTTAATAATCTTATATGTTTCAATAAGATCCCCTCTCATCCTTCTAAATTCCAGTGTATACAAGCCTAGTCGCTCCAGTCTTTCAACATACGACAGTCCCGCCATTCCAGGAATTAACCTAGTGAACCTACGCTGCATGCCTTCAATAGCAAGAATATCCTTCCTCAAATTTGGAGACCAAAACTGCACACAGTACTCCAGGTGCGGTCTCACTAGGGCCCTGTACAACTGCAGAAGGACGTCTTTGCTCCTATACTCATTAATGACCTCATAAAAATGGTATCCAAATACCTTCATTGACATTCAGGTTTCTAACATTTTTATTGGAGCCTTGTAAAAGCTGCCATTGGAAACCAATGGGACCTTAAATCTATACCCTGATATCTAAAATATAATCTCCTTCCACATTCTTAAATACTGTTAAATTACAACTTTAGCAATCAGATTTTGAAAATCAGTATTAGAAAATATTTAACTCTTGTAATATTAAGCAAAGGCAATGATCAATCATTGCCCTTCGATGGTATTACAGGTTTATGCGCACCAACTAGTTACTGCTTCCAAATATAATAAAAATAGGGAAGTTGGAGGACAATCCAATATATAACTGACTGTGTAACCTTTTCAGATAATGAGTAAGAATCTGGCACCTTTCCTGGACTGCAACTCTTTAACATTCTATGTTCCTGTATCTGAACTATACAATTACCTGGAGCACCACACAATAACAACACGATTGTTGGAATATTCAGACATAAGACTCATATATTATTTTCATTGATTCATTCAAGCAGTTCACGTTCACTGCTGAGAGCTTCTGTAATCCAATGTTACAATTGCATAGATTGCTGAAATCCCTCTGTCTGGCACAAGTCCCGTGCAACCCTGTAGAAAACTGGAAAATTGCAAGCACCATGTACTATAGCAACAACAGAATAGCAGCTAGATATGTATTAGCCACTAAATCCAGATTCTATCTTGCAGCGCTCCTTTCACTTGTTCACTTGCTAATCTCCTGTGACCCCACCTCCAACAGTAATTTAAATCTAAATACTCAGCCTTTCATTTACTAAATTCTCAGCCTTAAAGGCAAACCTCACTTCCTCGGGAACCTTTTTTAATTCCGCAGCATTCCTCTAACAGGAGTTTTATGCATCCCCCGTTTTCTTGCCTTCAAGCACCTGAGAAACACTGGAATCCTTCTTGTGAACCACACTAGTTTCCTCTGCTTTGGTGAATTTATACTTCCAAATAGCCTCTAGAAGTTAATTTGATAAATGTACTCATCTCTAAATTCTATCCTTCCACCCTAAGATTGGCAGAAGCCCCAAGGTATTGTTTAAATTGCTGATACTGTGAGGTTCCTACCATTCCTACCATACCTAATCTATCATCCAGTTAGACTTTATCATTTGGGTCTAGCTCAATGATAGATTAAATGCAGGGAACTGAATGGCCTTATCAAATTTATATGCTAGTAGACTGGGCAACAAGATTGGGAGTTTACTAACCCTCATTCCCAAGGAAATTCCATTCACCAACCAGTCTTATGCATGCACAGGAGTGGATCCCAGGTTTAGCTCCAGCTCTGTGCAGTGATAGTTAGAGCATAGTTACATTACGCACCCTTGAGCCTGGGACCATTTAAAAAATAAGGAATTGTGTCCCACCTCTCGCTGTAGCTAATAGCCCCTTCAGAATATATTTCTGACAATTTTCCATTCACATTTATCTCTAAACTGTCACATTGTTTAAATCAGATATGCAGAAGTGTCCTAATTGGGATGGCCACAGCCATTTTCCTTGATCTACACCAGGGGCATCCAAACTTTTCAGCATGAGGGCCACATTATATATTTGACACATTTTTGCGGGTCATAGGAAAAAATAAAGTGTGAGTTTTATAAATTTAATGAACTCAAAAAGGTTTAGACTAGGTTACGTTAGATTAGATTAAGGAAGGTTAAACTAGGGTTAGGTTAGATTAGGTTAGTTTACATTAGGTTTATATGGCAACAAATAAATAATATTCAATTTTTAAAAAGAGCTTGAAATATTGGAATATATATATACCGTAGGTATACAGTAAAAATACAGTGACCACCACTGGGGGAGAGAGAGGGGGGAGAGAGAGAGGGGGGGGGGGGAGAGAGTCAGGGTAGAGGGAGAGAGTCGGGGTAGAGGGAAAGAGTCAAGGTAGAGGGAGAGAGTCGTGGTAGAGGGAGCAGCAGGTGAGAGCAGTAGCGGGGAGGGGGAGAGTGTCAGAGGGTCCGGTGAAGGAGCACCGCCACTTGCGGGTGCAGCTCCCTCCCTCTCTCTCTCCTCTCTCTCTCCCTCTCCCCCAGAACCAGCGAGATCTGCGCTGCTGCTCCACTCTCTTCCCCAGCCCCGTCTCCGTCTAACGCAGCGAAATAAGAACAAACACAGGTGTAGTTGTTGTTCAGAAGCCCCGCATCCCCGGGTTGAGCGGCGGCGGCGAGGAGGGAAGTTTCACTTGTGTTTGTTCGTATTTCGCTGCGTTCGTGGGAGACGGGGCCGGGGAAGAGAGTGGAGGAGCGGCGCAGATCTCGCTGGCGCTGGGAAAGAGGGAGAGGGGAGAGGGAGGGAGCAGCCTCCGCAAGTGGCGGCGCTCCTTCACCGGACCGTCTGACACCCTCCCCCTCCCCGCGCTCCCACTCTCACCGGTTGCTCCCTTTACCCCGACCCTCTCCCCCCCTCTCCCCAGGTTGAGCGGCGGCGGCGAGGAGCGAAGTTTCGAGGGGCGCTGCAATCTCTCGCCTTGTCCCGCCTCTGGGTCAGTGGCGATCCGCTCTCCGGTGAACCTTCGCCGGCAGCTTCTGCCTCCAGTCCCCGCTGTCTAAGAGCTTGCTGCGGGCCGGATAAAATCTCGTGGCGGGCCGGATGTGGCCCGCGGGCCATAGTTTGGAGATCCCTGATCTACACCATAAAGTTTAACTCCTGGCTCCAGTTTCATCCCACTCTCTGATATTGTGTAGGATGTTCAGCATGATATTCCTTTGCATGTCACTGAGCTGAGGCCTTGGGTTGATATTCCCCTTATTCACAAACCAACTGTTGCCAATACCTTCAACCAGTGGAAGAGTTCCACAGCTGTTGGAATTTCGTCTATGATTTCTTTTTAGTCAAGTCAAGTCAAGTCAAGTCAATTTTATTTGTATAGCACATTTAAAAACAACCCACGTTGACCAAAGTGCTGTACATCTGATTAGGTTCCAATGGAAAAAAAAATGAAACATACAGTAGCACGCAAACAGTTCACAGCGCCTCCTCAATGAGCCTCAAACGCTAGGGAGTAGAAATAGGTTTTGAGCCTGGACTTAAAGGAGTCGATGGAGGGGGCAGTTCTGATGGGGAGAGGGATGCTGTTCCACAGTCTAGGAGCTGCAACCGCAAAAGCGCGGTCACCCCTGAGCTTAAGCCTAGACCGTGGGATAGTGAGCAGCCCCAAGTCGGCCGACCTGAGGGACCTGGAGTTAGAGAGGGGGGTTAGAAGATTTTTGATGTAGGGGGGGGAGTGTCCATTTAGGGCTTTATACGTGAATAGGAGAAGCTTGAAGTTGATTCTGTACCGTACAGGGAGCCAGTGGAGAGAGGCCAGAATCGGGGTGATGTGGTCCCTTTTACGGGTACCCGTCAGGAGTCTCGCTGCGGCGTTTTGGACCAGTTGCAGGTGGGACAGGGAAGATTGGCTGATCCCAGTGTATAGGGAGTTGCAGTAGTCTAGGCGGGAGGAAATGAAAGCGTGAATGATTTTTTCTGTGTCGTCGAATTGGAGGAAAGGTTTGATTTTAGCTATGGTTCGAAGTTGGAAGAAGCTGGCTTTTACCACAGCGTTGACTTGCTTATCAAATTTTAATGCAGAGTCAAATATCATGCCGAGGTTTTTGACATGCGGTTTGACTAGGCAGGATAGACTTCCAAGACTGCCTGTTATCAATTTGATGGAGTCGGGGGGGCTGAATAGGATGACCTCAGACTTGCTCTCGTTTAATTGGAGGAAGTTCTGTGCGATCCAACATTTTATGTCCTCAAGGCAGTGTAAGAGGCTGTTTAAATTTGACTGGTTGTTGAGTTTCAGGGGGAGGTAAAGCTGAGTGTCATCGGCATAGCAGTGGAAAGAAATGCCGTGCCTTTGAATGATTTGGCCAAGGGGGAGCATGTATAGAGAGAAGAGAATGGGGCCTAGGATGGAGCCTTGTGGAACTCCGCAGGAGAGGCTAGCTGGAGCAGAGGAATAACTGCCTATGTTGATGGCGAAACTCCTATCTTTGAGGTACGAAGCGAACCAGCTCAGGGCAGTGCCATCAATGCCAACCGCGTACCGGAGACGGTCAATAAGGATGGTGTGGTCCACTGTATCAAACGCTGCGCTGAGGTCGAGAAGGAGCAGGATTGCACAGTCGCCGGTGTCGATGGCGAGAAGCAGGTCGTTGTGTACCTTCAACAAGGCAGACTCTGTGCTGTGGTGGGCTCTGAAACCTGACTGGAAACTTTCCAAGATGGTGTTTTGGTGCAGGTAGGGCACTAATTGGTTTAGAATTGCCTTTTCAAGGACTTTTGACAGGAATGGCAGTTTGGAAATGGGTCTGTAGTTGCTAGGCAAGGTGGGGTCTAGGTTAGGTTTTTTCAGTAGGGGCTGGACCACCGCGTGCTTGAAACTGGTTGGAACAGTGCCAGTGGCCAGAGAACTGTTGATAATAGAGAGGATGCTGGGACCGGCTATTGCAATGACATCCTTCAGAAGGGCAATGGGGGCAGGATCAAGGGGGCAGGTTGCAGGTTTCATAGCGGAGACAAGCTTTGCAAGGGAGGATAGAGTGACGGGTTGGAAGCAGTCCAATTTAGATGAACAGACTAGTGAGACAGCTAGGTCACGGGTGGGAGGGGAAATGTTCATTCTAATGTTCTCAACTTTGTTGGTGAAAAATTTAGCGAATTCTTCGCACTTAGCAGGGGACCCAACTAAGCTGGTACTGGGGGCGGGACATATGACAGAGGTAATTGTTCTAAATAGGACCTTGGAGTTATGAGAGTTTTTGGAAATAAGGTCGGAGAAGTATTGTGCTCTAGCAGACTTTACTGCTTCCTGGTATTTGAGAAGATTGTTTCTCAGAATTTCGAAGGAAATTTGAAGCTTGTCACAGATACAGCATGGAAACACGCCCTTCGTTGGTAGTGAATACGCACCTACCAACGATTACCCATACCCAAGTTTCTATGTTATCCCAGTTATGCATCCTGCACACTAGGAACAATTTTCAGAAGCCGATTAACGTAAAACCTACACGTCTTTGTAATGTGCAAGGCAACCAAAGCACCTGGAGTAAACCCACGTGAGAACATACAAACTCCACACAGAGAGCACTCGTAATCAGGATTAAACCCGGGTCTCTGGCGCTGTGAGGCAGCAGCTCGACCGCTGCACCACCATGACGCTCACAAAGGACATTTTGTTACTTTCAAGCTCAACTATTCCCATGCTCTCATCTTCAACACTACATATGGTATTAGCTTGAGCTCACCCAGAACCGTTTGCCATACATAAACTTTGCTTGGCAATGGCTTAAGTTACAAATCCTGATCCTTGTGTAGAAATCACTCCAAAGCTTCACCCCATCAATTTCCATTGCTTTCTTTAGCCCTACAACTCTCCCACACCTACCCGTTCATTAAATTTTGGCCTCTTGTGCATCCTGAATTTCAATAGCTGGATCATTGACTACTTTGCCCAGAGCTCTAGAAATCTCTTCATCTCTAACTCTTATCTTTTCAGATATTCCATAAAGCCTACCTCTTAAACCAAGCTGCTCTAAAATCTATTATGTATCTCTATGTCTATTTTTAAAATAATGCTTGTAAGAAATGTCCAGTGCTTTTGATAATACGCTATCTAAATACAAATTATTTTACTGAATTTCTTCAGAATTTCCTCTTGAAAACTGAGATTTTGTTCTCTTTAAACTACTGGTTATTTTGTATGTAAAACCAGTAGTGCCAGCTTCTTTCCTCAGGGCAGAATCACTGTTCTAAAAATATTTAATTTAACATAAATGCCTGCCTCTTGTTGGACAACCAGTTTCCCACTTTTTGAGGAGGCTATCTCCAATTCAACAGCTTTAATTTTAGCTGGCAATCATTTCTGAAGGTGATTATGAAATTGCTTCTGAAGAACAATGTGTGTGACATCCAGTGATGCTAAATGACTATCAAAAAACTGTCAGCTTAGGTTAACAAATCCACGCCGACTCACTTAAACTGTGGGGAGTTAGGTGGATGATCAACTGGACAGTTAGCAGTAGGTTCTGATGCATCATCAACCAGACCTTTGCTGGATGTTGCACTGTACGTAAATGAACGATGTATATGTGTGATGTGAGATCTGTCTGTCTGTCTGTCTGTCTGTCTGTCTGTCTGTCTGTCTGTCTGTCTGTCTGTCTGTCTGTCTGTCTGTCTGTCTGTCTGTCTGTCTGTCTGTGTCTGTCTGTCTGTCTGTCTGTCTGTCTGTCTGTCTGTCTGTCTGTCTGTCTGTCTGTCTGTCTGTCTGTCTGTCTGTCTGTCTGTCTGTCTGTCGTGTCGACCCAAAGCATCCCTTTTCTCCAGAGATGCTGCCTGACCCATTGAGTTACTCCAGCTTTTTGTGTCTGTCCAGCATCTGCAGTTCCTCCTTGCACCAGCATCTGCAGTTCCTCCTTGCACCATCTATCTATTTGTGTGTGTGTGTGTGTGTGTGTATGTGTGTGTGTGTGTGTGTGTGTGTGTGTATGTGTGTGTGTGTGTGTGTGTGTGTGTGTGTGTGTGTGTGTGTGTGTGTGTGTGTGTGTGTGTATCCATGTACATGCGCCCAAGCACAATTAAATCCAATGATTAAATACACCAGTTGCTCATCCCCTAGCAGCTCTCCATGTTACTTTGTGTTTCCCTATATACGCTACAATGTCCAAGTAGAAATAAGGAAACCTTGCCCAGGCACATACATAATGAATTGGCGAAGAGATCAGAAGACCAATAAAAGAAAAGGAGATAATAGGGTAATAGAAAATAAAAGCAAAGTCTCTGACTGCTTGAGAAGCTTGACTGAACAACTTGCAGAGTGAGTCTGGAAGCCTGTGACTAATTGCTTTAACTCCAACTTCATGGCTACTTTGCAGAACTTGGAGCACATGAGCAGCTTGTGAGCTTTTCATTTAAACAAATAATTCATGAAATGTTTTTAACGTAAAAATCATTGGAATCAATTGTCATCGTGAATCCGCGTCTGCACAAAATGATGCTACACAGGAGCGGGATGGTGGCACAGCAGATGATGTTCATGCTCCTGGCCTCTAGCCTCATCTCCAGTGTAGTCTATGTGAAGTTTGCATATTCTCTTTGCTAATGTGTGGGATTTCCCTGGGTGGTTTGGTTTCATCTTCCACCTTGAAGACATACCAGGCTTTAAGAATGTCAGGATGGAATTGATAACATTAAGAGAGAACAGGTTACAGAGAAGAAAAGGGAATACAACTGATGAGATTGTTCTGAGGGTTGCCTGGATTCAATGGGACAAATGACCTCCTTCTACGATGCAAGAAAATATGAGAAATGAAACACATGAGATACACAGGAAATTAACTTAACTGGGTTCTGAAAATATAATTTACATTGGCAAAGCTTTTCACACCATAGAAAGTAAAATATTCTGTTCACAGGTTTTGAAGGTTTCAAAGTTCTTTTATTGTCACTTGTACGAATTAAGGTACAGTGATATATAAATTACCATACAGCCGTATGAAAAAAACCCGACAAGAAGCACAAACACATAAAAGTGAACATAAACATCCACCACAGCAGATTCCCCACATTCCTCACTGTGATGGAAGGCAAAAAAAGTCCAATCTTCGTCCTCTTTATTTCTCCTGAAGTCGGGGCAGTCAAACCATCCATCGGGGCGATCAAAGCTCCCACAGCCGGTGGTGGAAGCCCCTGTGTCGGGACGATCGAAACTCCCACGTTGGGCCAATCGAAACTCCCGCATCGGGGCGGTCGAAACTCCCACGGCTTGGAGTTGCCGAAGTGGGTCTCTTTCCAGAGACCGTGGGCTCCGTGATGTTAGAGTCCACAATCACCCATGGTTGGAGCTCCGAGGTCAAACCCTGGTAAGGGATCGTGGGCTCCGCGATAGTAAAGTCCCATAGGCACCCGCGGTGGAGCTCTCAAAAGTCGGTCTCCAGCAAAGGCCGCCAACTCCTCGATGTGAGGCCGCAGTGCGGACGGAGATTTAAAAAAATTGCATCTCCGTCGAGGTAAGAGATTAGAAAAAGTTTCCCCCACCCCCCCCCCCCAACACCCACATAAAACAAGCTAAAGAACACTAAAAACATACATTTAACACATACTATTTTAACACAAAGAAGGAAAGGACAGACTGTTGGCGAGGCAGCCATTGCTGGCGCCACCCGGTGGTATTGTTCAGCAATATGATTCAAAAGTTACTGGATCATTTCAATGCTAATCTCTCAGGAATTGGAGACGATTTCAGTGAGCACATTATCGCATTGAAGGATCTGTCTGAGCATTGGAAATTTAACAGCTTCTTCCAATCTGTGGAATGTGATAGATTTAGTTTGTGGTTTAATTGCTGTGGGAATTCAATCGAGTTATTAAATACACTAAATTATACATTTCTGTGCAAAATAATCATGAATATGGAGATTTATTAAGGAATATTAAAGAATTTCATCCAATGCAAGGATCATAAATGGCTTCAGATAATGTGGAATTCTGGAATAAATGCCGGCAATGGTTGTGATCATGCATATACCAATTCTAAACAGCAAAAGGGGTATATTTTCTCAATATCCAAATGCAAAACCCAGGTAGTATGCTTAATGGTGTGGTTTCTTCACCAGAATGAAGTTATCACAAGTCTTCACCTGCTGTTGCCAATGTGAACAACAAAGAATTGGTCTGTACACATATTTACACCATGTACAGTAATGGCAGAAAGTAGAAGTCATCAGGCCAAAAATATGGTGAAATAGTCACGCATCAACATATGTGGCAAGATGTCAATCCACAAGATCCCGCATCAGGACTGAGTGGGAACAAGAAAGGTTTCCAGTATGTATCAGCACATAGGGGGATTGGATAGAGGTTGGTAGATGATAGGTGGAACCAAATAGGGAGGGAATGAAGGGCAGATGGTTCCATCTATCATCCATTAGTACCTGTCCGAACCCTTCGGACTCACCTGGTTCCATCTATCTATCATCACCCCCCCTCTCTATTTGATTCTTCCTATTACCTACCATCCTCTATCCTAACCTCTAATATACTGCTTCATACTGGCAATCTATCCTGTTCCCTCTCAGTCCTGATGCAGGGTCTCGAATTGTAATGTTGACTTAACCTTTTGCTTCTATAGAGACTGCTGAACTTGCTGAGTTATCCCAGAATTCTGTTTTTGTGATAGATTCCATCTTCTATGGTTTCTTTAGTCTCCAATGTTGGCAAGATTGGCTCAGGATATTGAAGCTAGACTGGAAAAGTGTGCATTCAACATAACTATTTCAAAATCATGCTTTTGGACATTATTGGTAAAAATGATCTATAAATGTTCCAAGATACCAAACTGGATATTTCAGGTTGCATTGCCCATGCCCAAACCAGGTACAAAATCAATCTCCTGTACTCTGAAAACACAAAGTGCTAGAGTGACAGCACATTAGGCAGCATCCCTGGAGAACATGGATAGGTGACGTTTCGGGTCAGGTCCTTTCTTTGGACTACAAAGGGTCTCACCCCAAAACATCACCTATCTATCTTCTCCAGTGATGCTGCCTGACCCACTGAGTTACTGCAGCACTTTGTGAATTTTGTAAACCAGCATCCGCAGTTCCTTGTTTCTACTGTGCTCTGAGACCTGAACTATATATACTGAAGAATCAGATGGAGGAAGAATTAGATGAATTAGATCAGAATGGAGTTCAAGTAACATCCAGCCAGAGTGCATCACGCAAATGAAGTAGTTCCCAGACAAAAAAACAAATGTTTGTGACAATTGAAAGGTAACATTGAAGAAGGTACAGCAAGTCTGAAAACCATGACCTCAGGTTCAAGAACAACTTCTTCCCTCCAACCAAACTAACAACTGTCTTGGTTGCACTACGACTTTGGACTATTTTGCACTAATATTGGGTTTTTAATTTATTGATTTTAAAAAATTGTTTATTATGTTATCTATTGTGTTTATAGACCTGTTATGCTGCTACAAGTAAGAGTTTCATTGTTTCATTTTCGGTAGAGTTGACAATTAAACCCTTTTGATTTGACTCTTGATTCTTCAGATTGAACCAGTCTATTGACAGAACACAATGTTTTTTTTGCCTACTCCATGAATTCATATGCAGTTTGACAGGAGCTGAAGCTTTTACCAAACTAAATCTGTCACATACATATGCTCAGCTGACTGTGGTTAAGGACAGTCAACAATACTTGACAATTAATAAATATAAGTTTATTTATTGACACACAAAATTAACAAGGTGCAAAATACTCACTGAAGATCGTTCAAACTGTCACAGGCAAGTACTACAAGGTATAGATTACTGTCTCTGCAATCAAGATGATGCGCCATTAGCGAGAAGTGCCAAAAGAGATAATTATCAAGTATGCGAAGTATTCAATTTGGCAAGCACAAAGGAAGCTCAAAACAACAAGTGTGCACTTATACAACAGAGATCGTTTATCTCAGGGTAAATGTAGATATCAATGGATTAAAACTAGTCTACAAAAAACAGTTACAAATGTAAGGAAATCTAAACTGCTTCACATAGAAACATAGAAAAATAGGTGCAGGAGTAGGCCATTCGGCCCTTCGAGCCAGCACCACCATTCAATATGATCATGGCTGATCATCTAAAATCAGTACCCCGTTCCTGCTTTTTGATAGAAACATAGAAACATAGAATGATAGGTGCAGGAGTTGGCTATTCGGCCCTTCGAGCCAGCACCGCCATTCAATATGATCATGGTTGATCATCTAAAATCAGTAGCTTTTTTCCCATATCCCTTGATTCCTTTAGCCCTAAAAGCTAAATCTAACTCTCTCTTGAAAACATCCAGTGAATTGGCCTCCACTCCTTTCTGTGGCAGAGAATTCCACTGATTCACAACTCTCTGGGTGAAGAAGTCTTTCCTCATCTCAGCCCTAAATAGCCTACTCCTTATTCTTAAACTGTGACCGCTGGTTCTGGACTCCCGCAACATCAGGACCATTTTTCCTGCATCTAGCCTGTCCAATCCTTTAAGAATGTTAAATGTTTCTATAAGATCCCCTCGCATCCTTCTAAATTCCAGTGAATACAAGCCCAGTCGACTCATTCTTTCATCATGGGTCAGTCCCGCCATCCCGGGAATTAACCTGGTGAACCTATATACTCCCTCAATAGCAATAATGTCATTCCTCAAATTAGGAGACCACAATTGCACACAATACTCCAGGTGTGGTCTCACCAGAGCCCTGTACAACTGCAGTAGGACCTCCTTGCTCCTAAACTCAAATCCTCTTGCAATGAAGGCCAACATGCCATTAGCTTTCGTCACTGCCTGCTGTACCTGCATGCTTACTTTCAGTGACTGATGTACAAGCGCAACCAGCTCTCGTTGAACCTCCCCTTTTCCTAATCTCGTTGAACCTCCCCTTTTCCTACCATTCAGATACTAATCTGCGTTCCTGTTCTTGTCCCCCAAGTGCATAACCTCACACTTATCCACATTATACTGCATCTGCCATGCATCAGCCCCCACACACCCAACCTATCCAAGTCACCCTACAGCCGCATAGCATCCTCAATGCAGCTCGCACTGCCACCCAGCTTTGTGTGATCTGCAAACTTGGAGATGTAACATTTAATTCCCTCGTCTAAATCGTTAATATGTATTGTAAACGCTGGGGTCCCAGCACTGAGCCTTGTGGCACCCCACTAGTTACTGCCTGCCATTCTGAAAAGGACCCGTTAATTCCCACTCTTTGCTTCCTGTCAGCCAACCAGTTCTCTATCCCTACCCCAGTCAATACCCTACCCCCAATACCATCGATATACTAAAACTCTCATTTGTTTGTTTGTTTGTTCCTGAACTACAGCCAAAACGGTACATGATAGCGCGACAATTTTAGGCCCATCTTATTCACTGTCGTCCCTTTGGTGCTCATGGAAGAAGTTTCATTGAAATCGGTGTTATACGTTTAAAGTTATTCACATTTTAAAGTTTAAATCTATCTCCTACGGAGGGAGGGGGAGGGAAAGAGTGAGGGGGAGGGAGAGAGGGACGGGGGAGGAGGAAGGATAAGGGGGGTTGAGGGGGATAGAGTTGGGGAGGGAAGGGGGGGAATGAGGAGGGGAGGGGGAGGGGAGGGGAGGGAGGGGGGGGGAGTGTTGCACCAATGCAAGAGAGGTTTTGGCCCAACGGGTCCATTTGGCCTAGTGTGCTCTAATTTTGCACACTAATCTCTTGTGTGTCAAAGGCTTTTTGAAAGTCCAGATACACCACATTCACCTTATCCATTCTACTTGTTACATCCTCAAAAAATTCCAGAAGATTAGTCAAGCATGATAACTCCATGCTGACTTTGACCGATCCTGTTTCTGCTTTCCAAAGGCGCTGCTATAACATCTTTAATAATCGTCACAAGCATCTTCCCCACTACTGATGTAAGGCTAACTGGCCTATAATTCCCCGTTTTCTCCTTCCATCCTTTCAAAGTGGTGTTACATCGGCTACCCTCTAGTCTAAAGGAACTGTTCCAGAGTCGAGAGAACATTGGAAAATGATCACCAATGCATCCACAATTTCTAGGGCCACTTCCTTGAGTACTCTGGGATGCAGACCATGGGGATTAATCTGCCTTCAGTCCCAATGGTTTACCTGACACCATTTCCTGACCTTAGGTCAATCTCAGGCTAGGTACAGCCTTTCTGTTTTCCATAGGGACAACTCTCTCTATGATCCCCTGATTTGTTCATTCTTCTCCACACATGCCTCCCTGTTCCCAGGCACTTTTCACTGCAACCACTAGGAGGTGCATCAACTCTTCCTGCACCTTTTCCCTCACCAACATACAGATACCTCATCAGCCCATCCACATACTGTACGGCAGAGATTCAACCTCCTCCAACCTTGTTTATTACATGTGGAATTCTGGATGTGGCCTCCTCGATATCAGTGAGACCTAGCACAGACTTGCTGCCTGCTTTGCTGAGTACCTGCGCTCTTTCCACAATGCCCATCTTAATTTCCTGATTGCGAGTCTTTTCAGCTCCCTTCCCCATTCTCACGCTGACTTGTTTGTCCTCAGCCTCCCACCAGACCGAACCAGCACCTCGTATTCCGCAGGGGTGGTCAACAACCCAAGAGCATCAACATTGAATTCACAAATTTCATTCCATATGATCCTGATCCCCTTGTTTTACCCATACACCATCTCCCCTGCCACTAGCTTCCTAGTTTCTTTCCTCCCTCTCACCTAGTTCCATCTGTTTATCACTCAAACCCATCTTAATTTCCTGATTGCGAGTCTTTTCAGCTCCCTTCCCCATTCTCACGCTGACTTGTTTGTCCTCAGCCTCCCACCAGACCGAACCAGCACCTCGTATTCCGCAGGTGAGACCGCACCTGGAGTACTGTGTGCAGTTTTGGTCTCCAAATTTGAGGAAGGATATTCTTGCTATGGAGGGCGTGCAGCGTAGGTTCACTAGGTTAATTCCCGGAATGGCGGGAATGTCGTATGTTGAAAGGCTGGAGCGATTGGGCTTGTATACACTGGAATTTAGAAGGATGAGGGGGGATCTTATTGAAACATATAAGATAATTAGGGGATTGGACACATTAGAGGCAGGAAACATGTTCCCAATGTTGGGGGAGTCCAGAACAAGGGGCCACAGTTTAAGAATAAGGGGTAGGCCATTTAGAACGGAGATGAGGAAGAACTTTTTCAGTCAGAGAGTGGTGAAGGTGTGGAATTCTCTGCCTCAGAAGGCAGTGGAGGCCAGTTCGTTGGATGCTTTCAAGAGAGAGCTGGATAGAGCTCTTAAGGATAGCGGAGTGAGGGGGTATGGGGAGAAGGCAGGAACGGGGTACTGATTGAGAGTGATCAGCCATGATCGCATTGAATGGCGGTGCTGGCTCGAAGGGCTGAATGGCCTACTCCTGCACCTATTGTCTATTGTCTATTGTCTATAAACCACATGGTTCCCTCCCTCTTCATCGTTCCATTTTGCCCATCATCCCTTCCCTATCTGTTTCCATTCAACACCATCCTATATTATCAGACTCCAGTATCTGCAGCCCTTTGCTGTCTTCATTAGTCATCCCTCAGTGCGGCTATCTCTACCTCTTCCCCTCACCTGGCTCCATCTGCCTATCAACCTCCCCTCACCTGCAGTCACTCGTTGGTTGCCAACTCCTATCCCTTCACTTCCCTTTACCTCTTTAAAATGGCCATCTCTCCTCCACACCCTGACTCAAAAAGTCAACTAATCCTTTGCCTACACAGCTTCCGTCTGGCCCACTAAATTCCTCCACTAACATTTGCAGTCTCTCGTCTCCACAAATTATCTGTCAGGCCACCCTGTCTGCCATCACATGCCCATCTTTGGAAATCTGCAGTTCCCACACTGGTTCCACTTGCCACCGAAGAATCCACAAAATTCCGGAGTGGAAGTAAGTCAACTAAGACCTAGGGGACTGTCTAGAATGAAGATCATACCTCATGAACATTGAAGTCTCATGTGCTGCTTTGAATTATAATTTAGGAATTTAATCAGTCACATAAAATCATGTTTACAACACACCAGCCAAACAATGCTTTGACTCAGAAAGAAGTATTCTTTCAGAGGTTATGGGGAGAAGGCTTGAGAATGGGGTTATGAGGGAGAGATAGATCAGCCATGATTGAATGGCGGAGTAGGCTTGATGGGCCGAATGGCCTAATTCTGCACCTATCACTTATGAAGTTATGTACTTATAAGTATTAAAATTATCTCCAGTTTCAATTGGGCTGATCTATTCCTTTATTCATTGACTATAAGTATAATAATTGGTTATGAAGGCTTAAGTTTAAAATATTGACCTTTGCAAGTATTCATTCTAATTCAATATCTCTTAATTGGATATTATTACAGGATTGTTTTAGAAAAGTTCCAAACTGAATTTTATTGCAGATACAATGTCAAGGACTTATGAAGCATAACTAAAGATGATTATCATATTGACGTATCTGGGATGGAAAGGTTTAGATTCAATTATTGAGGGGTGTGTAGACATAAGAAGGTCAGGGATGGAACAGCGCTTGCAGTAGGGAGTCATTCATTGTTGAGAGATGGTGGGGACAAGGATTAAGGCAAATCATTTACCTCTCAGGCTAGCATTTTGCCCCAGTGCCAACCTGACATGGTCACACTATCCCTGGAATGCCTAAACACAATCTTGGGATAATGGTGTCCAAATTTCCTCACAATGCTCCTAAAGGAATCTTTCAGAGGGAATAATGTCAGCCTATGCACCCTAATGTGGAAATCTCATTAAGGTAACTTCAGAAACTGCATGTTTGCATTTTCCCAGCGATGCAAAATGACCTGAAAATATTATCATGCTTTACTCCAGAAAAAAAAGATGAAGATTCAATTTCACAATGTGAATTAAAAAGTTACGCAACTGAATTACTAGGTTGTTTTGCCTTCTCTATTTGAATAGAGATATTTTTTAAAGTGGAGATATACTTAGTCAAGGTCAGAAATTCAGTGTCAGATCTTCAAGGAGAAAGGTGTTAGAACACAATACGACCAATGTCAGAGAGAGGAGGAAGAGAAGAGTATAGAAATTGGGAGGTCATGTTGCAGTTGTATAAGATGGTGGTGAGACGCATTTGGAGTATGGTGTTCAGTTCTGGGCACCATGTTATAGGAAAGATATTGGCATGCTTCAAAGGGTTCAGAAAGGTTTTACGAGGGTGTTGCCAGGACTAGAGGGTGTGAGCTCTAGGGAGAGGTTGAGTAGGCTGGGTCTCTATTCCATGGAGCGCATGTGGATGAGAGGTGATCTTATAGAGGTTTACAAAATCATGAATGGAATAGATCGGGTAAATGCACAGAGTCTTTTGCCCAGAGTAGGGGAATCGAGGACCAGAGACATAGGTTCAAGTTGACAGGGAAAAGATTTAATAGAAATCCGAGGGGTAACTTTTTCACACAAAGGGTGGTGGGTGTATGGAACAAGCTGCCAGAGGAAGTAGCTGAGACTGGGACTATTCCATCATTTAAGAAAAAGTTAAACAGCTACATGGATAGAACAGGATTGGAGGGATATGGACCAAGCGCAGACAAGTGGGACTAGTGTAGTTGGGACATTGTTGGCCGGTGTGGGCGAGTTGGGCCAAAGGGCCTGTTTCCACACTGTATCACTCTGTGACTCAATGACTCTATGACTGGAATTGAATTGGACTTTGTTCACTTGTGTTAAAGGCACAATATAGTGGCAGCTGTAAACCAGTGACTGGACTACTACTTTGCATGCATATCATGAGCGGCTGAAAATGAATTTCTATCCCATTGAGTTTAAATTGAAGTTATTCCACTCATACTGAGAACTGTAACAAATGCATTATATTGTTTGATTATGCAAAGAGAAGTAGCACTGGTTGAAATAAGCCCTGTTACCAATGTCCTACACTTGCAGTAAGTTCCATTTATCACTTACATTCCCTCTTGGTTCCTCTATTTTCCACATATAGTTTTCAATTGCTTCACCTCCAAATTGCAACTCCAAAAAAAACATGTTCTTCCAACTTCTGCCACAGTGGAGGCCAATTCACTGGATGATTCCAATAGAGAGTTAGATTTAGCTCTTAGGGCTAACAGAATCAAGGTATTATGGGGAAAAAGTAGGAACGGGGTACTGATTTTGGATGATCAGCCATAATCATATTAAATGGCGGTGCTGGCTCAAAGGGCCGAATGGCCTACTCCTGCATCTATTTTCTATGTTTCTATGTTAACTCTGCTCTTCTGCACATTCCCCACCCTTCTCACTCCCTGACTGGGAATTGTATCTACAACTTCTATGTATTACACCCAACGTATTTGCTTCATACACTCCCCTTCCCTCTAACTCCTAATATTTCCTCTGAAGCTTTTTTCAAACCCGTCCCATACTTCCTCTTAAAATCGCTTTGATCTTCATGACCGTTTTAATTTCATAATATTGTAAAATGCACAAGCATATCTTTCAATGTTCTAATCATATCATCAAGATTAATTGTTATTTTACTTTTATCTGGAAGAAGGTATATGGTATGCTTGCCTTCATCGGTGTATAGGAGTATATTGGCAGTACAGTGGTGCAGCGGTAGAGTTGCTGCCTTACAGTGCCAGAGACCCAGGTACAATCCTGACTATGGGTACTGTCTGTATGGAGTTTGTACGTCCTCCCCCATGACTGCGTGGGTTTTCTCCAGCTGCTCAGGTTTCTCCCACATTCCAAAGACGTACAGGTTTTAGGTTAATTGGCTTCGGTAAAATTTGTAAATTGTTACTAACATGTAGGATAGTGTACGGGAATCACAGGTCAGTACGGACTCAGTGGGCCGAAGGGCCTGTTTCGGCGCTATATCTCTAAACTAAACTAAGGAATCATGTAGTCATGGTGCAGCCCTATAAGACGTCGGTTAGGTCGTTCTTGGAGTATTGGATGCAATTCTGATAATCGCATTACAGATGTGGAGGCTTTGGAGGTGTAGAAGATGCTTACCGGAATGCTTTCTGGATTAATGGGTACCAGCTAAGGAGACTTTGGATAAATGTGGATTGTTTTCTCTGGAATGTCAGAAGTTGAAGCAAGAGCTGCAGTGTTGCCTGACTGGTGCCCAGGTTCGGGACATCTCGTCTGACCCACAGAGGAACTTGGAGTGGGAGGGGAAAGATCCAGTCGGCTTGGTCGATGTGGTTGAAGTAGCTAGAACACGGAAATAGGTTTTGCGAAGAGAATTTGAACAGCTGGGCACGAAGTTGAAAAGCAGAACCATAAAGAAAATAATCTTTGCAAATTGGCTCAGGGTTGAGAAGATTAAGGAGTTGAATCCACGGCTCAAAGATTGGTGTGGAAGAAGTGGATTTGTATTTGTGATCTGTTTGCACCAGTACTGGGGAAGGAGGGAGTTGTTCCGGTGGACTCCATTTGAGCCTGGCTGGGACCAGGATACTGGCAAAATGCATAACCAGGGCCATAGATAGGGCTATAAACTAAATAGTGAGGGGAGGGGGTGGGGTGGGGTCAACAAATTAGAAATATATGGATGAAGTTAAAGGGAAGGAGAGTACAGGAGAGGTTAAGGAAATCTCAAGAAGTAATAGGACAGTAAGTTTAAGAAGGGATAAGAGACTAAGGTCAGGTAAAGTCAGGATGGATGTGAGAAGATGGCTGGTGAATACCAAATTAAAGGTGTTATATTTGAATGCACGTGGTATACGGAACAAAGTGGCTGAGCTCCTAGCGTAGTTAGAAATTGGTAGGTACGACATTGTGGGCCTTTTTTGAGATGCGGCTGAGCTGAATATCCAAGGTTACGCATCCTATCGAAAAGACAGATAGGTGGGCAGAGGGAGTGAGGGAGTTCTGGTAAGGAATGAAATTCAGTCCTTAGAAAGGGATGACATAGGATCATAAGATGTAGAATCCTCGTGGGTAGAGCTGAGAAACTGCAAGGGTAGAAAGACCCTGATGGGAGCTATTCACAGGCCTCCAAACAGTAACCAGAAAGTAGGGTACAAATTACATCAGGAGATACAATCGGCATGTGGGAAAGGCAATGTTACAATGGTCCTGGAGGATTTCAATATGGAGGTGAACTGGGAAAATCAGATTGGACCCCAAGAAAGGGAATTTGTAGTGCCTACGGGATGGTTTCTTAAAGCAACCTGTAGTTGAGCCTACCAGAGAAAAGGCAATTCTGGGTTTGGTATTGTGTATTGAACTGGATATGATTAGGAATTTGCAATTTGAGAGGGAGAATATAAACTCGGATATGTCCGTATTTCTGTTGAGCAATGGTGACTTCAGAGGCATGAGGGAGGAGCTAGCTAAAGTTGATTGGAAAGAGACCCTCGTAGAAATGACGGTGGAACAGCAAAGGCAGGAATTTCTGCGAACAATTCGGAAGACACACAATCTTTTTCTTCCAGAGGAAGAAAGATTCTAATGGGGTACTGAGGCAACCATGGTTGACAAAGGAAGTCAAGGATAGCATAAAACTAAAACAGAAGGCACATTACATTGCAAAGATTAGTGGGAAGCTGGAGGATTGGGAAGCTTTTAAAAAACAACAGAAGGTAACTAAATGGGGAGGGAATTCAGAAATCAGAGGTGCAAAGGGACTTGGGTGTCCTGGTGCAGGATTCCCAAAAAGTAAATTTGCAAGTCGAATCAGTGGGAAGGAAGGCAAATGCAATTCTAGTATTTAGCTCGATAGGGCTGGAATACAAAAACAGGGATGTAATGCTGAGTCTTTAAAATGCACTGGTCAGACTGCATTTGGAGTATTGTGAGCAGTTTTGGGCCCCATATATGAGGAATGATGTGCTGGCATTGGAGAGAGTCCAGAGGATGTTTACAAGAATGATCCCAGGAATGATTGGATTAAAATATAATGAGCCTTTGAAGGCACATGGTCTGTACTTGCTGGAATTTAGAAGGATGAGGGGGGACCTCATTGAAACTTACCGAATAGTGAGGAGCCTGGATAGAGTTAAAGTTGAGAGGATGTTACCACTAGTGGGAGAGACTAGGACCAGAGGCCTCAGATTAAACGGATGCACCTTTAGAAAGAAGATGAGAAGGAATTTCTTTGGTCAGAGGGTGGTGAATCTGTGGAATTCATTGCCACAGACAGCCGTGGAGGCCAAATCAATTCAGATTCTTGACCAATATGGGTGTCAGGGGTTATGGGGTGAAGTCAGGAGAATGGCATTGAGAAAAAAAGATAGATCAGCCATGATTGAATGGCAGAGTAGACTTGATAGATCGAATGGCCTAATTCTGCTCCTAGAACTTATGAACATATGAAGTATATAAAATTATGAGAGGCACAGATAAGGTAGAGAGTCAGAACCTTTTTCCCCAGGAAGGAAATGTCAAAAACTAAAGGGCCTAGCTTTTAGATGAGGGGGGCAAAGATTAAAAGAGATGTGTGGGGCAAGTATTTTTATATAGAGAGTGGTGGGTGTCTGGAACGCGTTGCGAGGATTAGTCGTGGAAGCAGATACATTAGTAGCATTTAAAAGGGGTTAGGATAGACCGTGGATCAGCAGGGAATTGAGATGCATGAATCACATATAGGCTGAGGATATTAGTTTAACCTGGCATCATATTCGGCATGGATATTGTGGGCTGAAGGGCCTGTTCCTGAGCTATACTTTTCTATGTGTAGGAAAGAACTGCAGATGCTTTTTTAAATCAATGGTAGACAAAAAAATGCTGGAGTAACTCAGTGGGACAAGCAGCATCTCTGGAGAGAAGGAATGGGTAACATTTCGGGTCGAGACCCTTCTTCGGTCTGACCCGAAACATCATCCATTCCTTCTCTCCAGAGATGCTGCCTGTCCCGCTGAGTTACTCCAGCATTTTGTGTCTACCTACACTGTTCTATGTTCAATGTAATGCTGATTTTAAATTACAGTGCATGCTTAACATGTAAGGCAGTTCATAACACTTATCTGAAAGTATATTAGGAAATTGCTGCTATATATATTGATATACTCAGCAAATGATAGTCCATTTCCTGTCTAATCCCATTGTTGTCCATTCCCTTGTAATGCAAAAATTACTATCCATTTGAATAGGGAATTTGAAAGATTCACCACTCTCTGAGAAAAGACGTTACTCTGGTTTAACTCGTTAACCCTTTATCCCAAGACTTTGCTCATACATCCACTCTGTCAATCTTATATTTTCAATCATATCATCTTTCATTCTTAATAATGTTGGATTGTATAGACCTCATAGCCAACAAAAGTCAAGAAAATGTAAAATCAGTCCCAGCATCAGTTAGGATGCATTGTGTGTTATATGAATAGGGCAGTGACTAGGACTTTTAGTTTAATTAGGCCTCTGGTAGTAACTATAATTAACCACAATCTTACAGAGATTAAAAAGAATGTAACGGCCAGTGATAATAAAGATGCAGATGAGGGTTTCAGTAGTAGAATAAATGAGGCAGGGGTGAAGTTTGGCCAAAATGGCAAAAGGCAGTCGTTGTCATAGTGCAGATATGTGGTGCAAAGCTAATTTCCTATCAAGTCAGATGCAACAATCCAGTGGAACCTGGTGTAAGTTAATGGTATTTTGATCAGGTTGAACTTGAAATTAACATATTATTGAACAATTCTTTGAAATTCAAATTGTCACTCCTGGGATTGTCAATATAGCCAAATTAATCACTCAACCTTCATGCATTAGATAATAGCAAATATCTTCAAAGCAATAGATCTCGACTCTCTAATAAGATTTCATTTAAATTTATTCATATTTATTCATATATTTTGTTGCCTGCAATTCCATCAGGTTTCAAGCAAATTGTCTCAACCATATACCTTTCTGTCAAATGGAAATTAATTTTTCATCCCATAATTGTACTTGGTGTTTTGTTCAAGTTGGGTGCTGTGGTGATATTAACAAAACACGCCTTCATACTCACATTACCTTGAGCCAAATGTATTATTGAAATAAAACTGCCACTCAGCATTTTACTGAAATAATTTTGGAATAATGGAAATCAGAAACAGTTATACATCAATTATATGTAGAATACTGCTTCATTTTAAAGAAAAAAACTGTATAACGAGTTACATAAAAACTGATGTCTCACATCAAACACCAATATAACATTGTGGTCAGTCTGAAGAGGGGTCTCGACCCAAAACATTACCCATTCCTTCTCTCCAGAGATGCTGCCTGTCCCGCTGAGTTACTCCAGCATTTTGTGTCTACCTTCGATTTAAACCAGCATCTGCAGTTCTTTCCTGCACATTGTGATTTGAAACCTCATTTGAACCTTTGCTTTAAAAGTATTAATTGCAATCACTCCTGGATATCCATGAGTCTCAAGATGATAACCAATTATGAGATATCACAGTGCTGTATTTTTCACTATTTCGCAGATGAAATCAATGTTTCCTAATTATCAGTTTTGGCCCATTTCATCTCACACTGGAAATTCCCACTAACGGACACGGATTACTCTTGCTCTTCTGCTGTGAATTCTGTATCAGGGAGAGAGTCATAAAGTCATAAAGCACACAAACAGGCTATTCGGCCCATGTGTCCATGCTGACCAAGATGCCCCATGTAAGCTCATCTCATTTGCAGAAGTGTGGTTCAAATTGAATTTAGTAGAACATCCAGATTTGTAGGCAGTGCCTAATCCAGTTGGGCTGTATCTTGATTCAGTATAAAAAAAACTATTGAGGACAAAATGCAAATGCTTCTGGTTGTAATGTGTAACATTTTAAAAATTACTTTCTTTCTTTTGCCCGTATGGTTAATGTTGGCCGAATTATTACAAGCTAAATAAGTGAAAACACCACCCCAATTCAGTGTGAATGGGCGATCGATGTTCAGTGAGGACCCAGTGGGCTAGAGGGCCTGTTTCCATGCTGTATCTTTCAATTCAATTCAATTCTATCTTCCCCAATGGTTTATAAGTGGTGATGATGAAAAAAATATTTATGGTTCTTCAGTATCAGATTTCATTTTGCTTTGGCAATAATGTGAATAATTGTTCGTAAAGTCTCTGTGAAATTCGGTGTTCCTCTCCAACATTGTGTGAGGGAGCACTGGAATTAATTGTGACTAACGCATTATTTATGAAAATAAGTTAACAAACATGTTTCTCCCTTGCTTTTTTGCACTAATCTCCAGATCACACAATAGCAATCAAACAGCTTGGAGATGAACAGCTCCTACAGAAGTAACAAGGTGGATCTACTCATATACCCACCTACAAAATAATTTGACAGCTGCATTAGTAGATATTACTCACAATTACGATAAATAGATATCTTTAAAGAACTGTAAATAAATGCTATACATCCGCAGGGGTTTTAATAAAATCATCTCTCATCAGATCAATGAGCCTGAATCAACAATTGGCAATGTAAGCACTTTTATAAACTAGAGTGTGTTGTAAATGGCAGCCTGTGACACTAATAGAATCAAAACAAGCTATAACTAACTCAATGATAAATTGGCCACTGGTTCATTAACCATCATGGTGCTGAGGCAAATTAACTTTAGTTTTTAACACAGTTGTTAAGTAGAAAGCAAGGTTTTCAAATGGAAAAGATACAACAGCTGCCATAATAACTTGTCAGGAAATAGAGTCAATAAAATTGTTAAACTGCTCCAGCCGAATACATCAGGAGGGACTTGAGGGAAAGCCTTCTTCAGCATCAACCAATCTTTACCATCCACAACCCCATCCTTCTCCCCCACTTCCTTGTTAGTAAGCAGGTCTTTGTTTTTTGGAAAGGGTGCTGTAGAAATTACCAGATCAAAATAGAGGTCTCAGCAATGATTTTGTGTGGAACACCTCTAGCCATGGCCCGCCAGTCAAAGAATTCCCATCTCCCCCACTGCTCTCTGTCTTCTACAGCCATTTTGAATCCATACTATCAAGTCACCGTGGATCTTATGCATCTTAATCAGATTTTATCTTCCCGAATGGTTTATAAGCAGTAATGTTGAAAAAAAGAATTATGTTCTCCAGTACCAGATTTCATTTCGCTCTGGCAATAATCTGAACATCTCTGCATTTTTGTAAAGTCATTGTGAAACTTGGTGTTTCTCTCCAACTTTGTGTGAGGAAGCACTGGAATTCATTGTGACCAATACCTATTATTTATAGAGATAAGTCAACAAACATTACTCCAATCTCCAGATCGGGCAATGACATCTGAAGCTGGAGACGGGGACATTTTTCTGTGCCAGTCCCCCGATTAGACAGAAGAAAATCATAGTCTAGATGATTGCTTTCTAAAACCACTTACTGTTTTTAAAGATATATGGATGGGTTTGGGCTTGGTTGTGATATTGCATGTTGCAATATTGCATGTGTAGAATAATAATCCAGTTCTGCTCCACTTGTATTATCAATGAACAACACAGCAGATCCTTACAATTTTGAGATTCAGTTTAGTTGCTGAATGATGGGACAAAATATTCAATGACATATGTTTATCATTCAGGTAGCAGTGAATGCTCATTACAAGCTAGACGCGAGCTGCTGTTCATACTTTAGACTTTATACTTTAGAGATACAGCGCGGAAACAGGAAACAGGATACAGCGCTGAAAATTCGATCCACCGAGTCCACGGCCGACCAGCGATCACCCCATACACTAACACTATCCTACACACTAGGGACAATTTTACAACTTACTGAAGCCAATTAATCTACAAACATGTGTAAGAAGGAACTGCAGAGGCTGGTTTAAACCGAAGATAGAAACAAAAAGCTGGAGTAACTCAGCGGGACAGGCAGCATCTCTGGAGAGAAGGAATGGGTGACCCGAAACGTCACCCATTCCTTCTCTCGAGAGATGCTGCCTGTCTCGCTTAGTTACACCAGCTTTTTGTGTTAACCTACAAATATGTACGTCTTTGGAATGTGGGAGGAAACCGAAGCCCTGGAGAGAAACCATGCAGTAAGGGAGAATGTACAAACTCTGTCCAGACAGCACCTGTAGTCCGGATTAAACCCGAGTCTCGTGCCCTATAAGCTAGCAACACTACCACTGCACCACTGTTAGGCAAAAAGGAAATATCTAGGACAAGAGAAGATATTAGACAGGAGACCCTAGACATATACAAGTAAGTGCTTTAGTGCGTGTTAATTGCCTTTCAACCTATGCAAACCTGAGTAAAGCTGTACTTTGCCATTGAGGCATACTAACTCCATGTGCATCCAAACTAATTGATGTTTAATGGGCAAAATTAATAAATGATGAGGCCACACTTAACATAACAGTGGACAGTTTTGATCTTCATATTGGTACAGGGAGCCAAAAGATGCGAACAAGATTTACAAGACTAATTCATGAATTGAGAGGATATGCTTATCAAGAAAATCTTTACAGGCTACGTGCCTTTTCACCAGCAAAAGGAAGACTGCGGGGTCACCTTTATGAACTTAGTAAGTGGTTTTAAGAGTCTGCACATGTATACATCTTTCCACTTGTCAGATTATTAAGTTACATAATAATGTAATATTTAAGCAATTATAATTGTCACCAACAAATGTAGAAATAACAATAGATCCATTAGTTTGTTTAGTTTATCCCTGACTTTGCAGCATGAAAGCATGAAAGCATTAGTTTTTTCCAGCTATAAACAATGCAGATTCCACTTGAACTTTGGTTTATTACACATTGACAGACAGAAATCTCCAAGGAAACTGAACTACCTTGTTGGTTTAACCAAACAAGGATATGGAAAACAGAACTTAAATAAAAAGCTTTACTTTCCTAGCTAATTGTATTTGTGTGTTGACTTCAATAGAACCAAATTTCAGAAGCACATTCTGATGCCCATGCAGCATTATACAACCTTACACGGCATAATATGAGGTACTACTTCACTTCAGAGACTTCCTTTTCAACCAGCATAGAAAAACACCAATAACCCACTCTCTTGATTATTTGGAACTCCCGATGGTACAGTATCTTTCACTCACCAGGTGATGTTTCCCATGCTCCCTTTAAACTAACTAGGGCCCCTTTTTTCTCCACTGCTTTTAAACAGATTAATTTGAGAATGTTATCCTATCGTAACATCTAAAACAAAGTGAATAAAAAATGGGTATTAATGGCTATGACAGGTATTAATCGAGAATATCTGCCATTTTAGCTCCATCACAAAGGTGCCTGATCAATAGTTTTACTGTAGATTTTCCCTCCTTCAGTGATATACACAATCAATACTTCCTTCAACTGAAGTCAAATCTAATTTTTATGGAAAATGGAGTGGAATATTCAACACTGCATGCCACAAGATCTATTATGTGACTAGTATATGGTTAGCCTGTGTGTTCTGCATAACTGGGACATTATGTTACAGGTGTTCAAGATGTTGTGAGGCCGCATTTGGAGAATTGGTGTTTAGTTTTGGTCACCCTGCTGTAGGAAGGATGTCATTAATCTGGAAAGAGTGCAGAGAAGATTTACAAGGATGTTGCCAGCACTCAAGGGCCAGAGCTGAAGGGAGAGTTTGGGCAGGCTAAAACTATTCTTTGGAACGCAAATGTCTAAAGGGAGATCATATAGAGGTGTATACAATCATGAGGGGAATTGATAGGGTGAATGCAGTCTTTGACCAAGGGTGGGAAATCATGAACCAGAGGATACAGATTTAAAGTGAGAGGGGAAAGATTTGATATGAACCTAGTGTAAGAAGATAACTGCAGATGCTGGTACAAATCGAAGGTATTTATTCACAAAATGCTGGAGTAACTCAGCAGGTCAGGCAGCATCTCGGGAGAGAAGGAATGGGTGACGTTTCGGGTCGAGACCCTTCTTCAGACTGAAGAAGGGTCTCGACCCGAAACGTCACCCATTCCTTCTCTCCCGAGATGCTGCCTGACCTGCTGAGTTACTCCAGCATGTTGTGAATAAATACCTTTGATATGAACCTGACAGGCAAGGGTGGAGGGTAAATGGAACGAGCTGCAAGAGGAACTGGTTGAAGCAGGTACAATAATCTATATATTAAAACTTTTGTTTGTTTGTTTGTTCGCTCCTGAACTGCAACCAAAACGGTACATGATAGCGCAATAATTTTAGGGCCACCTTACTCATCGTCGTCCCTTTGGTGCTAATGGAAGAAGTTTCATTGAAATTGGTGTTATATTTTTAGTTATTCACATTTTAAAGGTTAAATCTATCTCCTAGGGAGGGAGGGGGAGGCGGGTGGAGGAAGGGGGAGGGAAGGAGGGGGAGGATAAGGGGGGTTGAGGGGGATGGAGTGGGGGGGAGGGGAAGGTGGGGAGGGGAAGGGGAGAGGGGGGAGGGAGGGGGGAGGGGCAGGGGCAGGGGGAGGGAAGGAGGGGAGGAGGGAGGGAGGATGGGGGGTGAGGGGGGGAGGGGGGAGAGGGGAGGGGGAGGAGAGGGGAGGAAGAGGGGAGGGGGAGGAGGGGAGGAGAGGGTGCTGCACCAATGCAGGAGAGGTTTGGGCCCCATGGGTTCACTTGGTCTATAACATTTAAAAGACACTTGGACAGGTACAGAGATAGTAAAGGTTTAGAGGGATATGGGGCAAATGCGGGCAAATGTTTAGATGGGGCGTCTTGGTCAGCATGGACGAGTTGGACTGAAGGGCCTGTTTCCCTGTGGAAATGACTCCATGGTTCCACCTGGCACATCTGTGGCACGAAGAGTTACAAATTTATTTTCATGTTTTATATAAAGCCAAATACAAATCAAATCTTTCCTAACAAATTTTCATTCACCTCACAGATTCAGGGTTATTGCAGTCTCAGCCCTCAGGCTTATTCAAAGCAGCAGTGGTTTCATGGTATGTTGCCTATAGTTTTACCTTCTGGAATGTTACATTCTCACTTTCATATATCCTTGTACATCTTACTGCAACCTTTCCTGATGCACACTGCCAATTTTCAATGGAAATATTAAATTCACTGGTGTAGTGTTTTGGGAGGTCATTCAATTATTACCATGTTGTCCATCCTTGATAACATTGTTTGAAGCAACAATGATACTCTATTTAAAAAGTACATTTATTAATGAGTGAATTCATTGGTGCTATTTATGGATAACTTTCAAAAACTATTATCATAATGATGGCAACCATCACGTGGCAAGTAGAAAATATGAAAAGACATGAAATTAGATGCTCACTTCCTAAGATGTGACGTGGCTGTTGGGGGCATGCAGTGCTCATGCCTAAAACTGCCCCTTGCAAACAAATCTCCTCCAAACTACCCAACAGTACCACAACTTTAAAAACTCCGACCCCGATGGGCAGTCAAGGTAGGGATACAGACAGCACCCGTAGTCAGAATCGAACCCAGGTCTCTGGCGCTGTAAGGCAGCAACGCTGCCACTGCGCCACCGTGCCGCCCTAGTTACAAGTCATAAATGGACACTCACACTCCAAATAAACGAGCGAGTTTGACAGGCCAGCAGAATGGGTGGGGCTGAATTTGCCTGTTGCTGCAGGGTTGCAAGCATCTTCTGTCAGGTGGCAACAGGGCATTTCTGTGTGCCTTCTCTTCTGCCCCCTCTCCACCCCTGACCCCCACAGTCTCAGCCACAACAACTGGGGGGTGGGTCGAGTCAAGCAGAGTTGGGAGCGCTAAGCACACTCATTCACTCACTCACTGAGTCAGTGAGGCCGGCTGGCAAATCCAAGGCGTAGCTATGGGCACTCGCATTTGCTCCAGCTATGCCTGCCTATTTGTAGGGTACGTCAAACAATCACTGTTCCATGCGTACACTGGCCCTATCCCCGAACTCTACCTCCGCTACATTGACGACTGCATCGGTGCTGCCTCCTCCACCCCTGCAGAACTCACTGACTTCATCAACTTCACAACTAATTTCCATCCTGCACTCAAATTCACTTGGACCATCTCCGACATCTCCCTACCATTTCTGGATCACACCATCTCCATCACAGGAGACAGACTACTGACTGACATTTACTACAAACCTACTGACTCCCATAACTATCTAGACTACACTTCTTCCCACCCTGCTTCCTGTAAAGACTCTATCCCCTACTCCCAATTCCTCCGTCTATGCCACATCTGCGCCCAGGATGAGGTTTTCCATACTAGATCATCGGAGATGTCCTCATTCTTTAGGAAACGGGGGTTCCCCTCTTCCATTATAGATGAGGCTCTCACTAGAGTCTCCTCGATATCCCGCAGCACCGCTCTTGCTCCCCCTCCCCCCATTTGCAACAAGGACAGAGACCCCGTTGTCCTTACCTTCCACACCATCAGCCAGTGTATACAACATATAATCCTCCAACACTTTCACCACCTCCAACGGGATCCCACTACTGGCACATCTTCCCATCTCCACCCCTTTCTGCTTTCCGCAGAGACCGTTCCCTCCGCAACTCCCTGGTCAACTCGTCCCTTCCCACCCAAACCTTTCCCCTGATTTCCCCTGCAACCGCAGGAGATGTAACATCTGTCCCTTTACCTTCCCCCTCGACTCCATCCAAGGACTCAATTAGTCTTATTAGGTGAGGCAGAGGTTCACTTGCACCTCCTCCAACCTCATCTACGGTATCCGCTGTTCCAGGTATCAACTTCTGTACATTGGCGAGACCAAGCGCAGGCTCGGCGATCGTTTCGCTGAACACCTTCGCTGAGTTCTCCTCAACTTACCTTATCTCCCGATTGCTCAGCATTTCAACTCCCCCTCCCACTCTGACCTTTCTCCTGGGCCTCCTCCATTGTCAGAGTGAGGCCCAGTGTAAATTGGAGGAACAGCACCTCATATTTTGCTTGGGTAGTTTACACCCCAGCGGTATGAACATTGACCTCTAACTTCAAATAGCCCTTGCTTTCCCTCTGTCTCCATCCCCTCCCCTTCCCAGTTCCCCCACCAGTCTTACTGTCTCCGTCTACATTCTATCTCTGTCCTGCCCACTCCCCTGACATCAGTTTGAAGAAAGGTCTTGACCCGAAACGGCACCCATTCCTTCTCTCCAGAGACGCTGCCTGTCCCGCTGAGTTACTCCAGCATTTTGTGTCCAGCAGGTGTCTCCTCTTCCTGGGGCTGGTCGCTCTCCCATCACAGCTGTTTCTGTGATCCTCTGCCACAAACTGCCTTTGTTCATTTCCTACTAATGAACAGTTGGGGGTTATAAACATATCTCAGGAACAGATCCTTGTCGTAACCTGGGGACTGCCTGCAGTTTAATATTTGTGGCTTTGGTGTGCTCATTGAACTTTTCTGTGGATGCCAGGATTTGGGTTTCAAGGATGTATTGCGCAATACGAACATTACCTCCCGTTAAAAACATGAAATCATTTTAATAAAATTGTAAACCACAAACCTGAATACAGAGCAATCTATCTTGATCTTTATCTTCTTGACAGTGAACTCATGTCAGTTACTTGTTATCTTTTGAAAATCCTGATCCTTATTATTATTCTGACTGATGGCTTCCTTCAGGCCTTTTAAACAACAGCAGAGCTTCTGTCCTGCAGAAGCATGTTTCGTTCTACAGCTACTATTTCTCCTATTTCATCTGCTAAAGATTCAAAGCTCTATTTGTAGCTCGAGGCTTGGCTTAAACAAATTGCATGACTGTCTGCATGGTAAATATATGTGTGTCTTCCTTACAAATGTTAGAAAGTGATTACTAAAACCATCCTTTGTCCCTCTTGTAACAATAAAATTGTGAGCATTTTGCAATTTTTGACTGGGAATCATTTGGTCTCTAATCACCCAAGGCTGAAAATTAGTCTTTGGACCCCATTGGCATAAACTGGGCTATTTTATCTTCAATCCTGTGCACTGGGCATGACTGGTATGTTCATGAATTTGTCCATGTGAGGGCAATGACAAAGAGCTTTCTTGAAATTTGCCAGAACCTATGACAAAGGGCCTTCCGAAATGTTGATAGGTGCAAAATTGAAGTAATGAAATTGTGGCATATTTTCAAGCAAGTCTTGGACTTGGGGCAAATTTCTTCATAGTGTGGTTCCCAAGCAATTGCTGCACCTTTCCTTCTCTGTTAAGATGTTGCACTTTTGTCAGGTTCTGACATGGAAACTCTCAAAAGTAGGTGGACTGCACTTCGTACGGTGGAAGGAGTGACTATTAAAGGAATGTTTGGGATAGCAGTCAATGGACAGTACATTCTGCAGAGGATACATACAAGATATGCAGGAATGAATCCAGGGATGAGAAATTTCAGCTGTACATTGGATGCTTGCTGTTCCAGGGACAATAAAGTGCGAGTGATTTGAGAGATGTGTATATAAATTTGACTGATTTATATAGGATAAGTGGAAGAAAGCTATCCATATTGGTAAATAGTTCAAGGACCAGAGAAATCAGATTTTAAATTTAATCCAAAAGATACCAAGAAGATATAAGGAAAAAATATTTTACTCAGAGAGTGGTTAGAATTTGGAACTCACTGCATGTATGATTGGTGGAAACAAATTCAATGAGTGCCCACAAACGGGATTTGGATAGAAAAATGATAGAGAATAATTTGCAGGCTTTTGTGGAAAAAGAGGAGTAGGTTGGGGAGTGGGATTGCTCTACGAGAACCAGGCACAGACTCAATGTCCAATTTGGTTTTTTTCAGTGCCGTAACATTTTATGATTTTAATAATAATAATAATAATGCATTACATTTATATAGCGCTTTTCATATACTCAAAGACGCTTTACAGAGATTTAGAGAACATAGGGAAATGAATAAATAGATAAATAAGTAAATAAGTAAACGAACAGAGAAAGGAGACAGAAGGTGAGGTGACCTTCAGTGGTTGAAGGCAGTACTGAACAGGTGAGACTTCAGTTGTCTTGTCCTGGATGATGTCAAGTACCAGAACTTTGACCCAGTGACAGTAAAATTACAATGACCTCTTTGTAAGTCAGGATGTTGAGTGACTTTGAGGGGAACTTGCAAAGGCTGGTACTCCTGCGAGGCTGGTACTCCCATTAGGTTTTTTACCTTGTTTATCCATGTGGAAGAGTTGGTGGGTTTAGCTGTATGGAATTATGTCAGTAAACTGGTGAGGTGTGAGGTGTTGCATTTGAGAAATCAAACCTGGGCAGGTCTTTCAGAGTGAACGATAGACCTCCTGGGGAGTGTTTGTAGAGAATTGGGATGCATGAGTATATCTACAAACTTACCTGAAAGTGACATTGCAGGTAGGTAGGGTGGTGAAGAAAACTTATGTACATTGGCTTTCATGAGTCAAGGAATTAAAAACAAAAGTTGGGACATCATGTTGCAGTTCTACAAGATGTTGGTGATTCTGCAATTGGAGTACGATCTTCAGTTCTGTTCACCCTGCTACAGGAAATATGCCATTAAGCTGAAAAGCGTGCAGAGAACATTTACAAAGATGTTTCCAGGACTAGGTGCATGAACTATTTAAAGAGATTGGGCAGGCTATAACTTTAATCCTTACAGCGCAGGAAACTGAGGGCTGATCTTCTCGAGGTGTGCAAAATCATGTGGGGGAGAGTTAGGGTTAATATGCAGTTTCTTTCTCAGGATAGGGGAATCAAGAACTGGAGAGTATAGATTTAAGATGAGAAGGAAAGGATTTAATAGGAACACAAAGACAACTTTTTCACACTATATGGAACGAGCTGAAAGCAGAGGTAGTTTAGACAGGTACAATAATAACATTTAAAAGACACTTGGACAGGTACATGGATAGGAAAGGTTTAGAGAGATATGGCCAAACGCAGCCAAATGGCATTAGCTTACATGGGGCATCTTAGTCGGCATAGACAAGTTGGAGCAAAAAGCCTGATTCCGTACTGTATGACTCTATGTCTAACTATTTTCTTGTCCCCAGTTTTCAATGTTTGCCTTATTGTTTAAAGGAGGCCATCAAATATAAAGAATAATTAACTTTGTGTGAGTATAAGTAATAAGTATGTTCTGTTCATTATTATCATGCTGGAATTTTACTTCCCTTTCAAAGTTGGTAAACAGTGTAGTTTAGTCAGTTCTGTGTAGAATAGCTGGACACTTCCTGTAGCCTGCTGAGTTAAAAGGGCCTGTCCCACTTAGGCAATGTTTTAGGAGACTGCCGGCGACTGTCATAGTCGTAGCAGGTCACCGAAAAAACAGCGACTGGACCCTCCACGACAATGTCTACGACAACCTACAACAACCTCCCACCTAGTCGACGGCAAGGTACTGACAACCGGCGACCCAATCGTCATGACTTAGGACATCCACCTACGACCACACCTACGACAACCTACAACAACTGAAGTCAACCTACGTCTACCCGCGACAAGCTACGACCCTGTCGGCGACAACTGAAAACAACTGAAGACAATTCACGTCATTTTGGCCTCCAGTTTTGACGCCGGTACCTGTCGCCGGTTGACATAGGTAGTCGCCAATGGAATTCACCGAAGTCAGCACTGGCAACAACCTACGTCACCTGGCGACAACCTATAACAGCACCTACGTCAGGAGACGTCAAGCTACAATTATTGGCGTAAAGCCAACAGTCGCCGAAAATGTTTAAGCATCTCAAAATCCAGCGGCGACCAAAAAAACACTACGACTCTTTGGAGACTACTCACGACCATACAGGTGACACCCCGGCAACCATGTGGCGACAGCCTAGTCACCTGTAGTCACCTAAAATATCGCCTATGTGGGACAAGCCCTTAAGTCATTTGCAGAATACACTCACAAGCTTTACAATGTATTTACAGCCCTGAAGCAGACCATTCACCTCAACCTATCCAGCCCAATGGTTATGGTCCATGGAAATTTCCTCCCCCCTTTCCTTGTCCAACCATCAATATATCCTTTATCTCATTTCTTCTTCATGTGCTGATGATAGGACTATGGGAAAGTTTGAGGATCTTGTCTCTTTGTACCTCAAACCCTTCAATTCACTCTCTGACAGAACAGGGGAAAAACAGATCAAATAAGGCTTGGTTATTTCACTGATATGAATCTTCAGAAGATAATATAGTGCAATTGTTGTGGCTGAAATGTACGATGTTCCCGTTTATCGAATTTTAATTAAAAAAAGATACATTTATCTGCTTACATGAAACATAGATCTAGATCCGAGCAGTACTTCTGCGGAATACCAAATACTTGAGGTATACTGGCATATTATATGTTAAATAATGGGTTATTTTGACAAGCGCACATATATCCACATAATTTACATATATAAGCATTCAGTTCTGCGTGTAATTTTTCTTGGATCTTAAAGTGTCAAGCAGGAAAAAATATCGAATGTCTTTTTTCTCCCCTCCGCATGACATATCACAGGAGCAAGGGCATTAATTAAATTGGGAGCACCGCTGATTTTAGAAAAATGTTTGTACTTAGGATGAGATATCAAACTTTTATGAGCACAGCCGGGCATAAACTAGGTGCAGGAGACAAGTTGCGAAATGGGATTCAGCGAGGATAAAGCTGTTGGAGATAACATTATAACAAAGGCAACCACTGAGTTAGAATCAAAGTGAAGCAGCTGTGTCAGGCAGAAGGGAAGACGTTACATAGGGAGAAGGCACCAACCGTATTGTGTTAAGCGCAATAATATTAGAGGTAGAGTAAATTTTGTTATGTGGTGCTCTAATTTGTCGAGGTCTGAATTTTTGTTAATGTGTTTGATCTCATATTTATGGGAGAAATCCGGAGCATGGTTCCTCTGGTGAACATTGCTTGAATTTGATGATGCACCATAAAAGAAAGGCTCGCATTTATATTGCACTTTCATGCATTCAGAACGTCCCAAAGTGCTTCAGAGCCAATGAAGTATTCATTGCGATGTCGTCAGTCGTGATTTTAATGGGGGAAGCCAGGCAGCTAATTTGTAAAAGCAAGCTCCGCAAACAGCAACGTGATAACAACTCGATGGTTTTAATGATGGTGAGTTAGTTGTGTGGTGTAACGCCGAGCCACAGCTTAGTTGTTTGGAATTAAGGCAGCCAACATCAACTCAGGCAGCAATCATTTCCCTCAATTGGTTACAAAACCGGTTAGTTTTTCCTGCCAGTTTCCTGGGAAAATCCTGTGCAATATGCTGGGCAAGGGCAGATTTAAGTTGTATTCTAAAACATCTCAAGAAGAAAGGCAGGTCCCTTGCATAATCTTCTAATTGGAGGATTTCTTTCTTTGCACACGGGAGGCTGAGGAGTAACCTTATTGGTGTACCAAATTATGAGGGACATGGATAAAGCAAACATTCATCGTCTTTTTCAGGGTACAGGGTTCTAAAACTAGAGGGCATAGGCATGAAGTGAGAGGGGAGAATTTAAGACAGACTTCAGGAGCTTCTTCAGACAATAGTCTACATAAACATTAGTGTTTTTGGAAAAAGGCACTCTGCTTCTGGAATCATCTCAATCTAAAAGAACTATAAATAGTGTCCCATGTCCTTTAATCAAGCCGCAGATTTCAAAATCTAACTATATTGTACTCAGCATGATAAATAAATACTTATTAAATGCAACCTGCCATATTATTTTTCAATAATAAACCATTGATAATCAGTTAAAAAGTAGAATATGTTGTTACTATCAACCCTGCAGTATAAATGCCACCATTGAATAAACAAATTGCTTTATCTATTAACACCTTTCACGCAAGCCACTGTTGTCAAGATGTGGTTCTGACAAAGGGTCTTGTCGCAGAAACATTATTTGTTTCTCTTTCCACAGATGCTGCCAAACCTGTTGAGTGTTCCCAGCATTATCTGATTTTATTTCTGTTTCCCATCATCTACAGAATTGTTGTTTATTTTTATTATATTCCTCTCAAAACTTAATTACAATGATTGACACACACTTCAACTTATAGTCGATGTAGCAAAAATTATAAATGTCACAGAGTAATTTTTAAGGATTGAATCTCAACTGAAACAAATGTAGGCGATGGTTTAATAAACTGTGGCTGGGGGGATCATCAGAGCTCTTCACTGCGATTATTCCCGTTTAATCACTTGCAGCTGTCAGTTGAATAATTTTACAAAGTGAAATATTTACTCTGTTTGACATGTCTTTTCTCCCTGATGAAATGTCGAGCATTAGTATTATCATACACACTGCAGTCTTATAGTAGCATTGTCCTTGAGGGACAAAGCTTCTGCACGTTGTAACAAGTTGGGTGCTAGACCGATCATTCCCAATGTACCATGAAAACAGGAGCAAGCCAGCTTGAACTGCCTTGTGAAATAGACTTTTTTTTAATGCTGAAGAGCTTGATAATGAATCAGGTTTAGTGCGCTGTCGTTTACAAATGTAGAATGAACCATAAAATGTCACAATTGGCCATTGCGCCAATTAAAAATAAAACAGTTTGATCCTATTTCGCTAATGTTCATAGATTATGATAAATTGCATCACGAGGTATTTCAAAGGGAAAAGGAATACCTTTTACAATCTCTATAATTTATGAGTGAAGGGATCACTCTGACCGGTCACAATATTTCAGAGTTAATTTGTAAACCAGTTATTAGTGATCATAAAACATGGAGCTGTTTATTTAAGTTACTGACAGCTGGCAAGTGACACAAAAACACTGAAACTCAAGTAGCTTCATGTTGATTCAGATATGATTTATTAGGAGCATCAGTCTTAAAGTAAGATAAATATTTCACAGAAATGAATACACTCTGACCTTGCTGACAGAAGTGGATGCCTAACTTTGCTTTAGGCAAAACCTGCACAAGGGTATTGGTAATGCATTAATGTTTAAGTGACCTTATCCAATTGAGAAGTCATTTGGGGGAATTTCTGTCCCTTGTTGTGAAATCTAATGGTGTGAAAAATGTAGAATGTGTTATGAAGTAGCAAGAAAAGGACATTAAGATGGATCATCATGTCACAACCAATGCGAACAGCATAAACCTCATAAATCTTAGGACGGTCTGGAGTTTGTTACATTTAGAGAATCAGTCCTTCTCTATGTTATTCTAATGAGATATGGACACATATTTGCCATCCAGGGGGGGCTAGGCAAACAGTTCGAGCTAGCTAGTTAGTTGATTGTGTTCGTCAGGTGGGCCCTGCATATCCAGGTGAGATATGCAGGCTGTTAAGAGTTGATCTTGGCATCATGTTCGGCACAGATATTGTGGGCTGAAGGGCCTGTTCCTGTGCTGTACTGTTCGATGTTCTATGAGAGGGTACAAGTGTAGACCGCAGGAAACTGTTCATTTTTGTGGAGCTGAGAGAAGCATTGCTGCTCCTTCGAGCTTTATGGTAAGATAAGCGATAAAATATTAGTGCAGATGGCCATAAAGTCAGCGTGAACATGGTGGACATTTGGATAGCAGTGACAGGATCGTTCCGAGTCAGCACGGATTTACGAGGGGGAAATCATGCTTGACTAATCTTCTGGAATTTTTTGAAGAAGTAACTAGGAAAATGGACAAGGGAGAGCCAGTGGATGTAGTGTATTTGGACTTTCAGAAAGCCTTCAATAAGGTCCTACATAGGAGATTAGTGGGCAAAATTATAGCACATGGTATTGGGGGTAGGGTACTGAAATGGATAGAAAATTGGTTGGCAGGTAGGAAACAAAGATTAGGGATAAATGGGTCCCTTTCAGAATGGCAGGCAGTGAATAGTGGGGTACTGCAAGGCTCGGTGCTGGGACCGCAGCTATTTACAATATACATTAATGACTTAGATGAAGGGATTAAAAGTACCATTAGCAAATTTGCAGATGACACAAAGCTGGGTGGCAGTGTGAAGTGTGAGGAGGATGCTATGAAGATGCAGGGTGACTTGGACAGGTTGTGTGAGTGGGCAGATACATGGCAGATGCAGTTTAACGTGGATAAATGTGAGGTTATCCAGTTTGGTGGTAAGAACAGGAAGGCAGATTATTATCTGAATGGTGTCAAATTAGGAAAAGGAGAAGTCCAACGAGATCTGGGTGTCCTAGTTCATGAGTCACTGAAAGTAAGCATGCAGGTACAGCAGGCAGTGAAAAAAGCTAATGGAATGTTGGCCGTCATAACAGGAGGGGTTGAGTATAGGAGCAAAGAGGTCCTTCTGCAGTTGTACAGGGCCCTAGTGAAACCACACCTGGAGTATTGTGTGCAGTTTTGGTCTCCAAATTTGAGGAAGGACATTCTTACTATTGAGGGAGTGCAGCGTAGGTTCACGAGGTTAATTCCCAGAATGGCGGGACTGTCATATGTTGAAAGACTGGAGCGACTGGGCTTGTATACTCTGGAATTTAGGATGAGAGGGGATTTTATTGAAACATATAAGATTATTAACAGATAAGGGGTAGACCATTTAGAACGGAGAGGAGGAAAAATGTTTTCACTCAGAGAGTTGTGAAGCTGTGGAACACTCTGCCTCAGAAGGCAGTGGAGGCCAATTCCCTGAGTGCTTTCAAGAGAGAGTTAGATAGAGCTCTTAATGGTCGCGGAGTCAAGGGCTATGGGGAGAAGGCAGGAACGGGGTACTGATTGTGGATGATCAGCCATTATCACGGAGAATGGCGGTGCTGGCTCGAAGGGCCGAATGGCCTACCCCTGCACCTATTGTCTATTGTCTATAAAATATACCATCCTGCGATTTTGTTAATGTCTTCCTGTGTTACCTTTTCAGGATTCCTAGTTAGGCTGCAGAAAAGACCACAGAACTTCATAGAGTCGAACTACATAGAGTCATAGCATCATAGAGTGATACAGTGTGGAAACAGGCCCTTCGGCCCAACTTGCCCACACCGGCGAACATGTCCCAGCTACACTAGTCCCACCTGCCTGTGCTTGGTCCATATCCCTCCAAACCTGTCCTATCCATGTACCTGTCTAACTGTTTCTTAATCGTTGAGATAGTCCCAGCCTTAACTGCCTCCTCTGGCATCTTGTTCCATGCACCCACCACCCATAGAATGGATTTTTTGGTCCACCATGTTCACGCTGACTTTATGGCCATCTGCACTAATTCGTTTTGCCAGCATTAGTCCATATCTCTATGCCTTGCCTACTTAAGGGCCTACCTAAATGTCACCAAAACGTAGTGATTGCATTTACTCGAACACAAAGCATAACATCCATGCATGTACTTCACTCAGTTCAGCCAAACAAGCACTTAGGATCTGAGTCAAGGGACTACGAGGAACATATTCAGGCATTTGAGAGGCATTTGAACAGATCTGTAATCAGATGTGCCATTGGTACCGTGCGGGGAGGATTCTGGCATGCTTTATTACCTTTATATTTGAAAACAGGTTCAGTGTTTCAATTTTGCCCTCCCTCACCGCACATAGAACAAAGCCTTTAGCAAACCTTTGTACTTACTTAAAAGGTGAACAGAATCTTAAATAAGTTTCTGACCACGCTGCCATTTTCCTGCTGCCGGAGTACAAACAACGGATAGTACGGGAAGCGACAGTGACGAGGGACGTAAAGCGGTGGGCTGACCATTCAGAGGCCATGCTGCAAGATGCACTGAGCGAAGTCGACTGGAACATGTTCCAAGCAAGTTCCAGAGACGTAAATGAGTTTGCGGAAGCGGTTACGGACTTCATTGCCACAATAGCCGATACCATCATCCCCACGGTAAGGGTCAGTATCTTCCCTAACCAAAAACCCTGGGTGGACAGGTCTATTCGCGTGGCCTTGAATGCTCGCACCGCTGCTTACAACTCCGGCCTGGCATCCGGCAACATGGACGACTACAAGGGAGAGTCCTACCGACTGCGAAGGGCAGTGAAGGATGCAAAAAAGAGGTACCGGGACAAGATGGAGTCACAGATGGAGCAGCAGGACACCAGGCGCCTTTGGCAGGGGCTACGGACTATAACTAGCTACAGGTCCAGCACCCCCTCAACCGGAAGTGCCGGCTCCTCCTTAGCTGATGACCTGAACTCTTTTTACGCACGGTTTGAGACGGGTAACACCACCAGCTCGCCGTCTAAAAACAGCACCGAAGGGGCGCTGGCTAGCGAGGCTGGAGGGGGATCCACCGCCGGGGATGTGCACACATTCTCGGTGTCCGAGCATGAGGTGAGGTGGGCTCTGACGCGTGTGAACACGAGGAAAGCTGGAGGCCCAGATGGTATATCTGGGCGAGTACTAAAGTCTTGTGCTACTCAGCTTGCTCCAGAGCTCACCACAATATTCAACCTCTCCTTGGCAAAGTCCGTGGTCCCTGCATGCTTCAAAAGATCCATCATTGTACCGGTGCCAAAGAATGCCTCTCCAGCGTGTTTAAATGACTACCGACCGGTGGCCCTCACCTCGGTTGTCATGAAATGCTTGGAGAGGCTAGTCAAGAAGCACATCTGCGCCCTCCTTCCTCGCAACATGGACCCATTACAGTTCGCATACCGTCCGAACAGGTCCATGGATGATGCGGTCTCCCAGGTTCTACACACCGCTCTCTCTCATCTGGACAGCCAGGGGGGCTATGTGAGGATGCTGTTCATTGACTTTAGTTCAGCATTCAACACAATAGTCCCCAGCAGACTGGTTGAGAAGCTGCTGGAACTGGGGCTTAGCACCCCTCTGTGTGCCTGGGTCCTGGACTTTCTCACTGCCAGGCCCCAAGTGGTCAGGATGGGGAATACACATCTAGCTCCCTCACCCTGAACATAGGATCCCCCCAGGGCTGCGTCCTTAGCCCCCTACTGTACTCCCTGTACACACATGACTGTAGGGCCAGGTTCAGCTCAAACTCCATCATCAAGTTTGCTGATGACACTGTGGTGGTGGGCCGGATCTCCAACAACGATGAGAAGGCCTACCGGGAGGAGGTGGCTGATCTGGCACTCTGGTGTCAGGACAATAGCCTCCTCTTGAATGTCACTAAAACAAAGGAGCTGATTGTGGACTTCAGAAGGGCTAAACATCCAAGGACGTACACGCCACTGGAGATAAATGGGTCTATTGTGGATAGGGTGAGCAGTTTCAAATACTTGGGAGTCCGCATCGCAGAGGATCTGACGTGGGCAACGCACATTGCCGCACTGGTGGGTAAGGCTAAGCAGCGCCTTTACCACCTTAGACAACTGAGGAAATTCAGAGTGTCGCTGAGGATCCTTCATTGCTTCTACTCTGGGGCTGTAGAGAGCATCCTGTCCGGCAACATTACAGTCTGGTTTGGGAACAGCTCTGCCCAGGACAGGATGGCCCTGCAGAGAGTAGTGCGTTCGGCAGAACGCACCATGGGAACTACACTCGTCCCCCTGCAGGACCTATACATCAGGAGGTGCAGATCCAGAGCAAGCAAGATCATGAGGGACCCCTGCCACCCCAGTAACGGACTGTTCCAGATGCTACGGTCAGGCAAACGCCTCCGCTGTCACGCTGTGAAAACGGAGAGGATGAGACGGAGCTTCTTCCCACAGGCCATCAGGACTGTTAACTTTGATAACCCCAGAGACTAAATTTTTGTCGACACTTTTTGTGCTATGTTTAGTAACTTATTAACTTTATTTATATGCTGTAACTGTAATTATTTTTGTGCACAACCCGCAGGCATTGCCACTTTCATTTCACTGCACATCGAGTATGTGTATGTGACAAATAAATTTGACTTGACTTGACTTGACTTGATTATATACTCTCTTGTCTTCTATTTGTGAATTCTCGTCATGTTTGTATCAATAATTTAGCTTCAGAGTTTTGTCATTTGCCGACAGGAAAGTGAATAATAATGCCAAGGAATGGATTTCAATGTTACTGCAGAATGACAGTCTCCAGTTCTTCTCCAGCACGTCGCAGAGTGGAGATCCCACTACAATGACAATATGACTCACCACCAGCCTCACAAGGGCACCAGCATGACATTTCCATTTCACACACTATGCTTCTTTATGGCTCTCGGGCTCTCTCAGCAAAAAATCTCAATTTGGTAGCAGCTGTGCTAAATTAGAGTGTAATTTGCTGCTGTGAGCTCTTGCCCACTGGGAACTGGCCTATGACTGTTAGAAAACTGGCAGTGACACATCCAGTAGGGAGTGATGGAAGGAAGGAGAAACCGGTTCACTGGCTCTCCTGCTCACTAGCTATATGATCAAAATAGAGCCCCCAGTTACCTTCACTCACAGCACTGCAATAGCCACACAGCCTTAAAACCTAAGCTGCTCAGAGCTAATTTGTGTCAGCAGGCATCAACTGTGACTCTAGGTTTGGTGCATTACTAAAGCTGAGCGATTAGCACTGAAATCAGACTCCTGGGAAGGGAGCTATCATGGATATGACACTGATGCACCTCTGCAACGCAAATCATATTAATATATTTTGAGTACATTTCCATTTTCATCTGAATGCATAAATTTCACATACATGAATAACTGCTCTCTCCCCTCAGCCTTGTATTTCCAAAGGTGTTATATCATGTTGCGGTGCTTCTCAGGTGCTATTTACCCTCTGCGGCCATATGCAACTCAAAGCCATGAGTGTTGACAAGCTTTTCAACTCGTTTTTCTTGGCCTCAATTAAAGTTAATTCATACAGACTTTTCAGCAGAGATCCATAAACAGCAATGAGGAGAAACAGCCCAGGGCAATTTTATTTCTCCTTAGGTCTCCTATAGTGTCTACCCAGAGAGTAGTTAGACAGAGCAACTGCAAGGAGCAGCTGAGGCAAATAGCATAAATGTGTTTATGGGAACTGGACAAACACAAACAAAAGAATAGAGGATACATTGATAGTGTTTGATAAAAAGGTGGGAAGAGCATCAAACAAAGTGTCAGACCAAACGGAACCAAAGACTTGCTTCTCTGCTGTATATTCGACATCATTTAATGTTACTGTGCTAAACCTATATTTAAACCGTGCAGCTGAGTTGACGATGCATTTGAATTTCTTTACAGGCCGTTTAAACAATGATAAGCATTTTGTGTGGGTGCGTGGGTGAGCACGCACACTTCGGAACACAATTAATTTAAATCCCTATCCTGTACAAAATTAGATTTCTTCTACTATTGGATGGAACTGCATGAAATAGAATCAGACAAATTCACCACTCAATTTTCAAAACTATAACCTACTTTAAAAAAGTCTGTTTTCAGGGATGTCAAATGTCACTGCGGGTGGAACTGAACAGTTTACAAGATTTTTTTCCCCCAGCAGCAGGATAAATATATCTAAATCAGAGAAACCATTGGCTGGATGAAAAATGTATTCTGTATACAATTTACCAGGGGCATAAAATCAGAACAGGGTCTTTTTGGGCTAATGTGACATTTCCAACCATGGACAATCTTACAAATTCTGCATAACAGACTCCAGTCACAATTTATTTCGCCTCATCTATAGCCATTGGAAACTAGGTTAAGTTTATTTAGAACCATTGCATGTAGGCAATTGACAGAGCAGAATTTCACCCAGTTAATCTGTACTGAATTTAAAGGCTTCATTGTCAGTGTTAATTCATATTATCATAAGGTTCTACTCACATTACTGTATGTCTATATTTAATAAGATATGGTGTTTCTAACTTTAGATTATTGCACCTTGTAGGTTGTTAAGTTTCTACTCCATAATGGTCTTAATATGGTGTGTCAGTTTGGATCCATCTGTAGCACTGATGCATTTAAGTTAAAGAGATGGTTCTCCACTGCTGATTTCTCACTACTATGGCAACAAAGCCCCGTTTATTGTAGGAATGTTCCCACAGTAACTTAATTCAATTGAAAAAAAAAAGGAAATTAGTATAAAATCATTAAAAGGTCCCGATTGCTTTAACTTACATAAGTGAATGTTAACCAATATCTAGAGTAAGTGGTGCTGCAGCCACACCACCAGTAAACATGGTTCCTGGCCTAGGGGTTGTTGTGATGTATTCATTGAGGATGCACGCCAGGATGGAAATGGCCAGCATTGCTGCTGTTCTTTATTTCCATGTTCACCATTTAACTTTGTCCACTTCCGAAGAACAGGATGGGTGGCTGATTAGAACGGCTGCCGGGCACTTCATATTTCATTCACAATAGTTTAGAGCCTGCCACTATTTTATCGGTTTTGCTCTTGGTTTCTTGGTGGGAAGTTCGTGGTCAAATATTTCCTCTAAGCTTTGTGTTACAAGCTAAATGGTACAACGTTACTGAGAAAATTATTCATAAGATGTGAATATTGATGGTAAGGCCAGTAGTTACTACACATCAATAGAATACATGGAATCCGGGGTGAGATAGCAAATTGGATACAATATTGACTTGGTGTAGGAAGCAGCCGGTGATAATGGGTTGCTTTTCAGATTGGAAGCCAGTAACTAAAACTATGCCACAGCGATTAGTGCTGGGTCAATAGACAATAGACAATAGGTGCAGGAGGAGGCCATTCGGCCCTTCGAGCCAGCACCGCCATTCAATGTGATCATGGCTGATCATTCTCAATCAGTACCCCGTTCCTGCCTTCTCCCCATACCCCCTGACTCCGCTATCCTTAAGAGCTCTATCCAGCTCTCTCTTGAATGCATTCAGAGAATTGGCCTCCACTGCCTTCTGAAGCAGAGAATTCCACAGATTCACAACTCTCTGACTGAAAAAGTTTTTCCTCATCTCAGTTCTAAATGGCCTACCCCTTATTCTTAAACTGTGGCCACTTGTTCTGGACTCCCCCAACATTGGGAACATGTTTCCTGCCTCTAACGTGTCCAACCCCTTAATAATCTTATACCTTTATTGTTCATCATATATGTTAATATGAAGAAAATGCAGGTAGCATGATTAACAAATTGCAGATGACATTAAAATTGATGGTAGAGCAAACAGTAAAGAAGATTGTTGATGGTTAGAAGATATAGATCAATGGGAAATTGGGCAATGGAATGGCTGATGGAATCTAACTCAGATGAGGCGCGGCACGGTAGGGCAGCAGAAGAGTTGCTGTCTTACAGCGCTTTCAGCGCCAGAGACGCGGGTCCGATCCCAATTACGGGTGCTCTCTGTGCAGAGTTTGGATGTTCTCCCCGTGACCACGTGGCTTTATCTCCAAGATCTTCAGTTTTCTCCCACACTCGAAAGATGTACAGGTTTGTAAATTAATTGGCTCGGTATAAAAATGCAAATTGTCCCTAGTGTGTGTAAGAAAGTGTTAATGTGCAGGGATCGCTGATCGGTGCGGACTTGTTGGGCCGAAGGGCCTATTTCTGCGCTAAACTAGTGCATAAAAACTATAAAAAGTAGTGCATTTTGGAAAGTTAAACCAGGGCAAGACATCCATCATGAAAGGCAAGGCACTGGGGAGTGTTAGTGAACAAAGACATCTTGGCGTACAAGCACATAGTTCCCTGAAAGTGCCAACATAGATGGATAGAGTGATGAAGAAGGCATGTGGTATGCTTGCATTCGTCGGCTGAGGCGTTGAGTGTCAGAGTTGAGATATCATGTTACAGCTGTACAAATCATTAGTTAGGCTGCACTTGGAGTATTGTGTACTGTTCTGGTTGCCAAGCGAAAGCAAAGATACTCAGTAATCTGATAAGTTGCAGAGGTGCACAGAAGCTTCACAGAAATGTTGCCTGGACTGTAGGCTTGTGATATAAAGAGACACGAGATAGACTGGGACTGTTTTCGCTGCAGCATAGGAGGCTGTGGGGTGACCTCATAGTTTATAAAATGATGTTGCATAGTTAAGGTGAATAACTCTACACCAGGGTGGGGTCTAAAGCTAGGCGGAAGGTTAAGGTGAGGGAAAAGATTTAAAGGCAGTAGTGAGCATCTTTCTTGAACCATTGCAGTTTGTATTTTGAAGGTACTCACATCACTGTTGGAGAAGGGTTTCCAGGATTTTAATGCAGCAACTGTGAAGAAATGGCAATATATTTCCATGTCAAATTGATTTGTGACATTGAGTGTAATTGGAAAGTGGTGCTGGTCTCAAATATCATATTCTCTTTGCACTTCCTGGGAGAAGAGGTTATGGTTTTGGGAGTTGTCGAAGTAACCTTACTGAGTTGCTGTGGTATATCTTTTAAATGGAATGTAGATGCAATATTGTCAGAGGGAGTGAAAGCTTATGGTGTATGGGATGCCAATCACATTGACAACTTTGTCATTGAAGTTCTTGAGTACAGTTGGAGCTCCAATCATGCAGACTTTAGGAATATTCTAACACACACCTGGCATGCCTTCTGGTCGGTGGAAAGTCTTTGGATCTTTGGAAATCCAGATGACTCACTCACCGCTGGAAATCCAACCACTGAAATGCTCAGACAGCCACAGTGTTTAATATGTTGTCCAGTTACATTTCCGCCCAATTTTGCCCCTTATTTGGCAGGGGCTTCGAAAGTGGAAGCATCATTGAATGGGAGGTGATCAGTATATATCTTCTTGGAGATGGTTGTTACTTTGCACTTGTGTGGTACGCATCTTACACCTGCCACTTATTAGTCCATGCACGATTATTGACTGTTTTATTTGCAGGCGTGCAGTGCATCATTATTAGAGGAAATGGATTTGAACTATATGCAGTAATGAGGATATATCCACATTTATGAAATAAAAGCGGGGAGATTGTTGATGAAACACTTGAAAATGGTTAAGCCGAGAATACTGCCTTGAGGAACTCCTGATCTGATAGCCATCTCATCCTTACATGAATTTCTGACCAAACATTCCCATCGGGGGTATCACCAGAAAATCACCAGAAAAGCTGAGACCGGGTATCCAAAGGAATTCTTTAATGTTTGGCCAAATTCTCACAACTTTCTCAGCCAACTGTATTTGACAATAGTAAGATCTTTCTTGATGGTCAGGATCCTACCAAGCGTATATATCAAACATAGAGCCAAAGTTTGGTTTATGGAAGAGGATGGTAAATGTAATCGTACCCGGCAGTCAAGGCTCCATAGTGAATTAATCTAGTTATTCCTTGGTGATACAATATAGTGTAATCCCAAATTACTTTTATTTCAGAGAAACAGCATGGAAAATGGCCCTTCGGCCCACTGATTCCACAACAATCATTAATCACTCGTTCCCATTTTCTCATTCACCTCCTACACATTGGGGGAATTTTACAGACAGCAAATAACTGACAAACATGCACGTCTATGAAAAACATTGAGGATTAATTAAGTTACTAGCACTTCTATGCACATACATTTTCAGTTTCTATGGTCCCATGGAGACAGAAATCATTCTATAATGGAGTGAACTGGACATTAATGCCGTGAATTACTGTAATTCCTTGAATTATGAAAGTAATGTGTTCTGAGTATTAGATTGAGTAGATTAAACCTCAAATCAAATAAAGAATGAAATATAGAAACATAGAAACATAGAAAATAGGTGCAGGAGTAGGCCATTCGGCCCTTCGAGCCTGCACCGCCATTCAATATGATCATGGCTGATCATCCAGCTCAGTAGCCTGTACCTGCCTTCTCTCCATACCCCCTGGTCCCTCTAGCAAAAAGGGCCACATCTATCTCCCTCTTAAATATAGCCAATGAACTGGCCTCAACTACCTTCTGTGGCAGAGAATTCCACAGACTCACCACTCTCTGTGTGAAGAAATGTTTTCTCATCTCGGTCCTAAAAGACTTCCCCCTTATCCTTAAGCTGTGACCCCTGGTTCTGGACTCCCCCAACATCGGGAACAATCTTCCCGCATCTAGCCTCTCCAACCCCTTAAGAATTTTATATGTTTCTATAAGATCCCCCCTCAGTCTTCTAAATTCCAGCGAGTACAAGCCCAGTCTATCCAGTCTTTCCTCATATGTAAGTCCCGCCATCCCAGGGATCAATCTGGTGAACCTTCTCTGTACTCCCTCTAAGGCAAGAACGTCTTTCCTCAGGTTAGGAGACCAAAACTGCACACAATACTCCAGGTGCGGTCTCACCAAGGCCCTGTACAACTGCAGCAGAACCTCCCTGCTCCTAAACTCAAATCCTCTTGCTATGAATGCCAACATACCATTCGCTTTCTTCACTACCTGCTGCACCTGCATGCTTGCTTTCAATGACTGGTGCACCATGACACCCAGGTCACGTTGCATCTCACCTTCTCCCAATCGGTCACCATTCAGGTAATACTCTGCTTTCCTGTTCTTGCCGCCAAAGTGGATAACCTCACATTTATCCACATTATATTGCATCTGCCATGCATTTGCCCACTCGCCTAATCTATCCAAGTCACTCTGCAGCCTCCTAGCATCCTCCTCGCAGCTAACACTGCCACCCCAGCTTCGTGTCATCCGCAAACTTAGAGATGTTGCATTCAATTCCCTCGTCCAAATCATTAATATACACTGTAAATAACTGGGGTCCCAGCACTGAGCCTTGCGGTACCCCACTAGTCACTGCCTGCCATTCCGAAAAGGACCCGTTTATTCCTACTCTTTGCTTCCTGTCCGCCAACCAATTTTCTATCCACCTCAACACTGAACCCTCAATACCGTGTGCTTTAAGTTTGTACACCAATCTCCTATGTGGGACCTTGTCGAAGGCCTTTTGAAAGTCCAGATATAACACATCGACTGGTTCTCCCTTATCCACTCTACTAGTTACATCCTCGAAAAATTCTATAAGATTCGTGAATAAAGGGAAGGCAACAAATATTGCATTGAGGAATAAAGTAGAGACAGAGCAAAAGTTACAAAAAGGACAGTTTGACACATTTCATATCTTCAGCAACAATTAACTGCCTTAAAAAAAAGAACAATTGGAATTGTTCGCTTTTTGAACAGAAGCATTGAATTCCATTTATTCATAATTGTTGCATTTTGTGAAATGAGTATCCACTGAGTTAATTGCTGCACTTAACCTTCTTTAGGGAGGTTACTGGGCGTTTAATGTGCAAGTTAAAAGCAAGGGGAGTTGAGGATGAAATGTCATTTTTGTGAAGCAGTCCAAAGGTCCTCTCCCACCACGTTGCTGACTGATCGGGCATTGGTAATGACATCATTCAGCTCCAGTTAATTTTTAAGCAAATTCTTTGGTTACAAATTTCACACAATATTTTGCTTTCTGTCTATTTATTTATTTATCCATTTATTCACCCATGGCCTGCCTGTCTGTCTGTCTGTCTGTCTGTCTGTCTGTCTGTCTGTCTGTCTGTCTGTCTGTCTGTCTGTCTGTCTGTCTGTCTGTCTGTCTGTCTGTCTGTCTGTCTGTCTGTCTGTCTGTCTGTCTGTCTGTCTGCCTGCCTGCCTGCCTGCCTGCCTGCCTGTCTGTCTGTCTGTCTGTCTGTCTGTCTGTCTGTCTGTCTGTCTGTCTCTCTGTCCGTCTGTCTGTCTCTCTGTCCCTCTGCCCATCTGTCTCTCTGTTTCTCTGTCTCTCTGTTTCTCTGTCTCTCTGTTTATCTATCTATCTATCTATCTATCTATCTATCTATCTATCTATCTATCTATCTATCTATCTATCTATCTATCTATCTATCTATCTATCTATCTATCTATCTATCTATCTATCTATTTATTTATTTGAAGAAGCCTAGATTTTGCCTTTTTGTAACAAATTAGACAACGTTCCAATACAAATATTTGCTTTAAAGTTTCTTTATTACCATTCATAAAATAGATGAATGCTTTAGTTCCATGATCTACACAACCAAGCTTTCTTGGTTGTTATGAAAGCTAAAAATTATCACAGCATGATTCATCAGAAATCACATTTGCATCTTATTCTAAGTTATATTATGCTGCTACAAAATGTTGATCATACTATTTACCACTATTAAAAGGTCTACAAAAAATATGAAATGTAATCTCTCCTATTTATTGGATGAATTTTGTTTATCAGGTAAAACACCAGTTCTGAACAACTGATAAATTATTATAGTGCATACTTTTTCCTGCAGTAAAAATCAATTTTCAATGATGTAATCAAAACATCTATGGATTGGTAAAAAGTCTCTCAATTTTTTGAATAGGTCAGAATTTCCCTTAAACTGATCAGGAGCTAATTTAAAAAGCCACTTATGCAACTACCAAGAGTTATGCAGTTGCATAGAAAATGTGATATCAGTTTCTTCCATCAAAATCTGATGTTAATTTTTGTTCTTATTCATGTAATATTCCTCTAAAAAAATTTTTTTAGATGGTCAGTAGATAACCACTCAAAATAGTTAAACGCTACAAGTACAAATAAATGTATAAAGTAGCATTTCATGCTCTATCTGAAGAAAACCAAATTTAATACTTCAAATGTTCAAACATTCGGTCAAAGGGCCACGGCCATCTACAGCTATTTCATTGATGAATCTCTCTCCATCATCAGACAGAAGTGAAGAACGTTTGCAGTGTCAGTTCCATCAGTTACTCAGATCAAGGTGCTTGGACTACTGTCCCCCATAGGCTAATATTACCAAGTAATATAAATGCCACACAGGTGCTGGTAAATGTCATCTTCAATAGGTCTCTTCAACAATCAATGACATTACCATCAAAAAAAATTCTCACCACTGACATCCTGACCATTACATGAGGAAAACACTTATCTGGACCGGAGGCTAGATATTCTATGGCTGGTGATGCCCAAAACCTTTCAACCATCCACAAGATGCAGCATGTGACAGAATGCTTTTCCCTTACCAGGATGAGCACAGAGTTCCAAAAGCTGAGCAAACATGCCTTCTGCCAATTGTATACCAATTACAAGAAGCACTGCAGCATTTTGCCTTTCAAAGCACCTCCCGAACACACCAACCTCTAACAACTAAAAGTCAAGGACACCAGGCACATTGGCATCCAACATCAGCTATTTGCCTCCCATGTGACATACCACCGACAGAAATATGTTGCCATCCATTCAACATTGCTAACCCAAAATACCTATGACATTGTGTGAGTACATTAACTGCAAGTACTGCAAGGACTACATCAGTCTGAAGCACAATACTAAAAATGGCAAACATACAAACACCTTTCTGGTGATAACCAGAACCCATCAGGGTACGTAAAAACATTGTGTGATATGTTACCGAGGAAAAACCTAAAAGAGCAATGCCAAGGGAAATACAACAGAATGGGAAACAAATCATAATCAGTTATGAGAGGCGATAAATATCTCCACAACCAAGGCTCAACATTTAATTCACAAGTGGCTGCCATCAATGGGTAAACGATATGCCCCAGGTAGAAATATTTATCATATTTTAAAGGCAGAAGAGGTGTCTTTAAATTTAGATTACTTGTGGTGTAGCTGCAATTAGGAAATAGATAATGAACATGCTTTTAAAAAGTAACAACAAATTAGGAGATGGTTTTCATCACCACAATGATGTTGCATTATAAATTGACTTGTATTCCTCCTTCCACATTCATTAAAAAAATGCTTGTGAGAATCAATATCCTTTGATCATGTGTGATTCGTTAATAGCCTACCTTCAGAATATTCAGAAATAATACTGTACCCTGTCTGTCTAGAATTTGTGCTCCTTCAATTAGCTTCCTGCCTCTGCTCTTCACCTTTAATGTAGCAAAACAAATGCTAATTCCCCCACACATTTACAAGGAGATCCTTCAATCTTTTCTATTGGGAGGCTGCTCCCAGCAGCTGAAATTATAAAAATATCAAGTGGTAAATTTGTGAGATGAATGGTGCCTATCGCAGCCTCAACAAATGTAAGCATCAAATAAAGAATCAGACATCTGGATCATAGCATGCTTAAGGTACAAATTAATAGTCTGGGTCCCGGCATTCAGAAACATCTTGCTTCAGGTGTTACCCGAGAGAGTTAAAATGCACCATTACGTGGCATTCTTAATATATATGCAATGCAGCAACTGAAACCTTAATACATTTTCTGTTTGCATTTCCACTTCCAAGTAAAGTAAACAGAAACTTGTTCTGCCATCTGTCAATTCATTGAAATTAAATTTTAGGTTTCTTAAGGAATACCATAACCATCCTCACATGTTAAATAGTTATTGCCATGGGAACTAAAAATTAAAGTACTTTGTATGCTGAAGTTTATTTTGTTGAAAGTTACTTGACAGAATATTTTATTGAAATGACACCCATTTAGTAGTTTTTGTTTGGCTCTAGTTTCGTAGTCTGTGCTTCAAACTACCTGACCCACACATAGTGAGAAAATGCACCGACATCATGTTCTTCCTGTAATGGAAGACTGCTCAGACTGAGATGACTGTGATCAGTAACATAGAAACGTAGAAACATAGATAAATAGGTGCAGGAGTAGGCCAATCAGCCCTTTGAGCCAGCACCGCCATTCAATATGATCATAGCTGATCATCTAAAATCATTACCTTGTTCCTGCTTTTTCCCAATATCCCTTGATTCCTTTAGATCGAAGAGCTAAATCTAATTCTCTCTTGAAAACATCCAGTGAATTGACCAGCACTGCCTTCTGTGGCAGAGAATTCCACAGATTCACCACTCTCTATGTGAAGTTTTTTTCCATCCCAGTCCTAAATGGCCTACCTCTTATTCTTAAACTGTGACCCCTGGTTCTGGACTCCCCCAACATCGGGAACATGTTTCCTACATCGAGCCTGTCCAATCCTTTAAGAATTCTATATGTTTCTATAGGATCCCCTCTCATCCTTCTAAATTCCAGTGAATACAAGCCCAGTCGACCCATTCTTTCATCATATGTCAGTCCCGCCATTCCGGGAATTAACCTCGTGAACCTACGCTGTACTCCCTCCATAGCAATAATGTCATTCCTTAAATTAGGAGACCAAAATTGCACACAATACTCCAGGTGCAGTCTCATCAGGGCCCTGTACAACTGCAGTAGGACCTCCTTGCTCCTAAACTCAAATCCTCTCAAATCCTCTCACAATGAAGGCCAACATGCCATTAGCTTTCTTCACTGCCTGCTGTGCCTGCATGCTTACTTTCAGAGAAAGATGTACAAGCACCCAGGTCTCATTGCCCCTCCCCTTTTCCTAATTGACACCATTCAGATAATAATCTGCCTTCCTGTTCTTGCCACCAAAGTGGATAACCTCATATTTATCCACATTATACTGCATCTGCCATGTATCTGCCCACTCACCCAACCTATCTAAGTCATCCTGCAGCCTCATAGCATCTTCATCGCAGCTCACGCTGCCACCCAGTTTTGTGTCATCAGCAAACTTGGAGATGTCACATTTAATTCCCTCATCTAAATATATATTGTAAATAACTGGGGTCCCAGTACCGAGCCATGCGGTACCCCACTAGTCACTGCCTGCCATTCTGAAAAGGACCTGTAATTCCTACTCTTTGCTTCCTGTCTGCCAACCAGCTCTCTATCCATGTCAATACCCTACCCCCAATGCCATGTGCTCTAATTTTGTCTACTAATCTCTTGTGTGGGGCTTTGTCAAAGGCTTTTTGAAAGTCCAGATACACCACATCCACTGGCTCTCCCTTATCCATTCTACTTGTTACATCCTCAAAAAACTCCAGAAGATTAGTCAATCATGATTTCCCCTTCATAAATCCATATTGACTTTGACCGATCCTGTGTTTTCCAAATGCGCTGCTATAACATCTTTAACAATCGACTCAAGCATCTTCCCAACTACTGATGTTAGCCAAACTGGTCAATAATTCCTCATTTTCTCGCTCCATCCTTTCTCAAAAAGTGGGGTTACATTGGCCACCCTGCAGTCCACAGGAACTGATCCAGAGTCGAGAGAACATTGGAAAATAATTACCAATGCATCCACAATTTCTAGGGCCACCTCCTTGAGTACTCTGGGATGCAGACCATCAGGCCCTGGGGATTTTTCTGCCTTCAGTCCCAATAGTTTACCTAACACCATTTTCTGATTAATGTGGATTCCCTTCAGTTCCTCCTTCCTACTAGATCCTCAGACCCCTAGTATTTCTGGGAGATTGTCTGTGTTCCGTAGTGAAGATAGAACCAAAGTACTTGTTTAACTTTTCTGCCATTTCCTTGTTTCCCATTATTATTTCACCCGTCTCTGATTGTAAGGGACCTACATTTGTCTTCTGGTATGTGATTTCTGGTACACATTTAAAATCACACAACAGAACAGTTAAAATTACACATACTTTCTGAGATCTTTTTAGTGATTGTACAGGGAATGTTACTTAATTTCTTACTAAGCTTCAAACAGGCCTTTATCTGTGCAGCATTGCTGGATAGCACGCAAACAAAAGCTTTTCACTGTACCTCGGTACTCGTGACATAAATATACTAAACTACATAATTACATCATTTGCACATCACTCTGTTAATAATGTCATCCAACATGTTTTAATGATGAAAACAATTAATGTTCTTGAGAGTCATCTCTTCTCCATAAACATTTCTGTCTTATGGAAGTAATCAGTTTGATGATAATGAAGTACTATAAACCTAAATATACTTTCCCTTCTCCTCTCTTGGTGTCCTACCTTGTCTGCAAGTGATCAAACTGGACTTGAAGATTGTCATTCAGTTCTGTCTGTTCATCCAAGGAACGCTGCAGTTTCCTGATCTGGTTCAGTGACTCATCCAACTAAAATAACATAAATAAAACGGATAATCATAATCACCATTAAGCTCTTTGCATTATTAATTTCCCAGTCTTAAGGGCACATATGTACTTGGAAATGAGGTACAGGACATGGTTAATTGAATTGAGAATGTATGCATTGTAAAAAGTTTATTATCTGCTGGAAATCCAAATTGGTATTCTCATTGTGACTCTAAATATGATCAAAATATGAACATAACACTTATAAAACACAAGGTTCAGCACTGGTTCCAGTAACTTATAATGCATCAGCATTAAATTTCCTCAATGCTTAATGTAGCTGCACTAACCTCTCATAACTTAGTGTAGTTTATGCAAAGGAATAAATTGTTGTCCATTTCTGAAAGAGCAAACATTATTTTAACAATAAATAACAAAGTGCTAGAGGGTCTCAGCTGGTCAAGCAGCATGTATGGAGGGAAATGAACAGACCCCGTTTTGGGTAAGGATCCTTCTTCAGATTGATAGAGTATGGGGAGAGAATGGTGAAGGCAATGAATGTGAATAAAAGGGCCCTTTTCAGGTTGGCTGCCAGTGATTAGTGGTATCCCGCAGAGGTCGGTGTTGATCTGCTACATTTCATGTTGTTTGTTAATGATCTTGATGATGGAATTGATGGCTTTGTGGCCAAGTTTGTGGATGGTACGAAGATAGGTGGAGGGGCAGGTAGTGTTGCGGAAGCAGGGAGTCTACAGAAGGACTTGGACAGGTTGAGAGAGTGGGCAAAGAGGTGGCAAATGAAACACAGTGACCGTGGATACAAGGACAATATCATTCCACTGACACTGTTCAAAGCGAGCATAGTATGCATTGAGCTCATTTGGGGAGGGATGCATTGTTGCCAGCAACACTGCCCAACTTCACATTGTAGCCTGTTATAGCATGTAAGCCATGCCATAATCCGTGTGCACCTCCAGGGACTCGAGCTTAGTCTGGAATTCCCTCTTGGTTTCCTTGATAGCTTTGTGAAGGTCATGAAGAGATATCTTACATCACAGAGTACTTTGCACACTAATAGGGGTGTGCACACCATACCCTCATTATCTTCATGCTTTGGGTCATTAACAATGCAAAATAAACCCAGCAACATGAACTTGTTTTATGCATAGTCCAGATTAATATGATAAAGAAGTTTCAATCATGTTCAATTCATGTTAGCTGGGCCATCTGAATCACTGAACTAATTATAGCATTCAGCATGTTGGCATTCAAATGAAGCAAAACTGAACTAAAAGTACAATGGTGTCATGAACAAGTGAACAGAAACTGTTTTTATTTAGAAGCACTGAACACAATGAGATAAATCACACTAAGGCACAGCTCTGTGGACAACAAAAAAATATGCTGGTAAGCACCTGCTGTGTAAAGTCCTGAGGTTTACAACAGATAAATTGGTATAAAGGAAGCTGTGAACCTATGTTGAAGCTACACAGTGAGTTTATTTACCTCTTAAACACCATTCGAGTGCGATGCCGACCCGTCAATTGGGAGAAATACTGAAGAGGAAATCATCAGCCAAAAAAACCCAATTCCATCCCTCGAGTAATCCCATACCCCGTACGCACTCTCTCCTGGAACAGTACTTGCTCTACGTGTAACCTACTGCATGGCAGGGTGGCATCAACTGGTGCCAGGATGCTATCCTGCTGTCACATCCTTTAAAAATGTCACTGGAGCTCAGTCAGGTATGTAAAAAAGAACGACACTGTGTTACCTAGACTTCTTGTAGGCAAGTGCACATCAGCGGCATTAGACACCAGATCATCAGAATAAAAGGAGAGCAGCAGGCAGTACAAACACTGACACAGACCAGTAAGCTCGGGAACTTTTTTTGTATTATATCCCAAGTTGTCGCATGCAATTATTTGGGAAATAATACAAAAAAATTCTTCTTCACCAGAGCAAACAAACTGTATCTGGAATTGAATCTACAATGTCTCAAAGATTGATCTCAAACCACCACCATATTAACAGATTTAGAATCTATCCATTCACCTTTGCTTTCGATAAACATGAAGAATGCAATGTGGGTCTACCACGTACCTCTTTCACTATGTTTTCCTCTTATATTACTTCTTTCAGACTTTTGGCGAATAGTGAATATTTGTGCAGCAGGGTGTGAAAATTTATTTTAGAGTCATAGTCATAGAGTGATACAGTGTGGAAAAAGGCCCTTCGGCTCAACTTGCCTACACCGGCCAACAATGTCCCAGCTAGACTAGTCCCACCTGCCTGCACTTGGTCCACATCCTGCCAAACCTGTCCTATCCATGTACCTGTCTAACTGTTTCTTAAACGATGGGATAGTCCCAACCTCAATTACCTCTTCTGGCAGCGTGTTCCATACACCCATTCATCCTTTGTGTGAAAAAGTTACCCCTCGGATTCCTATTAAATCTTTTCCCCTTCACCTTGAACCTATGTCCTCTGGTCCTTGATTCCCTTATTCTGGGCAAGCGACTGTGCATCTACCCGATCTATTCCTCTCATGATTTTTTACACCTCTATAAGATCACCCCTCATACTCCTGCGCTCCAAGGAATAGTGACCCAGCCTAATCAACCTCTCCCTATAGCTCACACCCTCTAGTCCTGGCAACATCCTTGTAAATCTTCTCTAAACCCTTTCAGGCTTGACAATATCTTTCCTATAACATAGTGCCCAGAACTGAATACAACATTCTAAATGCGGTCTCACCAACCTCTTATACAACTGCAACATCACCTCACAACTTGCGACTCGACCTTCAAGGAACCATGCACCTGCACTCCTAGATCCCTCTGCACTACAACACTCCCCAGAAACCTACCATTTACTATCTAGGTCCTGCCCTTGTTAGACGTCCCAAAATGCAACACCTCACACATCTCTATTAAATTCCATCAACCAGTCCTCAACCCACCTGGCCAATCGATCCCGATCCTGCTGCAATCTTTCACATCCATCTTCACTATCTGCAAAACCACTCACTTTTGTATCAACAGCAAACTTGCTAATTTTGCCCTGTATGTTCTCATCCAAAAGATAATTTAAAAACAACTTCTAACCTCACCAGTTTCCACAAGGGAGCAAGACAAACCAGTTCCTCTCCCGCCCCCAGCATGCATGCAGTGTGAAGCAAAGATTAATGTCTTAGCCACAGATCGATGGATCACTCAGTTAGAACAATCTTCATTAACCTAACAATTTAAAATCTCATAAATTTGCTTCACCCACGCAGAACAATTGGTAAGAGTACATCCACATCTCAGAGTTTGCAGACTGTAGATTGCTATTGTGATCACAACACCACACAAACAGCGTGCCACTCACTCACTCACTTTTGCAGAAGGTGCAGCAGGGAATGCCAGCTGAGATCAGGGTGAATGCAAAGGTCGTGATCAGAGGCATGGCTGACTACTCATTCCTCATCCTCCCCGTTTCCTACTTCCTGTCTTGCAGCAATCTCTTCTGACTGAAATACTGCTAGCCTTCCTTCCCAACCCCTTCCCTCTCCTCTCCCCGTCACAATCTTACCACTGTCTTTATTGCCAAAAGGGGGAATAAGTTCAATCTGATTAGACAGTGATGGAACATGACAAAGACAGTGATGAAGATATCCTCTCACTTCCACATCCTTTACACTTGTCATTCCCTCTTCTCCCTTTTTTCTATGACTCTCTGACTCTCATCAGGCAGAAAATCCAAACATATACCACCAGATTCATGAACAGCTTCTTCCCCACTCTTATCAGATTATGGAACGGTCCTCTCATAAGATAAGGGTACGGTCCCAATCTCCCAACCTACCTCATTGCGGCCGTACACTTTTTTAATCTGCACTTTTTCTGTAGCTGTAATGCTTTAACATTGTTACATTATATTCTGCACTCTGGGATTTTTCTCTTTGCATTATCTGTTGTACATCTATTTATACCTCGTGTTGCCTTGGCAAGGTCAGCAGTTCAATCAAGAACGAGTCACACCCTGTCCACTCCCTCTTCTCCCCTCGCCCATTGGCCAAAAGGTATAGAAGTGTGAAAACATACACTTCCAGATTCAGGGACAGTTTCTTCCCAGCAGAGATCATGCAATGAAACATCCTGCTGGAGAGGGGTAACTTTTTTCACACAAAGAGTGGTGGGTAAATGGAATGAGCTGACGGAGGACTATCGCAGCGTTCAAGAAACATTTAGACAGGTACATGGATAGGACAGGTTTAAAGAATATGGGCCAAATGCTGGCAGGTCGGACTAGTGTAGATGGGACATGTGGGGCCAAGGGTCTGTTTCCACACTGTAAGACTCTATGACTCTCTATGGCATGGAAAAAGGCCCTTTGACCCACCGAATCTACACTGACCATCAATAGTCCATTCACACTAGTTCTATGTTATCCCCATTTTTCATCCACTTACTACGCATTAGAAGCAATTCTTCTTCTTACAGAGGCCAAATAATCTACAAACTCCTCACGTCTTTGGGATGAAGAAGGAAACCGGAACACCCAGAGAAAACCCACACACAAAGATCATGTGCAAACTCCACATAGACAGCACCCGAGGTTAGGATCGAACCGGGTCTCTGGTGCTGAGAGGCAGCAGCTCTACCAGCTGTGCCACTCTGCCACCCCCACAGCCTGGTCAGCCTTTGAAGTCACTCTACTAAGCCACCAGCAGCTTCCATCAGCCAAGTTGCATCACTTCATGGGAACAGTTAGACAAAGACACAGAGCAAAAGACTAGAAGGGAGTGCAGAAGGAGATTTGAGTCTGTGTTGCAGTCAACAAAAGTCAAAAATTTGTATCAACCAATGAATGCACAAAATTGTACAGTTAAAGCAAAAGCCTTAGAAAATCAATCAGCAACTAACCTGCGAATACCTTGAAACAGCACTCGTGGGAAGATACTGTTTAAAGGTGTGTTCATCTGCATCAAATTCGGGCTGTAACATGGTATTCAAAATAATACCAAATCAGCACAGAATACTGCATCATACTTGTGTTTCTTGTATGATGGCGCTCCTTTAACCAAATAGGAATTTATGTAAACCAATTCATTCCTTATTTGTGGTCCAAAATAGTTATGGGATTTAAGATTAATTTCATATGTCAAACTGTTTTTATATTTTCTTCAGCTCAACCTTCAAGTGAGAACTAGGTTAGTTCAATGCCACAAAGATTAAATGGAAATGCAAAAAACGGATGGTAGAAATTTAAAATGAAACAGAAATTATTCAGTCAGATGACTTTCATCAGAACTAAATTAGAAATCAAAAATGTTTTAGATGTGTACTATATTATGAGAAGAATAGATTGGGTAAATGCACAGAGTCTTTTGCCCAGAGTAGAGGAATTGAGAACCAGGTTATAGGTTTGGGGGGGAAAAATTTAGTAGGAACCCGAGGGGTAACTTTTTTTTTGCACAATGGATGGTGGGTGTATGCAACAAGCTGCTGGAGGAGTTAGTTGAGGCTGGTACTATTATAACATTTAAGAGACATTGGGACATGTACATGGATAGTTTACATTTAGTGGGTTCTGGGCCAATCACAGGCAGGTGGGATAAGTGTAGATGGGCATGTTGGGCGGCATGGGCAAGTTGGGCCAAAGGGCCTGTTTCCACGCTCTATGACCAAATTGCAGAGGGGGGGGGGAGGGGCAGAGGAAATGTCTAAGAGGTGGAAATTGGAAGGGAATAAATGAGACAAAATAGTGGTGGTGCCAACTGAGGTGGTGAAGGCTTGTTAATTACAGCTGCTCCATCTGGTGGATATGGAAACAGAGGGAGATGAACAAGAACAGAGCAGAAAGGTAAAATGTATTGCTGGAACTGTGAAATACAAAACATTTGCTGGGAATCTAAAATTATCAACAAGGAAGGCAATAAGTGGGCATTGTGAACCTAACAAAATAAGATGGAGACCACATGTCATCTCAGTAAAAGCCAAACCCAATGAGATTGCAAACCAATTAGTAAGAAACAGTAGAAGTGACAGTATTCATTCCTTCCTATCAAAGTGAATAACCTTACATTTCCCCAATTCTTTTTCAGATACTTTTTGTCCTTTTTACAATTTACTTTCCAACCTAGATTTATATCATCTGAAGACTTGTTATATACTACTCATTCCTTTTAAGTCATCTGAACATATAGATTTAAATAGCAAAGCACTTCCAACTGATCATTATGCCATTCCCATAGAAATAACATGCTAACTTGATAATGAACATATTATTCCTTTCTCTTTTACGTTCTTTAACTAAACCTATCCTTGTTACTATTTTGGGTTGCAATATTTCAGGTGCCATTTTATAGAATCTGAGATATCTGCCTCATTTCTTTCAATTTACTCTGTTTAACACATCCTTGAAAACCTCTATTGGATTGCCAATGATTTTCCTTTCATAAAATTATGTTGACCATGCTTATCCGTATTTTGTTACATTATGTGTGCTGTTACTATCATTTTAACAATAGGTGGTATTGTAGATAGTGAAGATGGTTGTCAAAAATTGCAGCAGGATCGTGATGGGTTGGGCAGGTGGGCTGAGGAATGGTTGATGGAGTTTAATACAGAGAGATGTGAGGAGTTGCATTTTGGGAAGACTAACATGGGCAAGACCTACGCAGTGAATGGTAGAGCTCTGAGGAGGGTTGTAGAGCAGAGGGATCTAGGAGTGCAGGTACATAGTTTGTTGAAAGTGGCATCACAAATAGAGACGGTAGTCAAAACGGCTTTTGGCACATTGCGTATAGACGTTGGGAGGTCATGTTGCAGTTATATAAGACGTTGGTGAGGTCACATTTAGAGTATTGTGTTCAGATCTAGCCACCACGTTATAGGAAAGTTGCTGTCAACTGGAAAGGGAGCAGAGAAGATTTACGAGGATGTGGCAAGGACTCAGGGACCTGAGTTTCAGGGAGAGGTTGAGCAGGCTAGGACTATTCCTTGGAGCACAGGCGGATGAGGGGTGATCTTAGAGGTGTACAAAATCATGAGAGGAATAGAGCAGGTAAATGCACAGAGTCTCTTGCCCAGAGTGGAAGAATCAAGAACCAGACGACATAGAATTAAGGTGAGGGGGGAAAGATTTCATAGGAACCTGAGGAGTAACTTTTTCACACGAAGAGTGATGGGTGTGTGGAACGAGCTGTTGGAGGAGGTAGTTGAGGCAGGTACTATCGTAACATTTAAGAAACATTTAGACAGGTACATTGTTAGGACAGGTTTAGAAGGATATGGGTCAAATGCAGACAAGTAGGACTACTGTGGATGGGATATGTTGGTCAGTGTGGGCATGTTGAGCCGAAGGGCCAACTCTATGACAGGCTGTATGACTCTATGACTCTATATTTCCTGATGACATTGTCCTGCTAATCATCCTGAAGTTTTCTACTTACTTCTTCTTATTTGTAGGTTAATTTGACTGGGTAAATGTAAGAAATTGTCCCTAGTGTGTGTAGGATAGTGTTGATGTGCGGGGATCGCTGGGCGGCGCGGACTTGGTGGGCCGAAAAGGCCTGTTTCCGCGCTGTATATATATGATATGATATGATATGATATGATATGATATTTTCAGTTTTGCATCTTATATTAAAAGCAACAATTCAACAATGCCAATTTTAACCATAACTCCTTCCCAATCGATCAAACTAAAAGAATGTCCATACAGGTAGAGCGCAGTGTTAACTGGAGTGTAAGCCAGAAGATTAATTCTTCCAGATTCCTGTTCAATTGTCTCATAAATAAATGCAAGGTCTAAAGTATCAAGGCTCAGCAATCATTTTGATTGTTGATCACCTTCACTACAAACAACTTCTTTCCCACGCTTGCTCTAAAATGGGCCTTCATAACACTGAGATTCAGCTACCACCCTTCCTTCCTAACAACATTTTATAAGCCTCCATAGGTCCTCTCCGAAGATATTCATTTGTACGGGTTCTAGCCTATCGACGCATATTGTCCCAGAGCTGGGGAATCACCTCTGTACTCACTGCCTTTTGTAAAGACCAACACATGTTTGGATAAGCACAAACCACTTCAGTTTCTTAAAACCATTCAAATTAGCCCTTAGTATAACCAGTATCTGCATTTCTTTGTTTCTCCAAATTAGCCCTTATTTTGGGTGCGTACAGAAAATTTGTCCAATAGCAAACAAAACAGAAAATACAGTTAATGTTCAACAAGTCAAGCAGCATCTATGGAGAGAGAAAAGGCATTTCACATCTTTTATCAGAAATTGGGGAAACTAGAAAAAAGTGTAGGATAGTGTTAATGTACGGGGATCGCTGGGCGGCACGGACTTGGTGGGCCGAAAAGGCCTGTTTCCGGTTGTATATGATATGATATGATATGATAGTATATTTTAAATTGCAGAGGAGTGGCCAATGTCTCTGATAGGGTGGTTTCATGATAATGTCTCCTGACAAAGTGACTGGCACAGACGGCGTTGGTTCCAGCTGAAAGAGCGTGATGAAGGCTTGCCAACTGATTTTTCTGGTGAAGGCGTAAGAAGAGAGAGATGGCAGAACAGCGATATTTTTTTTAAGTGCAAGGACTGTGAAATCTTGCTATGAATCGGAAGTCAAGAAGCATGCTTAAAATGTCCGGCAGATGAAGTAGCATCTGTGAAGTGAGAATGACTGAGTTCACATGACAAATTTACCTTACTTTAGAATAGATTTGCCACTAACATAAAAAGCTGATTATCAGATATTGGTTGAATTTAATATGGAGGTTTAAGGTCTGCAGCATACCTAGATGGAAAGTGAGATGCTGCTTCTCTCTCAAACATTGGATTGTAAAGCACAGATTGCAATGCCGAAGGCAGGTCAGAGTCAGAATGGGATGAAGAATTAAAGTGACAAGCAAATGGAAGTCCGGGGTATATCTTGCAGGCTAAATTGAGGTGCTCTGCATAGCAGTCACGCTATCACCATTTGTTTTTTTTCAGTGAAAAGGAATGCAACATATTAAATTGGAAGAAGTGCAAGTAAATTGCTGCCTCATCTGGACGGAATGTTTGAATAATCTGAGAAGCACTGGTATGGAAAGTATTGTCATCAGAAATATGTAGTGGATATAGAGAAAATGGGGGAATAGAATCTTTAGTTTTAGTTTTAGAGATACAGCGTGGAAATAGGCCCTACGGCCCACTGGGTCCACGCCGACCAGCGATGCCCGCATATTAACACTATCCTACACACACTAGGGACAATTTTTACATCCACCAAGCCAATTTACTTACATACCTGTATGTCTTTGGAGTGTGGGAGGAAACCGAAGATCTCAGAGAAAACCCACACAGGTGACGGAGAGAACGTACAGACAGACAGCGCCCGTAGTGGGGATCGAAACCGGGTCTCAGGCGCTGCAAGCGCTGCAAGGTGGCAACTGTACCACTGAGCCACCCACAGGAAACAGTGTGGGAGCCTCTGGGTTTTATTTAATAAATTGGTTGCTAATCTATTCCCTGAGAAGTAGAAACAGCAGTCAAGAAAAGGAATTTAGAGATAACCATGTGAAAGTGAGATCAAAGCAAACATTGACTTGGGGAATACTCATGGAAAGAATATCCAGTTGATCAATATTTTGTTTATCAGAAATGGTTGCAATTGCAAGCATACTGTGAACCCTATCCAATGTTTCCACTATAGGGTTTAATGGTATGGTTGTAATGGTGATGGATCAGTAAATTTAAAACAAAGTGCCAATAGAACTCACCATAACTTGCTAATGAGAATCAGACCTATTAATCCAGACCAAGTAATGCTGTCCATGCTCCAATCCTTATTGCCAATGTTCACCACTAATCAGAAGAAACATTCCAGTTGGCATGATCTAACCTCCCATGTCCTTGTTTGGAGGACCACCTGCATTGGTTGTCACACATCCATGATCAAAGCCCTGAAGCATTGATGGAAATGGGTCTCCACAACTACTTTCAGTAGTGGGTAGAGAGGACATGAAATTTGTTTCTCCATTACTCAAATGTGTGAGGATTCTCATGTCTAGATGGAGGACCTGAAGCCACTCCCTGCCAGACTCTTCCAATAGTGACCCTGCTCTGTTGGCTAACCCCTCCCTGGCACACTGGCCTCTCTCTTACCATTTATCTCATCGATGAGAGCATCAGGTCTCTCTGATCAAATCTAAGGAATCCCTCGCCTAACGCTGCAGCCTCACTCTCCTCCATTCAAGATTCAAGATTCAAGATAGCTTTATTGTCATCCAAATTGGACGAAATTCAGTCACCCACAGTCCAACAACAAAAGCATCAAAATAGGCATTAAAATTACACAACCCCCAAAACACACAAAAGAAACATCCATCAAGAAAACATCCATCACAGTGAATCTCCTCCAGTCGGTCCGAGCCTAAGGCGAGTCGCAGCCGCTCCCGCAGCCTCCGAAGACGGCCGGCTCCGCCGATGATAAGTCCGATCCGGGGCGGGCGAACACGCTGCTGCTGCCGCTGTTGCTGCACGTCGGGGCGGTCGTGGCTCCCGACGTTGAAGCCCCCGCCCAGCAGAGAAATATCCTGCGGCCTATCTTAGGCCGCGCCGGACGGTGGATTGATAGAGGTTTTTAAAATTTTGAGAGGGACGGACAGAGTTGACGTGGGTAGGCTTTTCCCTTTGAGAGTGGGGAAGATTCCAACAAGGGGACATAGCTTCAGAATTGAGGGACAAAGGTTTAGGGGTAACATGAGGGGGAACTTCTTTACTCAGAGGGTTGTGGCTGTATGGAATGGACTTCCGGTGGAAGTGGTGGAGGCTGGCTCGATTTTATTATTTAAGAGTAAATTGGATAGGTATATGGATAGGAGGGGATTGGAGGGTTATGGTCTGAGTGCAGGTAGATGAGACTAGGTCAGGGAGAATGGTCGGCGTGGACTGGTAGGGCCGGACAGGCCTGTTTCCATGCTGTAGTTGTTATATGTTATATAATGTCCGCGACCCAAGCCCCGCGATCCGGGGCGGGCGAACACGCTGCCGCTGCCGGAGCTCCTGATGTCGGCATCCATGCGGCCTGAGCCTAAGGCGAGTCGCAACTGCTCCCGCAGCCTCCGAAGACGGCCGGCTCCGGTGATGGTAAGTCCGGTCCGCGGGCTCTGCGAACCGGAGCCCTGGAGGCCGACAGCTCCAGGAGTTGGGCCGATGGTAGGCCGCAGCAGGAACGGAGACACGGCCCAGAAAACAAAGGTCGGGTCTCCGTTCGGAAGGGACACATATTTACAATTTTACAGTTCCCCCCCTCCCCCCCACATACACACATAGTACACAAACACAAAAACACGACATCACAACTACAATTAAGACAAAAAAACAACAAAAACACAAAGACAAATGGACCGCAGGTAAGCCGCAGCTGCTATGGCAGCGCCGCCATTTTGAGCTATAATGCACACAACTGATACCTGGTTGCCAAGAGGAGTGTCTTTAAGAGCAAACGCCCTTCTCAGATAGGTATGTGGAAAGAGATTCTGTTTCAGTGCATGATTCCAGATATAGTACACTATTACAGTACTGTTCCTTACATCTTTTTGATCAATTTTACAGTTCTGATGAAATTTGCATATATGAAGGGAAAATACCACAGGCAAGGAAAACCAATAAATTTTATGAGCGCTGTATCTGAGTTTCATGAAAAAAAAGATATAAAAGGATAATTCAGCATTCAAGTTATTAATGAGATTCCTTTATCACAGCTTGACTTTCCAAAGAATGTGATTCTCATCTAAATATTTGAAACTCTTGGTTATAAATGTGATGGTTTATTTTCCAATAGAATTTTTCTTCCGTTGATCGTTAGTTAGTTAGTAGGTGAAGTGTTATGTTCAACACGGCATAAAGATAAAGTACACTCACACGTTAGTTGCCTGAATCACACCAGCCTTTATTTACCCAGCATTCCTAGCTCAAGGAACGCCCACTCATTAACATGGCACATGAATATGCATGAATACATTACACTGCTCTCCCTTTTTTTAAGTATTAAATCCAAGTACTCAGTTACAATTTTGGTATTGTGATACTTGATTTACATCAATACTTTTAACCATATTTACAAATTTAACCTAGTTACTGGTTTGCGGTTCCTGCCTGATCGTTTAACAGTAACAGGTGCAACAGGCATAACAGATGTACATGTAGACTCAACTGTTAGCTTGTTTGGCTCTATGTTAGTACGCTGACCTTGACTAGAGAAGTCTGTCTCTTTATCTGTACTCACTGAATTTTGTGTATCAACCACAATAGTCTTTTCTAACTCACTTTCAGATGAATACTCAGGGATTAGGAATTCATGCTCAGTTTTCGGTTCGTCTTTGGCTGGAATCATTTGATCCACGTGAACACTTTTGATCTTGTCTCCAACATCCACTAAGTATCTTTTTGTTCCACACACTTCCACTATTTTCCCAACATCCCATTTGTCTCGACTGGACTTGTTGGGAGGACTGAGCACACGAACTTGCTCATCTGGCTTGAAGTTCCTCTCCTTTTTGTGGAAGTCAAAGTGGTGTTTTTGACTTAACTGTTTTTGCTCAACTCTCGAGGCCAAATTGGGTTGAACTAGACTTAGGTGTATTCTTAGCCTTCTCTTCATCAACAGTTCTGCAGGTGAATAACCCGTAGTTGTGTGTGGTGAAGTTCTGTACTTCAGCAAGAAACTAGCCAAACGATGTTTCATGCTGAGCTTTGAACTACCCTGCAAAACCTGTTTCTTGAGAGCCTCTTTGACTACTCTAACAGACCTTTCCGCCGCCCCATTGGAGGCTGGATGGTATGGAGGAACAAGTGTGTGTTTTACCCTGTTACGCTGCATGAACTGTTTGAACTGTTCTGAACGAAACTGAGGTCCGTTATCAGAAACAAGTTCTTCTGGTAAACCATGACATGCAAAAATTGATCTCAACTCATCTATGGTATGCTCAGCAGTAGTGCTTGACCCCATATGCTTAGCCTCAATCCATTTGGAATGACTATCTACTAGCACCAGAAAATGATCATTACCCTTTTCACAAAAGTCTACGTGAACTCTCTGAAACGGTCTACTTGGCCATGACCAGGGTTGCAGTGGTGTTTTTGGTGGTTTACTGCGGCAATCTTGACACACGCTACATTTGCTCACCAGTGACTCAATGTCACTGTCTATACCAGGCCAATACACAAAACTTCCAGCAATTGACTTCATGCTAACTATGCCAGGATGTTCGGCATGAAGTTCGTACATAATCTTGTTTCTTAAAGACTCTGGTACAACCACTCTATAACCCCACTTTATGCATCCCTGCTCGCATGATAATTCGTGTCGTCGATTATAGAAAGGCTTCAGTTCCGAGTTTGATCCACTCTCGACTTCAGTCCAACCATTCAATGTCTGTTCATAAACACTCTTCAGCACAGTGTCCTTCACTGTTTCAGCTGCAATTTCTGTTGCAGTCACTGGAAAGTCTTCATCTACGACTTGCAGTGTGTAGATTGAGTTCTCGCTTCCCACATCAGAGTTCTCATGGGGCAATCGGGACAACGCATCTGCGACTGCGTTGCATTTGGAGCTTCTGTACTCCACCTTGTAGTCATACTGGGACAACAGAATTGCCCAGCGCTGCATCCTTGATGCCGCCATGGAAGGTATAGCTGACTTGGGACCCAGTATCGTGAGTAGTGGTTTGTGATCAGTCACAAGGTTGAATGGTCTGCCAAGAAGAAACTGGTGGAATTTCTTGATTCCGAACACAATGCTGAGTGCTTCCTTCTCTATCTGTGCATAGTTGCGCTCACTTGGTGATAGGGTGCGGGAGGCAAAAGCAATAGGCTTTTCCTGTCCGTCATCCATTACGTGGCAAATCACTGCACCTACACCATAACTTGAAGCATCACAAGCAAGTTTCATCTCGCGCGTCGTGTCGTAGTGAACAAGGAGTTTGTCACTTGTCAGGTTTTTCTTGCAGATGTCGTATGCATGTTGTTGTTCCTTTCCCCACATCCAATTCTCATCCTTTTGTAACAGATGATGTAGTGGCTTTAGCATGGTTGCTAAATCTGGAAGGAATCGTGCATAGAATTGCACCATCCCAAGGAATGATCGTAGCTCTGTCACATTGTTGGGCGTTGGAGCATTCACAATTGCTTCAATTTTCGCCTTCACTGGGCGCAGTCCGTTGGAATCTACTTTGAGTCCAAGGTAGACCACCTCTGATTGTGCAAATGCACATTTGCTCTTTCGTAATTTTACGTTGTGGCAGTTCAATCGTGTGAGAACTTGCTCGAGTATCTCCAGATGTTCTTCCATGCCCACTGTGAATATCAGTAGATCATCCTGGTTGCACACACAGTGTGGAATGCCTTGCAACATTTTGTCCATGACGGACTGAAAGATTTTCGGGGAAGATTTCACACCATAGGGCAGCTTTGTGTATGAATACAAGCCCTTATGTGTGTTGATGGTCAGGCACTGCTGACTTTCTTTGTCAACATTGAGTTGGGCATAAGCGTGAGACAAATCCAGCTTAGTGAAGACTCTTGCTCCGCTAAGTTCTGCATACAGATCCTGCGAGGTTGGCAAAGGATACTGTTCGTCGTCAACAACTTGGTTGATTGTGACTTTGTAGTCACCGCATAGTCGAACAGTTTTGTCAGCCTTAAGCACAGCCACAACTGGCGTTGCCCAGTTGCTCTGGTCTGTCTTCACGAGTACTCCATTCCGCTCCAACCTGTTGAGTTCTTCCTCCACTTGTTGCTTTAGCGCATATGGTACCGGTCTTGGTCGATAATATACAGGTGTCGCATCTTGCTGCAGTCGAATGTGTGCAGAGTATCCTGTTATTCCCGTGTAACTATCAGCAAATATTTCAGCGTGTTTGCTAACGACATTTTCAAGACGTGATTTGGACACATCAATGCTGAAAATGTTCTTCCAGTCTAATTTTATTTTACGCAGCCAATCCTTTCCAAGGAGGGTCGGTTTATTTCTGTAGCTGGCCACTATGATGGGCAGTGTTACTGACTGTCCATTACACTGAACTTCGCAATCCATTTGTCCGCACGTCTCCAAGGCTTCGCCGGAGTAGGTTCTCAACTTGACCTTACTCTCAGACAATGGTGTCTGTGAGAACTTTGTTTCGTACAAGTCTTTGCTCATGACCGAACAGTCAGCTGCCGTGTCAATGCACATATCAATTAACTGTTCATTAACCAATAGTTTAATTCGAAAGTCCTTGTCTTGGCTGGTTGTAGGCTTATTGACATCAGTTGCATGAATGATGTACAACCCAAGTTCATTGTCATCCGGGTTCATCTCTAAGTTGTGAACTCCTTTCTGGTGTTGTCGTGTGTTTCCCACTGTAAGCTTGGCCCGACATGCTGAGGTGATATGACCTTTCTTCTGGCAGTTATAGCACTTAGCTGTTTTGAACTGACAGGATTGGGATGGGTGATTACCGTTGCAACGATAACAACTGGCTGCACTCGGCTCCCCGCCATATTTCGGTTTCAGTTTGGCCCTAGGCGCTGCTTTGTGAGTATACACGGCCACTGCAGTATGTGGTGAACGAAACTCGCGAGCATTCTTTGATGCCATCTCCATTGTAGTAGCAATCTTGCATGCTATCTCAAATGTAAGATCAGGAGTGCTCATGAGTCTGGACTGAATTCGTTCGTCCACTAGACCACAAACAAATCTGTCGCGTAGTGCGCGTTCAAGAAAGGCTCCAAAGTTACAGTGCAACGTTAAGTTTTTCAAGGCAACAATGTACTCACTGATTGTCTCGTTTTGCTTCTGGTTTCTCGTGCCGAATTTGTAGCTTTCTGCAATTTCCAGAGGCTTTGGGTTGAAGTGCTCCTCCAACTTCTTTCTAATGTCACAGAATGGCACATCTTTTGCCTTTATGGGCGCAAGGATATTCACGAGTGTGCCGTACACTTCAGGTCCGATCACCGTGAGCAGAATCGCTTTCATGCGTTCACGAACGGCCCTGTTTGTTTCAGCCACTACCTCTCCTTCACCACTGGTCTCCGTGATGTTGTTTGCCATGAAGAACATGTTTGCTCTCTCCATATAGGAGCTGAACGGCTCTCTACTTTTGTCAAAGATGCCCAGGCTTCCGATATAGCCCGTGGATGCCGCCATTTTGTCCCTCTCTTTTTTTTTTAAACAAAGGAATGAGGAGAGTTTTTTTCTTTGCACAAGCTCAGACTTCCTGCCTGTTCTGGTGTAGCAAAGCACCTAAAACTTAGCAGTACAAAAGCTATGCAAAACAAACTCAGTCTCCTCCACAATCCCGTCCTCGTCGCCAATTTTGTTATGTTCAACACGGCATAAAGATAAAGTACACTCACACGTTAGTTGCCTGAATCACACCAGCCTTTATTTACCCAGCATTCCTAGCTCAAGGAACGCCCACTCATTAACATGGCACATGAATATGCATGAATACATTACAAGCAGTTGGGAACACAAAAGGCATATTGGCCTACACTGCAACGAGGATGGAGTTTAGACATGTAGAAGTTTTATTTAAAAAGACACAAAGTACTGGAGGGACAGGCAGCATCACTGGAGAACCTGGATACGTTATTTTTCAGATCAGGACCCTTCTTCAGACTGATTGTGGTAGGGAAAGAAAGCTGGAAGAGAGGTGGGGGCAAGTACATGCCTGGCAAGTAATAGGTATATACAAGTGAGATGCAATTTTGATTGGCATATTTAGACTTTATACTTTAGAGATACAACGTGGAAACAGGCCTTTTGGCCTACCGAGTCCATGGTGACCAGTGATCACCCCATGCACTAATCTACACACATTAGGAACAATTTTACAACTTACCGAAGCAAATTAACCTACAAACATGTACGCCTTTGGAGTGTGGAAGGAAACCGAAGCACCGGAGAAAACCCACGCAGTCACAGGGAGAAGTACAAGCTCCGTACAGACAGCACCCGCAGTCAGGATCGAACCCATGTGTCTGCCGCTGTAAGGCAGCAACTCTACCGTTGTGCCACAGTATCTCCCTGGCAAATAATTGGACAAAGATCAGAGATGAAAAGACAAAAAGTGTGAGATTATGGAGATAAAGGATAGAAGATGTGCGAATTGTGAGGCCAGAGGGAGGAATCTAGGGGGAAGAGGACGAGAAGAGGGGGTAGGGGAGAAATGTGTGTGAATCTAGGTGGGCCACAGGAAAGACTGAAGAGAAAAAAAAGGGAGGGAGAAGGGAGGAGGTTGTTAGTCGGTCAGTAGCCTAAAATTGGAAAATACAAGGTTCATATTATAAGCTATGAGGTGCTGTACTCCAACTTGCATGTGGTCTCACTTTGGCAATCGAGGAGATCCAGAATAGAAAGGTCAGTATGGGAGTGGGAAGGGAAGTTAAAATGGTTTGCAACCATGAGATCCAGAATGCCTTGGTAGGCCGAGGCAGGTGTTCAGTGAAATGGCAGCCAGGTTTACACTTGGTCGTGCCAATATAAAGGAGCACTAAATGCAGTAGAAGTTAGAGGAGATGCATGTAAATCTCTGTCTTATCTGGAAGGATTGCTCTGATCCCTGGATGAATGTAAGGGAGGTGGTACAGTAGGTTGCAGGGGAAAGTACCCGGAGAGGAGATAGTTTGGCTGGGAAGGGATGAGTGAACCAAGCAGTTGCAGAGGGGGCAATCTTTGCGGAAGAGGGAAAGGGTTAGGGATGGGAAGATATGACAAGGAATGGCAGAAGAAGTTGGGTCTGGATTCTGAAGTTTACCTGTTTTCGCTTTTTTATTATGGGGTATTGTGTGTAGATTGATGATAATAAAAAATTAAGTTAATCCATTTTAAAATAAGGCTGTAACGTAACAAAATGTGGAAAAAGTGAAGGGGTCTGAATACTTTCTGCATGCACTGTACTTTGGCCTCAGCGTGTATCCAGAGACCTTGCAGCAACCTAAACCTCCAGAAAATTATGGTTAGATATATTCCATTTTTGATCATACTCAAGTATTGTCCTGTAAATGCAGAATATGTTGACAGTGGAGGATTAAATTGTGATTATGCTGATGAAGAGATGTGGGGGAAATAGTTAGACTTTCTCCAAATGGAGATAAGTGCATGGCATGAATATAAGTACCATTCATCAGGCCAAGACAAAACGCCACTTAGTTGTGCTTCACAGAGTCATAGAGTCATAGAGTGATACAGCGTGGAAACAGGCCCTTCAACCCAACTCGCCCACACCGACCAATAATATCCCAGCTACACTAGTCCCACTTGCCGGTGCTTGGTCCATATCCGTCCAAACCTGTCCTATCCAAGTACCTGTCCAACTGTTTCTTAAATGATGGGACAGTCCCAGCCTCAACTACCTCCTCTAGCAGCTTGTTTCATACACCCACCACTCTCTGTGTGAAAAACTTACCCCTTGGATTTCTATCAAATCTATTCCCCTTCACCTTGAACGTATGTCCTCTGTTCCTCGATTCCCCTACTCTGGGTAGAAGGCTCCGTGCATCTACCCGATCTATTCTTCTCATGATTTTGTATACCTCTATAAGATCTTCCCTCATCCTTCTACGATCCATGGAATAGAGACCCAACCTACTCAATCCTTCCCTTTTGCTCACACCCTCTAGTCCTGGCAACATCCTCGTAAATCTTTTCTGAACCCTTTCAAGCTTGACAATATCTTGCCTATAACATGGTGCCCAGAACTAAACACAATATTCTAAATGCGGTTTCACCAATGTCTTATACAACTGCAACATGACCCCCCAATTTCTATACTCAATATAGACAATAGACAATAGACAATAGGTGCAGGAGTAGGCCATTCAGCCCTTCGAGCCAGCACCGCCATTCAATGCGATCAAGGCTGATCACTCTCAATCAGTACCCCGTACCTGCCTTCTCCCCATACCCCCTCACTCCGCTATCCTTAAGAGCTCTATCCAGCTCTCTCTTGAAAGCATCCAACGAACTGGCCTCCACTGCCTTCTGAGGCAGAGAATTCCACACCTTCACCACTCTCTGACTGAAAAAGTTCTTCCTCATCTCCGTTCTAAATGGCCTACCCCTTATTCTTAAACTGTGGCCCCTTGTTCTGAACTCCCCCAACATTGGGAACATGTTTCCTGCCTCTAATGTGTCCAATCCCCTAATTATCTTATATGTTTCAATAAGATCCCCCCTCATCCTTCTATATTCCAGTGTATACAAGTCTAATTGCTCCAGCCTTTCAACATACGACAGTCCCGCCATTCCGGGAATTAACCTAGTGAACCTACGCTGCACGCCCTCAATAGCAAGAATATCCTTCCTCAAATTTGGAGACCAAAACTGCACACAGTACTCCAGGTGCGGTCTCACCAGGGCCCGGTACAACTGTAGAAGGACCTCTTTGCTCCTATACTCAACTCCTCTTGTTATGAAGGCCAACATTCCATTGGCTTTCTTCACTGCCTGCTGTACCTGCATGCTTCCTTTCAGTGACTGATGCACTAGGACACCCAGATCTCGTTGAACATCCCCTCTTCCTAACTTGACACCATTCAGATAATAATCTGCCTTTCTATTCTTACTTCCAAAGTGAATAACCTCACACTTATCTACATTAAACTGCATCTGCCATGTATCCGCCCACTCACACAACCTGTCCAAGTCACCCTGCAGCCTTATTGCATCTTCCTCACAATTCACACTACCCCCCAGCTTAGTATCATCTGCAAATTTGCTAATGGTACTTTTAATCCCTTCATCTAAGTCATTAATGTATATCGTAAATAGCTGGGGTCCCAGCACCGAACCTTGCGGTACCCCACTGGTCACTGCCTGCCATTCCGAAAGGGACCCATTTATCCCCACTCTTTGCTTTCTGTCTGTCAACCAATTTTCTATCCATGTCAGTACCCTACCCCCAATACCATGTGCTCTAATTTTGCCCACTAATCTCCTATGTGGGACCTTGTCGAAGGCTTTCTGAATACTCTGACTGATGAAGGCCAAAGTGCCAAAAGCCTTTTTGACCACCTTATCTACCTGTGACTCGACCTTCAAGGAATCATGCACTTGTACTCCTGGATCCCTCTGCTCTTCAACACTACCCAGAGGCCTACCATTTACTGTGTAGGTCCTGCCCTTGTTTGACGTCCCGAAATGCAACAATTCACACTTCTCTGTATTAAATTCCATCATCCTCCGCCCACCAGGCCAATCGATCCAGATCCTGCTGCAATTGTTCACAACCACTATTTGCAAAACCACTAACTTTTGTATCATCAGCAAACTTGCTAATCTTCCCTATATGTTCTCATCCAAATCATTGAAGTAGATGACAAACAGTAACGGGCCCAACACCAAACCCTTGGACACAGACTTGTACATAGACTGCTGCATTCTTGTTAAGTGAACTGGTAGGATGACTAACCAAGCATTACAATATGTCCAGGAATTGCCTCACATTTTTTCCCCTGAACTTGAGCATCCTCCTACTTCCTCTTATTCCTCCTTTTCCTTCTCCATTCCTCCCAGTGACACCACTGTCAACACCTTGGCCACATAATAACAGAAACATGCAAAATGAATGATTCTCTCTTGAGAGTACACTGCAGTACACTTTCTGGTCAGTCGAGATATTAGGATCTTTGCTTTAATCCCAGAGCATTGGAAGCACTCTGTAGAACTCACTATTGGAGAACTGGAGTCAGGAACACGGTGCATTTCCAAAGTTTCTAGTGTCAGACCTTATGTCCAAGTAAAGCTGCTAAAGCAAATTGCCTGAGATCAATACCTCCTATAGGTATTGTGTTCTCTTTCATTAGTTCCCACTAGAGGTTGCGGACTAATTCAGCATTCAGGATGTGAAAGTTCCTGTGGTTTCTGTACATTCAGAGTTCCCATGCAGCTCTAATAATAGCACACATGTGCAGTCAACCATGCCCTGGACCAAGAGGAAGCCTGCTATGTAGCAACTGAATGAGCAGTGCATGTGATCTGTTTCTCTATACTTAAGGTGAGGTTCATTTCCCCTCATATTCAGAGCTTTGCTCCCTGGGAAAATCTAACTGATATCTGCCATATCTCACCAAAATAAGCCAGAGGAAAAAAAATATTGAAAGGCACTGTGACCTGTGACTGGGTAAATTCATAAATATACAACTCAAGCATTGGCACAAGCATAGTGGTCCAGACACAGCCTGTGGCTGTAGCTCAGCCCACACCTTGTGGACAAAACTTAGTGGCTAACTCCCTGTGGAACCTTAAGCATCTGTGCATGTCATTCTTCCCTCGGTGCTCCCTGAAGAATATCCTAGACAGGACCATATTCCTCTGCTCTTTCTGTCTCTGCTGGTAATCCTTTTTAATGTTTTCAAGCCCACTCCCCCAAACCACAACTGAATTCCAATTCTTTGAAAAAAATAGTACCTTGCATCAAAGAAGTCTTATATTTATGCAAATACACAACTTAACACGATTCTATCAACCATACGGATCTGCTAATCAAATGCAATAAACTTGCCATTATTTGAAGATATCATATCATATCATATCATATATATACAGCGCGGAAACAGGCCTTTTCGGCCCACCAAGTCCGCGCCGCCCAGCGATCCCCGCACACTAACACTATCCTACACACACTAGGGACAATTTTTACATTTACCCAGCCAATTAACCTACATACCTGTACGTCTTTGGAGTGTGGGAGGAAACTGAAGATCTCGGAGAAAACCCACGCAGGTCACGGGGAGAACGTACAAACTCCTTACAGTACAGCACCCGTAGTCAGGATCGAACCTGAGTCTCCGGCGCTGCATTCGCTGTAAAGCAGCAACTCTACCGCTGCGCTACCGTGCCGTACCGTACCGTATCTTCACATAATGCTGGAGGGGGGGGAGACGGAGACGTTCCACCTGTTGCTAAAGACCAGATTTCTGTAGTTCATACAGTGAATTAGTTGATTCACAAGACCCAAGAGGCAAGAGAACTGTCAAATCATCATTATTAGAAGACCAATTTTTTCAACTGTCTAAGCTGCACATGTGCAACATGTGCGACAGTGCCTTAGGCCATATTTCATAGCCACAGTTTACAACCTGCTTCAAACAAAGATGCTAAAAATCCCACATCCCAAAGACATGTGGATATGTAGGTTAATAGGCCTTTGTAAATTGCCCACAAGAGCTAGGGGGTGGATGTAAAAGTCAGATAACATAGAACCATGGGTTCTAGTTTCCTAGCACTTCAGAAGAAGTACGGTTTGATAGCTTAATTGGTCTCTGTAAATTGGTCTTATTTTGGTAAAATCAGGTAGGAGTTACTGGGAACGTGGGGAGAATAAATTGCATTCAGTATAGAATTAATACACATGGATACTTGATGCTCTGAGCAAAGACAATGGGCCAAAAGACCTGCTCTGAGCTAAATGACCATAACTCTAAATCTGGTACACCAGTCATTTTCCCACTCAAATGTCCACATTTTTCTCGAATTTCCATCTGAAGACGAATTTTCGTCCTTGCATGTGCAGCATAGCACAAGTATTTTTCTGTAATACCTGGGGCTTTGCTGGAATCCAGATAATTAACACATAAATTAGAGTTAAATGATGTGACTGTGCTATTTGTGTCCATCTCATATTAATTGTTCACCCACTGGCAATAATTAAGGCTTGAGCTAAATGGAAGCAGGTGCTTGAATTTTTTTTTAATGCAAAATGTCGAGATTAAGCCATGCTACAGAAGCATTTAAACTGGTGGCCTAAATATGTCTGAAACAAACAGGGGTAATTTATAAAGGAAGGTGAGTGGGTCTGTCATTTATTATTTTTTTAATAAAATCTCTCACACTGGAACCCAACATATTTAATGATTGAACCAAACTGCATTAGGCCACTCCAATTCGACTGCTGGTTTTGGTTCAGGCAAACACCCGTCTATTCAATGAATGCAGAGTACTAACATTTTTATTTGCCAATTGCATTGAATACTATCTTAATCTGAACATGTGACAGGGGAATCAATTTCCATCCAATGGCCATCCATTATAATGATTCACACTTATTACCAATTGTAGTAAAGTATGACATTGCAAACTAACAGTGAGCAGAAGCTTAGTCAAACAGGTGAATTTTAAAAGACAGGTTGGCCACTGAAGTGCACAAAGTGCTGGGGTAAGTCAGCAGGTCGGGCAGCATCCCTGGAGAACATGGATACTTGATGCTTCAGGTTGAGACCCTTCACAGACTGATCAGTCTGAAGAAGGGTCTCAACCCAAAACGTCATGCATCCATGTTCTCCAGGGATGCTGCCTGACTTGCTGAGTTACTCCAGCACTTTGTGGGTTTTTTTGTGTATTAACTACCTTGTGCAGTTCTTTGTTTCTACGCTTTGGCCACTGAAGCAGTGGAGGCGAGGAATGGATGCTCCAGAAAATGCAACTTTACTGGCTGAAGTGAGTGGGAGGGTAAAGGGAAAGAGGGTAAAAGAAATAAATGAACACAATAGTGTGGTCGAGAGAGATGTTTTGAAGTAGTGCTGGACATAGCTGCAGGGAATGGGCAGACAAGGAAGGGATTGACAGACAATAACATTCAATTTGAACCTCTGAGTCATGGTCAGTGGGAATGTGAGTGAAGGAAAGTGGAGAAACAGACCCCAAATCTGCAGATTGTGGTCCCAAGGTAAAGCATGTGGTGTGAACAGATTTGCTGAGCTTAAACAAGAAGCAGATGATACTTGTGTGTTGAAGGTAGAGTTAGCTTGGGTCGACTAAAATTAAAACAGTGTTCCATTCGGAGGCAATAGCTGGAAAGGGAGCACAAAAACACATGATGGTCTAGTTAGGAGTGGGAGCGAAAATGCTGGTTTCTGTCTTCGCAATACATAACTGCAGGATATCAAAGATGAACGGAAAATCTAACTGACCAGGGAGAGTACTGCAGTCTACAGTAGTAATGGGAAGGAAAAACTAAGTGTTTAGGTGACCTTGCTAAAGGTGCACCTTTGCTAATGATTTCAAGTTGATGGAAGGGCATGCTGCAACAAGATAGGTTCACGAGTAGTTGAAATTTACAAACTGAGTTGATGTAGGAAAATGTGAACTCGTAGAAGAATCAAAAGGATGACCTAAATGGAGAGATATGAAGTGAGTGAAGTGACGAGGGGTCTGGGTGTTCTTCTGCATGAAACAAAGAGCAATTAGGGATGGGCAATAAAATGCTGACTCAGCTTGTGAAGCGCAAATCCCCTGAATGAATAATAAAAAGCAAAATGTAACAGGTTAGCATACAAATGCTACAAATTGTTAGGAAGGCAAATGCACACTGATCTTTATTTCAGAGTATGGAATTTAAACATTGTCTCGGTTGTTGAGGGCGTTTTCAAGGCCACACCTTGAGTACGGTTTTGATCCCTTTACTTAATTAAGTAAGGGTATTCTAACTTTGGAGTCAGTACAGAAGAGATTCACCAAGCTTATTGATGGGATGAGAGGATTGTCCTTAAATGAATAGCTTAAAACATTAGATCTGAATTCATTGTATCTGAGAAGAACTAGAATGATCATATTGAAACATATAAGGGGGCATCACAGAGATGAATGTTGAGATATTTCCATTAGTGGGAGTCTTGAGCAAGAGGACATAGTTATGAGATAAGAGTGGGAGGAGGATGTGGGGGGGGGGGGGGGGGGCATTTAAAACACAGATGCGCAGGAATTTCTTGGAAGATGGTGAATCTCTGCCATTCTCTATCCTATAAGGCCTGTGGAGGCTAGATCAAAGGAGGCATTTAAAGAGCAGACATAACAGGAACAGAAGCGGAATTGAGATCAGGATCACATCGAATGGGAAGGCAGCTTTGAGGAGGAGGAGGGGGAGGAGGAGGAGGAGGCTTATTCTCGTTTCCACTTTCTTGTGCTTTTACATTATTGTGTTTGTGCCTGCAGATGTGTCACCACGGCAAGCAGAAAAGGAGAAAGTCAAATATAGATTTGTGGAAGAATCTGATGAGGGGGGGGGAGGGGGGGAGGAGGGGGGGGAGGAGGAGGGGGGGGGGGAGGAGGGGGGAGGAGGAGGAGGAGGGGGGAGGAGGGGGGGGGAGGTAGGAGGAGGGGGGAGGAGGGGGGTTAGGAGGAGGGGGGAGGAGGGGGGGAGGAGGGGAGGAGGGGGGGAGGAGGGGAGGGGAGAGCAGGGTTAAAGCAACGCATGCAAAAGGGTGAATGTCTATCTTCTACGGGAGATACATACAAAACCACTGTATGAAACAAGATTCATTAGATATGTGTACTAATTTGTAACCTTGAGTGGCAATTCAGTAAGGTTTCCCTATTCTGTATCAGGGACTCCAGCAACATTTACAAGCTACAACGTCACTATAGCCAAGAAACAATGATGGTTCCAGTTTTACTTTCATAAATTCGGAACTGAGTATCTGTTTAAAACTACTGTCGTTGGAAAATGAAGGTGAGAAAATCTGTAATTAATACATTAAAAGTAAGGAGAATTTGTATTTTTACAGCACTTTTCATGAACTTGGAATATCCCAAAGCACTTCACATTTAATGTAGATCTGATGAAAGGTCATGACGTGAAACCATAACACAGTTTTTCTCTTCAGATGCCGCCCGACCTATCGAGTAATGGTACTTTTTGTTAATTTTGTGTTTCAAGTTTCTACAGTATTTTATTTCAGAGGTACTTATTAAAGTATAGTCACAATTGGAATTTTGAAATGATGGCAGAGGATTTCTATGGAACAAACTCCCTCAAACGTAATGCATAATGAGTCAATAATCTGTTTTAGCGATTGCTTTTGAAGGGTAACTTTTGTCCACTGACAAAAATGACCTTTACAATTCTTCTTTGGAATAGTACAGAGGGGTCTGTTTTTGCACCTGAGAAAGCAGAAGCTCTGATTTGGAGTTGAGAGGGCTGCAAAAGAGCCATATTTGACAGTGGGAGGTATATTTCATATAAAAACAAAGGAACCAGAATACAAAAACATGAGTGTAAATGAACAATCAGAAATTAAAGTCAGCATTGGGCAGATAGGCTCATAATGGTTAACCTGTGCAATAGTTTGCCAGCTGTACACTGTGAGCATTTGAATCAAACAATTTGTAAAACGGAAGTATTTAAATTCAAACAATGAACTGCAATTATGTAAAGGCTTTCTGATGACTACTTTTGGTAATGAGCAATTGCCATCCTTGCAAGGCTACTTCAATTTGTTTCAAATTTTATATAATACACACAAATACGCAATGAATCTTTAAAAAAAAATACTGCCACTACGCTGATTATTTTTAATAAATGTACTCATCTAGAAAAAATAATCTGAAGCATTCATGCCACAAGGTGCATTCTTATTTATGCAAATAAATAGAAGCTAATTGCCAATACACAATTGATACTGATGGACAAATTCTGATAATCTACTATGTTGACGTTTGCATCTCAAGGGCAGGATAGTCGGTATTATGTCTTTTATTCTTCGGAGGAATAAACACACATGCTCTCATACATCGGTGTTGCTTTAACCGGAAGTGAAGACTTTTATTTTGTTTTCATATGCATTTTATATCTGGTACACCGGAAGTGATGTCAGTATAAGAGCACAGTTAAACAGTTTCGGTTTAACATCCAACACCCCCACTTGCTTTTAACAACATATACAACATAACTTAATCTGATTACATTCTCTGTATCACCACATTTTACACATTTACAGTGTTCAACTTTTCACAAATTTTGTTGTTGTTGTTATGATTTTACACTCCAAACATATAATCCCTGAATTTCTCAGTTTTAAACTTTGTTGCAGGCTTAGTTAAGATATCTGCAACCATGTCTGCTGTTGGACAATACTCAATTATTACTTTCTTATCACTGAGTGCAGACCGAATGAAATGATGCCTAATGTCGATATGTTTGCATCTTTGTCGGTTCACTGGGTTCTTTGATAATGCAATCGCACCTTGATTGTCCTCAAAGATTTTTATTGGCTCGTACTGGCAATCTTTGTCCATTCCTTTCAATAACTGCACAAGATACAAGCTCTCTTGTGTAGTAGCCGCCATTGCCATATATTCGGCTTCACATGTGGATAAGGCTACTGTCTGCTGTTTCTTGGATTTCCATGAAATAACAGGCCCATTTTCAGACAAACTAAAACAATATCCTGTTGTGCTTCGCCTGTCATTTTGATCTGCCGCCCAGTCAGCGTCACTGTATGCAACAAGTTTGAGTTTTTCCTCTCTTTTCTTGTAACACAGCTCCTGGTTTATAGTACCCTTTAAGTACCTCAACACATGTTTGGTAGTTATCCTATGTTGTTCTTTAGGCTCTGCTAGATATTGTGACAGTTTACTGACAATCCAGCTTAAATCAGGCCTTGTTCCTGTCATCACATATATCAAACTGCCTACCACTTCCCTGTATTGTGTTGGATTAACAGGCTCATCATCATCATAAGTTTTGTTTCTGTTCACATGGAGTTGACCTTGTTTTACAGTCAGACATTCCAAACTTCTCCAGTATTTTTGTTATGTACCTCTTTTGGTTCATTTTTATTTCTCCCTCTGTCTGTGAAAAATCAATGCCTAGAAAATGTCTACGTTTCCCAAGATCTTTCATCTTAAACTTTGCACTTAGCATTTCTTTCACACCATTGAGAGATTCTTTATCACTGGCAGCAATAATTAGGTCGTCAACCCACATGATCAGAATTATTCTCTCATTTTCAGTCTCTTTACTGTACACGAAGTGATCTGCTGGATTTTGTGCGAAACCATTTTTACTGAGATGATCATGCAGCATCTTGTTCCAGTTCCGTCCTGACTGTTTCAGTCCATACAGTGATTTGTTAAGTTTGCAGACCAGCTTTTTACCTGTGTCTGTTTTCACTTCAAATCCTTCAGGTTGTTCAATATACAGCTCACAATCAATTGGAGCATGTAGATAAGCTGTTTTCACATCCATCTGGTGTAATTCCAAATCGTACTGAGCTGCTAGCTGCATCAGACTGCGCACTGATGTCATGTTAGCTGTTGGGGAAAACGTCTCCTTGTAATCTATTCCTACTACTTGACTATACCCCTTTGCAACATACCTGGCTTTGTATGTCTCAGTCTTATCTGAAGATTATTTTACTGCAAACACCCACTTCCCCCCCACTGCATTTTTGCCCTGTGGTATTGTGGTTAGAGTGTGTGTGTCATTTTCTTTGAGAGATTCGATTTCCTCCTTCATAGCTTTAGCCCAAATGTCAGATTTTGATGAGCTCATAGCTTCTTTGAAGGTTTGTGGAACATTATACATCACTCTGTAGCAGTAGTCTACATTTACATTTATCTGGTCATCCTCTTTTACTTTACACTCATAGTCTCGTAAGTACTGTGGGCTTTTCCTTTCTCTCTTAGGATAGCGTGTGCTCTGACTATTTTCACCCTGTCCAGTTTGAGTGTTGCTATCACTCTCAGTAGTATCCGTGTGTGACTTCAGTGTCACTTCTGGACTCTGATCAGTCACCTCTGCGTTTGGTCTGGGGGATGTTAATCTCTTCCCAGGATGGTCATCTTCACTCATCTCCATATCTGTCTGAGTTTGCCTTTCAGTTACACTTTTTGTTATGAACTTCACTAGTCTGTTTTTGAGAACTCGCCCTGTCTCTGGGTAGTAGACTGTATGCAGGGCTGTTTTTGTCATAACCTACAAAAATCCCTTTTTCACATCTTGAGTCTAACTTCTTTTTGACTTGTTTGTATGAGAAACAGACTGATCCAAACTTCTTCATTTTTGAAAGATTAGGCTTTCTGCCTGTCACCATGTAGTGTGGAGTCTGACCAACACGTTTGTTGTAGCATCTGTTGCGGATTACTGCAACAGTCATTACAGCATATGTCCACAATTCTTTCGGTAGGTTACTCTCGAGTAGCATGCACCTTGCCATTTCAAATAGCGTTCTCCAGTTTCTCTCAGCTGTCCCATTTTGATGGGGGGAGTAAGGTGCGGAGGTTTCATGCCTTATGGCATTTCTACTGAGCAATGATTGGAAATCTGCTGCTGTGAACTCTGTGCCATTATCGGACCTTATGCACTTAATTTTTCCATAGGGGGCCGTGTCCGCTATGAACTTTTCTGTAGCTTTTATAGTGTCACGTTTTGTTTTCAAGAAGTAAACAAACACTGCTCCTGAGTAGTCATCTGTGAAAGTTTGTATGTATTTGTATCCATCTTTTGCTTCTGGCTCTATAGGGCCAGCCAAATCAGTATGCTTCTTTAGCCCTTACATCTGGCTCTCTGTTCCTGCTCTGTTCAAATTTGCCTTTTATACAGACCTCACAGTTGAGTTTGGACTTATCAACTTTACCTTTGATTTTCATGCCCTCTGTTACCCTCTCTTACCCTCTCTAACTGTGATACATCATCATAGTTACAGTGACCAAGTATCTCGTGCCATGTTTGAATATCATAACACCCGTGACATCCGTCATTAGTTTTATGACTTACAGTGTTTAGATAGTATAGTCTGTCGTACTCCTTAATGTCGAACTTGGTACCGTTCTTGTGGATGAGCTTGTTGCTGCCTTGGCGAAAGATCACTGAAGCTCTGGTGGTCGTTGCTGCCTTGACAGAGAAGATGTCCTGTGGGAATGATGGGATGTACAACGCCTTTCTCAGCGTCGTCCTCACACGACGGCCCTCGCTGTCTCTCAGGTACACCTCTGCTTCGCCTTTCCTCCGTGCGACACCGCTCGTCTTTGTCCCGTCAGTCAACTCGATGAAGTGTTTGGCGGGCTGGAAAGTCTCATCAAAGTTCTTAAACTTTTCAATGTCTGTGATTATGTGTGACGTTGCGCCCGTGTCGACCATAAGCCCTTTACGAGTCTCTTCACTTGCCTGGCAGTCATTTATTTTGAATGCAAATGTGTGGTCGTTGGAGTCGGATGCTTGTTTCACGTTGTCTCGCTTTTTCTTTCTGCAGTTTGCCTCCTTATGAGTGGGGCTCTTGCAAAAACTGCACCACTGTATCTGTTCTTTACCGCTGCGCTCTCCGCTGCATTCCCACGCTTTGTGTCCCGTCTGACCGCAGTTGTAGCAGGTGAATGTCTTCTCTGAGCCTTTAGTCCTTTCTTTCACCCAGCCTCTTGCTTTCATTACGTTGTCGTCACTCATATGGCCGCTAAATCTTTCAGTGCTCTCGTAGCTTCTCAACTTGGTCTTAAACTCACCAAAAGTTGTCTTCTCATCACCCTGTGTTATGTGGATGGCAAATGGCTTAAATGTCTCTGGCAAGCCTTTCAGAATCATGGCAATCAGCAGCCCGTCACTAAGAGTCTCTCCTGCTTTTCTTAGTGCTGTAATCGCCGTTTCTGCACGAATAATGTATTCTGTTACACTTTCGTTTATGGCCTTTTTCAGCGACATCAGCTCGGTGTAGAGGCCGATCACTCGCGGCTTCCCTGTGTCCGCGTAATGGCTCCTCAGTAGCTGCAACGCTTTTCTCCCGTCGTCCGCCGCTTCTCTCATAATGAGCGACAAGCATTTGTCGTCTAGCACTTGTATCAGCTCGGCGTAGGCTTTTTCGTTTTTCTCGGCTTCCTCGTCGTCTTCTTCGTCGGTAGCCGGCTCGTTCAGAATTGTTGACTTTAAGCCTTGTAGCCGCAGGTGGCCTAAAAACTTTGTTTCCCATAATTCGTAATTCTTTTCATCTCCGTCGAAGCATAATCTGTTCCATCGGCTTCCACCATCCCTCCTGGGCCCATAACCTGTTGACGTTTGCATCTCAAGGGCAGGATAGTCGGTATTATGTCTTTTATTCTTCGGAGGAATAAACACACATGCTCTCATACATCGGTGTTGCTTTAACCGGAAGTGAAGACTTTTATTTTGTTTTCATATGCATTTTATATCTGGTACACCGGAAGTGACGTCAGTATAAGAGCACAGTTAAACAGTTTCGGTTTAACATCCAACACACTAACCAACTATTCAGAAATCTCAATGATTGGAATTTAGCTCACCAGGTAATATTTCACCACACTCCCTTTCCACTAAATGGGGCCCATTTGTCATGCTCCCTTTAAACTTCCCTGGTTCAGTTGACAATTAATTGTCGTATCGTATCGTATACCCCACACAGTCCATCAAACATCACACTCCCCCTTTCCAGTTTGAACGTCTCTATTCCTGAATGAGTCGCCTTGGGGGAGTACCACGATTGCAACGTGTTGATCGACGAAGGAACACAGGCAGATCGGCGGGATGTGCCTGATATCCCCCTCCCCTGAAACAGTGTGATGTTTGATGTTTGATGGACTGTGTGGGGTGGGAGGACCCGTTGCTCCTCCCATGCAGCAGGTGGCGCTGCACAGGACAAAGGGAGATGTTTTGTACATAGTTATCTTGGCTGTACACATTGTGGAGTTTGCAGTGAGATTGTGGGGTTGCAGCCATTTTAGTTGCCTTGCTGCCAGCATTGAGTTACTGTAATAAAGACTTCTGTTGTACCGAGAAGACTTCGCAAAGTTTCATACAGACATAGAACAGGAACACAAAATTGAGGTATTGATAGAAATAACGTACAACAGCCTGGAAAATCTGCCAGTCAGGTCCTACCAAAGTCCTGAGTCTGCTGATGATTGGAGATTTCCTGGTAGATGGTCACAGGGGTCACAGCTTAAGGATAAGGGGGAAGTCTTTTAGGACCGAGATGAGAAAACATTTCTTCACACAGAGAGTGGTGAGTCTGTGGAATGCAACACCTGTCCCTTTACCTCCCCCCTCGACTCCATCCAAGAACCCAAACAGTCTTTCCAGGTGAGACAGAGGTTCACCTGCACCTCCTCCAACCTCATCTATTGTATCCGCTGTTCCAGATGTCAACTTCTCTACATCGGCAAGACCAAACGCAGGCTCGGCGATCGTTTCGCTCAACACCTTCGTTCAGTCTGCCTTAACCAACCTGATCTCCCGGTGGCTGAGCACTTCAACTCCCCCTCCCACTCCCAGTCTGACCTTTCTGTCATGGGCCTCCTCCAGTGTCATAGTGAGGCCCACCGGAAATTAGAGGAACAGCACCTCATATTTCGCTTGGGCAGCTTACAACCCAGCGGTATGAACATTGACTTCTCTAACTTTAGACAGTTCCTCTGTCCCTCTCTTCCCCTCCCCCTTTCCAGTTCTCCCACTGTCTTCCTGTCTCCACCTATATCCTTTCTTTGTCCCGCCCCCCGACATCAGTCTGAAGAAGGGTCTCGACCCGAAACGTCACCCATTCTTTCTCTCCAAGATGCTGCCTGCCCTGCTGAGTTACTCCAGCATTTTGTGATACCATTAGTATCCCATCATTTAAAACAACAGTGGATAATTCAGTGAAAATTCAAATCCTGGTCTGCTGAAGCTAACAAATAGCCAGATGTGCCTCGGCATCTCCTGTTGAATAATCACAAAGGTTTGGAAACAGTTAAGTGTTAGGATGTGAGCCAGGTCAGGCATGAGTGGGATTTGAGTTCACATAAGAGGAATTTGCCTAGAGTCTCAATTTGCCACAATTTGATTTAAGATATCTGGGTATTCTTTGCCCATCCACTGCTTATACTAGCCCAAGTTTCAATTTCAATGTACATATAAGTCTGCTGGGATCATTTTCCAGCAATAGTTAGAACATTGCTTGGATATGATGGAATGCTGCAGCAGATAACATTTAAATTAAATCAAATCTATTTTTAATTTGATATTTGTCTTTATTAAAAAGGCTAGAAATTTTGCAGTTCTGAGAGAAAGTAAAATTTTAAATGTTGCTTTAAGCACAGTGTCTGTTTCCTCTTATTTGCCAATGAAGGAAGCCTAAAAATTAGAACTACTTGGCTAAATTGTTAGCAATATGTAAAAATGTAAAAGTCTGAGCTGAAAAATACTAATTACTCTCCTTGAATTTGAAACTGCAGCAATTAGTCAATATTTTCACATCCCACAATTCAAATCTTTTAATGCAACAATATGTGACATCAGCTTTACCATCAGTGTAATCTCATATTCAATATCTTTGACCCAAGAGTAGGAATATCTTTGCATAGTATTATTTTGTCCTGACTGCAAAAATTAGCTTTACTACATTTGCCTTTCATCACTAAACACTAATTTCAAATGTAAATTATTTCATCAAAGGCCACTTGCATCATTAATAAAGATTTCCCCAAAGGTCCTTTACAACCATAACTACATTGCTCTTCATTTTAACTGGCAGCTCTTTCATCTAGGCTTCCGGGAGATATGGGCAGAGAATTGCTTCATGAGTAATTATTAGACCTATTATCAATCAGTTTCATTACTGAAAAAGGTCAGTAAAATCAATTTTATGTTTACATTATTAACAAATTCAGGGAAATAGTACACGGGGGATTATAAATCATCATCGTAGCTCTAAACAGAATGACCATTGCTCAACCTTAAAGAAGGTTCATAATGTGCAAGAGGTTGCAGAGTATGATGGATTCAGCCCAGTCCATCATGGACATAACTCTCCCTACCATCAAAACCATCTACACAAGGCCCTCTAGGAGGTGGCATCTATCATTAAGGGCCCCCACTAACTGGATCATGCCCTCTTTTCACTGATACCATCTGGAAATAGGTACAGATACTGTAGACGCATACCACCAGGTTCAGGAACAGCTACTTTTTAACAACCATCTGGATCTTGAACCAATTCACCCAACCCTAATCCTACTTCAACAACGGAACATTATGGACCACCTCTTGCACTCCCATGAATTTTTTTTTTTTAAATTTCCTAATTGTGTTTAATTATTGTCTTATTTTCTTGCACAGTCTTTCCTCTTTTAACTGTCTTGCAACATTTTATGAGTAATTCAATGAGTAAGAAAAAGGTCAGTTCATATTAAGAATTTATGTTTTTGTGTGTTTTTCTGAGTCGAGATGCCAGTGAGGTTGCTACAAACATGATTTTCATTGTACCTAGACCTAGTCAATTGGATGACTTGTGATTGGATAATATAGGACTATATGTCTTAAAACTCAAGATCATGCAACCCTTTTGGTTATGCTGCTTTAAAACGTAAGAATATATATCCTATATCACCCTGTTTTAATTATTCAGATAATGTAATTGAGTTTAAAAATGACCTGGATTAACATTGCCTCTTCTGGGCATGAACTGGCTAGACATGTTTGACTTTTACCTCATTATCATGAAAGCAGAATATCACTGAAAAAAAAGCTACAAGAATTGCCCAGTGCTTCCTAATGATGTCAGAAATTATCATATGTCATCTCCAATACTTAATTGGAGGTTGTAATGTAAGCCTATAGAGCCGAAGGTTCCGGATTCAAACTCCAGTGAGCATTGAAGTGATTTTCGGTCAGGGAACAATGCAGCTACAACTGACTGCCTGCAGATATTTACTGCCTAACCTCAATCATAAATTATTATTGCTTACTGGTGAGGGACTACCAGCATGGAACTTTAACACAATAAAGTTGAATGATATAGAAATAGTGAATAAAATGACAATGAAAAACTTGAGAGCATATCTGGCTGGACAGAACTTCCATTTTGAACCTCAACATTCATGAGAGTACAAATTTCTGAGTACTGGGACATTTGCAATATGAATGAATATAAACTGACATATATAGTAACAGGAAATACTGGTGATACCCATACAATCTGCCTTCTTCAGACAACTAAGGTTGTTTTGCTTTAAAACATATTCCTTGATACATATGAGAGTCTTGATTTAGCAGAATTTGATTAATCTAGGTGGAAATAAAATATAATATAATATAATATAATATAATAAAAGTAAAATTTGAATCAGTTTATTTCACAACTTGCACACGCTCCATTTTCATTAACATGCCAAATGCGTGGATTGTTAGGTTAACTGGCCACGGTAAATTGACTTTGGTGCATGGGTGAGTGGTACAAAATGTGGGAATCGATGGGAATGTGGGAAGAATATGTTGGGATTTGTGTAGGAATGGAGTAACTGGACACATGGTGGTGGCCTTTGTGTGCTGAAGGCCCCTGTTTTAATTCTCTGCAAAAAAAAATTCAGAACCATTTCCTGAGTATATTGCTGAACAATAGTCAGCTCCTTAGTATTTTAATTTATTAAAAAAACATCACTTCAAAAGCTTTTAAAGGATGCCTTAATTTTATGATCTTCCTTGGGACAACAAACAAGCACAATCAAAAGAAGGCCACCATTTATTTTACAGAAATATTAGTACAACTCTTTTAATAGTAGTATTGAAGATCCCATATATTCAAATGGCAAAAAATACAACATAGGCTGGAAGTTTTACTATCTATAATGCACTCTTTTAAGTTCGGATGAATTACAAAGAAAAATCAAAACAACCAAGATATATCTCCAGGCTCATACTTATAACATTTCCAGAATCATAAATGAAGCTGATTAATTGGATGTGTAGGAAAGAACTGCAGATGCTGGTTTAAATCAAAGGTAGACACAAAATGCTGGAGTAACTCAGCGGGACAGGCAACTTCGCTGGAGAGAAGGAATGGGTGAAGTTTTGGGTCGAGTCCCTTCTTCAGACTGATGTCAGGGGAGTGGGCGGTACAGAGATAAAATGTAGTTGGAGATAGTAAGACTGGTAGGAGAACTAGGGATGGGGAGGAGATGGAGAGAGAGGGAGGGAAAGCAGATTCATTGGATCTGAGTCGCTCCTGAACAAGCACACTAACTTGTCAAATATCTATTCCAGTCATTTTGTAATCCAATAAGAATGTCTTATGCTGTTCCTAAATAGCATTATTGATTTGTGAAGAGTACTATACTGATTCTCAATAAGCATGAAATTGCATTAATACCCAAGCAATTCTGCAACAGTGTAGTATTTGCATAGGTCACAGACGTTAAAATGTATTTTTTAAATGGTTCCAGAAGATAATGTGCAGCACAGGTTAACAGGCAGCTAAATTGTAAAAATGTACCTTTGGTGATCTGTGAAAGTATTCATAGTACAAATATAGTGCCTTTACTATGTACAAATATCATCTTGGAGTGTGACCTATTTACCATTTAAATGTGTCTTAGCTTAGGGAGGCATACAAATCTACCAACCACAACCAGTCAAAGCAGAGTGACGAACCTCACTAAAGTGGCACTGAAGAAAAATCAATGCTAAACATTGAGAAGAAAGCCCCATTAGCTCTCATTATCATGTATATGATTCAACCACTCAAGGAAACAAGTGCATCAAAAAATTAGTAAACAAATGATTAGTCTGAAGACTATATGAACATTACAAAATATTAATCAGAGGATGATTCACCACACACATTTGTGAGAAGCCTCCTTGCAGCAATTCTTGCTCAAGGCTGGGATCTGAATAGATATTCAAATATAAAGCAGTCTATCATGTTTGTGGAAGCACAGAAGTGGAAGCACATTTTGCTCTCAAATAAATAAAATTTATGTTTATTATTGACTAAAGCACTATCTTTTCCAAATACACCAGAACCTTGAAAGAGCATTCAAGCAAATAAAATGTATTTCTCCACTGGGAAGAAACAGTTAGAGGTAATTAGTTAAGGATTATTCTCTCACTGGGAAAAGCTCAGGAGAAAGCTTTCTGTCCTGCAGGTCCCACATTTCTTTCTATATATGAATCAGATATCCAAACATGTGAACAATTAATAGCATTAAAAAACAAAAAAATGATCTTTATGCCTGTACTTGATACTGGTAACATTGGTAAATGGGATAAAATATATATTTTACTGGTCTCAATTTCTAATGATTACCATTTTAAAGACACCTTTAAATCTGTCTGTTTTGTCAAACTGTACTTTGAAAACCTTGACAATACTTTAAGTAATAAGGAAAGTAATAAAATATTTCCAGCAAGGTTCTTGAAATCTACAATCATCTGCCCACTAAACCCACTGTTACATAGAGTAGCTCCCCGAGTGTAATCTTCCATAAAGATGAGATCTCCAACCAAATCGGCAAAATTTTGTTCAAGACTTTGAAGGCTGGTTGAACTGACTGTCAAAGAACTGAATGCTTGGGAATTGGTTTAACATTAACAATGTTGCACAAATATTGAAGATCCATAGATCCAAGATTTCTGGGACTCAGTGGTCTTAGAGTCATGCAGTTATACAATGCATCAATGTGTCCACGGTGGCCATTATGTGCCCATCTATATTAAACCAATTTTCCAGTCTTTTATGCAATAGTACTTCGAGTGCTTAGCTAAAGATTTTTTAAATGTGAAAATGCCTGCACATTCCAGATTTCAACAACCCTTTGAGTGAAAAATTCCTTCGAAACCTTCTACCCCTTACCTCAATTTGAGCCCTTTGGTTATTTAACTGTGCCTTTAATGTGACAATAAACAAAAAGGCAAACATTTCTTGTTATCTAAGTTATCTATTCCTCTCATAATTTGGTATACCTCAGTCTGCTCCTCCCTCAGCCTCCTTCACTCCAAGGAAAGCAAACCTTGCCTATCCAGTCGTAGCTGAAACACTCCATTAGATTCCTGGTGAATCACCTCTGTACTCACTCCAGCGCAGTCATGACTTTCCTAAGGTGTGACAGTAAGAACTGCGCACGGCGTTCAGCTGCAGTCTAACTAATGTTGCATGTAGTTGCACCATTATCTCCCTGCTCTTACCTTCTGTGCCCTGAATAATGAAGGCAAGTATTCTGCATGCCTTCTTACCCACCACACCGACCTGTGCTGGTGCATTCAAGGACCCTTGAAAGTGTAAATTATGCCGCATTAGTTCCTCTACAGCTCCTCTTACCATTTATTGTATGTTTCCCACCCACACTAGTCCTCCCACAATTTCTTATCATTAAATACTATTTGCATTTCTCTGCCTATCTTACCACCTCATTAATAGTTTTCTGTAGCCAGACATACTGTAATCCACTTCACTTTCAAAATACTATGAATTTTTATGTAATCTCAAAATGTACTAATCGTACCTTTATATTCATATCTAGATTATTAACATATGTAACAAACAGTAAAGGTCCCAGCACTGATCCCTGCAGTCACAGGCCTTGAATTACAAAATTGACCCTCAACTATCACCCTCATCAAACCAAATTCGGATTCAATTTGGTAAATTGCCGAGGACAATTAATTCAAACCTCAGTCTAACCAGCCAAATGTAATTAGGGTCTTTATTTTATTTTCCATATCTGCCTATGCCAACTGGTGGCTCTCAAGAAAAAGGAAATGGTCCATGTCACACTCAGAATCTTGCTCACATGTAAAACCTAGAGGCAGTGAACCAAGAATTATAATCTGTGTGCAATTACACATGGAAGGTGGAGGTTCAACAAGTTAACTTTAATTGTGTGAACTCTTAAGCCAAATTGGTTATTCAAAGATATGATAGTTTTGACTAACACTAAGTATTACCACATACCTCATCTTCTGTTTGTGCTAGTTCCTTCTTCAGTTCTTCTACACGCATTCTTAACTTCTTCACCTCAGATTCATGCTGCTCAACTCTTCTATTGGAATGAGTAAGCTCAGCCATCTTATCTTGGTATTGCTTCTTCAGTTTATTAAGGGCATGTCGAAGGTCAGACAGTTCCTAGAGTTACAAAAAAAGATGAATCTATTAACATAAATATGTCGACTCATTATCTTTAAGTTTAGAAATCTAAGCAAACGACAAGAACACTGGCTTAGACACTGCCAAGGTTTCCAAGAGAATGACAAGATAAGTTTTACAAGCTTTTCACAAGAGGGTGGTGAGTATATGAATTAACCTGCCCGAGAAAATGCTAGAGGTAGGTAAAATTTTAAAGACATTTAGATAGGTGTATGAACAAGAAAAGTGTAAAAGGATATGGGCCAAACACAGGAAAATGGAACTAGCTCAAGTAGGAACCTTGGTTGCATTGACCAGAAACATGCCAAAGGGCCCATTTCTGTGCTGTACAATATGATTCTAAATAATGATCAAAGCTCTGTATCCCGACCATTCAGTTTCAGATTGAATTCTTCGACTTCATCGATCAGGAATCCATCGTTTTCTTTTATTGAATTCATTTGAGTTTGGCTCTGTTGATAATAGCAATACCAATGTGAGGTCCATGTTCAACTTCTAAACGATTACATAATCTAAATCACATTTCAATGATGCACTAAGGAAATGCTGCATTGAGAAATAGTCTTTGGAATAAAATATTCATCTAAGCCTGTTTCTTTTCTCAAGTGGCACGTTGTTATATAAACTGGCCACAAAGGTTGGCACTATAGTATCTCCCATTTAAACGGCATACTCATTCCACAGTATCAGCCAATGTGCCCATGCATTCGGTAGAAGAGTTGGAGAAATCACTATATAGGGTGGGTGATCACTATATAGGCTGCCCATCAAAAGTAAGTTGAACAGACATATCAGGATGTCAATCGGTATGCAACATCGAATTGATTTTGTTATCACATTAACCGAACTCAGAATTAGAATATGCATGGAAACAGATGATGTCAGGAATAACTATTTCCTTGCATCCTATCTCTGTGGGACATATTTGAAGAGAATTACAATCAGGTCTAATTCTTTGTTTCATGATGATTTTTCTGACTTACAGTAAGAAATACTTTACCAAAATAAATTATAGTAAAATGTGTTAGTTGCAATAAAATGTAATGATATTAGGAACTTCAATACTTCAAGTCTCTGGCGAATGACAGTTTGATGAAAAGGAGAAAGCTGCTTGCTCATGTTCAGTACTCAGTGCGAAATTAGTGCAGTTTATATTGATTCACAGGCAATAAACTGCATACAGCATTCTCTGTTGCTTCTTATTCCGGTGAGCGGATTTTGATTAAGGTCTAACCACATAGATGGTAGTTCCTGCATCTGCATTGGAATGAATAATTTTCATTTAAAGCAGAGTTTTGGAAGAGCGAGAAATTTGTATATGTAATTCAAAATAAAAATAGTACTTAGGCCCCCCTCGGTCATGGCTGACCATGGGTGATGCATCCTAGTTGGCTGCTTGCTCCACACCTCGGCTAGAGCAGCGTCGCTTGTGGCTGAAGAGACCAATGCGGGAGTGACAGTCTCTGTCGCAAAGGTCACATTTGTGTGTGGTCTCTGGTCTGTTGAACTTGCTGCGCTCCTTTCTGCGTGCCCGCTTGTCTGCCGCTGCATTCATCAGTTTCTCTTCCCCCATTTGGAGATGTTGGTTCAGGGTACCTCTCCACCTCGTATGGTCAGCTGCAAGGCTCTCCCAGGACTCCACAGCGATGTTGAGCACCTTCAAATCTCTCTTGCAGACATCCTTGAAACGTAGCTGGGGTGGCCGATGGTTCTCCCAGATGTCAGCTCTCCATAGAGGATGTATTTTGGAATACGGCCATCCTCCATGCGGTGGACATGGCCCAGCCACAGCAGTCTGCGCTGCCTGAGTAGAGTGTACATATTGGGAAGGCCAACGCGAGACAAAATCTTGGCGTTGGACACTCTGTCTTGCCAGGATATACCCAGGATACGGCGGATGCTTCTAAGGTGGAAGAACAGGAAAGCAGAGTATTACCTGAATGGTGACCGATTGGGAGAAGGGGAGATGCAACGTGACCTGGGTGTCATGGTGCACCAGTCATTGAAAGCAAGCATGCAGGTGCAGCAGGTAGTGAAGAAAGCGAATGGTATGTTGGCATTCATAGCAAGAGGATTTGAGTTTAGGAGCAGGGAGGTTCTGCTGCAGTTGTACAGGGCCTTGGTGAGACCGCACCTGGAGTATTGTGTGCAGTTTTGGTCTCCTAACCTGAGGAAAGACGTTCTTGCCTTAGAGGGAGTACAGAGAAGGTTCACCAGATTAATCCCTGGGATGGCGGGACTTGCATATGAGGAAAGACTGGATAGACTGGGCTTGTACTCGCTGGAATTTAGAAGACTGAGGGGGGATCTTATAGAAACATATAAAATTCTTAAGGGGTTGGAGAGGCTAGATGCGGGAAGATTGTTCCCGATGTTGGGGGAGTCCAGAACCAGGGGTCACAGCTTAAGGATAAGGGGGAAGTCTTTTAGGACCGAGATGAGAAAACATTTCTTCACACAGAGAATGGTGAGTCTGTAGAATTCTCTGCCACAGAAGGTAGTTGAGGCCAGTTCATTGGCTATATTTAAGAGGGAGTTAGATGTGGCCCTTTTTGCTAAAGGGATCAGGGGGTATGGAGAGAAGGCAGGTACAGGATACTGAGCTGGATGATCAGCCATGATCATATTGAATGGCGGTGCAGGCTCGAAGGGCCGAATGGCCTACTCCTGCACCTATTTTCTATGTTTCTATGTTTCTATGGAAGGTGTTGAGTATTCTCTACAGTCTGGCAAATGATGTCCATGCCTCACTGCCATACAGCAGCTTGCTGTTGACACAGGCATTGTAGACTGCTATCTTTGTCTTCACGGTCCATACTCGAGTTGTGAGGCGAGCGAGAGTTGTAGCTGCCTTCCCGATCCTCTTGTCAATCTCTGTGTCTAAGGAGAGGTTGTTGGTGATGGTGGAGCCGAGGTACGTGAACTGATGGACGGCATGGAGTTCGTAGTCGTCGATGGTGATGACAGGCGGTGCCTCTGTATCCTGTCCCAGGACGTTCGTTTTCTTCAGGCTGATGGTCAGCCCGAAATCCTTGCACGCCCGATAGAAGCGGTCCATCAGTGACTGTTGTTCCTGCTGCGTATGGGACACAATTGCTGTGTCATCGGCGAACAACATGTCTCTGATGTGAGCTTCATGCACTTTTGTCTTGGCTCTGAGGCGGGTAAGGTTGAAGAGCCTGCCATCTGATCTAGTACGCAGGTAGATCCCCTCTGTTGCGGTGCCAAAGGCATGTTTCAGGAGCATAGCAAAGAAAATCCCAAAGAGTGTGGGAGCGAGGATGCAGCCTTGTTTGGCGCCGCTGCGGATGTCGAAGGGCTCCGAGAAGCTGCCATTTAACTGCACTGTCCCCTTCTTGTTTATGTAGAAGGATTCTATCATGCTCTGCAATTTTGGAGGGCAGCCTATCTTTGGTAGAGCCTTGAATCGGCCATCTCTGTTGACGAGGTCGAACACCTTGGTGAGGTCAATGAAAGCAATATACAGGGGCATCTACTGTTCTCTGCACTTCTGGAGCTGGCGAAGGGAGAAGACCATGTCTACTGTTGACCTTCCAGCTCGGAAACCCCACTGTGACTCTGGGTAGACACGTTCTGCCAGCTTCTGCAGGCGGATCAAGATGACCCGAACAAAGACCTTGCCGACGATGTTGAGGAGGGAAATGCCTCTGTAGTTGTTGCAGTCGCTATGCAGTACAATATGTCGCTATGTAAAATAGTACTATGCTGATGAAAAATGACTGCACTCAGAGTACATCAATTTTGCTCACATTTCTTAGTACCAGGGAGAAAGCTCATCCATATTTTCTATGGGAATTGCATTCTGCTTGGTCTTTTAAATTCTGGTGCAAGGTTTCACAAAGCTAGTTCAACATTGTGCAACGTGCCAAAATAAAACTGCCACAAGGTTTTCAAACCTACTGGTCTGGAAGTGACAGTTCTTATATGCAGGACAGACAGATCTTACAAACCTGTATTCCTTGAATCCATGCTATTTAAAGACCCAAATTCTCACATCTCTATCATTGCAGTCAAAGAGCCTATGAGCTCCCACAACTTGAAATGGAATCTAAGGACTAATCTAGGCTTGTGCTGACCGCTGCCATGTGCCAGTGTTTGCTGCTTACTGCTGCTCTCTGTAGGTCACCTCAAGGAGAGACCCCTTTGTCTATTTTTCCTTCAGGCCATTGGAGCAAGCAGACATAAGCACTTGCATTTACCTACATTGCAGGCTTCGCCAAGCTACAGTTATAACCTTGCATTGATCTCACTGTTAACCTCCTCCTCCCACGAGCCTCTTGACTGTAGTCTTGGAGAGTCTCCATCATCCCCTGCACTGGGTAGTATTATTCACCAGTCTATAAAGGTGCTATTGTCCCCTCGGGAACACTCTCCCACTCTCCCTCCTGCCTTTGAAGCATGCATTCATTCAGTCCCTATGTAGAAAAATATGTCGCCATGTAAAATAGTACTATGCTGGTGAAAAATGACTGCACTCAGAGTACATCAATTTTGCTCTCATTTCTTAGTACTAGGGAGAAAGCTCATCCATATTTTCTGCGGGAATTGCATTCTGTTTGGTCTTTTAAATTCTGGTGCAAGGTTTCACAAAGCTAGTTCAACATTGTGCAACATGCCAAAGTAAAACTGCCACAAGGTTTTCAAACCTACTGGTCTGGAAGTGACAGTTCTTATATGCAGGACAGACAGATTTTACAAACCTGTCTTCCTTGAATCCATGCTTTGAAGCATGCATTTATTCAGTCGCAAACTTTCATGCCAGTTTGAGCACAGTGTTGCACAGGGAAATCCAAATCACAAGTGAAATCATACTCCTTGTGTAACTTTCACAAACACAGTGAGAGTGATCCCAAGAAAAAAATGTAATGGAAAAAGTTCTGGGTAAAATCTTTCAACTGGAGATCCAATTTCATTGATGTTTGGAATCTTTTCATGGACTGAAATAAGTACTGGATACTATGTGTGATCACAAAACAACTTATTCAATCCAGTTAGTGATTCAATTGATACTGTTTTTAAATTGGGGCTTTTTTAATAGATGTGAAATTTTAGTTATTTTATTTTAATATAGTCTGTAATAAAAATGATCCAAATAAACGCAACCTTCCAATCACAAATGACTATAAAAACTGACACAATGCTGGAATCACTCAGCGGGCCAGGCAGCATCACTGGAGAACATAGATAGGCGATGTTTTCGTTCAGGACCCTTCTTTAAGACAATTGTGTAAACAGTTAAGAATATATATTGTTAGATAGCATATTCTAATCCAACAAAAACTACAGCAATCTATAGTCAAATATATTAGGTAAGTGTGGTTAACCCCTGTGAGACATTGTTCTGCTGAGTACACTTTCAATTCAGCAGAAAAAGTATTAAAATTTTGATCTAAAAGTTGTCATGGCTGCATGTATTGTGCATTCACAAAACTGTTCACCTGGAATCGATTTGAGTTATCTTGTCGAGAGACAGTTGTCGAATTTGACGATTACACTGCAGCAGTTTCTGGCAGATATTAAGACTCAATTCGGTGGTGGTTAATGCTCAGCCTCGGGCATTGTTTGGCAATAAACACAAATCTTGGAATTCACATCTCTCCGCACAACAGAATAATGGGTTGGAGCTCGTGAACAAAGGGAATGTCACATGATTTGTGCTATAATATAATTTCAAGTATCACACGGATCTCTGTTTTGGTAGACATGACCAAAAGTCAGCTCCACTCTTTATTGACTCCATTATTTATTCAATGTTTGTAACACTGGGAATAAACAATAGGCTACTGTTGAGGCTAATATTTTAGACAGATGTGGTGTAACAAAGACTTTTGTGTTAGTAGTTTTTTTCAAAATCAGTTCATTATTTACAATTATTGTTCTGCTCTGCTAAATATTTGTCTGATAGGAGCCATGGTGCAGATCTGATTAATCTTCCTTGTGCCTCCTCAGCAGGATGCCTATTTGCTTTGACCTTCAACTCCCAGCCAGACAAAGCAAGAGGAAGCAAAACTGACAAGTGGAAATGGATCTGACAGCACAAACATTTCTCAGCCATGCGTTGTTATACCAGAGCTTGAAAAGTCAGTTTTGCAGCTTCACAACCAAACAGCCATCTCCCATTTACAAACCATCAATTATCGATGACCCTGGTACTGTTTAAAACACAGGACTATTCAAATACAATAACTCTGAACTACCATAAATGAAGAGTTACAATTAGAAGCCTGTCATCAGCCATTAAATGGCTCAGTTTTAGCAGCAAACATTATATACCCAAGACGATTAACATTACCTCATTTCAACTGTTTTGAATCACAATAGACAATAGACAATAGGTGCAGGAGTAGGCCATTTGGCCCTTCGAGCCAGCAACACCATTCAATGTGATCATGGCTGATCATTCTCAATCAGTACCCCATTCCTGCCTTCTCCCCATACCCACTGACTCTGCTATCATTAAGAGCTCTATCTAGCTCTCTCTTGAATACATTCAGAGAATTGGCCTAGACTGCCTTCTGAGGCAGAGAATTCCACAGATTTACAACTCTCTGACTGAAAAGGTTTTTCAACATCTCCATTCTAAATGGCCTACCCCTTATTCTTAAACTGTGGCCCTTGGTTCTGGACTCCCGCAACATTGGGAACATGTTTCCTGCCTCTAACGTGTCCAACCCCCTCTCATCCTTCTAAATTCCAGTGTATACAAGCCTAGTCGCTCCAGTCTTTCAACATATGACAGTCCCGCCATTCTGGGAATTAACCTAGTAAACCTAAGCTGCACGCCCTCAATAGCAAGAATATCCTTCCTCAAATTTGGAGACCAAAGCTGCACACAGTATTCCAGGTGCGGTCTCACTAGGGCCCTGTACAACTGCAGAAGGACCTCTTGAATACATTCAGAGAATTGGCCTAGACTGCCTTCTGAGGCAGAGAATTCCACAGATTTACAACTCTCTGACTGAAAAGGTTTTTCAACATCTCCATTCTAAATGGCCTACCCCTTATTCTTAAACTGTGGCCCTTGGTTCTGGACTCCCGCAACATTGGGAACATGTTTCCTGCCTCTAACGAGTCCAACCCCCTCTCATCCTTCTAAATTCCAGTGTATTCAAGCCTAGTCGCTCCAGTCTTTCAACATATGACAGTCCCGCCATTCTGGGAATTAACCTAGTAAACCTAAGCTGCACGCCCTCAATAGCAAGAATATCCTTCCTCAAATTTGGAGACCAAAGCTGCACACAGTACTCCAGGTGCGGTCTCACTAGGGCCCTTTACAACTGCAGAAGGACCTCTTTGCTCCTATACTCAACTCCTCTTGTTATGAAGGTCAACATTCCATTGGCTTTCTTAACTGCCGGCTGTACCTGCATGCTTCCTTTCAGTGACTGATACACTTGGACACCCAGATCTCATTGTACGTCCCCTTTTCCTAACTTGACACCATTCAGATAATAATCTGCCTTTCTATTCTTACCACCAAAGTGGATAACCTCACACTTATCCACATTAAACTGCATCTGCCATGCATCCGCCCACTCACACAACCTGTCCAAGTCACCCTGCAACCTCATAGCATCTTCCTCACAGTTCACACTACCACCCAGCTTTGTATCATCTGCAAATTTGCTAATGATACTTTTAATCCCTTCATCCAAGTCATTAATGTATATTGTAAATAGCTGCAGTCCCAGCACCGAGTCTTGCGGTACCCCACTAGTCACTGCCTGCCATTCTGAAAGGGACCCATTTATCCCCACTCTTTACTTTCTGTCTGCCAACCAATTTTCTATCCATGTCAGTACCCTACCCCCAATACCATGTGCTCTAATTTTGCCCACTAATCTCCTATGTGGGATCTTGTTGAAGGCTTTCTGAAAGTTGAGGTACACCACATCCACCGGCTCTTCCCTGTCAAATTTCCTAGTTACATCCTCAAAAAATTCCAGAAGATTAGTCAAGCATGATTTCCCCTTCGTAAATCCATGCTGACTCGGAACGATCCTGTTACTGCTATCCAAATGCTCCGCAATTTCGTCTTTTATAATTGACTCCAGCATCTTCCCCACCACTGATGTCAGACTAACTGGTCTATAATTTCCCGTTTTCTCTCTCCCTCCTTTCTTAAAAAGTGGGATAACATTAGCTACCCTCCAATCCCCAGGAACTGATCCTGAATCTATAGAACATTGGAAAATGATTACCAATGCGTCCACAATTTCTAGAGCCACCTCCTTAAGTACCCAGGTATGCAGACCATCAGGCCCTGGGGATTTACCAGCCTTCAGTCCCATCAGTCTACCCAACACCATTTCCTGCCTAATGTGGATTTCCTTCACTTCCTCCGTCACCGTAGGATCTCTGGCCACTAGAACATCTGGGAGATTGTTTGTATCTTCCTTAGTGAAGACAGATCCAAAGTACTGGTTCAACTCGTCTGCCATTTCCTTGTTCCCCATAATAAATTCCCCTGCTTCTGTCTTCAAGGGACCCACATTTGCCTTGACTATTTTTTTCCTCTTCACATACCTAAAAAAGCTTTTACTATCCTCCTTTATATTATTGGCTAGTTTACCCTCGTACCTCATCTTTTCTCCCCGTATTGCCTTTTTAGTTGTCTTCTGTTGCTCTTTAAAAGAGTCCCAATCCTCTGGCTTCCCATTCTTCTTTGCTATGTTATACTTCTTCTCTTTTATTTTTATGCTGTCCTTGACTTCCCTTGTCAGCCACGGGTGCCTTTTACTCTCCTTTAGAATCTTTCCTCCTCTTTGGGATAAATTGATCCTGCAACTTCTGCATTATTCCCAGGAATAGCTGCCATTGCTGTTCCACCGTCTTCCCTGCTAGGGCCTCCTTCCAGTCAAATCTGGCCAGCTCCTGCCTCATGCCTCTGTAATCCCCTTTGCTATACTGTAATGCTGACACTTCCAATTTTCCCTTCTCCCTTTCAATTTGTCGAGTAAAACTTATCATATTGTGGTCACTGCCTCCTAATGACTCTTTTACCTTGAAACCCCTTTTCAGATCAGGTTCATGACACAACACTAAATCCAGAATTGCCTTCTCCCTAGTAGGCTCCAGCACAAGCTGTTCTAAGAATCCATCTCGGAGGCACGCCACAAACTCTCTTTCCTGGGGTCCATTACCAATCTAATTTTCCCAGGCTACTTGCATGTTGAAATCTCCCATAACCACCGTAGCATTATATTTGCGACATGACAATTTTAGCTCTTGATTCAACTTGCACCCTATGTCGAGGCTACTGTTTGGGGGCCTGTAGATATCTCCCATTAGGGTCTTTTTACCCTACAATTCCTCATTTCTATCCATACTGATTCTACATCTCCTGATTCTATGTCACCCTTGCAAGGGACTGAATATCATTCCTTACCAACAGAGCGACCCCACCCCCTCTGCCCACCTGTCTGTCTTTTCTATACGTTGTGTACCCCTGAATATTCAGTTCCAAGCCCTGGTGCTCTTTCAGCCATGTTTCTGTGATTCCCACAACATCATACTTGCCAAGTAGTATAAGAAAATAACTGCAGGTGCTGGTACAAATCGATTTATTCACAAAATGCTGGAGTAACTCAGCAGGTCAGGCAGCATCGCGGGAGAGAAGGAATGGGTGACGTTTCGGGTCGAGACCCTTCTTCAGTCTGAAGAAGGGTCTCGACCCGAAACGTCACCCATTCCTTCTCTCCCGAGATCATACTTGCCAAAGTCTAACTGAGCCTCAAGCTCATCCACTTTATTTTTTATACTTCGTGCATTTAAATACAACACTTTAACTTTGGTATTCACCTCCCCTCTCACGTCGGTCACAATTGTCCCTGACCTTACTCCCTTAGCCCATCTAGAACTTCCCTTCCCATTTATTCGAGTCCTTTGCAAGTTCTCCTGTATTTGCTTCCCCTTTAACTCCATCTTCATATTCACAATTTGTCAACCCCTCCCCCCCACTACTTAGTTTAAAGCCACATGTGTAGCACTAGCAAACCTGCCTGCCAGAATGTTGGTCCCCCTGCTGTTAAGGTGTAACCCGTCCCTTTTGTACAGGTCACCCCTACCCCAGAAGAGATCCCAGTGGTCTAGAAATCTAAATCCCTGTTCCCTGCACCAGCCCCTCAGCCATACATTCATATCCCCGATCTCTCTGTTCCTGCCCTCTCCAGCACGAGGCACAGGTAACAGTCCAGAGATAACCACCCTCGACGTCCTACTTTTCAGTCTTCTTCCTAACTCTCTAAACTCACGTTGCAGTATCTCCTTCCTCTTCTTCCCGACGTCATTCGTGCCCACATGCACAACTACTTCCGGTTGATCGCCTTCCCTCGTTAGGATGTTCTGAAGCTGGTCCGTGATGTCTTGAACCCTGGCACCAGGGAGGCAACAGACCATCCTCGACTCCCGCCTGCCGCCACAGAATCTACTGTCCGTACCTCGGACAATGGAGTCACCCACTACTATGGCTCTTCCTGACTTCAATCTCCCCGGTCGAGTCTCCTTGCCTGGATTAGAGCCACCAACCTGTCCGCCGCTCAGACTGGAAGCGTCTTCTGCCCCGACAGCTCCCAAGAGGGTGTACCTGTTTGCAATAGGCACAGCCACCTGGGTCTCCTGTAGTCCACGTTCACTCCCCTTTGAAACGCTATGATTAATTATTGTTGGTGTTTTTTTTGGTGAAGTAGATACCAGACTGATTCTTAAAATATTAGAAGAGAAAAACAATAAACTTGGCGAGACAAGAAACTGTAGATGCTGAAATCTTGAGCAAAAATCGAGCTGGACGAATGCAAAACAGACGACATCTGAGGGATATTTCGGGTTGGGACCCTTCTTCAGACTGATGGAGGGGGGAAAAAAGCTGGCAAAGAGAGGTGGAGGTGAAGCAATGTCTGACAAATTAGATTTTAGATTTAGATTTAGATTTAGATTATACAGCGCGGAAACAGGCCCTTTCGGCCCATCAAGTCCGCGCCACCCAGCAATCCCCGCACATTAACACTATCCTACACACACCAGGGACAATTTTTACATTTACCCAGTCAATTAACCTACAAACCTGCACGTCTTTGGAGTGTGGGAGGAAACCGAAGATCTCGGAGAAAACCCATGCAGGTCACGGGGTGAACGTACAAACTCCATAAAGACGGCGCCCGTAGTCAGGTTCGAACCTGAGTCTCCGGCGCTGCATTCGCTATAAGGCAGCAACTCTACCGCTGCGCCACCGTGCCGCCCTAAATTATAGGTTGATACAGGTGTGAGGAGGGTTGTCAGATGGATGGAGTAAGTGACATAGGCTAGATGTAACAAGATCAGATAACAAAAGATGAGGAGAAATGAAATGTAATATGGAAGGAGGGATATTGGTGAAATTGGACAGGGGGAATGGGATAAAAGGGATATATGGGACTCTGGGATGGGCAATGAGCATATGGAAAAGGGAAAAGAAGCAGGATGACTTGAGAGGTGTAAGGTGGGGGAGCAATGAGTAGGCACTGGGTGGGGGGGGGGCAAGGAAAAGAGAGGGGAGTAGGGAGATATTACAAAATTGAATGTTCATACTGTTGGGTTGTAGGCCAACCAAGCAGGATATGAGCATTACATTTGGAGTGCACTTCTTTTCCTAAAATGCTGAAAGTAATAAAAAAGTGGAAAAGCTAATTCCCTGCTGAGATAACTCAAGATATATTTTTATTACATTTATTAAGGAGCAGGTTTTTGGATGTCAAATTTTATATTACTGCTGATGACCCCTCTAGATGTAGGTAACTTGGATCAAACACACAACTTTCCAAACTACAGACAACAGTCTGACTTTGTGAAACTTAAGGGCCTGTCCCACTTAGGCGATTTTTTAGGCGACTACAGATGACTAGGCTGTCACCACACGGTCGCTGGGGTGTCGCCTGTATGGTCGTGAGTAGTCTCCAAAGAGTTGTAGCGTCTTTCTGGTCGCCGCTGGATTTTCAGAATGTTGAACTTTTTCGGCGACAGTGGGTTTGATGCAAATGAGCGTAGCTTGATGTATCCTGACGTAGGTGCTGTCGTAGGTTGCCGCCAGATGACGTAGGTTGTCGCCGGTGCTGACTTCGGTGAATTCCATTGGCGATTACCTACGTCAACCTACGTCAACCAGCGACAGGTACCGGCGTCAAGAGAAGTCAAGTTGCGACAGGTATTGGGAAAACCCAAGTCTACAGAAGTCCACAGAAGTCAAGCTACAACAGCCAGTCGCGATGCTGGATGAATGAAGTCCATGTACGCCTATATCGGCGACAATCTACCACAATGTACGACCATACTGACGACAAACTACGACCATACCGGCGACAAGCTACGACCTTACCGGCGACACCCTGACAACCCATGGCAACCTACGACAGCTGGTTACCATCGGACGTGACTAGCTACGTCAATGGCACCTCCGTGGCGAACACCCCTGGTCATGGGACTAGGGCGTAAAGGAAATTCGTAACATTTTGACAGAAAATTGATGTATGAAGTTATTGTATTTCAGAGTAGTTTCACATGGCATCATTTTCAAATGGTCATGATGCAGAATGATAGGAAACCTTACCACACACCCCTTTTTATAGGGAAACTGGGTAATTCCATTGTTTTGGAGGCCAGAATAACGTGAATTGTCTTCAGTTGTCTTCAGGGTCGTAGCTTGTCTTAACTTGTCGTGGGTGGATGTAGGTTGACTTCAGTTGTCACCTGTGTGATCGTAGGTGTTATCGTAGGTGTGGTCGTAGGTGGACATCCTAGTCACAACAATTAGGATGCCGGTTGTCGGCAGCTTGCTGTAGCTTGACGTCGACTAGGTGGTAGGTTGTTGTAGCTTTTCGTAGGCATTATCGCCGTTTTTTCGGCGACCTGCTACGACTATTACAGTCGCCGACAGTCGCCTAAAAAATCGCCTAAGTGGGAAAGGCCCTTTATCCATATAAAATCATGTCCCCAATCATTTTAATTGTTTTCATTTCCTCCCAAAATTAATATTTTCATGATTTCATAATTTTCATATTTTCAGAAGGCCTTTGATAACGTGCAGCATGTGAGGCTGCTCAAGATAACAAGAGCCCATGGTGTCAGAGGGAAGATACTAGCATGGATAGCAGGTTGGCTGGATGGCATAAGGCAAAGATTGGCAATAAAGGGGGCTTTTTCTGGTTGGCTGCCAGTGACTAGCGGTGTGATCTGCAGGGGTCAGTGCCGGGGTGTATATCAATGATTTGGATGAGGGAATTGAAGGCTATGCAGAGGGGCAGGTAGTGTAGAGGAAACAGGGACTCTGCAGAAGGACTTGGACAGCATGGGAGAGTGGGCTGAGAAGTGACAGATGGAATACAGCGTTGCAAAGTGTGGAGTCATGCATTTTGGTTGTAGGTTTATACGCATAGACTACTTTCTAAATGGAGAGCGAATACTGCTCCTAGAACTTATGAACTTTCCAATAATATTTTACATATATTTTTTCTGGTTACTTTGAATAATCTATTGATAGTTTGCAATATAAAAAAAAGACCTTAAGTCCCTGGATCATTGCACAGAATTCACTGCGAGAAGCAGGTGTGTATGGGTGATAGATGAAAAGAAAGGTGTTTCGTTGTTTGAGGTTCCTCCCGGTTTAGTCAAAAGATCAGGTGATAACCACAATCAAGGCTAATACATTGGATTGTTAATTTGCAAGAATTGCTGAAGATTCACTCCTCTTTAAAATGTTATAACAAGGATAAATACAACCTATAGGAAAGCAGTTTTACCAGCACAGCATCAGTGACAAAAGTTCACTCCTGACCTTGGTGGTTGTGTGTGGAGTTTATGTGTTTTCCCAGTCACTGTGCAAAAGAATTAAAGGACAGTTGATGGACATATGAGAGAAAATAAGTTGTAAGGGAGCATGGAATTATGAAGAGATTTCGCAGTGGACTCCTGAACATCGGCAAGACCAAGCGCAGGCTCGGCGATCGTTTCACTGAACACCTCCGCTCTGTCCACCTAAACCTACCTGATCTCCCAGTTGCTCAACACTTTAAATCCCTCTCCTATTCCCACACTGACCTTTCTGTCCTGGGCCTCCTCCATTGTCAGAGTAAGGCCAAGTGCAAATTGGAGGGACAGCACCTCATATTTTGCCTGGACAGCTTACACCCCAGCAGTATGAACATTGACTTATCTAACTTCAAGTAGCCCTTGCTTCCCCCCTCTCTCCATCCCATCCCCCTTCCCAGCTCTACCACCATTTTTACTGTCTCCGACTACATTTTATCTCTGTACCACCCACTCCCCTGACATCAGTCTGAAGAAGGGACTCGATCCGAAACGTCACCCACTCCTTCTCTCCAGAGATGCTGCCTGTTCCGCTGAGTTACTCCAGCATTTTGATTCTATGGAATTATGAAGAACTGGAATGGGGTAACTCAGCTTGGAGCCGGTGTAAACGCAATAGGTCAAATAGCTCCCTTCTGTGCTGTTACAAGTAAGAAAACATGTATATAATTACCCAATCCAACATGTAATGAAACCCACTAACCTGAGAAGAATCATTGCCGTTATACAAAATAATTTAACTTTGATAGAAAAGTACTATCTCTTGAAATAAAGTTTGATCAAGTTTCTAGAATAGATTAAATCCACTCACAAATTCAAACAGCCAAGAAATTCAACCTTGCATAAAAATACTCGCTAAAATGTCTTAGTGCAGTAGACCCCTGTCAATTTGTTCCAAAACACTGGGGAATGATTACCATTTGTGTGCATCAAGTAAGAGTGTTATGGGCAAAAGTGAAAGGATGCACAAGTCTTTTACAGTTGACAGATTAACCAAGCATGATTTTAGGAGTCACATGCAACCAGCATTAAGCCATTACGGCTCAAGCTCTTTCAGGAGCAGTTCTCAACAGGATCCACAGCTCCAAGGAATAAGACAGCTTGCTGTGCACTGTTGCAGGGGGTAGCAGGACATTGGTCAGAGCAGGTGCCCAGTGCCAGGGTTGGAGATTATTTCACCAGAGCTGAACACTTAGAGAGAGGATTTAAGCTCTTTGAAGCTCACCATCGCCAAAATAAATAACATTCAAATGAAGAATTACTAGATCATTCTTCCTGCGCTGAATTCATTGATGGGCAAGATCTGTCCTTCTGAATTGCTCACGTCATATTTCCCACCCCATAAAATATATGGTCTCCATTGAAGAATGACTAGAAATCTGGGTGATCATACCTGACTTGTGGACAAAGTCAATATTCTCTATTGAGGAAGAGCATTAGGGTTTCCAATGTCTTGGATGAGGCTGGCTTCCTGATCAATAGGCTAGCTCTCAGAGCATTTGAAACACTTGCTGGTAGTGGCCAGAATTTGCACAATGCATGTTCACTCTCCTCAAAACCCAAATCCCACCTGACCACCCCACCCCCATTTACCCCCCACAACCTATTATCACCTCCAATTCAATCCACGAAATGTAGCAACTATTGTCCTAAATTAAAACAAAATTGTGTTTTTATTTTAGATTTCCATCATCTACAGTTTTCTTGAACTTCAAGACCAACTCTGCCTTTGTTGCTTCTTTAACAGGAGGTTGTGGATAATAAGTTTTTATGGTGAGGGACAGTAATTGTAGAATAATCATATTTGGCATAACCTGGAAGTTGTGTCTTTTGCATTTCTTCCCTGAGATATGGGAGTCATTGGCAAAGCTGGATGTGTGGTCAATCCCAGTTGCTCCAAGATCTTCTCCTTGAACTGCTCTGATAGTAAGATATAACTACATAGTTTGCTGGACTTACGTTGAATACATCAAGAATCAACTAACGCAACTTGAATAAATGTGAATCAGAATGAACTAAAGAACAAATTTAAGTGAGATAACAAGGAAAGTAATTTCTAAAATTTCAGACAAATGAGAAGCAAAGGAGTCACTAAATTCAATATTAGAAGATAAAGAAAATACATCAAAACCCCAAATAATATGTAAAAAGAGCAAGTGTAAAAGGTATAGCAGCAGATAAACATAGAAGTTGCAAATGCTATAACAGTAAGAGATAACAGTAAGAGTAAAAGCTTTCAAAATGCAAATGGGATCAAAAATGATAAAATGCAGAATATAGTCAATATTCTGAATGATTTCTTCCTCAAAGTTGTTAACAAAGGTTGATTTGCCCTCCAGAAACATATATAACCAAAGTCAAAAGAATCATTTTGTTGCAAATGATCTGGAAGTCATAGATAAGCTAAATGAGCTCAACAATGAATAAAGCCTTAGGGAGAGATGGTATTTGTCCCAGATTTCAAAAAGAGACGAGGTTGGAGACTTGCAAAGGACCCACATCACTTCTGAGAGAATTATTGGACACTTGTGAGATATCAAACTTCACTCCTCATTCATTACAACATTCAATTATGCATAAATGATTAAAGTGTTCTTACATTTATTGACCTTTTCGGAAACCAGATTCATTCATCGATCTCCCTTGGAACAATAATTTATTGATGTGGCACTAACATCCTGGTTCATTTCCTGAACAGAATTTTTATAGTATTCTTCTAATATAAGTTAAAACTAATATTCTGGCCTCAACTATTCTGATCGTGAGTTACGATTATCTCAGATTGATAGACTAAATTGCAATTTAGGAACAACAGAGATTAAAGGCAGAAAATGGCGACTCGAGAAACTGAAGATGCTGGAAATCAAGAGCAAAAAGACAAAGTGATGACATCACAATTAACATCACAATCCTTAATGGTTCAATTTATATCATTTTAGGGTATAGCGGGATTAAATCAATTTAGAAGATATGTTTCCCAAGTGTCTGTTTAAAGTTCAAGCTTCCAGCAGTTTCTGCATTTTCTTGTACTGTTTTTTGGCCAGAGGCTTAAAGCAGTGTGGGCATAGAAAGTCAACCTCATTGTTCTTCTCTATAATATCTTTAGCTTATCTCTCATTGGTTTATTTAGTTTAAATCCAACTGAGCACACTACCTGCCTTCTACAGCATGGTTTGGTTCAGCACACTTTTTGCTTTGTTCCTTTGTAGTTAGAATGAAATTGACTTGTGTCCTCCTACTGTCTCCCCCACCCTGATTTTGGAAGAGGAAGGATGGGGCCCCACAAACCTGCCCATATCGACGGGACAATGGTGGTGAGAGTCAAAGGCTTCTAATTCCTGGCCGTGCATATTTCTGAAGATCTTTTCTGGACCCAGCACACTGATGCAATTATGAATAAAGCGCATCAACCCCTCTACTTCCTGAGGAGATTGTGGAGATTCAGTACGTCAGATTGGACTCTCTTGAACTTCTACAGATGTACAGTAGGGATCATAGTGGCTGGGTGCAACAAGGCCTGGTTCGACAACTTGAATGCCAACGAGCGAAGAAAACTGCAAAAAGTGGTGAACACTGCCCAGTCCATCATGGGTTCTGACCTCCCCACCATCAAAGGGATTTACAGGAGTCACTGTCACAAAAAGGCAGCCAGCATCATCAGAGACCCACACCACCCTGGCCACACACTCTTTGTCTTTTTGTACTATTATTGTTTGTGTTTATATGTATGTACGTGAGTGTGTATATTTCCTGGACTTTTTTTTGTTTATTATATTGTTAACCAAGTACTATGTTTACATCGAAGGTAGACACAAAATGCTGGAGTAACTCAGCGGGTCAGACAGCATCTCTGGAGTGAAGGAATGGGTGATGTTTCGGGTCGAGACCCTTCTTCTATGTTTACATATTATGATGTGCTGAAGCAAGTAAAAATATCATTGTTCTGTCTGGGACATACGACAATAAAACAATCTTGACTCTTGACTACTTTTCTTGAACGGTAAGGCTCCGGCCTGCATTTCACACAAAACTATGCTGAAACTGGAGGAGCTCATAAGGAGGATGCCTTCTGTCTGCTCTGCCAAGTAGGAAACACAATGTGCCATTTTAAAGGCACACGAAGCCAAATATGCCCCCCCCCCCGGGATAAATCTGATTACTTGCTGCTCAGGCTCCCTCATGTCCCCCAAACCCAAAACTGTAAATGGACAGCCAATTTGTTACAGCATGTTGTCATCTCCTACCAGCTAGCTGCCTCTTCACTCACAGTGCCATCAGGAGTTAAAATTATCCCACAAGATCTGGCCCAGTGTTTAGGTGCACCCTTCGAATGATTCATTAGTTTAGTTTAAAGATACAACATGGAAACAGGCCCCTCGGTCCATCGAGTCCATCGAGCCCACACTGACCATTGATCACCTGCTGACACTAGTTCTATGTTATTCCATTTTCTCATCCACTCCCTACACTCTAGGGACACATTAAAGAGGCCAATTAAGCAACAAAACCACACATCTTTAGGATGTGGGAGGAAACCGGAGTACCAACTGTGACACTGTGCTGACCTTGAGGGGAGGGGGAGTGGAGTAGAAGGGAAGAGGAGAGGGGCAGAGAGGGAAGGGGGGAGGAGAGGGTGCTGCACCAATGCAGGAGAGGTTTGGGCCCAACAGGTCCACGGTCTAGTCTGATCTATGATGTTACAATGTGACAGACTTGGCTCATTGGACCCATCTGTGCTTGAATGTTTCTTCCACACAGGCGGTAGATTATAGGGATGTAGCACCAATGGCTCTTGATTATTGAGATTCTCCTTTCCTCTTTGCTTTCTCCATTCTAGTTTCCCTGTATGAATGAGTACCACTCTTAAAGCGGGTTTGCCCAACGAGATGTTCCAATGCTCATTGTTCCCAGTAGTGTGTGTAAAATTAATCAGGGATGTTCGAAGAGAGTCTTTGAAACTCTCTCTCTAATCACCATGTATTTGTTTGCCCTCAAACAGCTTCTTTGGTGTTCTGTCATGCATGGTAGGACACTGCAAAAGGCTCAGTGCACAGAGTCTAGTTTAACTTGGGGACCACAGAGTCGAAACTGATTCAAGCCCACTGTGCCCTAAAATAAAATAAATTGATCGAAAAAGGATGGTGAAATTGATTGAGTTCTCCTCCATCTCTTTATAATCACAGTTGTGATGAACGGCTTCATTATAATTGGCATGAAATGGTAGAAGAATCAACCGTCCCAATGCTTTTTCCCAGCAGAGTCATTTTCCCCCCAAAAAATAACTATCTTTGTTAAATTTCTCCTGGAATTATTCAGTGAAAGATTACAATATCTTTTCTTAGCCTGCCTGTTCTTATTTTTGAAAGAAACATTTAGAATAATTAAAACAGTGGGTGCACCTTGATCATGGGTTTTAAACAGAATTTGGCTTCACCTAGTAATGCCTGATTGAAAAATATCTCCTTTAAATTTGACCTAAACAAACTGTTGTCAAAGTTGAAAGCCGTTTGGTATTATAGAAAGTTGTATTTATTACGCACTTGACAATAAAACGCAAAGAACAGCTGGTCAGCGCACTAATGCAATTATGAAATACTCATGACTCAGTTATTGCTAGACAATTTATTATGGTATTTTAGAAAATGTAATTAATTCCATGGCAATAGTTATAAAGCCATTATAATTGCACAGCGTGTACATCACAATGACTTCTCAAAGTCATTTTCATTTTAATGTTTTACTTGCAATGATGATTTTAATTATTACAAATAAACTGGTTCAAGTTAATATTTTCTATTCAGGGTAATCCACAAAGATAAAGATTTGTTTTGCAATGCATCTACAAAATTACACAAGGAAGTTAAAAAGGAGAAAATATGACAATTCTTTACTAATGCATTAAGAACCCAGCTGCACCCGATGAACATAAAACTTAAGGCTTGCAAAGAGCAAATTGGTGTGAAATGCCTGTCATATACAGCTGTGGGAGGGGGGGGGGGGGGGAGCACAAGGCATTACAATGAGGAGTTTATATTTGCTCAAAGCAGCTCACCTGGGACATAAGGATTAGAAAGATAAAGTGTATGTTTTGGGAAAAAGTATGGAAGGGGGAAGTTGTTGGAAAGCCTCATTTTGGGGGATTTCGAAGACAGCATCATTGGGAACAGTTAGGAATGTTATGTGATTCCCCCCTATTATATTGTATAAATTAGAACGATGCAAATTCAACACTAGGATTAGCTATTAGGATTCCAATATTTTGAGCTTCCAGCCTCAGCTGTACTATTAAAAGATAAGATGGTCGGAAGAGCTGGTATTCTGTAATAGGCAAAGGGGGCAAATCAGTTGAATACATCATCCCAAGGAGTTGTCTCATGTAATTATAACAGGAAGAATCACTTAAGTGACGTAACGACCAAATGGAAGGCTGGGATAGTGGGGTAGGGGTGGTGGATGGTAGAGGATAAAATTCAGTTGTGGGGGGGGGGGGGGGGTGGGGGAGGAGGGGGGGGCAGTGAATTAAAAGTATACTTCAATCTCGTTTGCCACATTTGCACTCTGCTCCACAACACTGCCAGCTGTCTGTTCATTCTAAAAACTGCAATTCACCACTGAAGCTTCTGCTACATTCAACTGCCATTTAAGTATTTGTAGACTCTTTTCCGTCAGATGAGAATGTAGGTGGCATGGTGAGTTGAGTTTTCTGATGACACCCAAAATTGTTGGTATGGTGGACAATGGAGAAATTGTTTAATATTACAACGGGATCACGATCAACTGTGAAAATGAGAAAAAACATGGCAGATGAAATTTAAATTACATGAAAAGTGACGAATTTTGGAAACTAAAACCAGGGCAGTCCTTACAAAGAAGCCATGGGTAGTGTTGTAGAACAGAGAGACCTAGGGGTCCAAGTACATAGTTACCTGCAAGTAGCAATATGGGTAGACAAGATGGTGAAAGACGGCATATAGCTGGCTTGCATTTATTAGACAGAGCACTGAGGACAAGAGTCGGGATGTCATGATGGGGTGTCTGCACCTGGAATATCGTGTGCAGTTCCGGTGGCCACACTGTAATCCACAACTAAGGTAGAGAGGGTACAGAAAAGATTCACAAGGATAGTGCCAAGACTGGAGGGTTTGAGTTATAAATGGAATGTTGGCCTTCATAACAAGAGGAGTTGAGTATAGGAGCAAAGAGGTCCTTCTGCAGTTGTACAGGGCCCTAGTGAGACCGCACCTGGAGTACTGTGTGCAGTTTTGGTCTCCAAATTTGAGGAAGGATATTCTTGCTATTGAGGGCGTGCAGCGTAGGTTTACTAGGTTAATTCCCGGAATGACGGGACTGTCATATGTCGAATGACTGGAGCGACGAGGTTTGTATACACTGGAATTTAGAAGGATGAGAGGGGATCTTATCGAAACGTATAAAATTATTAAGGGGTTGGACACGTTAGAGGCAGGAAACATGTTCCCAATGTTGGGGGAGTCCAGAACCAGGGGCCACAGTTTAAGAATAAGGGGTAGGCCATTTAGAACAGAGATGAGGAAAAACCTTTTTAGTCAGAGAGTTGTGAATCTGTGGAATTCTCTGCCTCAGAGGGCAGTGGAGGCCAATTCTCTGAATACATTCAAGAGAGAGCTAGATAGAGCTCTTAAGGATAGCGGAGTCAGGGGGTATGGGGAGAAGGCAGGAACGGGGTTCTGATTGAGAATGATCAGCCATGATCACATTGAATGGCGGTGCTGGCTCGAAGGGCCGAATGGCCTTCTCCTGCACCTATTTTCTATTGTCTATTGAATAGGCTGGGATTGCTTTCTCTAGACTGAAGGACACCGAAGGATGATCTTATATAGAAGTCTATAAAATTATGAGGGGCATTGATAAGGTGGATCCTACTGGGTTTTTTCTCCAGGATGGGGAATCAAAAACTGAGGGCAGAGCTTTACAGTGAGACGGGAAAGATTTAAAGGGGACATGGTGAGCAACATTTTCACGCAAAGGGTGGGGTTTTATGAATCAAACTACCAGAGGGAAGTGGGAGAGGCGGGTACAATTTCACGCTCAAAATACATTTTGACATGTTCATGGAAAGGTAAGGTTTAGAGGGATATGGGCCAAATGTAGGCAGATGGAACTAGCTCAGGAAGTCACTTTGGTTGGTAAGAAGGAATTGGGTTGAAGAGCTTGCTTATCATGGTGTACAAAATGTATGACTCTCTCTGACTCTGCCCTTGTCTCATGCCCCAATGAATGTTGTTTGGAACACAAAGGTTTGAAACTGGACCACAAGCATGAAACTGTCTTGGCCACTACCACAAAGTCTTCACACTAACATTAACATTTCAAAGCATCTGTAGATTCTGACATACTTTACCAACGCCTGAACAAAAGATTAATCTTTACCATCTTTGACTTAAAATCATGGTGCCAGGCATATAGTGACAAACACAAACTTTATACGAATATACGTATTTAATACAACGCTCCACCTCCACAAAGATCAGTCTAATAAAGCATCCAGACCCGAAATGGCATCTATCCATTTCCTCCACAGATGCTGCCTGATCCACTTAGTTCCTCCAGCATTTGTGGTTTGCACATGGTTCCCTCTCTAATGGCTGCATGAAATTTCAGGAAACATTCATAACAGTCTGAGCACTACATACCTGCTGTATTTAAAATTACCCTACAAACAAGGCCAATCTCCTTATGGTAATCAGTATTTTTTGATTAATTTTTATCAACTGGAAAGCCCAGTTATCATGCTCAACAGATCTTTGGCAGGGTGAATAACACTAGAAAAAATATCAGTGGTGTGATGTGATGTAATGGTACACTCAGTTCTCCGGTAAATTAACTGCCATGCTGAAGCATAAAGGGCAAACACTGATCTTTTCAATTTCCAAAATGCTTAACCTCAATAACGAAGTTTATGTGCAAGGTTCTAAAACTTATTGAAATATCGACCTTACTATTCCAACTTGAGATTTGCATCCTTGCACTTGACAGGCAGCCTCAGAAGTAGTGTGCTCCAGGGCAGGCAGCAAAAATGAGTTCAGGATCTGGTGTTCATTAATGCTGCATTTCAAGGTATGAATTGGACAGTCAATACTGACAACTGAGTGCCTGACTGCACACAGAGGAGGAAGATCCAATGGCGGAACAATGTTGAATGTGAAGACATTGTGGTGGCTCATGATGATTGATTTTGAGAGTTTGATTTCTGTAACCATACTGTTCCAATGGTACCATTGGACAGGAGGAACAGAAGCCTGAAGTCACCAGCATCAGGACAGCTACTTTCCTACAACCATCAGGTTCCTGAACCACCGCATAGCTAATTCTCCATAACAACAGAACAACAAGGATCACTTTTGCATTACCATGGACTTGTTTTTTTTCAATTCTGCTTGGACTTTTTTTTTTTCAATTCTGTTTCGTACTAATGCCTCCCTTTTCTTTTGTGCTGTCTTGCATGATTGATGTGTAATATATGTTTAATTTACGTTTTTGTGTGAGTTTATGTGCCTGTGATGCTGCTGTAAGCAGGTTTTCATTGTATCTGTACCACCGTCCTTGTGCATTGAAAATAAACTCGACTTGACTTGGTAAGAAACATCGTGTCATGGATTCACTCTCTTTGAGTAGTAGCCCAAGACCTGCCTTCTATTGATAGTGGTGGTTAAAATAATGAAGAGCTTAGATAAGCTAATACAGTTGAATGCACATTGCCCCTCCTAGTCGTGCGCCCGAGGAACATGTAAATGCCCAAGGTGCCTACTTTAATGGCATGAATGACCCCAAACCTGAGATGATTGCTGGGTTCAAGTGTGCTCGGCAGGCCAAGAGTGCATGTTTTCTCAGCAGCAACACAGTAAAGAAGGAATTTAAACCTAAGCAACAAGCATTGCAAATATGTTCTTATTAGCAGACATTAGAATATTTGCATTTTATCAGCTTTAGAAATTAGAATTATAATCTAAGTATTTTGAAAATAAAATTCAAAGGCAGTTGCGCAACTTTCTGCTTGGAATTGTTAATCCCATAAGTAGAAATCTGGTTAAAACACAAAATGCTGGAAGTACTCAATGGGTCAGGCAGCATCTGTAGAGGGAATGGTCACACGTGTTTCCGTTTGGGATCCTCCTACAGCAGTCTAAAGAAGGGCCCCGACCTTAAATGGCATCTGTCCATTCTCTCACAGATCTGTCCACTCATGTAATGTCTGTAATAATTCTTATTTTATATCCCTCATGTCAAACCCAAAAATGTTAATCCAGCTCCAAAGACCAGGAAATTGTAGCAAATTAAACCCTATAACAAATCAGAACAGCTCACTTCCGAGATCCAGATATATTAGGTGGTGAAAGGATCTAAATCTTTTTACCATCCATGGCAACAAGTCTTTTTACTGTGTACTTTTGCTATAAAATGGTAGTTGCTGATAAAAGCTGATAAAAGCAGGTCAAACAGATAGGCTATGGCGTGCCAGTGAATGCATTTTCCCAGGGCCTGTCAATAGGAAATTCAGTTTATTCACAAAATGCTGGAGTAACTCAGCAGGTCAGGCAGCATCTCGGGAGAGAAGGAATGGGTGACGTTTCGGGTCCAGACCCTTCTTGAAGGGTCTCCCGAGATGCTGCCTGACCTGCTGAGTTACTCCAGCATTTTGTGAATAAATCGATTTGTACCAGCATCTGCAGTTATTTTTCTTATACTAAAGGAAATTCAGTATGGTGCAAGTCCTACACAGTTGTACAACGTACAAAGGAAATAAAGATTGGGGGTCACAGGAGGAAGGGCCCGAGGATAGTGTAAGGGGAGATTCGGGGACCATGAGAAAGAAAGTGTGAGAGTTTCAGGATGAGAATTGGAAGGTGGGGTCACTACACTGGTCAGCTATTGTAGATCAGTACAATTGTAGATGGGGACAGGTTTATTGTTGGGAAAGAGGTGTTGGTTGGCATTGCAATCAGGTTTGTGTGGGAGGTAGAGGAGATGTGCCGATGGGTATTGTATTTTACTTAAACAAATTTACCCGAGGGAAGCAGCTCCCAGTATCAAACTCCACAAGCTGGAGCCTGCTCAGCCAAATTCCATTTACATAGTCCAATAACAAGCTACAAAAACACTGACAACAACACTGCGTGCCTGGGGCATTCACACATCAAATGCACAATGGACTGGGAACAAATAAAAAACACATAGACTTTTTGCAATTCACACTGAGCCCCAATTCCCCAATATATTTTATTTTTAATTGAAGCTGTATCACATCATAACAAAAATCTGGTGACTTGTGATCCAATTTCCATGCGATTGTGTTGTAAACAGGGGTTAGATACTTTGATTTGCCACTTCTGAAACATAATTTCATGATGATTGCATAGATATATATAAATTCTGTTTATCATAATAAAGAGAAAAAAACAATATCCATGGAAAATATGTTTTGATTACACAATAAACATGGAATTTTTTTCCAGTCATCTTTTTCCAGTCATTTTAGTCCCCTTTTCCACATCACCTTCCTCATCCAGCAATCTTCCATCACCACTTTTCATTCCCCTCCCTTTCCTGTTTCAATCCACCCACTTGTTTCACTGCCCTCTTCCTCCATCAGGTCCTGCTTCCATCTGCTCTTCACCTCTCCCCTAATGGTTCCTATTATAATTTCCCCTTCTTACTAGATTCCAGCTTGGTAGCCTTTATGTTCCTGTTTATCACCCTCCGGTACCTTTCCCCATTTACACCCACCCCCTCACCCTCCTAATTCCATCTGCCTCAATTCGTCTCTTTTGTTTGCTTCCATCCATCATCGACCTGCCTCTGTCTTCCTAACTCTACCTCACCCCTTCCCTTACCTGCTCCATCTGCCCATCATCCTTTTTCCTTCCCGAGTCTACAAATCACCCACTGGCCCCTGTCTCACCATTCCCCTCTCCTCTTTAAACTGGCTATCTTCTCTCTCCACTCTTAGTCCTGTTGCAGAACCTGAAACGTTGACAAGTCTTCTTCCTCCCCCTCTCCACCGCAACTCAACCCACTGAGTTTCTTCAGTAGATTGTTTATTGTTAGAGAAGGATAAGATTACATTGGAGAGGATGCAGAAAAGATTTATGAGAATGCTGCTGGGACTGGTAATTTTCAGTTAAGAAGAAAAATTGTGTAAGCTAAAGTCATTTTCATTGGAAAGGGGGAGACAAAGTAGGAGAGTTTGGTTTATTACATTATGATGGGCCTGGATAGAGAACAAACGAAGGATCATTCTTCTCTTCGCAGAAGCATCTAAAATCAGAGGACAGAGACATAAAGTAATTGTAAAAAGGTTTAGAGGAGAAATGAAGAAATATCATTTCACCTAAATCGTTAAACATCTGGAAGTCCCTGCATGCAAGGATGGTGGATGCCAAAACCCTCTGCCTTTAAACAGTTGCTGCCTTACAACGCTTGCAGCACCAGAGACCCGGGTTCGATCCCAACTACGGGTGCTGTCTGTGCAGAGTTTGTACGTTCTCCCCATGACCGGCGTGGGTTTTCTCCGAGATCTTCGGTTTCCTCCCACACGCCAAAGAAGTACAGGTATGTAGGTAAATTGGCTTGGTAAATGTAAAAATTGTCCCTAGTGTGTGTAGGATAGTGTTAATATGCAGGGATCGCTGGTCGGCGCGGACCCGGTGTGTTGAAGGGCCTGTTACTGCGCTGTATCTCTAAACTAAACTAAACTCAACTAAACTTTGAACCTGAACTTGAAGAGCCATGATCTGTAAGGCAACACATCTACTGTTTTATAATGGGATTGGACTGAGTAATCCTTATGATAAATACAACAGGCCTCATAAATATTGTAAACTTTCAATGATTTCTGTGATTTCTATGAATCAATGTTTTGTGCACATCTGCATAATTTTCTATCTTTTCTTTTTTAATGAGGATGGTTAAAGAGACCTAATAATGCCTACATACACTCAATTTAATACAGAGAAATGTGTTGCATTTTGGACCTACACAGTGAATGGGAAGGCTCTGGGGAGGGTTGTAGGGCAGAAGGATCTGAGAGTGCAACTACATAATTCCTTGAAAGTGGCGTCACATGTAGCTGGGGAGGTCAAAAAGGCTTTTGGCACTTTGGCCTTCATCAATCAGAGTATTGAGTATACAATTTGGGAGGTCATGTATAAGACATTGGTGAGGCCACATTTAGAGTATTGTGTTCAACTTAAGGCACCAGGTTATGTGAAAGATGTTTTCAAGCTGGAAAGGGTGCAGAGAAGATTTAGGAGGATTTATGAGATGTTGCCAGGATGTGAGGGCCTGAGTTATGGGGAGATGTTGAGAAGGCTAGGACCTTATTCCTTTGAGCGCAGGAAGATGAGGGGTGATCTTCTAGAGGTGTGCAAAATCATGAGAGGACTAGGTAGGGTAAACGCACAGAATATCTTGCACAGAGTAGAGGAATCGAGAACTGGAGGACATAGGTTTAAGGTGAGGGGGGAAAGATGTAATAGGAGCTTGAGGGGTAACATTTTTACACAAAGGGTTGTGGGTGTTTCGAACGAGCTGCTGGAGGAGGTTGTTGAGGCAGGTACTATCTTAACGTTTAAGAAACATAGAAACATTTGGACAGGTACATGGATAGAATAGGTTTAGAGGTATATTGGCCAAACGCAGGGAGGTGGGACTAGCCTAGATGGGACATGTTGGTCGGTGTCGGCAAATTGGGACAAAGTGCCTGTCTCCACACTATATGAATCTATGACTCCAGGACACTCGATACTTGTTAATCTTCTCACTGGAAGTATAAAAGAATGACCTAAACTTTCATCTTACATATGGAAATTAATTTCTTGCTTAGTTCTAGCACCTTTTGTATTTGTACTGATTACAGCGCTCACGCTTTGAAACTTTTGATTTCTGTTGATGGAGAATGACAAATATAACTGAGCAACATACTGGGAGGTTTTCAAACATTTTATTCCTCATGTACCTCAGTGCTGCACAATTGATTGAACTGTTGAATGCAATTCTTCTGAGAGTTTCAGTGATTACTAACTGAAGAGATGTATTTAGAATCACATGCAGTCTCAGATACACAGAACATCTGAAATAAAGACCACGTTGAATACACAGGATGTGAAATAATTTAATTACCCTATTGTTCAACAGGTGTGCCATTACTTTGTCTGATTATTTTAATTTCCCCCAGCATCAACTGCCATGTCTGTTCCTGAAAACACATCAACAATACTTAGAGGCCTTTACAAATCACAGTTCTGTTACCAATCTCATTTGCTGCGTTGCAGAAAGCATAACTTCACAGAAAGGGCTGCAAAACGACTGCAGTTAATTCCCCACATTTCACTCCCATCTCTCTGTCACTAAACATCAACGGATCATTGATTAAACTGTTTTTCCTTCTGTCAGGTCATTAAAAGCAATGGAAAACAAGGGAATAAGATGAGATCACTATTTTAGGTGGATGATTTTATCAAGGTTATTCTGAATATACCAATAGACAGTGTTATCAATATCTGAGCCATGGCTGCCCAAATGTCTAATAAACATTGTAATTGTACCTGGCCCGACAGCTAACTCTGCCAGCTTGTTCCATATACCCACCATCCTCCATGTGAAAAAGGTTGCTGCTCAAGTCCCTTTTAAATCTTTCCTCCCTCACCTTAATCTACTCCTTTTAGCTTTAGATGCTCCTACCTTGGGAAAAACGCCATGACTATTGCCTTATCGACACCCCTCTGCTTCCTCTGGCTCTTGGACTTGCTCTCACCCCATCCCCCTCTAGACAGATTAGAGATAGAGAGTGAGTTCCTCTAGTCCTCGCCTTTCACTCCATTTGACTCACATTCAGCTCATAATCGTTGATCCATGAGACTTCCTGGCCAATAGCCCACAATCATTGAATATAGGTGACAAAACATCCACTATAACTCCCAATATTGGCCAGCAAGACTGTATTCTGAGCCCCTTACTATACTCCCTACACACTTACGACAGTGTTTGGTAAATACTGGTCTAACTCCATTTACAAATTTTCAGATGACATCACCGTATTGGGTTGCATCTCAAAGAATGACAAGACCAAATACAGGAAGGAGATAGAGAGCTTAGTAACATAGTGTCAAGACAAAAACAGCAAGATGAAAGAACTCATCCCTCTCCCGCCCAACCCCTGGCACTTTCCCTTGCAACACAGGAAGTGCAACACTTGTTCTTACACCTTCTCCCTCACCACTATCAAGGGACCTAAACAGATTTTCCAAGTGAGGCAAAGATTCAAATGCAACCCCATTCATTGCATTTGGAGTTCCCAAAGTGCCCTCCTCTGCACTGGCAAGATCAAGTGTAGATGAGGCATGGCCATCCCGAGGATCCAGTCGCATACCTTTTTAATTTCCCTTCCCATTCCCTGTCCAATATCGAACTTCTCCACTGCTGCTGCCAGAATGAGACCCAATGCAAATGAAGGGAAAACCACTTTATGTTCAACCTGGATAATCTACAACCATCCTGGGAACTCTACAACCAATCTAAGGAGACTAAAGAAGGGTCCCAACCTAAAATGTTGCCGTCCATTCCTTTCCCAAATGCTGCCTGACCCGCTGAGTTCCTTTACTTAAAGATTCCAGCAACTGCAGTTTCTCATATCTCTACTCTACAATGCAATGATATAAACATTAAATTCTCCAATTTTTGATAACACTTCTTCCTGTCTATTTTCATTCTCCTTCCAATCCTCCCATTGTCCTCTGTTGTTCATAGACAACAGCTCTCAACATCAGTAAAAACAAGCAGCCAATTGTTTACTTTAGAAGAACAGGGCCACGGATCCGCAAACCTGTCTCTGTCGATGGGTCGGTGATGGACAGTCAATAAATTCAAATTCCTGGGCGAACATATCTCTGAAGATCTGTCCTGGACCCAGCACATTGATGCAATCATAAAGAAAGCCCATCAACACCTCTACTTCCTTGGAAAATCGAGGAGATTCAGTATACTCTCTTGAACCTCTGCCAGTTACATCACAGCCTAGTTCGGCAACACGAATGCCCAGGAATAAAGTCTATCGCAAAATGGCTCTCATTTCACTCCTACCATCCGAAAAAAGGTATAGGAGTCTGAAAGCTGTGATGTCCTGGTTCAGAAACAGCTTGACATGTGTCTTGACGATCCCCTTTCAACCATTTCCCATACCTCATCCCCTTCTGCCCAAATACATTATTGTCATCCCCCTCCATCTCCTGTTTCCATCCACCTACCACACACATTTCACCCACTAGTTTCCCCCCCCCCCCCCCCCCTCACATTTGATGCTGGATTCATCTGCCATTTACCATTCCCCATAGAACAGTATGGCACAGTAACTGATTATTAGGCCTAGATTGCTCATGCCAAACATGATGCCAAAGCCACTATCATTTCTTCCACCACCACCACCCCTGGCAGCACAATCCAGACCCCCAATTATCAGGGCGCTGAACCTTATTCATTAGATTTGAGCATTGGCAGTCTTTCTGTTCTTGCTCATCCTCTCCAGCCTTTTATTTGTCTCTTTATTTTCAATGTTTCCCTCTTTTCTCCTCTGTCTACCTTTATCCATTATTTACCTATCTATGCCTGCCAACATCATCCCTTCCCCTCCCCTCTATGGCTCAATTTGCCTGTCTTCCTTCACCTTTTGCTGCTCCACCAATCATCTTCTGCTTGTACCTCACCATTCCCCCCTCTCTTTATACTGGCTACCTTCCCTCTCAGTTCAGTTTAGTCTATTGTCACATGTACCGAGGTACAGTGAAACGCTCGCGTTGCGTGCAATCCAGTCCACCCTCAGTCTCAGTCCTGATGTAGGGTTTCATCCTAAAACATCAACCATGCTTTTCTCTCCACAGATGTTGCTTAACCCACTGAGTTGGCCAGCAGATTGGTTGAAGTTCCATTATAGGTAAGCATTATAATAACAGAGATGGTCTAGAAGCGTCCTGACCCGAAACATCACCTCAATGGTTCAATGCTACTCTACTGACACATGTATGTTGGCACAGTAAGTGCTTTGTTTTGCATACAACCTGGTAAAATCATGCTGCTGACCACACCTAGGCAGGCATTCATGCCTTCCAGAATTGCTACCTGACCCACTGAGTTACTCTGGCAACTTTGTGTTATGCTAAAGATTCCAGCATCTGCAGTCCTTGTGTCTCCTTTCCAAAAGCATTGTTTGCTTTCTCATTACTTAACATCTTCGTTCTATATAATGCGTAGCAGGGAACTCGATTTGTGGAGATGATCATGGGGGGAGTTGGCCAGAAATTGTAAACCGGAGTTCCTCTTTTCTGCAATTTCCTTCAAATCCACGGCAGACTTTTCTGTGCTCTGTAGCTGCACCATGGCTACCATGAAGAGAGGTTTTCTGAGGCTCTTACTCAACTCCCATGCTTCACAGGATGTGACAGCTGCCTTCAAGAACTGTGCAGCTAACATTCTGCAGTATGACTCAGGGTGAAAATCTCCCCAATGGTTTTTAAGAATTTTTTGCCAATTTCATAACACTTTTTTTGAGGGTCATGCAATTAGTGCAGCATTAGTTCAACACGTCGAAAAGGATGAGTTCCATTTTCTAGATATCTAACTGTTGCATTTGTATTTAATTTCTTCAATTGCCCTGCTGTGTTGTCTGCTTGTGGGGAGCATCTAGCCACAGTGATTTCCCATTCAAAAGTGCCCCAAGTACATTCTGAAGATCAATATATGCACATTCTGTATTTTGACATGCCAAGGATTATGGTGTGAGACACAACCGTGTATTGTCTGACTGAGTACAAATTTATGTTACCTTTCCTAATAAACATCGGTGAGGCAATTAGGATCTGTGATAATTCTGCAGCTTTGCAGTTATCCCAAAGTTCTTGTAAGATGCTGACTGAAGTCGATGGAGTAATATTTGACTTCACAAATCGATAAACAACAGTTACCTGGATTTCTGTGGATAATACTTTGGAGGTTGCCTTCAAGATACAGCAAGATTACTGATCAAACCAAACCACTGATCGTGAATTATAAGTAGCATTACAGGAGTTCTGCTATTACATACAAAACAAAAATCTATGGAAAGTAATACACAAATTTCTCATCTTTCGAACAAGCTTTTTTCCCAGGCCATTAATTTTGAAGATGAAGATGAGTATCATATTAGAGGAAAGAGAAATTGGACTAAAGCCCAATGAAACTGCAGAACCAATTTCATGAAACCTATTTGTATTCTTGGTTCACAAGATCAGTTCATTTGTTTCTTCAGCTGCCATAAAAATCTTTACCTCTTAAATTAAGCCATTGCCGTACTTGAGCAAAAACAATGCACGGAAAGGCAAATCTCTCTCTCTCCCTCTCTCACACACACACACACACTCACACACACACACACACACACACACACACACACACACACACACACACACACACACACACACACACACACACACACACACACACACACACACACACACACACACAAGGATAACAAAAATAATTTTGTCCAAATTACCCAAAACAATAGTCACCACATGATGTGGTTCAAGGATGTCATAAAAAGTGACTTGATTTCTGTGATTTTACTTCAATTTTGCATGTCCTTATTTCTCTGAGAGTTCTGTGGGATTTAACATCACCCACAACAGAAGGCATCGGTTTCTATAAGACAGGATTTAGAATCAACCCTTTTAAATCAATATCAAATACAGTCAATGGATCTATGTGAATACATCGTATAACCACAGAATAATATTTAGGCAAGGCATCTGGATGTTTATACTACTTGCAACTTTGACAAGCTACCTATGTTTTAATGATTCATGTTATTAATCAGATGCCGCCTGGCCCTGCAAAGTTCTGTTGCTCTTACAGATTCTTTGCTCCCTTTGATAATAACAAGCACGGTACACAGATAAAGATTTGATTCAGAGGCTGGACGATATAAATAAGGCAATTTACTTCCATGGGAATATTTATCAATTAACTATAATATTCTAACATTGGTATGTTTATTTTTATAATTTAAAAAAATCTCTTCACAAACTGGCAGCTAGTTAAACGGCAATTAATTCAATGGCAACAAATTTTAGAAGCAGTTGAATAAATATGTGCCCTGAGTACATCTAACAGAACAAATTTCCACCTCAAATTTATCAGGTAATCATAAATGTTATCCTAGTGTTGACCTGGTGCTAAGTCTCTGTGCTTTATGCATTAAAGTTGCCAGCCAGGTTTAATCTTGCAGCATTTTGTAAACTGAAATTGTCAATTTTGTGAGTGAAGCTGTGGTAAAACGTTACTGGGCTATTCCTAGTCCAAAGTGGACCTCCTAGTGGGAAATTTACTTGGCAGGAAGAAAGGTTGGACTACCATGCACGTAAATCAGTTTGTCTGATTGGTTGCCTTCCAATTTCTAATATGCCCTCTGCAATTGACCAACACTGGAAGCATTCAATTTATAAAATTAATGTGGTTAGAGTTAGAGATACAGCACGGAAACACTCTTCGGCCCACTGAGTCTGCACTGACCGCCATCCACCCATTTACACTAATCCTACACTGCCCCCATTTTATTTCAACCACATTTCCAACAATCCCCCTCCCACCCAAATCCCCAGATTCCAGCTTTCACCAACATTAAGTCATCTACAGAAGCTTTCTCTCCCCAATTCCAATTTGAAGAAGGGTCCCGTCCCGAAACATCATCTCTCCATTCCCTCCACAGATGCCGACTGGCCCGCTGAGTTTCCCCAGCACTGTTTTTTGCTCGGAATTCCAGCAACTGCAGTTTCTTGTGCCTTTACCTTAGATCCGTTTGGGGTGGGGTGGGCTGGGGTAAGACTTGAAGTGCAGGATATGGAGGGAGTATGGGTGAGAGCTTAATCAGGAACAGTGGGAAAGCTGGATTTCCTGAAAAAGGACATTTCAGAGAGTTGTGAATTTATGGAATTTACTGCCACAGAAGGCAGTGGAGGTCAATTCACTGAATGAATTAAAAATAGTTAGTTAGAGCTCTAGGGGCTCATGGAATCAAGGGATATGGGGAGAAGGCAGGCACAGGTTACTGATTGTGGATGATCAGCCATGATCACAATGAATGGCGGTGCTGGCTCGAATGGCCAAATGGCCTCCCCCTGCACCTATTTTCTATGTCTATGTCTATGTCATATGCAAAGTAAAATTGTGTGGGTTATGATTGTCAGAGCTCCAGTGCGATCTTATAATTGGAAACACAAGGAGCTACAGATGCAGATTTACAGAAAAACACAAAGTGCTGGCGTACTGTAACTCAGTAAGTCAAGGAGCATTGCTGGAGAACACAAACAGATGATGTCTTGGACAGGGCCCTTCTTCAGACTGATTGTAGTAAGAGGGTGAAAGTTGGAAAAGAGTTTGAACCAGGCCACAGCTAGGCATGACTTTGTCAAGGTGGATACAGGTGAAGGGCTGGGTGAGGGGAAGGGTTGATTGGCAGATGGGTGCACATAGACTTGAGTTGACATTTCGCTCTTCATCTCCCCTTATTTGACCGCTTTCATCTCATTTTCATCTCAAGCCTTTGTTCTCCCATCTGCCATTCAAAACCCCCCTCACCTGTATCCAGCTATCAGTTGCCAAGCTTCGTTGCCCCCACCTCTCTTCCAGCTTACTCTCCCCAAGTTTAATCAGTCTGAAGAATAGACAATAGACAATAGGTGCAGGAGGAGGCCATTCGGCCCTTCGAGCCAACACCGCCATTCAATGTGATCATGGTTAATCATTCTCAATCAGTACCCTGTTCCTGCCTTCTCCCCATACCCCCTGATTCCGCTATCCTTAAGAGCTCTATCTAGCTCTCTCTTGAATGCATTCAGAGGATTGGCCTCCACTGGCTTCTGAGGCAGAGAATTCCACAGATTCACAACTCTCTGACTGAAAATGTTTTTCCTCATCTCCGTTCTAAATAGCCTACCCCTAATTCTTAAACTGTGGCCCCTGGTTCTGGACTCCCCCAACATTGGGAACATGTTTCCTGCCTCTAACGTGTCCAACCCCTTAATAATCTTATATGTTTCGATAAGATCCCCTCTCATCCTTCTAAATTCCAGCGTATACAAGCCTAGTCGCTCCAGTCTTTCAACATACGACAGTCCCGCCATTCCGGGAATTAACCTAGTAAACCTACGCTGCACGCCCTCAATAGCAAGAATCCCAACCTGAAACACCACCTATTCCTGTCCTCCAGAGATGCTGCCTGATTCGTTGAGTTATTCCAGAACTTTGTATTTTTAAATATATTATAACTGGTCTTTTGCTTCATCACAGTGTTTTCACATGAACCCCATACCCATTGATTCTCTGAAAATCCATATCAGTTTATAGAAGTAAACTGTTTTAGTAGCTGCATACTTTGTAATCTCGCCAACCCGCCAACTTGAAAGACTCCGCAACAAAACAGGTCTCACAATTCACTCCCAAGCCTACAAAGACCACCTGCAGCACTACAAAGATGCCCTCTCCCGCGCCCACTCCACCTACTACCCTCAAAATCGCTGCTGTCACCCCTATTCTGAAAAAACCGGGACTCAACCCTGACACCCCAAACAACTTCAGACCAATCTCCAACCTACCTTTTTTGTCCAAGGTTTTGGAACGCATGGGCGGCACGGTAGCGCAGCGGTAGAGTTGCTGCTTTACAGCGAATGCAGCGCCGGAGACTCAGGTTCAATCCTGACTACGGGTGCTGCACTGTAAGGAGTTTATACGTTCTCCCCGTGACCTGTGTGGGTTTTCTCCGAGATCTTCGGTTTCCTCCCACACTCCAAAGACGTACAGGTATGTAGGTTAATTGGCTGGGTAAATGTAAAAATTGTCCCTAGTGGGTGTAGGATAGTGTTAATGTACGGGGATCGCTGGGCGGCACGGACTTGGTGGGCCGAAAGGGCCTGTTTCCGGCTGTATATATATGATATGATATGATATGATAACGCGCTGTAGCTTCTCAACTCAAACATCACCTCTCTACCAACAACCTGTATGAAACATTCCAATCCGGATTCCGCTCCAACCACAGTACTGAAACTGCACTCCTCAAAATCACCAACGACCTTTTCCTCTCCTCTGACGCTGGCAACCTCAACATTCTCATCCTACTCGACCTCAGTGCCGCCTTTGACACCATAAATCACTCCATCCTCCTCACCCGACTTGAAACCACCTTTAACATCACCGGCACAGCCCTATCCTGGATCAAATCATACCTCTCTGACAGGCACCAGTTCATCTCCATTAATAACTGCAAATCCCCCACCGCTCCCCTCCCCCAAGGTGTCCCCCAAGATTCAGTCCTTGGCCCCCTCCTCTTCATCCTCTACCTGTTCCCCCTTGGTCAATTAATCCGCCGTCATGGTCTCAAATTCCACTGCTTCGCCGATGATATCCAGCTCCTCATCTCCACCAAGTCAATCTCCACCACCACACACTCTACCCTGACAAACTGCATCACTGAAATAAAATCTTGGCTTCAATTCAATTTCCTCAAACTCAACTGCGACAAATCTGAAATCATCATCATTGGACCAAAAACACTCACCAAATCCATCCACAACTTCACCCTCAATATTGATGGTTTCCCAGTATCCACCTCCCCTCACATCCGGAATCTTGGAATCATCTTTGATCAAACCCTCTCCTTCGACAAACACATCAAACACATCACCAAGACAGCCTTCTTCCACCTCAAAAACATCGCCCGTCTCCGTCCATCCCTCTCCTCCACAGCTGCAGAAACCCTCATCCACGCCTTCATCACTTCCCGTCTGGACTACTGCAACAGCCTCCTCTATGGTTCACCCTCAAAAATCATCAACAAACTCCAATACATCCAGAACTCCGCTGCCCGTCTACTCACCCACTCCCCGATCCGTGACCATATCACCCCCGTCCGTTACAAGCTCCACTGGCTCCCCATCCCCCAGAGAATCCAGTACAAAATCCTCCTCATGACCTACAAAGCCCTCCATAACCTGGCCCCATCCTACCTGACTGACCTCCTCCACAGACACACTCCAACCCGTACCCTCCGCTCTGCTGCTGCTAACCTCCTGTCCCTCCCCATCCGGACCAAACTCAGATCCTGGGGGGACAGGGCTTTCTCCATCGCTGCTCCCACACTCTGGAACTCACTACCCCAAACCGTCAGAGACTCCTCCTCACTCACCTCATTCAAAACATCATTGAAGTCTCACCTGTTCAGCACTGCCTTCAATCACTGACCGTCACCGCACCTTCTTTTTCCTTTTCTGTTCGTTTACTTATTTATCTATTTCTTTTCTTTTCTATGTTTTAGTAAACCCTGTAAAGCGTCTTTGAGTGTTTAGAAAAGCGCTATATAAATGTAATGCATTATTATTATTATTATTATTATTATTAATCTAATCAGGTATTTTACGCCAGATGTTCTCTCAGATTTGACAGTATGGGTGGCGTGAGGCTGCTGTAGCTCCAAGGAGCCACCATATGCTCAAGATTACTATCTTTCATCAGCTCGTACATAAGCGCATCTGATTGCATGTTGTAGTGGCTCAGGCCCTGCCAGGGAAGCCTGCTTCAGCTGATTTTTGATTTGTGAAACATAGGAGTATGTTATAGATGCAATGCATGATAGACTTGTTGCGAGGTCACTTATCTGGACACAAGGATCTGCAGATGCCTTACGATAAAAACAAAACAAGTTTTACTGACGAGGAGCGGCTGAAAGGTCATAAGATCATAAGTGATAGGAGTAGAATTAGGACATTCGGCCCATCAAGTCTACTCTGCCATTTAATCATGGCTGATCTATCTCTCCCTCCGAACCCCATTCACCTGCCTTCTCCCCAAAACCTCTGAACTAATCATGAATCTATCTATCTCTGCCTTAAAAATATCCTCTGACGGCCTCCACAGCCTTCCATGGCAAAGAATTCCACAGATTCACCACCCTCTGACTAAAGAAGGCAGGCACCAGCATAATGACCATTGGGGAGACAGCATTTCCAACACTACACCACTGTGGTGCAGATTTAATAGGATGCTGAGGTGTGGCTTCCTCACAAAGATGTTGGCGAGTATATGGAATGAGCTGCCAGATGAAATATATGAGGCAGATACAGTATCAACATTTAGAAGATATTTGAACTGGTACATGGAGGCAAAAGATTGAAAGTGATATGGGCCGGGTGTGGGCAAAAGGGCAGGCTTAGATGTGGCATCGAAGTCAGCATGAACAAGTTGGACTGAAGGTGACTTTAAAACAAACTGCTGGAGGAAGTAAACGGATCAAGGAACATCTGTGGACGCAGAGAGATGGTTGACATTTTTGGCCGAGACACTGCACCAGGTCTGAGAGTGGAGAGGGAAAGTAGCCAGTGAAAAGAGGAGAGCTCTCAACCTCCATCCAAATCACATGCTAGTGATCCCTTCTACACCCTCTCCACTTTAATCCTGCAGTGTGGCACTAGGACTGCACACAATATTTCAGTTGTGGCCTAACTGATGTTTTATAAAGTAGTAACATGCTTCCCTGATCTAATGCTCCAATGCCTAACAAAGGCAGGCAGCCTGTATGCTTCTTCACCACCCCATCTACCTGTGCTGCACCCTTCAGGAATCATTTCGCATAGAAACATAGAAAATAGGCCCTTCAAGCCAGCACCGCCATTCAATATGATCATGACCGATCATCAAAATCAGTACCCCGTTCCTGCTTTCTCCCCATATCCCCTGATTCCGTAAGCCCTATGACCTCTATCTAACTCTCTCCTGAATACATCTAGTGAATTTGCCTCCACTGCCCTCTGTGGCAGAGAATTCCACAGATTCACAACTCTCTGGGTGAAAGGTTTTTCCTCATCTCGGTCCTAAATGGCCTACCGCTTATTCTTAATAACAAGACCACACCAACATCCTTTGGACCCACATCCTGATTGCCCCTTTGGTCCATGGTGCTGCCTAAGCTGCTCGGTGTTTCCAGAATTTCTGATAGCCCAGCATCTGTGATTTTTTTAAATTTCACTCATGCTTTGAGGACAGCCAGAGAGGTTGGTTTTTCAACTGCTGAGGAATTTTCAAAGCAGTTTTACATGCTGACTGACTCAATAGACAATAGACAATAGACAATAGACAATAGGTGCAGGAGTAGGCCATTCAGCCCTTCGAGCCAGCACCGCCATTCAATGCGATCATGGCTGATCACTCAATCAGTACCCCGTTCCTGCCTTCTCCCCATACCCCGTCACTCCGCTATCCTTAAGAGCTCTATCCAGCTCTCTCTTGAAAGCATCCAACGAACTGGCCTCCACTGCCTTCTGAGGCAGAGAATTCCACACCTTCACCACCCTCTGACTGAAAAAGTTCTTCCTCATCTCCGTTCTAAATGGCCTACCCCTTATTCTCAAACTGTGGCCCCTTGTTCTGGACTCCCCTAACATTGGGAACATGTTATCTGCCTCTAATGTGTCCAATCCCCTAATTATCTTATATGTTTCAATAAGATCCCCCCTCATCCTTCTAATTATTTGCTCTCAAAAGATAATAACCTAATCCTAAGGAAATAAGTTTCAGACATCGGGAGTATCATGTTAAGACGTAACAGGTGCTGCTCAAATAAAGAGAATCCTCCAACCATTTTATACTACAAATAACTTGGCTTGAAATTTAACTCATTCCAAAATGATTGTCAAATGGTCCAGAAATGATTTTCCAGTTTCTCCTCTCTTAAAGGTAATGCAACAACAACAATGATTTGTTGACAGTAGGCAATGCACAATAGCAATGCAAGGGGCCAATTTCATGACTGATTCCAGATAGTGAACTTTCAAAGACTATTCATTGTGGGATAAAAACTCCATGCTAACCTTAAAATTGTATTAAAAAATACACACATTTTTTCCAATTCACAATCCTAGTTACACAGGAGTAGATCCAAAGTGTATTTTTAGTTTCTGCTAGCACTACAGAGAAATCCAGTCTATCATATCCAGGTGTCCTTCTACTGGAGAACACAGCAGAAAGGTATTATTTTATTATCCAGTATTATTTATTTATATTTTACCTCTAAAAATCCAACTTCCCAATAGTTCTTCAGTTAGCAGAAACACCAACTTACTTGAGCAGCAGAGTTTCTTTCTTCTGATCGATGGAGCAACCTTTCTATGTGACAGTGATGTACAAGATCATTGACTGTACTTTTTCCAACACAGCAAAAAACTGGTTCTACAAATAGGTGATTCTATCATGATAATGCATCAGCTATTTCAGTGAAGGTGATTGATGAATGGCAATAAGAAAAGTTACATGATTTTAAGACATTTCACATTTGAGTGCATGAAACAAATGTTAACCTGCACTGTGTTGATCTTAATGGACCAGAACTTGTTATGAGCAAAATAGCGAAGTGGCAAGTTCAGGATTTCTGCCTTCATGTAAAAGCCTAGAACTGCCAGCACTTCTGAGCAGGTGCTGGCCTGTTGTTCCTCAGTATTGCATGTCCTTACAATTGCCTTGAAGTTGAAGTGCAAGACATTAGAGTCATAGAGTGATACAGTGTGGAAACAGCCCCTTCGGCCCAACTTGCCCACATCGGGCAACAATGTCCCAGCTACACTAGTCCCACTTGCCTGCGCTTGGTCCATAGCCCTCCAAATCTGTCCTATCCATGTACCCATCTAACTGTTTCGTAAATGATGGCATAGTCCCAGCCTCAACTACCTCCTCTGGCAGCTTGTTCCATACACCCACCACCCTTTGTGTGAAAAGGTTACCCCTCGGATTCCTATTAAATCTTTTCCCCTTCACCTTGAACCTATGTCCTCTGGTCCTCGATTCCCCTACTCTGGGCAAAAGACTCTGTGCATCTACCTGATCTATTCCTCACATGATTTTGTACACCTCTATGAGCTCTCCACTCATCCTCCTGCGCTCCATAAAATGAGACCCAGCCAACTGAACTTCTCCCTTTAGCTCACACCCTCTAGTTCTGGCAACATCCTCGTAAATCTATTCTAAACCCTTTCAAGCTTGACAATATATTTCTTAGAACATGGTGTCCAGAACTGAGCACAATATTCTAAATGCGGTCTCACCAACGTCTTATACAACTGCAACATGACCTCCCAACTTCTATACTCAATACTCTGACTGATGGCCAAAGTGGCAAAAGCCTTTTTGACCACCTTATCTAACTGCGACTCGCCCTTCAAGGAACCATGCACCTGTATTCCTAGATCCCTCTGCTCTACAATATTACCCAGTGGCCTACCATTTACAGTGTAGGTCCTGCCCTTGTTTGACGTCCCAAAATGCAACACTTCACATTTCTCTGTATTAAATTCCATCAACTATTCCTCTGCCCACCTAGCCAATCAATCCAGATCCTGCTGCAATCGTTCACAATCATCTTTACTATCTGCAAAACCACTAACTTTTATATCATCAGCAAACTTGCTAATCATGCCCTTTATGTTCTCATCCAAATCCTTGATGTAGTTGACAAACAATAACAGGCCCAGCATCGAACCCTGTGGCACACCACTAATCACAGGCATCCAGTCTGAGAAGCAACCTTCCACCATTACCCTCTGCTTCCAACGACAGATGTTAAGCTCATCGGCCTATAGTTCCCAGCATTTTCCCTGCAGCCATTCAGTTCTGCTCAATTTGCATTTACTCTAAATCAATTTTGTATTTTGTACAAAATAACACCGACATGTGGGTGAAACCATTGAGAAAAACATAGACAACTGACAAAGCCACACCACACCACACCATATTGCTCTGAAATCCCTAAACTTTAAAAAATATTAAACAATTAAAAATTGTGTAAAGTTAGTAAAAATGAATAATAGCAAAATATGAAATCATTTCAAAACAATTAACAAAGTTAAAACAATCTCAATTGATTTAAAGCATGTAAGATACTTTATATTCCCCCTTCTGCCCCCTCTCCAGTCAAATGAGTGAGTTTTCTTTCCCAGCAATAGGCCTGATGGGGCAGAGATTCCACAGGCACAGGTCTACTCTGATAGAGGTTCCCCAGCATTAACGCTGATGAACTGCTTGGGAACGTCAGCAAGATTCTGCTCCACCGTTAAATTCTATAACCCAGTCGGGCTCAGGTAGCAAATTCAGGAATTCTGCCTTCAGATCAGAGTCTGGAACTGCTACCAATCCTCAACTGGTGGTGGCCTGTTGTTCTTCAATATTATTGATCCTTGAAATCGCCTTGTAGTTGAAGTGAAGTGTGCAAGAAGTTAATACACAACTTCAGTTTGCATTCTGTCTACATTAATGGTACTGTTGTCTTCAGCTTCCACAAGATTTATAGATTCTGGATCAAATGAATTTAGACCATCTCCAAACTATACTGTGGATGCAGTTCTTCAGTGACATGTCTCAGAGGTATTTTCAATATTGATTGAAATAAATTAATTTTATATTTCATATATCACTTGAGCCCTGAGAGCAACTGGTGTAAACAGTGCAAACACAACTTATAATTGTGACATTACTCAGCAATGACTTGTACAGCTGCATAACCTATGGCACCCTGTGAACTTCACAGTCCATACATACCTCAAAATAACACTGAATATACGAATATTAAATAGTTTTAAACCATATGCATTTTTAACTAAATATTATTCCAAAAGGAAAATCATAAATATGATTTTTATGAACATGAATCATAAACAAGGTGTCCACTGGATTTTATCGTTTTCAAAATTGTTCAGAAATGTGGTCACAGTAAAGCCAATCATTTCTATCCAAAATTTCAGAAATCCTGTTAGTGTTGCATCTGGTTCACTAGGTAATGTTTGCCTCATTGCCTTCCCACTCACCTGGGCCCTAGTTCCTGTGTTCCCTTCCTGCTCTGGTTCCCACTCTCCAATTCCATATACCAGGCCCGTGACTCCTGCACTTTTTTTTAAACCAAGATCTGCAGTTCCTTGTTTCTACCTCTCCCTCTAATCTATTTAAACTCAGCAAGTTACATGATAATTATTATGACATTGTGTGTATCTAACAAACATATCAAACTAAGAATCAATTTAAAGTGTATTGAGGTACCAATGAAAATGAATGGTCTGAAAATGTTCAAAGCCGGAGCACCAAAGTCCTGAATTGCTTACAGTAAAGTTTTTCTGTACTTAGTTTTTAATAACCATCGTGTTTGAAAATAAGTGATCCAGGAAGAACCTAATAACCCAAAGAAACCAAAATCCAAAGAGTCCATCTAAAGAAAATCAATATATTAATGTTGTCAAATAGTAATGGATTTTTTAACATTGCAAATGTCAGTGATTGCAGATGAGATAAAGCAAAACTACAGAGTCATCCCTGTGAATGAACTTACACAAATAATCATGGTGTGGCTTTGGTTGAGGCCAGTAGTTGACCATTAATGGTAAGAGGAGAACAAGCATTATGATCTGCTTAGTTGATTATTGAAAAACTATGAAAAAAAGTGAGATGGAGGCCCAAACCTTACAGAGTACAATCTGGTGATAAATGAAGTAGCTGGAATAAAATGAACTGAATTCTCAACACAGAGGAAATCATCATGAATTAAAGGCAAGTGCCTGCTGTTAATATCAACAAAAGGTAATGCATTATTGATCTATGAAACACCTATGGTGTTTTATATTCCCTGTAATCTGATTTCAGGCACTGCCCAGATTGTAGTTTGAAAGGCATGATTTACTGTCATGTACATGTAATACATCGCTTGAAGCTATGTTTGTTGTTTTGCAAAACGACACACTAATTCTTTCTTGGTTTTAAATTGTAGTCTTTTGTTGGAAGTTTAGGCCTACTTTTAATGAGCTGGGTTTGATTCAGATGGAGTAAATCTCCACTCATAAAGACATCAGCCGTCAGTATCGAATCAACTAGAATTGTCATATAACAAGATTGTATGAATACAGAAATCATACACGGTCTACTTTAATCTGTATCTATTTCTAAGTTCCACTCTCATTAAAATTCCCAGTAGGTGTAGGTGAGCTGAAACATACTTTGGACCATCACAAATTATTTATGGCAAAACATTGCGCATCGCACCATTGGTCTAACTTAAAGAGAATAAATACGTGTTTATTTGTGTTTATCTTAGAAATAATCATTGATAAAATAAAAATGTTACACAAAATTTCTACTGCTGAGAGTTTCCTCGTGTGACAGCTTAGAATTTTTTTGTTTAGTTTAGTTTAGTTTAGAGATACAGTATGGAAACAGGCCCTTCAGCCCACCGGGTCCACGCCGACCAGCGATCTCCGCATAATTATACTATCCTACACACACTAGGGACAATTTTCACATTTACTAAGCCAATTTACATACAAACCTGTACCTCTTTAAAGTGTGGGAGAAAACCGAAGATCTCGGAGAAAACCCACGTAGGTCATAGAAACATAGAAAATAGGTGCAGGAGGCCATTTGGCCCTTTGAGCCAGTACCGCCGGGGAGAACATACAAACTCCGTACAGACAGCACCAGTAGTCCTGGGTCTCTGGTGCTGCAAGCGCTGTAAGGCAGCAACTCTACCGCTGTGTCACCATTAGACAGGACTAACACCAAGATTTCAGTGTCTAAAATATCATACATTTTAAAATACCTTTCCACATCATTATCTCATCCAAATGAATTACTGAATGCCTGTTAACTGTAAATGCAAGCAGCAGTGGAGGATGGGCTAATAAAATATTTAAAATGCAGTTATCGATTAGGATCAACTTGCAGGTTGACAGTATGTCATGATAAATGTAGTGTCTAAAAATCCAATGATTTGAAAGTACACTGAATAGAAATCCCACTGACACAGCCTTTGCTGCCAGAATATAGTTCATTGACAGCCAGTACTTAGACAAATCTGCCGCTTGGCTACAGATGCAAACAATTGCTCTTTTTGGATCTATGTATCCAAGCCTGTTTTCCAAACATCGTTAATTCTAGTGTATTACAATCCTGGTATGCAGACAGTATAATTTGATACAAGACCATGGCTGCAGCTAAAATGTAGTCATGACCATATTGAACCGCTAACAATGAAACCAGATTACGTTTGAATAGTTCCATTATAGCTGACCGTTCTGGGAAATACTTCACTCTGATGTGCAGGAAACTGAAGTGGGATAAATTAAAGACTTTATAATGGAAACAAAGTTTATTAGTCCCTTTTACCTGAGTTGTAAATTGAATAATTAGATAAACATGCAATGTTAAATTCAAAGTGAAACCATCCTTGTTAATTTATCTGTTTTTCCTTTCCTCGGTTATAGCCTCCCATCAATTCACACAGCAGGCTTATAAGCAGAAGCATTTCCTGCAGCTTCATGCTTAAAGTGTGCAAGTCCCACTGACCTTCCTCTCTGAAAAATAATTTCAAATCATAAAAATACGTAGTCCACTTCATCATCTAGAGTAAAATAGTGTTGATTGTAAATGCAGTTATAACTATGGGATGTGAATGCGGTTGAGTTTGTACTATTCTTGCCCCATGAACCAACACAAGCTCATAATGTACTCACGAGCACAGTGCTGAGAAATCAGAGGATTCTAAGAAATGTTTCAAATTTGGTCTCCAAATTTGAGGAAGGACATTCTTGCTAGTGAGGGAGTGCAGTGTAGGTTCACTAGGTTAATTCCCGGAATGGCGGGACTGTCGTATGTTGAAAGACTGGAGCGACTAGGCTTGTCTTCACTGGAATTTAGAAGGATGAGAGGGGATCTTATTGAAACATAAAAGATTATTAAGGGATTGGACACGTTAGAGGCAGGAAACATGTTCCCAATGTTGGGGGAGTCCAGAACCAGGGGCCACAGTTTAAGAATAAGGGGTAGACCGTTTAGAACGGAGATGAGGAAAATATTTTTCAGTCAGAGAGTTGTAAATCTGTGGAATTCTCTGCCTCAGAAGGCAGTGGAGGCCAATTCTCTGGATGCTTTCAAGAGAGAGTTAGATAGAGCTCTTAATGATAGCGGAGTCAGGGGGTATGGGGAGAAGGCAGGAACGGGGTACTGATTGTGAACGATCAGCCATGATCACATTGAATGGCGGTGCTGGCTCGAAAGGCCGAATGCCCTACTCCTGCACCTATTGTCTATTATCTATTCTGCCCTTTAGATAAGATGACTTTCCAACAGGTCAAGCAGACATGAGAAATCCTCTGGTCACAATAATGCTGAGAGTTATGCTCCGCATTACCAATATAATTAATTAGGCTGTTTTGTTTATTTGCTGCTTATAACAGCACAGTGGGGCTACATATCTCAAGCAATGTCAATACCTCACTGCACTTCAAAAGTAATGTATTGCCAATTGAGTGCTTTGAGACATCCTAACAACATGAAAGGCACAATGTTATTGGGTATTCCTTCACACCAAATTGAAAATTTGGAACTCTGATCTGGAGTGGCATGTTCTTTGGCTGTGACTTATCGGGCTATGTCTGTCACAATAAATTCCATCATATAATTTATTCAATTTGCACTATTATAAGCATAACATTTTCTTTTATGCGTCATATCAATTTCGTGATATTCCGAATAAAATTCTATTTTTGGCTCTACTTTTTTATAATTTCAGCATTAGCTGCTGCAAGGTCACAGTTTTATTTTCCGAAAGGCGTGCTCTTGTGTTATTAGTATCTGCGATACGAAAGGTTGCCAGGTTCGTGTGCATAATTTTAACAAATAGGTTGATGGGATTCTTGTCCTTTACAGATAATAGGCAGCAAAAAGGGGTTTGCCACTCTTCAGTTGATCGCACAAGTGAAGTCAACCAGAATGACATTGAAAGCTATGTCAGCTGCTGGCAGACATCAATGAAATGTAATACGTCCCGGGGGTACAACTCTACAATGATATCATTTCACCCACAGAAATAAACTACAAATGCACAAGGCTGAGCTGAGGTCGTGTACGAAACAAATTTTACAAAACCAACAACAACAGAATTCCACAGGCACTCATTTCATGAAATATTATTTAACAAATCTCCCATACCACCTCCCCCCCCCCCCTCCCAACCCCCTATTGAGGAAGGTGCATAGATGAAACAGAGAAAACCCAACCAGTTACCCCATGACAACACCGCTACACAATGATATGTTGGGGGTCATTTAAAATTCAATCCCAAATTTTTACCCCACCATCAAAGAATAATGGAATTGAGCCCAGTGGTGTTAATGCATACAGATATTACAAATATAACACTAATCCACCTCACATTTTTTTTTTACAGAAGCAGACAAGGAGAAAGGGGAGAAAAATCTATTTTAGTTCTTCACCTTTCTTCTGTCCCAATTCTAAAGTCCACCTTGGTAAGCCTATGATTGCATTTCAACAACAGTTTACTTGCTTAATGCAAATTGAAACGTGTTCGCCAAATAGATATTCCCTAAAGTAGTGCAGAGTTCATTTTCTTCTCATGGATTAGTATGGAAATTAAAATTAGTGGAGGAACCGTCCAGCCAACTTGCCAGGCTCCTTCCAATGGCATTTCTGTCATTGCTCTGCGTACATTCCATAATGTATGCTGAGCGATGATGGACGGTCTCTCACCCGTGAAGAATGCTAAGGACATCTTGCATTTAAATCACATAAAAGAGAGAGCTTCTGGAAGAGAGACTAATAGGAAGGCAATTCCAAAAGATAGATAATGGAGTTTGTCCATCAACATTCCCTGCAATACTCTTCAACTAATAGAAATTATGGATCTGCAGTCAGAAGCAAGAGATGATTTTTCAGGCTACTTAATAATAGGAGTAAAATTAGTGAGCAGATGTAGCCTTTCTATAATGTTAAAGTTTGTTCAGGTTAAAACAACCTTTCCTTAGGATTGCCAGTCAAATTTCTATTTTTACATTCTTCAACTTACCAGGACAATATCTAGGCCTGTGCTGATTGATGGCAAGTAATCTTCACACCACACATGTGCCAGGCAATAATGATATCCACCAAGAGAAAATCCAGCTATCACCTCCTGACATTCACTGGCATCGCCATCATTGGAACTCCTACCATCAATATCCTGGACGTTATCCCTGATGAGAAACTGAACTGGAGTAGCCATACACACAATGTGGCTACAAGAGCAGGTCAGAGGCTAGAAATCTTGCAGTGAGTAACTCCCCTCCTAACTTCCCAAACCTTATCCACCATCGACAAGACGTGGGGTGCAATATTCTCCACTAGCCTGCATGAATGTAACTTCAACAATTCTCAAGAAGCTAGACACCATACAGTTCATAGCAGTCCCCTCGATCAGCACCCAATTCACTCACTCCACCACTGGCACACAGTAGCAGCACTTTGTAGCATCTACTGGATGCACTGCAGCAACTCATCAACATTTCTTAGGCAGCACCTTCTGAACCCACAATCTTTACCAGCTGAAGGATAAAGGCAGCAAAGGCATGGGAACACCATCCACTGGAAGTTACCCTCCAAGCCACACGCCATCCTGACTTACAAATAATCACTCTTCCTTTATTGTCGCTGGGTCAAAATCTTGGAACTCTTTCCCTTGCAACATCGTGGGCATAACCACACCTCAAAGACTGCAACAGTTCAAGAAGACAACTCACAATCATCTTCTCAAGGTCAATTAGGAGTGGCAGTTAAATGTTGGCTCAGCTTGTGAAACCCAGATCTCTTGAATGAATTACAAACCTAAAAATACTTACATTCGTTGATTACCAAGAAACTGAATGCTCGAAACTGAGGAGAGAGCATAGCCCAGAGATCAGGCAGGTAGGCAGCCGCAGAGTTGCACATTTGTTTTCATGAAAAAGGCAATTAGTTTTCAATTATGGACAGCGATGTATTGTAGATTCATGCACATTCTATTGAACCTTTAGAAATTTATTTCACTTTTGGGTCTCAACGTTTGTGGAGCCTTGAGCAAGCCAGCCACAAACCGTATGCAGCAGAGAAGCACATCAGGGTTCAGAACCACATTGACAGCTTGTGCTGATCATTTGAGAGGCTGCCACACTGCCCTCATTTATCCACAGTGGGACATCAGGCATTCAAAGCATTACATGGAAGTTTAGGTCATGACAAGAACTGGAGATGTCAGTAAGTGGGGAAGGTGGTAATAATAGTTTTGTTGAGAGTGACTATAGAGCAATCCTAATCAAAACAGTGATGAATTGCAGCTTGAACATTTCCATCACAATTCTTTTCGATTTCAGGCCAGATGCGGTGAAGCACAATCTCATGCACTAACTGAGATAATGACTGAAAGTGAAATGCCGACATTTTTTCAATTTTTCTTCCTTTTTTCAGTTTCTTCCTCCACACGTTTGCCTTGTTCGGTGTCAGACAAATTCCTTTGCACTTTCAAACTTGGGCAGATACAGCCTGTATACAGTGCTAATTGTTTGTTTATGTTAAAGCAAGCTTTCCTTACAACTCCCAGTCAAATGTGTAGTCTAACTTGAACACATGTTATAAAAGCAAGTGAGTAATTGTCCATAAGAAATGTAAAAGTTAGCAAAAATGTTGAATTCTCCAATTTTAAGTAACTTCTACGAACATCTCTCTCCCCTTCCCTACATGTATTACTCAAATATTTATTCTGGATGTTAACAGCAAAAGTGATGATGTACAAAACTTCAAAGTTCTAATTTAAATTTCCAACCTTCCACAGTATCTTTGCATATCCCACTCATCAAAGGCTACACACGCTAAAGCACAATGACTAGGCTTCCTTTCACTAGGACAGATAGTTAGGGTTCATAGGGCAGGAAGACAGATCGGTGCTTTTTCACATAGTCCAACATACATTACCAGGGAGCAGAAACAGATGGTTGGGACAGGTACAGCTTAGATCACAGTTCTATTGTGTGTTAAGCAGATGCTACATCTTAATGATTATGAAATAATGCATTTCTCCCATAGCATGGAAGAATGTGTGAGGTGCAGGTATCCTTGTGTCATTGTGTGGTCTTGCAGAGAAAGTGGAGGAGAATGATGAGGGAAGACGGACATAATTTGGTGGACTTTTGCATTGCTATCTTTATCCATGAAAGCATCAGTGTTCTCGGCAATAGGTTAGCAATCAAGACCTCAACAGTGGGGCAGGCAGAGGATGATGGCTTACTTTAGTGGAGCATCACAACAGCGGGGAAGGTAAATGAAGGCTGCAGCAGAAAAGGGTCCCCGATCGTCTTGGACTCCATGCCACTGGATCCTGACCCAGATCTGTCAAGGACCATGTGGTGGCACCAGGACTATGTCTGTGCACCAGTCTCCCCACGTTAAACAAAGTCACGCACAGGCCTCCGACCCTACGGAGAGGACAGTCATACTCGCTTTGAGTGACCACCAATGATGATGATGAGGTTAGCAATCCAATAAGTGCATGAATGCCCTCACCGATGGTGTGCACATTCGCAAGAGATTGGCTTAAGTCCTAACCCTGATGATTCAGTGCGATAGAAAAAGTGGTCAGGCTTAGTGCATGCAAGGTATTCTAAGAGGTCTACGATAGGAATGGTAGGCACAGGATACAGAATTGTAGCTCCAAGCAAACCCCTTTAACCACAATCCCATCCTCCTCTCAGTCAAAACTCACATGCTGTCAAGAGTCCCAACAACTATAATCTCTCCTTGCACAAGGAAAGTTGGTCAAAAAGTGAAGCAACCAAACGTTAAAACTGTCTACACAAACAAATTAACTGAGAAATAGATGGAGGTCATTGTTTAGACTAGAAAACCTGAGAAAGTCATTGATCTTCAATCTTTCCTGAAGGATCTTTGATCTGAAATGTTAACCCAGCTACAATTTAAGTGTTTCCAGCACTTCCTGCTTTTATTACATTTCTTTAAAAACTCACACAGATCTCAAGAAAAGTTGTGTTAAGGCAAAATTTCTGCTTTATGACCTAACAAATCTTTATTTTTATGAATTGCAATTCTTACATACAATTTTTCCAAAATCCAACAGATTTGAAAGTGTTTTTATGAATTATTTATGCAGAAAAAAATACCTAAATTTATATGTTTATATCAATCTCTATTTTGTACTGAGTAAAAATATTAGTTACATTTTCTTCCTGCCACCTTGTGGAAGCTCTAAAATCATGGTCCAATCATGAAGACCAGTAGTGATTGTCAGCTTCCTTCAAGGACAGAACGTGGAACTTTCTGTTCACTATTGACTGCAAATTCCAGGTCAATATCCATGGAAAAAACACATGGGGAATAGCTCAGAGAGCTGGAAAATGGTTAAAAAAAAGGATAGGATACAGCTTCCAATGGCACAGAATGGCCGCAGAGAATCCATGCCACATCTGCAGTAAATGGCAGGGGCTATTGATTTGTAAGACGAGCAAAATAATCTGAAGTATGTTATAAGGAAAAGGGTATATTATCCTTGTCCCTAACCTAATTTTCCTACAGGTATCAGAGTTACATTTTACATCTTTTAGACATACTTAATGTGCAGCACAAATACAACTGATTAAACACTAAAAATATCTCTCAGCACAATTGAGCTTGCCTCTTGTCAGCCACTGCATTTACCCTCTAAGGACTTGGGAAGGTGATGTGTTTCCCTACCAGCTTATACTGGGCTGACAGGAATATCCTTTCTCTGCCATTGACTAAGTAGCTTGCCTTTGGAGATTCTTTAGTATGATATGTTTGGAGACTACTTTATCAACAAGCTATCTAAATAAAAAGCAGTACATATTTTAGTTTTTATTTTAAGTTTTCTTGATAATTATTCATTTTGACATTGGAAGGTTTAGGTTATCTTTTTCCAACACTCCATTTTTATAAGGTAATGCTGAGAAACAAATTTGTCAAAACTGAAACCTGAGAAGGGATAACTGACCAATTTTTTTGGGGGGGAAGTCAATAACTACAGAAAACACTCTATAAACTGAATATCGATGCTTTACTTAAAGTACGTGTAGGAAATGCAATATCACCAGCAAAGGTAATATTTTCTACTTTTCTCATGTCAGTTTTGAGGTTGCTCTGCCTTTCATAAAGAGGCCAGAAGCAAAGTGTTGCAGTAAGAAAAATGCAATTACTAGTTTTCAGTGTACATGATCACCTTCCAACACGCTTGCACCATGTACTGTACAAGTCCTCAGAGAAATAACCTAAGTTGTGATCTTGTTCAGCAGGTGGTGCACCATGTTTCCAACAGATACACAAATTGCTAAACTGCTCAACCAGATGTTGAACTCCATTCTGGTTCTCTTCCACTGACCCCTGTGTGAGTTATTTTACATGGCAAAGTCATTTTCCTAAAATGAACAAAATAGACCTTCAACTAAAGGTGGTGTCTTGACCCTATAGGGTCAATTCCAACATCTCCCCAGGCATTATTTTCACAAGCAATGTAGATAACCTGGCCAGCTTGCCATGCAGATATTTTTTTGTGTCAATTACTCAGCGATGGATTATAAATGTGCCTATTTTATGGCAACTGTCTCACCTCTACTAATCCACTGAACGCAACCCATTCTTACCTTATTTTTGTCAAATAGCTCGCATTGCATTGCTTTGAAGTCAGAATCGTTTAGATTTGTGGCTTGTTGGCTCCTCTTTGCCAGCAGCTTCTCCAGCTCACCAATTTGTGCTTTTAATTTTTTGTTATCCCTCTCCAGCCCCAGCTTCTCTGTCTCTAGTCGTTCTCTTTTCCCCCATTCAGCAGTGTTCTCAGCCTGAAGTCTTTCCAACTGCAAATAAGAAGAAAGTAATTTTGAGTCACGAACCAGGACACCAAGAAAGCTTTTCACTTTTCAACACATACAGTTCTTATTCCACAAAAATTATAATTTTGCATTACGCTTGTTTTTTGTCTTTCTCTGCCCCTCTTCTTTTGAGGTAATCCTCAATAAAAGTCAAGAGCCCGTCTACTATGCCCCCGGGGTCAAATTGTAGTGTAAGACATTAAACAGCAGTTGTTACCTGGTTATCTTTACATAGGGCATTGTGACAAGTTCAGGACCCAGTGTTCAACTGGAAAGCCAGATTTTCTTGGCAGGCTCTGGAGTAATAAATCTACAGAAAGTGTCTATTCGGCCTCACAAGTTATTTGCTTGGAAGTCATAGTCATCCACAGGCTTAGCTGCACATCAGAAATGAATTTGTATTAATATGCAGAAGCATCAAGGGAAGCTCAAGGTGCCCCCACCTGCTTTTGCATGTTAGGGTTGGGTAGAAGGGAATCTGATCTCTGGAGTTCTCTTAATACAGGAGGTGCAATAAGGTAGAAGCCCCATTCTTGACCACAATGAACATGGTTTAGAGGTAAATAGGCCCAATGGGCTTATATCAAGGTTACTGCACCTGCAAACCATTAAATAGCTCAAATATTAATAAGGTAGACACAAAATGCTGGAGTAACTCAGCGGGTCAGGCAGCATCTCAGGAGAGAAGGAATTGGTCATGACCCTTCTTTAGACTGAAGTCAGGGCAGGGGGCGGAACAAAGATAGAATGTAATCGGAGACAATAAGACTAGTGGGAGAACTGGGAAGGGGAGGGGATGGAGAGGGAAAGCAAGGGCTATCTGAAGTTATAGAAGTCAATGTTCATACCGCTGGGGTGTAAACTACCCAAGCAAAATATGAGGTGCTGTTCCTCCAATTTGCGCTGGGCCTCACTCTGACGACGGAGGAGGCCCAGGACAGAAAGGTCAGATTGGGAATGGGAGGGGGAGTTGAAGTGCTGAGCCACCGGGAGATCAAGTAGGATAAGACATACTGAGCGGAGGTGTTCAGCGAAACGATCGCCGAGCCTGCGCTTGGTCTCACCGATGTAGAGAAGTTGACACCTGGAACAGCGGATACAGTAGATGAGGTTGGAGGAGGTGCAGGTGAACCTCTGCCTCATCTGGAAAGACTCTTTGGGTCCTTGGATGGTGTTGAGGGGGGGGGTTAAGGGGCAGGTGTTGCATCTCCTGCGGTTGCAGGGGAAAGTACCTGGGGAGGGGGTGGTTTGGGTGGGAAGGACAAGTTGATCAGGGAGTTTCGGAGGGTCTCTGCGGAAAGCAGAAAGGGGTGGAGATGGGAAGATGTGGCCAGTGGTGGGATCCCGTTGGAGGTGGCGAAAATGTTGGAGGATTATATGTTGTGATATTGATCTATGTGTTCACTGCAGAAACATGATGCATTTTTTTAAAATGGGGTGACCAGAGAGTAAAATCCTTAGTGCATTTGTAAAATTAATCTGTGGTAACATGTTTTCAACACAATATGAATAGTTGTAATGTATTTGCATAGTGATTAATTAAAAAATGTACTTGACATAAAGCAAACGAGCAATAACCCAGTTTAATGAAAAATTCAGTTTATCACAGGCTTTTGTAACAGCTGTTTGTGATTGTCACATTATTTTAGTAAATCCTTTCTGTATTTCGATGATGACCAAATATATCACCTTAATTCAGAATGAATACAGAAAATTGGCTTTCCCTTAGTTTCATACAGTACTGAAAAGCAAATCCACGAAACAATAAAATTCTAATCACAAAGGAAGGAGAATAGTGTTAACACACTACGAAATCAACCTGCAGAGACTTAATCATGAACGAAGTATGGTTTCTCCATTTTAAAAGGTCAAACCAATAAAAAAAATTGCAATCTATAATATATTCATTAGAAATCAGCTATGGGCACAGAGGTGATATAGCCAATGATATTCTCATAATGAAAGATAATCATGTTTTTCTTTAATATAAATTCAGAATTATAAAAAGCTTTCAGCCTGCAGTGAAGATGGTGAACATCTGTAAATGCTTCTTTTCCTCATTAACTGTGTTGCAGTTTCGATGTTCTGTTTCCTGTTATTTTTAGTTTTATAAATGTCAATTTTGGCTCAGCAGGAAAAAGCCAAAAATCCTACTTAATCCATTCTTGAGCCTGAACAGCCCTTTAAAAAATGCTTTCCAATCACATTAAAACAAAGAAAGATTAACCCATTGTAAGGAAAATTTAAATTGATTTGCAGTTGAACTTTGTGTTTTAGTTTCGACAGACAGACAGACAGACAGACAGACAGACAGACAGACAGACAGACAGACAGACAGACAGACAGACAGACAGACAGACAGACAGACAGACAGACAGATAGATAGATAGATAGATAGATAGATAGATAGATAGATAGATAGATAGATAGATAGATAGATAGATAGATAGATAGATAGATAGATAGATAGATAGATAGATAGATAGATAGATAATTGGGATAGATGGATAGATCAATTACATACTGATTTAAATACCCAATGGTTCATTTCATTGATCGTCTGCCTCTTGTTGTTAAGCAAACATCATAGACCTGTGTTGTGTTAGTTGATCTCCACAGGTGTGACAACCAAGGCATACAACTAGGACCTCAGGCTTTCTGCTTTTGAAGGTCTCATTCTCAACTGATGTAATTAGTGTCCATTTCCATCACATCCACCAACTAATCCCCACCGTGCATTCCACAAGCCAACTGGGTGCAAATAAACTGAAGATGATCATTAAATAAAAATAGCCATGAAAAATAGTCACGTGATATCAGCAGGCACTGATTCAAATAACTGAGTTAATGCTTACACGGTGGAGCAAAAACATTTTCCAAGAAACGTGCATTGAATTAACTGGCTGAAGCCCAGTTAGCTGATAACTAGAATTTACAGCATGGATATCTTGAGGGTGCAGCTGCTAATTGGGAGACAAAAGAACATGGGAGAACACTAGAGTTTGGGAGGTTGTTGAGCTTCAGGAATCCGCAATGATGGGAAGGATTTAAATTATGGAAGAATTTGAACCGGATGAAAATGCTCAAACAGAAGTGTTGATGAATGTGCAGTTGAACATGGCTGGCACAGAAGACAAGTTACCACATATGTACCCTTCACCCATCACCTCCCCTATCTGTGGAAAAGTCTGTCATTCCCAAATTGGCCTCACCAGCCACCTCAGAACCCACAAAAATTGGAGTCAAAGCAACCAGCTAAGACGATGGGTGAACCAAATTGTGCTGCAGATGAGGATACAAGCAGTAAAGCTTTCATGCTAATGAAGAATGGAAGCTGAACACCCAGCCGGAAGAGCATTGGAGTACATGTCAAAATAACTGTCAAAATACTGATAAAATAAAAACATACATAAAAGTTTCAGTAGAAGTCAGGCAGACACAGGACCGAAAGTGGGTAATATTGTGGAGACAGAAAAAGACAATGAATTTAATGCAAAAGATATGAGATCTGAAGCACAGCTAAGCATTAAATAGGATGCCAAGATTGTGAACAATCTGGTCACAGATAGCATTTGTGTACAAGCCCTATATTTAACTGGGGAATATATCACTTACAAAAATTACTCCATTATAACAAATATTTGTCATTGTTATGCTAAAATGAGAGGTTGTGTACAAAAATATAAGAATACAAGAAATCTAGGCAGTCGTAGGCCACACTTGCTCTGCCACTCATTAAGTTTAAAATAGATCCTGTACGTCAAACTTACTTTCCAGGTCAATCATATTATCTCATGATTCGTTTAGCATTCAAAAATGTATTGATCTCAGCCTGAAGATATTTATTTTCCCCACTGTCATTTCATGGCAGGAAACATGAGCATATGTTCAGGAATTGACTTTTAAATCTTAATTAAATTTTGCAACTGATAAGAACCAAAAAATATCATGAAGGCCTACTTGGAACCAAAAATGTTTTCATTTTCTTTCACTGTTAAATCTCTCTGTCAACAATAAATGTCAACCACTCAGACTTTACATTTTCAATCCCTTTGTTCACAATGCAGATTCACCTTCTGACCATTCGCATACCAATATTTCAGTACGGCCTCCTCCATAATTCACACATAATCTAGAAGAACAGCATCTCATATTCTTCATGGGCTGCTTATAAATCAACAGCATGAACATTGTAGGAAAAAAAACTGCTGGTTTAAAGCAAAGGTTGACACAAAATGCTGGAGTAACTCAGCGGGTCAGGCAGCATCTCAGGAGAGAAGGAATGGGTGACGTTTCGGGTCGAGAAGGTCTGAAGAAGGGTCTCGACCCGAAACGTCACCCATTCCTTCTCTCCTGAGATGCTGCCTGACCCGCTGAGTTACTCCAGCATTCTGTGTCTACCAGCATGAACATTGATTTGCCTATTTCAAGTAATACCCTCCCTACTCCTCCTCTCATTCGTCTGCCAACCCCACCCCCACACCCTAGTGCACACACATTTCTCCACCACCCAGTCAGCCTGCTCCTTTCCCCTCCTGCATGCGCTCATCTCCTAGAATCACATTTCTATTTATCCCCCCCTATATTTCCCCACTCACTTTCCATCCATATCTCTCCCTCTGGCTTTACATTTTACTCCTCCTCTTTGTTATCTGACACCCTTTTGGCTCCTTTGCACCTCTAGCCTTTGACATGTACTCCATCCATCTGTCAATCACCCCTCCCCCTTACCTGTATCCACCTGTTCCTTGCCAGGCTTTCTCTCATCCTCACCTTTCTTCCCTTACTCCATGTCTGAAGGAGCATCCCGAACCAAAATGCCTGCTATCCACTATCACCATTGATGTTGCCTGACACACTAAAAAAATCCCAACAATTTTTTTATGCACAATCGAGCCAGATATAAGTACACCAGGGTGTGTTAGTTGCATAGAAATATTATTACTGAGAAGGGGCAGATAAAAAAAGTGCAATATCCGCAATGAGATAGGCTGAGAATCAGGACTACACCCCAGCTTATGAGAGGGCCGTTTAGTGATCTGATGGCAGCAGGGAAGTAACTGTTCCTGAATCTGGTGATATGTGCTATCAAACCTTTGTATCTTCTGGCCGACAGGAGAGAGGAGAAGAAGGTGAAAATGGTCCATTTGGTTGGCTACTTTCTGGAGGCAGCATGAAGTGTAGATGGAGTCATTGCGTGGAAAGGCCGCTGTGCATGATAGACTGGGCTACCACCATAACTCTCCGCAATTTCTTGTGATCTTGGACAGACCTGTTGCTGAACCAAGCTACGATGCACCCCGATAGGATGTTTTCTAAGTAACCAAATATACCCAATTTTGCTGAACACTCATGACAAACAGAAAAAGCACTGACCAAACCAAAAATATAAACAGTAAAATTAAAGCCTACATTTGATGTACAAATGATCTGCCACTCTTAAAGGCATTTTGTGTTGAAAAAACCCCAGCACTTAACAAGAATTAAAATGTGAAAATGGCCGCCATAGTCAAATATAGTGCATCGCTGGCATGTGAGCCTTTCTACTTCTCTATATCCTAAAATGATTAATTAGCTGATTTTAATCAGAACATTTTTGACCCTACAGAATTAGCAATTGGTTTAAATCAATTCCATTGAAATCAATGTGTAGAATCTCCCAGTGGACAATCTGGTGAGTCTAGATAACTGAATTTATCTATGTTGTTCTAACAAGCTTCAACAGCTAACCTCTGTGACCCTCTGGATTTGTTAATTAAATGTTTCTGATGTATTATGGTAATTTAAAGATCTCCTAAATTAAGAAAACATTATTAAAAATGTGATGATTTTTATTTTAATTCTGACCTTGTGAACACCAACTGGTCTGATGCCACATAAGCTGAGATAGTTATTAGTTAAATTGGAAGTTAAAGAATCTTTGGGGATCCTTGGCTCCCTTTCCATCCATAACTGTTGAAATCCTTTTCTTCACACTGTGAAAACAGTAGAAAGTAATCTCACCACCTGCCTGACAAATAAGCATTATATTTAACATGCTCCCTAACACATATGTTTACATTCATTTTCTTTTCTTCTCATTTTAGAGATCAAAGAATGGAGTGATGTGCTATTGAGGCAAAATAACAAGATCAAATTAAGTATATCCATTGTAAAAACCAGATTGGTGAACTAATCTCTAATTCAGACCACCAGTACTGGTTACATGCGATTTCACGTGGGAGGCTTTGCAAAAACTGCACAAAAACACAATCACGTTTTAAAGAGTACACTAAAATGCCAGTGGAGATACCAATTGAATCATTGAGTAAGACAGAAACATTTTCTTCTGTGCACTATCAAGGACAATACAGATTTTGCCTGCCGTTGTCTCACCACATGACTCTTGTCCCACATTAAAATCAGAACTTGTGCAGTAATAACAGCAAATGCGAGTATGGGTAAGGAGACACAAGGAACTGCAATGCCGGTTTACAAAAAAGTCACAAGTGCTGGAGTAAATCAACGGGTCAAGGTTGACCCACTATGTTACTTCAGCATATTATGTCTTTTTTTAATGGGTATAGGTATTCTAAGGTGAATAACTCATTTTTTGAGACCACTTGAAACTTTTCTACCATCTAGACAAAGGTTGTGCAGGAATACTCTTGACTTGCTTAAAAGAACACTAATGACACTTGAGATGATTGACAAATTCCAGTACCAAAGCAACTCACTAGCCTAGCAGCCACTTTAAATATCATTTTCCACAACCACCGACATCGCGGCTGCAGTATGTACTATCTGCCAAGCTGCACTACAAGCTTTCTTCACCAACATCTCCCAAACCTACAATCTCTACCGCAAGGGAAAGATACGGGTAGGAGGACATGCAAACATTAGTACTGCATTTCCGTCTCTATGTCACACACCTGACAGTATCTTCTTTACATTAACGGCAACGGTTCAAGAAGCCAACTCACCAACACCATCTCAAGAGCAATTAGGAATGAGCAATAAATGTGGTCTTCTGAATGATGCCTAAAAGAGTGAATGATTAAGAGAAACCTTGTTGGACAAATGTTGGCCTAGTCCAATGTGCCATCCAGGTCAGCATGGGCAAGGTGGATCATAAGACCAATTTCCATGCTGTACTGTTCCATGACTTTATGTCTCTTGAAATCCCATTATAACAACATTACAGTTTTTTCACCTTCTTGAAACTTAACTGAAAAACTGCTCCTGAAACTTCATCACCTATTTGCTGACCTATGGTTTAGAAGCTGCAATAGCTCTTTCATATTCCTTCATTCAGAAACACATAATTTATTTCCACTCCTATAACCATCCCGAGTCAATGCTGTCAATTCTTCTCCTTTAATTCCAACACTCTTTTTCTCAATCCATCATGGCTAATAAATTATAAATCCTGTCTTTATTGCCAGAAGTCCACAAATGCCACCACAATGTAATCTTACTTATTAATTTGGCAACTTGCTGTTCCATGTTCCATGCATTTTCACCTGTGCTTTTTTCTCAAAGATCATTAATCAAATGTCATTTGTCTCCCCTAGGCATTTATGCACTTTGTCTATCCTGTTTAATGATGGAATTTAAGAGGATCTGATGAGAGGAGCTGAGCATGTGGAAGGTTTGAAGGGAGTTGGGGGGCAGGTATAGGATAATGTGAGAGGGAACCCATTCTTATTTTCCCTGGCTCAGAAGTATTGTTGCAAAGGCACTTAAGAGTGTTAAGAACGGGGTTTCAGATTTTCAGGATTTTAAATGCTCAACCCAAACTCCACAGATTTGGGATAATTATATGTCTATTCCGCTCCCACTGAATAAAAAAGCGAGAAGGTTTTACTGAACTTCACAAACAGAATAGGTTTGAGTTAATTGCAAATAAAACTGTGATAGCATGAGAAAAACAAATATCTTAACACAAGCTGTCTTGATCAAGAGTGCAAAATCAGAAAGAATTGATAAAGCAGATTCAATACGACCATCAGCTTGTTGCTGATTACCATATTCCAAAAAAATAATAAAACACAATCAACAAAACGTTAAAGGGGATTAAATTTCAGGACAACAGATCTGAGGAGTGAACCATTAACTCCCGTGAAGAATCAGCACAAAGCATGATAGGTTGAATGATTTTAAAACCACTTTAACTAATAGTGATCCATTTTTAAATTGAAAATGGCCTGTAAACTTACAGCGTTGTTTTTTTACCATTTAATCTGCATTGAAGTGTGATCCGAGTTATTTATCCTCCAATCCTATTGATTTTTCTTTTACATAGGAAAATAAGTAGAGGGAACATTAGGTTATATTTTATAATTTTACATGGGAACTATGACTGTGACTGAAGTTTTATTAAAGTTTGTATGTGTTTCTGTCAGACGTATGAGTGGATTGCAAAATCTTTTACCTTTATTCAAAAACGTAATTCTTACAAGAACATTGCAATAATACTTTTGAGAAAAACCTTGGAATGTTTTCCCATCTTAAAGTGCTTTTGAAATTCAAGAAAAGACAGGTGCAAACAGAGCAGCCAGAATTTAGAAGGTCTATCCATTCAGTCTGTGTTGCAATATATTTATTGTTAGTACACTATTCATAAAAAGATAGCAACATAGAAAAATAGGTGCAGAAGAAGGTCATTCGGCCCTTCGAGCCAGCACCGGCATTCAATATGATCATGGCTGATCATCTAAAATCAGTACCCCGTTCCTGCTTTTTCCCCATATCCCTTGATTCATTTAGCCCAAAGAGCTGGGATCTAACTCTCTCTTGAAAACATCTAGTGAATTGGCCTCCACTGCCTTCTGTGGCAGAGAATTCCACAGATTCACAACTCTCTGGGAGAAGAGGTTTTTCCTCATTTCAGTCTTAAATGGCCTATCCTTTATTCTTAAACTGTGACCCCTGGTTTTGGACTCCCCCAACATCGGGAACAATTTTCCTGCATCTAGCCTGTCCAATCCTTTAAGAATTTTATATGTTTCTAGAAGATCCCCTCTCATCCTTCTAAATTCCAGTGAAGAAAAGCCAAATCGACCCATTCTTTCATCATATGTCAGTCCCGCCATCCCAAAAATTAAACTGGTGAACCTACCATGCACTCGCTCAATAGCAATAATGTCCTTCCTCAAATTAGGAGACCAAAATTGCACACAATACTCCAGGTGCAGTCTCACCAGGGCCCTGTACACCTGCAGTAGGACTTCCTTGCTCTTACACTCAAATCCTCTGGCAATGAAGGTCAACATGCCATTAGCTTTCTTCACTGCCTTCTGTAACTGCATGCTTAGTTTCAGTGACTGATGCACAGGCACATCCAAGGTATCACAAAATGCTGGAGAAACTCAGCAGGTCAGGCAGCATCTAGGAGAGAGGGAATGGGTGACGTTTCGGGTCGAGACCCTTCATCAGTCTGAAGAAGGGTCTCGACCCGAAACGTCACCCATTCCCTCTCTCTTAGATGCTGCCTGACCAGCATTTTATGATACCTTTGATTTGTACCAGCATCTGCAGTTATTTTCCTGCACTATAAGCACATCCAGGTCTCTTGCACCACTCCTTTTCCTATTCTGACCCAGGGAGGTATTACTTGGAAGGACTTAAACCTCAATGGTTAGCTGTGCATTGCAAATCCAGTTGTTTCTCAGATATTTATTTAGTTAGCACAAAAGGAAGTAATACAATTCCATTTAAGCTTTTGCGATTGTTTGAACATGGCTTCTTTGATACGATACGATATGATATGATAGAACTTTATTTGTCCCAAGAGGGAAATTGATCTGCCAAAGGACATAAAAAACACTGCTTGAAGATAGCTGCATGAAAGTTTACTAGGAAACATTTTCTTTCACTAAATATTGATTATACCTTTGGTGCCGCAAATTTGTAGTATGAGTGGTACGGTGACAAAGCAGTGCTGCATGTTTAGTTTAGTTTAGAGATACAGCGTGGGATAGGCCCTACGGCCCACCGAGTCCACGCCGTCCAGCGATCCCCACACATTTAACACGGCCCTATACACACTACGGACAATTTTACATTTATACCAAGTCAATTAACTTACAAACCTTTGCTTCTTTGCTTCTTTGAAGTGTGGGAGGAAACCAAAGATCTCAGAGAAAACCCACACTGGTCACGGGGAGAACATACAAACTCCGTGCAGACACGCATCCATAGTCAGGATCTAACCCGGGTCTCTGGTGCTGGAAGGCAGTAGCTCTACCACTATGCCACCGTGCTGCCCGATTTAGTGATTTAGTGATGCATAAGGTATTGAGGTGCTTTTAACTGAAGTCAATAGTTCAATAATTCATATTTCTCTTAGTAACGTGGAATAGTGGGTCCAGTTATTTATTTCTGAACTGCAGTTGAGGTATTTATTGACCAAAGGTGTTAAGGTGTATGAAGTTTGGCCACATATTAAACCCCATCTCACTGAACTAGCTTTTTAATATATTCATTACCATTCCTTTATACCTTTGTGAAACGAGAATTTTGAGATACTGGATATTTCCATTACAACAGAAAAAGTTCTGAGAAAATGTAAATCAATTTTTAAAATGATGTTTGCTTTGATGTAGTTGATTAAAACATAATGTTTTCTCTGAATAGCGTGGATGACAAAGGGCATCAATCTATGAAAAAATAGGCAGATCAAGAAACTTATTTTAACAAAGGATTGCCAGGGTATTGGAATGCGCTGCCATGTGGAGTGGTTGATTGTATTGCTTCATTTTGTGAAAGTAAAGGTACCTGGCTCCGAGGAGATAACAGGGCTGTAGAATTACTTTTGGATTCCAGCAAAGACTCAATACAAGCATGGAAAGGTCTCTTTGGAGTTGAAAACTGGAGCAATCCAAAGACATTTAATGATCTGAACATATGAGCAAAACGATCTACATTAAATAGAGGATGATAGGGCAGATTATTAAAGTCTTTACAAGAAAACATTGTGTGTTATGAGCACTATAAAGGAGAGAGAAGTAGAGGCAGAGAGCTTCTGGGAATATCTGATCATATGGGTAATATTAATAAACTAATAGTTGCTACCGGTGGACGAAAGGAAACCAAGGATGTGCAAGATTAGAAGTGGGGCAGAATCACTGGCATCAGGGCATCCCATCTGCTGGTGTTGAATAGAAGATTTGTGGAATTATGTCATCCACCCTGACAGCCTATGGTGCAACTGTACCCATGGTCACCATCACAGAGATCAGATCAGGATTCCTGAGAGTGAAGCCATAGAAAGCGGCTGGGCTAGATGGAGTCCCTGACTGCGTTCTCGGAGCTTGCGTGGACCAGCCAGCAGGAGCATCATTTGCAAGCATCTTTATCTTCTCCCTACTCTATTGTGAGGTATCCACCTGCTTTCAGAAGACCAGGGCCAAAGACAACCAAGGTAACATGCCTTAATAACTACTGTCTGGTGGCTCTGACATCCATTATCAAGAAATGGTTCGAGAGGCTGGTCATGATAAACCTTAAGTCCAGCATCCCAGACAGCCTTGATCCAGTGTAATTTGCCTACCATCTGACAGGCCCACGACAGGTGCCATCTCTCGGGGCCTCATTCATCTTTGAAACATATGGAAAACAAGGTCAACCATGTCAGACTTCTATTTATTAACTATGGTTCTACCTTCAACACCATAATTCCAAACTCCTATACCTAAGACTCAGCAGTCCCTCTGCAGCTAGATTCTTGATTTCCTGATCCACACACCACCATCAATAGACAATAGGTGCAGGACGAGGCCATTCGGCCCTTCGAGCTAGCACCGCCATTCAATGTGATCATGGCTGGTCATTCTCAATCAGTACCCCGTTCCTGCCTCCTAACAGTAAGGTTAGGGGGCAAAACATCCTCAACAATAATTCTCAAAACCAGTGCCCCTCAAAGCTGCACCTTCAGCCCCTTATTATTCTCCTTACCTGCAGGTATGTGGCCAAATTCTGCTCTGAATCTATTTGTAAGTTTGCAGATGACATTATATAGTGGGCCGGATCTCAAGCAAAGGCAAGGCCAAATATAGGTAGGAGATAGAGAGCTCAGTGGCATGGTATCAAGACAACAGCCTCTCCCTCAATGTTAGTAAAATGAAGGAGCTGGTCATTGACTTCAGGAAGCAGGGTGGTGTCAACGCCCCTGTCTGTATCAATGGTACTGAAGTGGAGATGTTTGAGAGCTTGAAGTTCATAAATGTAAATATCACCAACAATTTGTCCTGGTCCAACCATTTGACATTATGGCCAAAAAGGCACACCAATTCCTGGAGACTAAGCACGTTTGAAGTGGATTCTACCAATTTCTACTGAAGCATCATAGAGAACATCCTATTTGGATGCATCACAGCTTGGAATGGCAACTGCTCTCCCTGGAATCACAAGAAATTGTAGAGAATTTTAAACGCCGCTAGCTCGTCATGCATGATGAGGTCAGTGTGGGATCCACAGGTCCTTCCACAGATGGGTCAACAGATAGACTCAAAATGCCGGAGTAACTCAGTGGGTCAGGCAGCATCTCTGGAGAACAGGAATAGGTGACGTTTCGGGTTGAGACCCTTCATCAGACAATGTCCACTTAAACCACATATGATTTTTTTCTATTACAAATCTCAAATTGTGGAGTACAGAGGCAAATAAAAAAAATGATGGGTCTTTGTCCCAAACATTATGGAGGGCACTGTATCTTCGCAAAAAGTATTGGAGTAATTCAAAAGAGGCTCACCACCACCTCAAGGGCAATTAGTGATGAGCAATAACAAATTTCCTTATCAGTGATGCCCACATCTCAGAAATGAATGAAGAAAAAGATGACTATTGTATAAACATTAATGTGTGAAATTAGTTTTATATCAATGTTTAAACATATTCAGGCTATCGATTGCAACCCATTTATAGGATAATATTGCTAGAATTTGCTGAAGACCGTTTTGGGCCATTCTGAAATACATTAAGTTGCTTCATAAACTTATTTGAGAATTATAAATGTGAACTGAACTCTTTTAGTGTGCAATAAAGATGCAAGTTGCTTTTGCCTCAAGTTATAGCAAATATTAAACATTTTTAGACCGTTTTTGCAGAATTATTCGTCTTTTCAAATAAATTGAGGTTAATAAAATTTGTAACTCAAATGTATAATGAAAAATATATATATATACACTGTCATTTGCCTTGAGCTTCTTAAAGTTAACCAACAGCAAGATGCTGCAGATACTGGAAATCTAAAATAAAAACAGGGACAACATTGCCAACTGTACCAGGTGAGACAGCACCTGTGGGGATGGAAACTGGTAAAATGTTTACAATGATCTTTCCTCAGCAGGAATAACTACAGATTATCTAATAAATTTCTAACAACTTCTCGTTCTGATTAAAGCATAATGAGCGGAAGTTTTAACTTTGTTTCTCCTTCAAAAACTGCTGCCTAGATACTTACAGTACTTCTTAATCCAATTTATGAACTTCAACTCTAAAACATCTCCACTTCAGTATCATTGATACAGACAGGAGCGTTGACACCACCCTGCTTCCTGAAGTCAATGACCAGCTCCTTCATTTGACTAACATTGAGGGAGAGGCTGTTGTCTTGATACCATGCCACTGAGCTCTCTATATCCTACCTATATTTGGTCTTGCCTTTGCTTGAGATCCGGCCCACTATATCATGTCATCTGCAAACTTACAAATAGATTCAGAGCAAAATTGGGCCACATACCTGCAGGTAAGGAGAATAATAAGGGGCTGAAGGTGCAGCTTTGAGGGGCACTGGTTTTGAGAATTATTGTTGAGGATGTTTTGCCCCCTAACCATACTGATGGTGGTGTGTGGATCAGGAAATCAAGAAACTAGCAGCAGAGGGACTGCTGAGTCTTAGGTATAGAAGTTTGGAATTATGGTGTTGACCACCAGACAATAGTTATTAAGGCATGTTACCTTGCTTGTCTTTGGCCCTGGTCTTCTGAAAGTAAGTAGATACCTCACAATAGAGCAGGGAGAAGATAAAGATGCTTGCAAATGCTCCTGCTGGCTGGTCCATGCAAGCTCCGAGAACGCAGTCAGGGACTCCATCCAGCCCAGCCGCTTTCTATGGCTCCACTCTCAGGAATGCTGATCTGATCTCTGTGACGGTGACCATGGGTACAGTTGCACCATAGGCTGTCAGGGTAGATGACATAATTCCACAAATCTTCTATTCAACACCAGCAGATGGGATGCCCTGATGCCAGTGATTCTGCCCCACTTCTAATCTTGCACATCCTCGGTTTCCTTTCGTCCACCGGTAGCAACTATTAGTTTATTAATATTACCCATATGATCAGAAATTCCCAGAAGCTCTCTGCCTCTACTTCTCTCTCCTTTATAGTGCTCATAACACAAAATGTTTTCTTGTAAAGACTTTAGTAATCTGCCCTATTATCCTCTATTTAATGCAGATCATATGTACAGATCATTAAATGCCTCTGGATTACTCTAGTTTTCAACACCAAAGAGACCTTTCCATGCTTGTATTGAGTCTTTGCTGGAATCCAAAAGTAATTCTACAGCCCTGTTATCTCCCTGGAGCCAGGTGCCTTTACTTTCACAAAATGAAACAATACAATGAATTCTCAACCACTCCACATGGCAACCCTGACAATCCTTTGTAAATGCCTCCTCTTTCTTTGGTAAAAAAAATTAAAATTGATGCCCTTTGTGATAGACTCTATTCAGAGAAAACATTATTTTAATCAACTACATCAAAGCAAACATCATTTAAAAAATTGATTTACATTTTCTCAGAACTTTTTCTGTTGTAATGGAAATATCCAGTATCTCAACATTCTCCTTTCACAAAGGTATAAAGGAATGGGAATAAATACATTAAAAAGCTAGTTCAGTGAGATGGGGTTTAATATGTGGCCAATCTTTATATGCCTTAACACCTCTGGTCAATAAATACCTCAACTGCAGTTCAGAAATAAATTACTAAGACATTACTAAGAGAAATATGAATTATTGAACTATTTCAGTTGTGTCAGATTTGTTCATTTGCTCGCAAGAATTGTTTCCGAACTAGAAGACTAGTTCAATGTGAACTGAATTCTGCACAAACTGTTCTCCCTACAAAATTTCCTCACCCCTGCCAAAGAAAAGACAAGACAAAAGGGATATTAAATTACAAAAAAGCTGCATTAATAATGAAACCTAGGTAGAGTTAAATGGGGTGAATCCAACCTTGACGGAGGGGAAAAACGGTTGCAGATTAAGTATTACTGTTGAACACCTTGACTGATTTTTTTTTCTATTGACTTCAGTTAAATGCACCTCAATAACTTATGCATCACTAAATCGGGCAGCACGGTGGCATAGTGGTAGAGCTACTGCCTTACAGCACCAGAGACCCGGGTTCGATCCTGACTATGGGTGCGTGTCTGTACGGAGTTTGTACGTTCTCCCCATGACCAGCGTGGGTTTTCTCTGAGATCTTCGGTTTCCTCCCACACTTCAAAGCAGCACAGGTTTCTAAGTTAATTGACTTGGTATAAATGTAAAATATAAATGCGTGGACTCGGTGGGCCGTAAGGCCTATTTCCATGCTGTATCTCTAAACTAAACTAAACATGCAGCACTGCTTCGTCACTGTACCATTCATACTACAAATTTGCGGCACCAAAAGTATAATGAATATTTAGTGAAAGAAAATGTTTCCTAGTAAACCTTCATGCAGCTACCTTCAAGCAGTGTTTTTATGACCTTTGGCAGATCAATTTCCCTCTTGGGACAAATAAAGTTCTATCGTATCATATCGTATCATATCGTATCATATCAAAGAAGCCATGTTCAAACAATAGCTTCAATGTAATTGTATTACTTCCTTTTGTGCTAACTAAATAAATATCTGAGAAACAACTGGATATGCAATACACAGCTAACCACTGAGATTTAAGTCCTTCCAAGTAATACCTCCCTGGGTCAGAAAACACAACCCCTCTATTATCACTCATTCCTATTGAAGTTTCCCTTCTGTCCTTTTGGTCATAGCTCCCTTCACATGAGCATCAAGCTTTAATGCTATATTATGTCATGAGTTGCAATTTCTGTTTCTTGATCAATACAAGCCTGCTAAATGGATTACACTGGATAAGTGAACATCAATAAGATTAATTTATTCTTGCTTTCAAGAGAATGCTTGTGCATAAAGGTTAAAGCAAATTTTAATGTTACCAGTGTCAAGGAATAAAGGAGACTTTGCAAACTTGACAAATTCATGAATTTAGAAATACCTTCTCAAAACACTACAATTCCTATGCATTTGCAAGTAGATTTAATCCACAATGGAATACTTTATTGGATATGAAGATGTGTGGCGTTGGTGCAGGAAAAAGTTGTTGAAATACAATATTAGCCATGATCTTACTGAATTGTGATGCAGGCATGAAGGGCTGAATGGCTACTACTGCTTTTATTTCATACATCTGGGAAACTTGATCCATGACTTTCCAATGGGATTTTCATTAGCACTAGAACAATTGCCCTGCATAACACTCCAGTATTTATTATTCCTTTATTCAAGGGATGTGGGCTTCATAGGCTGAGTCAGTATTAAATTGCCCATCTCTAATTACCCTTGAAAAGGTGACAGTGAGCTGCAGTCCTTGTGGGTGTGGGTGTGCGGGTATACCCACAATGCTCTTAGAGAGTGTTCCAGGATTTTTGACGCAGCGAGGATGAAGGAACAGCGATATAGTTGCAAGTCAGGATGATGTTTGGCTTGGAGGATAGCTTCCAGTTGATGGTGTTCCCATGCTTTTGCTGCCCTTGTCCATCAGGTGGTAGAGATCGTGGAATTAGAAGGTGTTCTTTAAGGAGTGTTGCAAAGTTAATGCACTTTATCCTGTAGATGGCATACTATGTTGCTGTTTGTATTAGTGGGAGAGTGAAGAGCCTGTCCCACTTAGGCAATTTTAAGGCGACTGCCGGCGACTAGGCTGTCACCAACAGTTCGCCGGGGTGTCGCGGGCATGATCATGAGGAATCCAAGAATCGTAGTGGTTCTCAGCGCGTCGCTGAGAAATCATCCGGAGTGAAATTTCTCATTGCTTATTGCGGGCGCTGTCGCAAGTTGTCCCCAGGTTTGCTAGTTTCTCTTAGATGCATTTAGAAGCACATAATATTAAAATAAGTAAAGTAATTTGAAGATACCATAAAATACTAGTGTTTAACCAATTTATTTACCGTCAGGACATTTGACAGGTAGATTGGAGACGACAGTTTGATGGTCAGGAAAGCATGGGAATTTTTGCGATGTTTATGGCCATCAGCGATCACATTTAAAGTAGGCTCCCAACCCAGATATGCAACCCAGGTATGCATCTCCCGTACATTTTCAAAGAATGCCGAAACACTTTTCACAAAAATCCATTTAACCACTTTTAAAATTAAATTTCTTAATACTGCCATTAGTAAACTGGAAGTCAATCCAGTTTATGCCTTGTTACCATGAAGCTTGGTTTTTAAGTAACCCACACAAAATGTTACATACTAGATGCGGGAAGATTGTTCCCGATGTTGGGGGAGTCCAGAACCAGGGGTCACGCAGCTTAAGGATAAGGGGGAAGTCTTTTAGGACCGAGATGAGAAAACATTTCTTCACACAGAGAGTGGTGAGTCTGTGGAATTCTCTGCCACAGAAGGTAGTTGAGGCCAGTTCATTGGCTATATTTAAGAGGGAGTTAGATGTGGCCCTTTTTGCTAAAGGGATCAGGGGGTATGGAGAGAAGGCAGGTACAGGCTACAGAGCTGGATGATCAGCCATGATCATATTGAATGGCGGTGCAGGCTCGAAGGGCCGAATGGCCTACTCCTGCACCTATTTTCTATGTTTCTATGTTATAGTTCAAAGTACTCAAACACCACCTTCTAATGCTATTCAGTACTTAAAACCTTTTTCTTTTGACAATATTTTTTCTTTTCATTTTTGTCAACTTTCTTTCCACTGGAGGCAGATATGGTGAATGTTATGTCACTCCATTAGCTTGTACTGTGGCATAGTGAGCTGTCCCTCAATGTTGATGTTAACTTACTGCAAATTTCATTGTACTATTCTTAAAGATGAATAAACATAGATTCCAGTATTAAATCCGCTTGTCAAAAATGTAATAAGCCACACCCAAGGCTTTTGTTCAAGATTTCTCTAAACTAAAATAGCATCTCTCATCTAAAATAGCACCGACTTGTCGGTGATTTCAGCGAAAATCAGGACGTTGGAGAAGCATTGACAGCGTGGGAATTTTGCGACAAGACGGTGTAATCTCGACCTGACTCAGCATTGTCGTGGTCATTGTGGTCAGGTAAAACAAAATTTCAGCAATCTGCTACGACTTTAACAGTCGCCTAAAAAGATCGCCTAAGTGGGACAGGCCCTTGAGTGAACAGTTGTGGATGGGATGCCTATAAAACATGCTGTGGGCTGCTGTGCTCCGTATGATTTCAAACTTCTTCAGTGTTGTTGAAGCTCCACTCATCTGGACAAGTGGAGAACAATTCATCACACTCCTGACTTGTGCATTGTAGATAGTATACAGGCTTTGAAGAGTTAGGAGATGGGTTATTCACTGCAGGATTCCTAACCATTTTCCTGCTCTTGCAGCCATATTATGTTCATGACTACTCAAGCTCAGTTTCTGCTGAATGGCAACCTCCAGGATTCAGTGATGTAATGCCAATGAATGTCCGGGTGTGATAGCTGGATTTTCTCTTCTTGAATATTATGTCATTGCCTGGCACTTGTGTGGTGCAAATATTACCTGCCACCTATTAGCCCATCTATCTGAAGGGTCTCCACAAACGTCACCCATTCCTTCTCTCCAGAGATACTGCCTGTCCCGCTGAGTTACTCCAGCATTTTGTGTCTACCTTCGATTTAGACCAGCATCTGCAGTTCTTTCCCACACATCTATTAGTCCAGGTCTTGCTGCATTTGGATGTGGACTGCTTCATTATCTGAATGTCCACCAATGGAGCTAAACATTGTGCAAGCATCCCTACATACAATGAAGAAGCAGCTGAAGATGATTAGGCTGGGACAATACTCTGAGGAATTCCTGCATTGATGTCCTGCAATTGAGAGGACACACCTTCAACACCACCACCATCTTCCTGTGTGTTAGGTATGATTCCAACTATGGAAGGATTTTCCCCTGATTCCCATTGACTCCAGTTTAGCCATGGTTCCTTGATGCCTTACACAATCAAATGATGCATTAATGTCAAGGGTAGGTACTCTCACTTTACCTATGGAGTTCAGCTCTGTTGTCCATGTTTGTACTAAGGGTGTAATGAGGTCAGGAACTGAGTGAATTGGACAGAACTTAAACTGAGCATTTTGTGAGCGGATAGTTGCTAAGCAACTTGATAGCACTGTCAATTATTCCCTTCCATCACTTCCAGCAATAGTATTGACGACTAGCGCACCAGAGCCTGGCCAAGGATATGACACATACTGGAGCACAAATCTTCAGTGCTATTGCCAAAATGTTGTCAGGGTTGATAGGCTTTGCACTATCCCAGGCCTTAAGCCAGTTCTTGATATCATATGGAGTGAATTAAAATGGCTGAAGACTGGCATCTATCATGCTGGGGACCACAGGCAGAAATCAAGATATCAACAATAGTACAATACTAAAGCGCGTTAAAGCATGTCACATGTTGTGAACTCAAGAAAAAGCTTTATTAAACAAAAAGGAATCCAAACCAATAGCAGTGTGGCTGAGCCCAGAGTAACTGTGTGTCGCTGCAGCCGGGCACTCCCTCGAACTCCTCCCTGCCGCCCCCAGTGCCTCTTACCACATAATGAACGAGGGTTCGATTAACCAGTGGCCCGACCACCAGATGGGGCCACAGGAACCCCCCCCCCCCCAGAACAGGAGGAACAAAAACGAGCAGGCGGACGAATGCAACGGCCTGATCTCATAACCACAGGATTCACATTCGGACACCCGCAGGCACGAGCGACAGGGGCTGAGATGGCGGACGCCCCTGATGGCGAGGCTGAGCCACCTGCACTGGCTGGTCAATGTCCACATGAGCCGGCTTAAGACGCGCCACCGATACAGTCTCAGGCTTTCCACCCACATCCAACACAAAATTCGAAATGCCATGCTGCAACACCTGGAATGGACCCTCATACATGCGTTGCAATGGCGTACGATGAGCATCCCGATGCAGAAACACATGGGCAGTCCTTGAGGGCAGATGGAACATAGGACAAAGCAACCCCGTGCCGGGATGTTGGAACAGGAGGAAACGTGCCCACCTGCTCCCGAAGACGAAACAGCAGAGAGGAGGGCGACTCCTGCTGCTCCCGCACAGCCGGAATGAAATCACCAGGAACCATGAGCGGAGTCCCGTGCACTAATTCAGCAGAGGACGTAGCCAGATCCTCCTTTGGGGCAGTGTGAATTCCCAACAACACCCACGGAAACTCATCGACCCAATCCGGACCTGTGAGCCGTGCTTTCAAAGCATCCTTGAGACGGCGGCGGAAACGCTCAACCAACCCGTTGCATTGCGGATGGTAGGCCGTGGTGTGATGCAACTGAGTCCCCAACAGCCGGGCCATGGCAGACCACAACTCAGGTGAACTGTGCACCCCTGTCAGACGAGATGTCCACTGGCACACCAAAACGAGCGATCCAATGCGTGGCGAGGGCACGAGCGCACGTAGCAGCAGAGGTATCAGTAATTGGAACAACCTCCGGCCATCGAGAGAAGCGATCAACGATAGTAAACAGATGAGTAACCCCTCTAGACGGGGGCAATGGACCCACAATATTAACATGGATATGGTCAAAACGCCGCTGGGACACAGCAAAACCCTGCACGAGCGTCCTGACATGACGCTGGATCTTAGACTTCTGACAGGAGATACACGTTCTGGCCCACTGACCGACCTGCTTACGCAGACCATGCCACATAAACTTGGCCGCCACCAACGCAATCATCACACGGATGGATGGATGAGCCAAACCATGAATGAGATCGGATACGCGGCGTCGCCAAGCTGCAGGAAGGATGGCTTTTGACACATCACAGAGGACCGTGACACCAGCAGGACCAAACCGCACATCCTCCAACACCAAACCAGAAATAGCGGTGCGGTAGGCGAGCACCTCATCATCGTCACACTGCGCAGCCGCCAGGGCTGTATAATCAATACCTGGAGCCACCTCATGGACGGCAGGGATGTCGATGCGGGACAACGCATCCACAACAATGTGCCGGACGCATGTCGTGTATTCCGAAACGTAAGCCAAATGGCGCCGCTGCCGTGCTGACCATGGATCCGAGATCTTTGCGAAAGCGAAAGTAAGAGGCCTGTGAACCGTGAAAGCGGTGAAGTCCCCGGCCTCAAGAAAATAGCGGAAACAGCGAACAGCCAGGTAAAGTGCAAGGAGCTCCCGATCAAACGCACTGTACTTCCGCTCAGCCGGGCTCAGGTGCTGACTGAAAAAGGCGAGAGGCTGTCAGCGTCCGTCAATCAGTTGCTCGAGTATGCCCCCAACAGTAGTCAGAAACGTCAACCCTCAGGGCAATTGAAGCATCAGCTCGCGGATGGATCAACGTCGTCGCCGTTGCCAGCGTCTCCTTCGTGCCCTCAAACGCAGCCGTGGCCTCCTCATCCCATGCCAGATCACGCCGCTTGCTGGACAGGAACTTAAACAATGGCCGCATAATCCGAGCAGCCGCGGGCACGAAACGATGGTAAAAATTGACCATCCCGACAAACTGCTGCAGCCCACACACCGTGGATGGTCGAGGAAATTGCTGAATGGCCTCAACCTTACTCGGGAGCGGCACCACTCCCTGCGGTGTAACATGATGCCCCAGAAACGTGATGGAACTCAGACCAAACTGACACTTTGTGAGGTTGACGGCCAGTCTATATTCACTGAGAAGCTGACAGAGCACAGGGAGGTGAGCACAGTGCTCCTGACGAGAGCAACTGGCCACGAGGATATCGTCTACATAAATAAACAAAAAGTCGCAATAACGACCCACCATGTCTATGAGGCGTTGGAAAGCCTGCGCGGCGTTCTTGAGACCGAAAGGCATATGAATTAACTCAAAAAGCCCAAAAGGGGTAATGATAGCAGTTTTGGGAACGTCAACCGGATGAACTGGAATTTGATGATAGGCGCTCACCAGGTCGATCTTCGAAAACAATTTGGCCCATTCAAATGGGCCGTGAAGTCCTGGGTATTTAGAACAGGATATCGATCAGCCACCGTGACATCATTTAAACGGCAATAATCCCCACAAGGCCTCCAGCCCTCATTTGCTTTAGGAACCATGTGCAGTGGAGAGGCTCATGGGCTATTTGAACGACGCACAATCCCCATCTCTTCCATCTGGCGGAACTCAGCCTTGGCAATGAGAAGCTTGTCAGGAGGCAACCGGCGTGCACGAGCGTGAAGTGGCGGTCCGGTGGTCATAATATGATGCAAAACCCCATGTTTGGAAACATCCGACTGTAACAGAGGGGTCAGAATGGCAGGAAACTCCGCCAATATCTGGATGTATATATTGTCAACAGCAGAACCCGGGTCGAGGCAGGGCAGAGGAACTGGTGCGGGGCGAAGAGAAATCGCCTCAAAAGTGCCAGAATGCACGAGACGTTGCCCCCGTACATCAACCAACAGGGATTGTGCCCTTAAAAAATCGGCGCCCAGCAACTGCTGGGACACGTCGGCCACAGTGAAAGTCCATGTAAAATGGCAGGATCTGATAATAAGCGGGACCATGTGAAAACCGTACGAACGGATGGTGCTCCCGTTAACTGCAGTAAGAGCGGGCCCCCACTTACCGGATCGGGTGTCGACTCCCACTGGGGGCAAAACGCTGACCTCAGCACCGTGTCAACCAGAAACCACCGTGCTGATTTACGGTCCTAGGCATAGAGGCAATTCTTCAGGCCGGCCGTAGCGTTTCCCAGATACGAGTAAGGAGGGCGGCTTTGGTGGGCTGCAGGACCCCAGCGTTGGTGGTAGTAGCACCACTTACCTCTACTCCCGTCACTCGAAACCAGCCTTCCAGTGAAACCCTCAAACGACACAGAAAATGCCGCGGGCTGCCCCGCCGATACCCGACTGATAGAAAAAGCACCCTGCCAGGACATGGAATCCACTGCCAGCCAGGCAGGTATGGCAAGGTATGACAGACAGGTATGACAATATGCCAGCCAGGCTGCTGAAGCAGCCTCACCGGAAATGAAGCCCACGGCTGAAAGTGGTTGTCGATTGGACTTGTGCGTGGAAGTTCCATTCTGTGTGGATGGAATGGGGAACATTTTGCAGCATCAACGGGGTTTGATTCTCTCCGCCGAAATGAACCTAAGTCAGGACACACAGTTAAAAATATTTTTTTAGCGATTTCTTTCCCTGTAAAAGTGTAAATGAAATAGAGAATCTTTTTACAATAAAAAATGGAAAATGCTGGACATACCAGTAATCTTTTAAGTTTCTTCAAGTAAAATTTCAAATTTGAAGGATTATCCAATACCTGGCTTTTACTTCAGCAAACCTGTTTACCCAGAGAGCTAAACTATAATGGAGAGTAATTACACCAGCTGTGTTTTCTATCAGTCACGCTGAAAACTGGTAATTTTTCACATACTGCTGAGGTGAAGGATATTTGCCCAAGCAGAAATTTCATCAACTGTTCTGCCCCAGTACAAGCATTTTCTTAAACCCTGGACGTGAAGGACTATTTGGCATTGCAACTCATTTGGCATTTGTCACTCCTTAAATTCTTAGTACTTATCGAATTCTGGTTCAGCAGCATATTATCTCAGCAATAATTACTAGAAATCTGATCCATTTTCTATTATTCCAAAAGCTGTTTCAATACCAATATCTGTTTTAGTTATTTTTTCAAAGACTATATGATAATGAACAAACACTGTGAAAATTTTTAGTCAATCAGAAAGGTAGCATGAAGCTGATTGGACCTGGTTGAAATTTTTGAATGGTCAACAGGGAGATGACCACAGGAGTTATTTTTTATGAATTTCCAAAGGGCACTCACTGAAGTTCCTCATAGGAGGATAATAGATAAAGTAGCAGTAGATGGAATTATAGCAAATTATTAGCCAGTTTAGAGAATAGCTGACTGGCAGGAGCAATGAATAGGGATAACGGGCAAATGTTGCTCCAATCTATTCAGTCTCTAGATGGATGAATCCACACTGTGATTCTAGGATCTGCTCTTCGGTCACTATCAGAAGGCATTTGAGGATGACCAGAGTCAGACTCGTCATCTTTCTTAAAGATGGTTACATTTACAACATTCCTAATGCATTGCTAAAACAGTCTCGTGAGGAATGGATTGCATTTTGTGGGTGGCACACACTGCAGTCAGAGTACGACTGAGTGCTCAGGGTGGAAGATGAGATAAATCAAGCGCTGCTTTCTCCTGGGAAGTGTAGGATGAACCATGCCTTAGCTCCAGTCAAGTAATTGGAGAGCATTCACCTTCCATCTGTTATTTCCATCCGTACCCTATCCAGTCTGTCTGTCATACCTTGTCCTGTCTGGACCCATCTTTCTCAACCTAACCACCCAACCCATCCTAACCACCCAACCCATCCTAACCACCCAACCTAACCACCCAACCATTCACCCAATCCAACCCTCATTTCTCCTGCCCTGGTAGCTGCCTTCTCCAGTCCCACCTCCTCATCATCCTATCCAGTTCCATCCTAGTCCCTGCCACTCATCCAAGCCCCTTCCACTTCCTCTCCCAGCTTAACCTCTCTTATCCCATTTTCTTCAACCTCAACATCTCCATCTTTATCCTATCCACCCCGACTTTCTACAATTGCTCATGCCCTGGCCTCTCTAGCATCTCCCACTATAATAATGGCAAGCATATATACCACATATCCGTTCCCTTGCGGTCGGTCCGCAAAGGCCTACTGGATCTCTCACTTGCTAACCACTTTAACTCCCCTTCCCATACTGACCTTTCTGTCCTAGGATTCCTCCATTGTCACATGCAAATTGGAGGAACAGCACTTTATATTTTCCTTGGGTAGCTTACATCCCAACGGTATGAACTTTGAATTCTCCAATTTTAGGTAACTCTTACAAACGCCTCCCTCCCACCACTCTTTCCCCTCCTTCTCCCATTTCCTCCACTAAAAGTCGATTAACATTCCATAGTTCACAACAATGTATGCCGCTTGCACTCACAACAACCCTAGCCAACAGTCATCTCATCAGGTTACTTCCTTGTCTGAGGTATCTGTTGCCGGTCCCGATTTATCCTGTTTTATTCTTCACTTCCAGTTATTTCCCCCACCCTCTCTACTACAATCAGTCTGAAGAAGGGTCCCCACCCAAAACGTTGAGTTACTGCCTGACCTACTAAGTTACTCCAGCATTTTGTGTCTATCCCAGGAAAAGGGTGTTAAATCAAAAAATATTCATAGTAATTGGAATTTGCTACTCCAAATCCCATGGGAATTGTGGCCAGCTGTAGGTTTAATGTATGCATATGTTATTTCTTCCCTACTAACTGCACGTTGAGGCAAATGTTTTAAGTTCAAAATACTTATTTTTTCAACAATACATGCATTTTAAATAGCAATTTCACAAGTTTGGAAGAATAAAATAATTATTTGTGGATACATTATTGACTATCTCAACATCATTCCACCATTCTTACACTTAACTTTTTTCATGATCTCTGCTCAGCATGTTACTGTTATAATTAACTACCTAGATTTCTTTTTCACACAAACAAGTTAATGGATGTATTTAGGTGAACATGAAAGATGAGTTGTTATAAATGAGAGAGTAAAGTTCCTGTGAAATTCAGCATCCTGTTGGTACTAAAATACTTCAGTAATTGCTGAGTTCAGATGGCACTAAACAAAATGTCAAGGGAATAATGAAATCGAGCAGAAAATCTGAGTAATATATCACCTATGATTCACATATGGAGTGTAGTTCCCACTAATTCCACAGTAGAATGAACTAATTCCTTACGTACATGCAGTCTGTTTTAAATAGTTCATTTTAAAAATAAAAATGAACTACAGAAATATAATCTGAGAAAGTTTGATTATGCAACCACAGCAAATACACTTCTTCATTCTTTGAATTATGTTTTTCTTTAAGCAAAGAGTAATTTGCATAACCTACAGGACATGTGAAATTTAGTTGCCACAAGGAGATAGATGACATTTAAAGTACATGTCACTATTGATCTTCATTGATGTTCATCTAAAAATCACAAAGAATATTTACAAAGCAGCACACCTTGAGAAAAACAAGATACTATTTATGATGTGACATTGTGATTAATTCAGTCGCACCAAACCAAATAAAAAGAAATACAATAATACCAAAAAACTTGGCATGTTTGCGCCAGTGGTGGTAACATCTGAAATTCAGATCATATCTCATTCCCATGATTGTAACAAACACCTCTGTTAATCACTCTATTGTTGGCCTTAGAGCTGATGTATGCTTCTGATACTATGGCACGGTGACGCAGCGGTAGTGTTGCTGCCTGACAGCCCCGGAGACCCAGGTTTGATCCTGGCTATGGGTGCTTTCTGTACGGAGTTTGTACATTCTCTCCGTGACCTGCGTGGGTTCTCTCCAAGATCATCGGTTTCCTCCCACACTCCAAAGATGTACGGGTATGTGGACTAATTGGCTTGGTGTATGTAAAATTGTCCCTAGTGTATGTAGGATAGTGTTAATGTGTGAGGATCGCTGTTTGGCGCGGACTCTACGCTGTATCTCTAAACTAAACTAAAAGTAGCCAGTGAAAGTCTGAGATCTGAAGGTGTTTTGTGTCTGCAAATATTGATGGAAATAATTTCATAGATGGGAGATCATTAGAAAACGAATAAAACAATACCCCCACACACATTCCCACCTTCCCCTCTCCAATTTTCAGGCACTATTCTAGGTACTAATGGATAATATGGAGAGAGAGATACGCTTTGCCCACATTGAGCAGGAGCAAGAGGACAGTCATTGTTGAGAGTTGATCCCTGACACATGGAATCTGTGCAGTTTAATGTCTTATGTACTCAAGGCCTCTTCACCTCTATTTTCCTCAATGCAGACTGTCTTAATAAAATGAATCCCCATCCACCCATCTAATAACAATCACCATCCTGCAAGACACAGAAATACAATTTATGTGTTCCACTGCATGTTCCTTTACTTAACACCCCTTTGCTGCTAACTTCTACATATCACAATGTATGCCCATTGCCCACTTTTCAACTAATGAAGTCACATCACGCAAGCACATTGCAACAGTCTCACTAACGCCTTTTCCAATAATCTCACCTGACCACTGAAACTGTCTGAGCTAACATGTAGCAAGGAGGAATAAAGCACCAATCAATGAATGGAATAAGATAGGCCTTTTTTCTCTGATGCATTAAGAAATATTCCTTGATATATTTGCGCATGGTAACCTGATACATTTTATTCATACAGATGAAAATGAAATACTCTTAAGAAAGCAAGCATTTTTACTTAAAAGTTAACCTCTGGAAGGAATCTGTTTTTAATTAAGTTGTTTTAAAACTATGCTGAAACATTTGCGAGTTTCTTTATTTTAGCAAATAAAATCCTGCAATACAATTCATCTAAAAAATTCCAAGGTTTATTGAAAGTTGGAGCAGACTTTAAAGCGCAGAAAGAAAGTCATCTTTCTGGTATTTTAATGCAATTATTCTGATATTCTTTTTTAAGTTGGCCTTTAGCAACTGTACAGTACTGTTTGTTCCTTTATGTGTTGTTTTGCTCTCAGTAAAAATCACATTGAAAACTGAAAACCTACCCCAATCGCAGGTTTTTAAAACATGTTATGCCTCATGGGATGAATGATGGTTAAATCAGCTGAAACTTTAACTTTCATGCGTAAAAAGAGAAAATATGCTGTGATGTAAAACCAAAAATGTTATCATTAAAAACAGAAAAATATTCAGCAGGTCAGGAAGAGGAAGAAGTTTGAACTTTATTGCCTTCCAAACACAGTAAGGAATGTGGAATCCACTGTGGTGGATGTTTATGTTAACTTTTATCTGGTTGTGTGTCTTGTTACTTTTCACTTAGTATGGCTGTACGGTAACTCAAATTTCACTGTACATATTGGTACATATGACAATAAACTGACCTTGAAACCTTGAAGTGAATGTGGTGACAGCCAATAAATTAACATTTTGGATTAATAAGCTTTCATCAGAACCGGGAAAAGCTGCAGATGGAACAAGATTTAAGATACACAGCCTGGTGGGGTGGCAGGAATAGAAAATAAAAGTTGATGCATCTGTAGAAGTTGCACCTGTGATAGGGTGGAAGGCAAGAGTAAAATGGTGATGAATCAAGGTGAAGTGGTGATGCTTATTGAAAATCGATTGGTTGGCCTGGAGATAGTGTAAATAAGAGCAGGATAATTATGTGAAAATACCTGTAAAATTTCCTCCCAGAACAAATTCCATATCAGATCATTGATGTAATGGTTGTCTGCATCCAGCATGGCAGAAGAGGGCAGTGAATGATGGTTCCAGGTGCTGAACCAGCATCACCAAGATGTGGCCCAATAATTTGAACCTCTTTAGAAACTGGTCATTCAGGGTTGTGAAGGCACACATGGCCTCTTCTTAGCCAAATCCCAGTGATCCTCTCTCCAGCATGGCAGAAGGCAGATAAGGTCCAGCCTGTTTCAATTACAAGTTCTGGCTGCTATTTGTTATCCCCTGACTCTCAATCCCCATGAATCATAGCAGTGGCTAAATTCAAAGTAAGATGGAAAACTGACAAAACAGAGATAACAGGTGCAATGAATATAGCAGTCCCATAGACTGGAAACTAAATAGCAAAGTTCTCAAAATGAATTTAAATTCCAATCAACATTTCTCTAAAGCTGTTTTACATAAACTCTCAACACAAGCACTGGAAAGAGATCCATTTTATAAAAGCAGCTGAGCTTGCGATATTTATTGAAAGATTTGCTTTCACCCTATGCTGCACTTCTCTTCTGTTGGTTTACTGTCGAGTTCCAAAATGCTTAGAAAATCTTTGTCTATTGAGTTGAACCAACATTCAATTACTGTTCCTACCATCAAATAAGATTCATTGAGTTTGCAAACCCTCATCTCCCAGGTGGTGTTCCTACACAAATCCTGAAGCTTTTGAGCTTCAATGCAAAAATCAAAGGGTCACCATCAGTTTGCCACTCTGTCACTTTCATCATACACAATCCTCACCTACTCCTGAATCCACATGCTCACTATAATTTAAGTCAACCCCAATCTGCCTACTCCCCGTCCGCCACACCCGGCTATGTGCCCAACATTTTGATATATTGAGAGATTATAACAAAGGGCAGCAGTTATTCTTCAGCATGGGTCATTTTGGGCCAGGGTGTTTCCAGTTGTGTGTATATCATTAAGTTTCATACGGGCGTACATTTTGGAAGCAGGCTCTTTAGGCCACCACATCCATACTGATTATTTTGTTGATCCCTTTTGCCCACATTGGGTCCATATCATTCTATGCCTTGACTATTCAAGTACTTATCTACGTGCATGATTGTATCTGCCTCCATCACCTACTCTGGCAGTACATTCCAGATATAGTACCTGCCTCATCTACCTCCTCTGGCAGCTCGTTCCATATACGCAACACCGTCTGAGTGAAAATGTTGTCCCCCAGGTTTGTGTTAAATCTTGCCCTCTCAGCTTAATGAATGGGATATAATGGGTAAAAAAAAACACACCTCAAATCCACTTTACAAGTCCTCCTCTCGCACCTTAAACTGTTCCCTCTTGTTTTTGACACCCCTTACATGGGAAAAAGATTATATCTCCTTATCTTTGGCTCATAATTTTATATACCTCTTTCAGGTCACCAGCTTCCTTCAGGGAAGACAAGCCCAAACTACCAATAACTGTCACAGAATAGAGGAAAGATCTGTAAATAACTAGTTCACAAACAAAGGGCAACACAAAGATGAAAAGGAGACAACTACTAAAACAGTTCAGTGTAAAGTTAGAAGTGAAATATTTATATCCGTGAAACCGTTGGGGTTGAGGACTATATGATATTACACCATTCCTCGTACCTGAACATGCTCATGATATAAATTTAAATGTCAGAGCTTACTTTTTAACCACAAAGTTAATGACCATGAGATAAGCTAATATTTACATGATTATGAATTATGCACAGACCTTCAAAAAGGAGCTGGATAAATTGTTGAGCGCTTTCCCAATTCTAGATTGGAAAAGATAGGTGAAAGTTAGCTAAATTAGTGATAGTAATTATTGAATTGCTCTATGGTTGCTTGCCTGCCATTGGTATGAAAGACATATTTTCAAAGGAACATTTTTATGAGACAGCAATCATGATTTGGTACCATAACCATCATAACTGGTTTGGCTTTTCATGAGGCTGACTAATATCAAATCCAAATGGATTTTAATTCTGATTTGCTGTTTAGTGTTCAATTGCAATTCTGCAGAAAGTTTATTATAGGTCTATAGCAATCAAGAAAGTCTGAAGGGAAATTCAAAAAAATGCCAATCATGGATAAATGCTCTATTTGCTTTTTCAATTTGTTTCAGAATAGCCTACTGTTTGAATGTCTTTTTTCTCCAATGGAATTAAATAAATAAATTGTTGTTAATACATTCTGGATTCCTTTCTGTGAATACCCAATTGAAGATAGGTTAATGAATTCAACAAACAAATAAATTGGCGCAAAGAGCACATAAAATTAACTAACATTATTTTTTAAGTGTTTGGTCTTGTTTTTGTATTTTTAATTGTCATTTCTGAAACACCTGATTGACGAAAATAATTGCTGAAAGCATTCTTTTTTAAAAAAATCAAATGCCATTAGGAAATCAACAAATTAGATTTAAAACATTCAAGAAAGTTAGAGTTTGTTGTACATTTAAAATACATGGGCTTTCAATAAGTATAATTATTCCAATAGCTGTTACTGCTCCAAGCACCTCTGAGCTTTTCCTGATTTCTTATTAAACTTTCTTGGCCTGTCATCGTTTATTTTAATCCAAATTGATTCCAAAACATCTCCCCAGTTTTAAGAACCTGTAATCTAATTTTGTTTTGCTCTTCAATTACCATTTGTTTAGACTTCCATTTACCTTCCAAATTGTATGTATTTGCAACCTAACATACAAATCCATAAAGTTCCTCACTCAAACTCAACCTTTCTGTCGCTTGATTTCAGTGGCGTATCTAGGGTATGGCAGGTATAGCACGTGCCCTGGGCGCCACTTGAAGGGGGGGGGCGCCAGTGACACAAGGGTCAATTTCACATTTTATACCGAGCCAATTAACCTACAAACCTGTACTTTTTTGGAGTGTGGGAGGAAACCGGAGCACCCGGCGAAAACCCATGCAGGTTTCGGGGAGAACGTACAAACTCTGTATGGACAGCGCCGGTAGTCAGGATTGTAAGGCAGTAGCTCCACCGCTGTGTTGCCGATAATGAGAGCTTTAGTCCAACTGATCTGCGATACCATTAACCCTTTACGCAAGTCATAGTAAAATATTATATGGTGCTTTACAACTGGAGATTTTGTTCCACTCCACAGTTATGCACATATAGACTTCTCAAAGGCCAGCAGATCACTTCTGATTTAGGCTGTTGTTGGAATACAGGACCACCACCGATTTTCCGGCACCCTTGGTTCCAGAGCCTTGCCAAATTATCCGTTTTGTCGGATTCTGGGGCCGAGATACTGGCCTGCAAAGCCGGCCTCGGAAGTCGGCTAAGGAGACAGATCTGCCGGCTCACCCAGCACGACATTTGCCGAATTGGAGCAAATTCAACCCGCCAATTGGCACGGAAGTCCCGATGAGCTTGAGATCGGCCGCCTCACCCAGCACAACATTTTCTGGGGGGGGGTGGGGGGGGGTGGGAAGAGGACTTCCAGGGGGAGATTTCAAGTGCGCTCTCTGTCCGGATTAAAGAGGGGGGGAGGGCCGGACACCGGTTTCCAGGAAATCAGCGGTGGACCAGTGGCACCTGTAGGACCTGTAGGTGGTGCAGTGTAGAGTTGCTACCTTACAGCGAATGCAGCGCCGGAAACCCGGTTTGATCCCGAATACGCGGCGCTGTCTGCATGGAGTTGGTACGTTCTCCCCGTTACCTGCGTGGGTTTTCTCTGAGATCTTCGGTTTCCTCCCACACTCCAAAAACGTACAGGTATGTAGGTTAATTGGCTTGGTAAATGTAAAAATTGTCCCTAGTGGGTATAGGATAGTGTTAATGTGCAGGGATTGCTGGTCGGCGTGGACCCGGTGGGCCGAAAGGGCCTGTTTCCGTGCTGTATCTCTAAACTAAACCCCCAAACACACACAGGACGGCCCCTACCTGGTCCGTGTCAGATGTTTGGACAGCGGCGCAATTTCAGTGCTTGCCATAGGCGCTATTTTCCGTAGATACGCCCCTGCTTAATTTAAGTTGTTTTCAGTGGAAATAAAAAGTGGGCAGCTTCTATAATAGCTGGTTATCTGGCTTCCAGGAGTTAAGACCAATAAAGTGGGATTACTTCGTTGAGGTAATTGAATCTCAGCACACAGCAGATTAGTAAAACCAAACATCTTCAAAATACAGACTGAATATCTATGATCACGGAATTGAGGCATTATAATCCCACCAATGGTGGAAAGATCTATATCTTCATAAAAGATTTAAATGAGTAGTTTCCATTATAAGACTAGACATAGGAATTTATGAATACAATTTTTTTAACTCAGAATCATAACAATAGAAAATAACGTCTTGCAGATAAACAACGAATGCAGACAAAATATTATTGAAATAAGAAATTTAGGTCCATTACTAAGTTCCATTAAATATCAAACCAAGTGGATAAAGCAGGTCTTAGTCTACCTCAGCACGAAGATCAGCCAATTTCCTGTCCATATTAGATCTTGCTCCAACTTCATCTTCCAGATCTTCAGAGATTCTTCCAAGCTCATTCTGATGCGCATCGCGGAGGAGGGTCAACTGAGCAGCAGAATGAAGAAGATATTCTTTAATACAGTCACCTAGGTTTACCTCAATTAATTACATTCAGTAGGAGAACATTCTGAACATTTATCATCCAATTCCCCAATGGAATCACAGATTACTTCCTGCATTCACATTGATTTTTTTATCTACACAATTATGCAAAATATTCAACTTATTTTTGCAAAGTATGATTTCTTAGTTCTTATTAAAATTGTTCATCATTAGAATCTTTTCATAATTCACTTTGAATTAGTAAAGTGCATTAACGTAACCAGATTATGTATATTAAAACCTAATCTCAGCATTAAAACAATCACAAGCTTAGAAATGATGGTGAACTGGACATGAAAGTTCTCTGATGTAGTGGTTTAATCCATACAACACTCTTTGGACCATCAAGATTCAATCTGCAGTTTTGATGAACATAAAATGCCCAACTTTCCTTTCCTATGCCAGCTGCAGATGTTGGCTACTCTTGGATTAACCTCAGCCCCTTAGACATTTCACCGGACACAGCCAAAAGCTTCCAGACGATAAGAGAAACAGATCATGCCTCCAGACATGATTTGACTGGCAATGGATTACATGAATGGCTTAGACAAAGGGATCTGAATGGATATAATTATAATTTGATTTTTAACCCTTATCCTTAGAACTATTTGTTGCTTTATTACCAATTATAAATCAAAACATGACACAATAAGGCGGTCACCAAGGACATGCCAACCTGCCTTTCATTTTATCCATCCAGGCAGGTATTGGATAGAAAAAAATACCATGAATGTGTGAAATAAGCAGCTCAGGCATCATCTCTGAAGAGAGAAAGAAAGATTGATTTTTTTGTTACCTGAATGGGTAACTCTCACTCCCTACACATACTGCCAGGCCCACTGAGTATTTCCAGCATTTTCTGCTTTTATTTCAGACTTACTACAGCACCAGTAGTTTTGTTGTTTTTTTTTGCTTTTTAATGCATGGATATATTTTGGAGGGATAAACTGAAGAAATATATGCTAAATGGTACTTTTATAATTGGTGCATGAACAGAGAGAACTATTCTTCAGAGATGGTGCCTAACCTGCCGAGTTACTCCAGCACTGTGCGTCCTTTTGTGTAAATAAATATGGGGCTGTTTTCACTTGGGGAGAGAAAGATAAAAGGCAACAAGTTGAGTAATTCAAATTTAACAAAAAATAACAAAGACTAGAGGGCTAACAATTGTATGTGCCTTAATCCAACTATAAAAGCTATCCTAACTTTTTATATATGTATATGTATTTACATATATCAGATTCCCATTTGGTACTACCAACAGTGGCACCACCATTGCTTGACCTTAAAATCATAGTTTTCATTAAATATTAAATTCTACAAAATAATATTTTAATTAAATAAATAGTAAAAGGAGAAAACAACTAAAACAATTTAACCTGCAATATTCTAGTATAAAACAATTTTTATCTACTGCATATTTTAAATACTATTTAAATACTGCATATTTAAAATTCTCCTGCCCTCCTACTCTACGACCACATTTTGACCCAGACTCGCTACCACAGCCACATCTGCTTTCTTGGGACTTGCCTGCGCCTCCATCTTCTGCCTCATGGTTTCATATTTCGCCTGGGCACTTGCAGCCCAGTGGTATGAACATCGACTTCTCCAACTTTAGATAATTCCTCTATCCCTCTCTTCCCCTCCCCCTTCCCAGATCTCCCTCTATCTTCCTGTCTCCACCAATATCCTTCCTTTGTCCCGCCCCTTTGACATCAGTTTGAAGAAGGGTCTCGACCTGAAACGTCACCCATTCCTTCTCTCCTAAGATGCTGCCTGACCTGCTGAGTTACTCCAGCATTTTGTGAATAAACACCTTCGTTAAATACTATTTCATACTCAAACACTGCAAGAAAAGATAATTTCCAAATTATCATATATATTTTGAAAATCAATCTTGTGTGACTGGGGAAACCAATGAGTTATTAATATTCATCATGCTGACATGTTTAGTAAACATTTTTTTTTTTTAAACAAACTGCAATAAATATATTACAATTATAATTGAATTACAATGATCAATTCAGAATTTTCCAAAAGATTTTCCAAATTTCATACCAAAATCAATGGATGACAGACCTAGTCCCTTAGAAAAATTACAGACATGCAGCATAACCCAGACCCACACAGATTCCATCAGTTACTGGAGATCTGCTGATTTTCCATCATTATGATTAGAGAGAGAAAGGATCTGTGTGGAATTCCATGCAAATCATTGACGCTAAATGATCCTGTGTATATGAAATGAGTACACGATTGCACATACCTGGAAATCTCACAATCTATGTACTATTTTAGCTTCTGCTGAAAGTTACTTCCTGGGTTGTACTGTATCTTCAATTTAAAATTAATCCCTAATTACCCACATTATTCAAAAAGATTGGGCATATTGTAGGCAATTCGGGATTCGTTTTAAGATGATTACCTGTAATTGCATCGTAATAAAGTAGTTGAGATAAATGAAAATAGCAATGTATCGATCAGGAAATAGGGTAATAGAACACACATCCATTTGCAGGAATATGAATTTCTGCCGCAAAACAGAATTAAAATTGAATAAAAGATAGAAAAACTATGCACATGAGGCTTTAGCAATATATTAAGAAGGTTAAATAACATCACATGTTTAGAAAGAAGCACATATTGTTCAATTACAGCAAGCATTATGTAATTATGCTTGCATGGTGGACAGAAAGGGTAAATAAATGCATGAGAAACCAAATAGATAACTGTCGATGAAAATGAATCATAAGGAATCAGAAGGATGAGAGGGAATCATATAGAAACATTTATAATTCTTAAAGGATTGGACATAAAAACAGAAAATAGGTGCAGGAGGAGGCCATTTGGCCCTTCGAGCCAGCACCGCCATTCATTGTGATCATGGCTGATCGTCCACAATCAGTAACCTGTGCCCAACTTCTCCCCATGTCCCCTGATTCCACTAGCCCCCAGAACTCTATCTAACTCTCTCTTAAATTATTCCAGTGACTTGGCCTCCACTGCCCTCTGTGGCAGAGAATTCACAAATTCACAACTCTGGGTGAAAAAGTTCCTTCTCACCTCAGTTTTAAATGGCCTCCCCTTTATTCTAAGACTGTGGCCCCTGGTTCTGGACTCCCTCAACATTGGGAACATTTTTCCTGTATCTAGCTTGTCCAGTCCTTTTATAAGTCTCTATAAGATCCCTTCTCATCCTTCTAAACCCCAGTGAATACAAGCCTAGTCTTTTCAATCTCTCCTCATATGACAGTCTCGCCATCCCAGGGATCAATCTCGTGAACCCACGCTGCACTTCTTCAATTACAAGGATGTCCTTCCTCAAATCAGGAGACCAAAACTGTACACAATACTCCAGATGTGGTCTCACCAGGGCCCTATACAACTGCAGAAGAACCTCTTTACTCCTATACAGAAATCCTCTCGTTATGAAGACCAACATGCCATTAGGCAGGCTAGATGCAGGAAAAATGTTCCTGATATTGGGGGAGTCCAGAACCAGGGGTCACAGTTTAAGAATGGGGTAGGCCATTTAAGACTGAGATGAGGAAAAACCTCTTCACCCAGAGAGTTGTGAATCTGTGGAATTCTCTGCCATAGACGTTTCACTTGATGTTTTGAAGAGAGAGGTTTAGCTCTTAGGGCTAAAGGAATCAAGGGATATGGGGAAAAAGCAGGAATGGGGTACTGATTTTAGATGATCAGCCACGATCATATAGAATGGTGGTGCTGGCTCGAAGGGCTGAATGGCCTATTCCTGCACCTATTTTCCTATGTTTCTATAAATCATGGAATAGAGATGGTAAACGGTGCCAAAATAATTTGTGAGGCACTATTAAGTTGAGAAGAGCCCTCATGGAATTATATAATTAGAGTTAAAATGCAAACATAGCAGTTGCTGAAGGCAGAAATAATTGGTATTGACTTGTTCAGTCAAGCATTAATTCCAAGGCTTTAGACAGTCTTGTGGCATAAAAAGAAATAAACCAGTCAGATGCTAAGACTACTGTGCACTGCAGAACTATGCCTTTAAGTTGCACAAGTACTTAATCCCACGACTATTTGGAGAACGGTAGAGGACTTTTGTAGAATGCAGACACCACAGCATAAGAAACAGAAGAGGCAAGGAGCAGGGGTCACAGAAAGTATACTAATAGACAATCATTATTCACCAAGTCCAGTAATCTTGTAGCTGCTTGGGTTGTGTGTCTTCTTTGTTCAATGTTCATGTAATACCACTGTCAATATGCAGATAGGGTTCTGTTCCTGTGAACAGTTCGTAACTCGAACAGATCACAAAATGGCTGCAAACCAAGTTCCCACATGGCAGAAGTTGCCTGCATCCCCACAACAAGTAATAAATCTAAACTGTGATCTCCCGAATGCTTGTTTGTAGATATGGGCTGTACATACGTTGTGCGTTCCTAAGCTGGGAAGGGCATGTCATTGAATAAAGTTGTTTTCTAACTTTATCTCATCCAGCTGGGAAAACCAATAAACATCTTACATCTTTCCTAACCATTGCCCAATTAGCCATGATGGAACTGCACTTGTTTGAATGAGATCAAATTCAACATTCTTGCCTCCCAAAATAGCACACCCTCACTCAGTACAAGCGAGTTGTTATAATTTACAAAGCCTGCTGGCAATTCCATGAATAAAGATGACTTGGACTAAATACCGAGCATAGCCGACATTCAGAAAAATGTGGCTGGGTAACATGAAAAAGATGGGCATGCTAGCACACTGGCCTGAAGAACAGTGATATTATGATAGCCAGCCCTTCAACAACTACAACCATCTGCCTCCGTGCAAGTATGACAACAGGAAACTGGACTGTTTCCCCTTTAATGCCTATTGATTTCACGTTTACTAGGGCACCTTAATGACACACTCAGCCAAAATGCTGCCTTGTAGTCAAACACACAGTTTATCCTCATCTTTCCTCCAGAATTTAGCTATGTGGTGCATGTTTAGACCAAGGCAGGTCTGGAACAGAGTTCTTCTGGTGAAATTCAAACTGGTGGACAGGTTAACAGTGAGTAAGCTCCACGTGATAACTGAGAATACACCATTTGAGCAGTAAATTGGCTGGACTGGATTTGCCCTGCTTTTTGTGAACATGATATAACTTGGCAATTGTTTGTACTGTCGGACAGATGCCTGTGTTGCATTTATTCTGAAACACTCAGACATCTAATAAAACAAATCAAAACTTGCAACTTCCAATTGCTTAATATACTATCTAGCATAATCCAAAATGGCTATTATGACCATGTAAAAAAAGCAAGGAATTACACTTGAAGGTGCACATCTATAAAGAAACTAACCCAAGTAAAACATGCTCCACAATTTTCCAATTCTATTTTGAGGCAGTCACTGACTGATATTCTGTCAGCGAGGGATAACTGAATCATCACAGATGTAATGAAACTAGAATTTTAAATCTTGAAGAATAATAAGAATGATGGTGGCCTAGAAATTCTGTGGCATAGTACATTTATTTATACATCACATGATTGGCCTGAATTGAAAAATTGGTTATGAACCACCATTGGTACTTTTCAGCAATGAGAAATTGAATTGAGGGCATTTAGCAGTGACATGCAATGCACATACAGTGCCCTCCATAATGTTTGGGACAAAGACCCATCATTTATTTATTTGCCTCTGTACCCCGCAATTTGAGATTTGCAATAAAAAAATCACATGTGGTTAAAGTGCACATTGTCAGATTGCAATAAAGGCCATTTGTATATATTTTGGTTTCACCATGTAGAAATTACAGCTGAGTTTATCCAGTTCCAGATATATGAGTGCTGACTCCAAGTCCAGCGGGTTTGGTGATGAGCTTAGATGGTATAATGGTGTTAAAGGGAGAGCTGTACAGTGTGTTCCAGTTACCCACTCCTCTATGTATAAAAACTTGCCTTACACATCTTCTTTAAAGTTTTCCCCTCACCTTAGAACTATGCCTGTGTCTTTGATCTTTCTATTTCATAATTCTATACACTTCTATCAGGTCACCCCTCATCCTCTGACACTTTAGAGAAAACAATCCACCTTTGTTCATCTCTCTTTATAAATTGATATCCTCTAATCCAGGCAGCATACCAATAAACCACTTCTCACCCTCTCAAAGCCTCCACATTATTCATGTAATGGGGTGACCAGAACTGCACACAATACTCCAAGTGCAGTGGAACTAAAGTTTTATAAAGTTGCAACATGACATCCTCACTCTTATACCTAATGCCCTGACTGATAAAGACAAGCATACTAAGCATACCTTTTTTTTTTAACCACTCGATCTACTTGTATTGCCAATTTCAGGAGTTATGAACTTGAACCTCAAGATCCCAATGTACATCAATGCTGTTAAGGATCAACGTTAACTGTACACTTTACCCTACATTCTACCTCCTCAAGTTTAATACCTCATACATGCTCAGATAAAACTTCATCTGCTATCTCTCAACCCATACCTGTTATTAAACTATATCCAGCTCTCTCTTCTAACAGCCTTCTGCACTGTTCACAACTCCACCAATTTTTGTGTCATCTGCAAACTTAGGTATCTGCCCATCTAAATTTTCATCCAAGTCAATTAGATGTATCACAAACCACAGAATCTGAGGAAGTGTCTCGACCCAAAACATCACCCATTCATTCCTTCTCTTCATAGATGCTGCCTGGTCCACTGAGTTACTCCAGCATTTTGTGTCTATCTGAGGTCCCAGCACAGGTCTCTATAGAATAACATGGCTCATACACTTTCAGCCAGAATGACATCCTTTCACCACTACCCCCTGTCTTCTATGGGTAAGCCAGTTCTGAATCCACGTCAATGTAAAAATAATCACTAACCTCCAGGAATTCCTGTAAAGAAATTGCCATAAATCCAAAGCATGGTGCCATTTTGGAGGGCATTTCAACAAGCCATGCAATTTCCACCCTAACAAATCTGATATGTTCAAATGGTTTTGACTGACAGCTATCTTTACATTCAGTTTAGAGATACGGCGCGGAAACAGGCCCTTCGGTCCACCGAGACCGCACCGACCAGCGATCACCCCATAGATTAACACTAAGGACAATTTACAATTTTACCAAGCAAACAAACCTGTACGTCTTTGGAGTGTGGGATGAAACCAGAGCACCCGGAGAAAAAACACGCAGGTCACGGGGACAACGTTCAAACTCCGTACAGACAGCACCTAAAGTCAGGATTGAACCCAGGTCTCCGGTGCTGTAAGGCAGCAATTTTACCGCTGCGCCACCATGCCGCCCTTCTTTACATCTTCATATTAAAAAACTAGAAATATTATTCTAAGTAGAGTGCGAAGACATAACGTCTTACCTTTACTGTGTTTACTATTGATATAGTTTCTCAATCTACCATATCCACGTCATGCCTCATGCCTTCATAGATTGCATCATTCTGATGTAAAACCCAAATTTCAGATTCAATTTAGCCACTTTTAATTTACAAGTACGCATTTATCATATTATGATCACCCTTTCCCAATGGTCCCATAACTACCCGATTACCTGCAGTCTTATTACGTGCAGTCTTAACTGGGTTCCCAAAATCAGTTCCTAATTGGTAAATCAGTGCACATTCATGGCCTTCCCATTGAAAGGGTCAAGGCTCAGATGCAGCTTGTTTTGACTGCTGATTAGGTCACAATCCTCAGCTTACCAGCTGTCCACAGGAACGATGGCTCAGAGGCTCTGTATTCACAAATATTGCCAAATGTTCAAATAATATTAAATTAATTAGACAGTTCAAAATATTAAAATGACATTAAAATGTAAATATTAAAACAAAAACACAAATCTAATTAAATATATCTGAATGGAATTAAATTAATAATTAAATAGGTAGATTCACTTAATCAAATTGTTTCACGTACATCACTTGAACATCTATCTTTCTCAGAATCAGTGCAGCAGGTTAGGTTTATGAACCTGTGCCAATTCTAACATGATGTAGAGTAAATGAAGAAACTATGGGCAGTTAGCACACTGGGAAGTGTACAGTCAAATCTCTAGAGTCATCTGAAATGACCTTGAAAGGTTTTACTCCAGAAAATGACCATTTTCAATCAGGCAAAGCCTTTACAAACTAAAGAAATAGCCCATCAAACTTCTAGGCTGCAATACTACAAATAGTGTAATGCTAGAAAAAAATCAGTAAATCAGGCACCCTTCATGTAAATCACAGACATGAATCATTAACTATTTTGTTTCATGCATAGACGGCCACATTTGATGAGCACTTCTAACAATATAATTCAACTATTGAACAGGATATTGACGGAGGAAACCATATTGTGACTATTTCATATCATTTGAAAAGGATCATTAATTGATGCTAATGGTGTTGAATGAAGGATAAACATTAACCAGGAGATTGGATGCGACATCAAGGTGCCCAAATGATACTGATGTCAATGGGAAATTGAATTAAAAACTCACCACTGGCTGAAGTTGAGTACAGAAACTGTTGTGGTTGTGAATAAATCACCTCAGGACCAGGACATGACATAGGTGTACTCCAGAGCAGTGTACTGGTCCCAATTATCCTAGCTTCTTCAGTCATGATTTCCGAGCATTGGGTTCAAAGTGGGGATGTATACTAATAGGACAGTGTTTATGTGCATTTGCAATTCCTCAGATAATGAAACAATCTGTCTCACACAGTAGGATTTATTTAATATTCAGAATAGGGCTGGGAATTATAATTGGGGCACATAAATCGCAATTATTATCTACCTTTCATTGAAATGAAGTGTAATTATCTTTATTGAAGACTCTACCACCTAGAATCACAGTTGAGCAGAAATGCTACTGGACCAGTTGAATAAATGCATGGCTCCAAGAATAGATCAAATGTTGGGTATTTTGCCTTAAGTGATTCCATTTTGCATTCTACAAATAATATGTTGGAGCTCTCCCTTCCTTTGGATAAGTGCAGCACCAAGTGCAGGTAGTTCTATGTTAAAGGTAGACACAAAATGCTGGAGTAACTCAGCGGGACAGGCAGCATCTCTGGACAGAAGAAGTGGGTGACGTTAATGCAGGTTTCTTGAACGTGAACTCGATATAGCATGATTTTTCTGAATTAGAGAATGCTATCAAAATTACACGGGCCAAATTGGTTATGACCCGATTTTGAGAAAACTACTTATAGGTTACTTTGGAAATTGACAAGCAGAAAAAGCTGTCTAGAAAAAACTGTTTCCATGGAACATACCTAAAGTAATACAATGTCATCATCTCTTTTAAGAACCCATCTGCAAACTTATCCAAGAGTGGATATTGAAATTGACTTGCAATTGCTTCTATTGAAACTTGTGCAATGATACTCTGTTAAGCAATGTAACATGCAGTTTTTTTGCATTTTTAACAGTGACAAAAATAAACTTATGGCTATTAAAATGGGTTTTTTTAAAAAGAATTTTCAATAATTCAGTGGTAAAAATTATTTTGTTATTGATAGTCTGAAACTCTAGCCCCTAATACTGATCGCCCTCCCCCATTGACACAACTGCTTTTATAACACAATTTGCAATGAGTATAACTAATAATATATAGTTTCCTTGGAGAGCAACAATTGAGTTATCATAGAATAACCTGTCCACTCAAGGCAGCCAATGCCATCCGGAGCAAAAAATGGTCAATGATAAAGACTTTAAACACCAGCTTGGATGTTAATTTCCTCCACCATTGTAGCAACAGCCCCTGGCACCTTCAATAGCTCTTCCTCAGCCCTTGATCTAGTCCTCACTCCCCAGGGTGCCATGATCAACAGGAACATGTTCAGTTCGCCTACAAGTCATATGAATTGAAATGTTTCTTCATTATCACTGGGTCCAAATGCTAGAACTTCCTCTCTGATAGCACTACTTTCACCGTAAGGATAGCAATGGTTCAAGACAAGAGCACCACTGTCTCGAGCAGTTAGGGATGGATAAAAAATCCTGGCCGTACCAATGTTTCTTGCTTTCAATAAATGAACTTAGAATACTCCAGGTATTTCCGGGTCAACATAACAGATTCTTGCTGCATAGATCCTTGTCACTACATAATTAGCATCTTTCTCTTTCGTTTCTCTGCCCACAAGTTTAGACTCTTGGACAAGCATTGGTCCAGGCATTCTATGGTGCAATATCTTTCAGCATTATGCAAATAAAAAATGATTCTTTTGCCTGAGTGAAACATAATAACAACCATAACAGTGCTGGTTGATGGGCGAAATACCTACCACAAATTACACCTGGTGTAGCTGGTTGGTAAAAAAAAAACTGTTGATGGACATGAGGCAAAATAGAATACAGGGAATAAGAGGGAAAGGAAATGGATAGAGCTGTTCAGAAAGAAGGACGGATCAACGGGCCAAATGACCTCCTTCTCTGTCATGAGAAATGTCAGATCATTTTCATGTCACTCCCTAAATCCAACCAGACATGAGTCATAACCCTGAAGCAATTTCTCTGCCAGAAGCACAAGCAATTATATCATTCCCCATTACAACCTCCCTCAACAAATGCACAAACTCCACCACTAATTTCTGATTTTGTTCCCAAGCCCCAAGTTCACAATCACCTGACCCCCCACATCTGCCTAATGCAGATCTCACTCCCATTCTCTGAATAGCCTCTTGTCCCTGACATTCCTCAAAGATAATCCTTGGTTAATTATTGATCTGATTCTTCCCAATAATCTGCACCAGGACCCAAGGTGCGGCCTCTAATCATTGCCTATTCTATTCTTCAATCACAGCACAGGCACAATCAGGCCCATAGCCTATCCCCAAACTCTCCTTTGATCGAATGACGAAGTGGCATATTTCTGTGCCCGAAAACATGAAATCTTTACTATCCACCATTTACATTTGATCATGGACCTTTTGAGTGCATTAGAAAGTCTATGCCATTTTCTCTACTCTAGTTTTTTTTATCCACCATTACCTTTAGAGTCATTGAGTCATATAGCATGAAAACAGGCCCTTTGGCCCAACATGCTCATGCTGACCAAACTGCCCCATCAACCTAGTCCAACCTGCCCGTGTTTGGCTCATAAAACTTTCCTGTCCATGTACCTGTCCAAATGTCCTTTAAATATCGATATAGTATCTGCCTCATCTACCTCCTCTGGCAGTACATTGCATATATAGGCACTCCCCGACTTGTGTGATAGGCGAGTTAGGAAAACTCACATTTACGTAAACAAGTCACAATAAGTGGTCCCATATATATAAAAATGGGACCATATAGTAGGTTAACCTATGAACATTTGTCGGCACTGGGCCTGTACTCGCTGGAGTTAAGAAGAATGATGGGGGACCTTGTTGAAACATACAGAAAGGCTTGGATAGAGTGGATGTGGAGAGGATGTTTCCTCTAGTGGGAGAGTCTAGGACTAGAGGTCATAGCCTCAGAATTAAAGGATGGTCTTTAAGGAAGGAGATGAGGAGAAATTTCTTTAGCCAGAGGGTTGTGAATCTATGGAATTCTTTGCCACAGAAGACTGTGGAGGCAAAGTCAGTGGATATTTTTTAAGGCAGAGATAGATAAGTTTTTGATTAGTACAGGTATCAAAGGTTATGGGGAGAAGGCAGAAGAATGTGGTTAGGAGAGAGAGATAGATCAGTCATAATTGAATGGTGGAGTAGATTTGATGGGCTGAATGACCTAATTCTCCTCCTATCCCTTATGACCTTATGGTCTTTTGTTGTTTGGTCTTACGTTGATTTCGACTAGCATAAAATCTGACTTACATAAGGGTTTACGGAACATAACCCTTACATAGGGCGGAGAGTGTCTGTACCCATGTGATTTTTTTCTATGACAAATCTCAAATTGTGGAGTACAAAGGCAAATAAATAAATGATGGGTCTTTGTCCCAAACATTATGGAGGGCACTGTATTCTTATGGATAGACAACAGAGGGATTTTTCAAGAAAAAGTTGAGGGATGCACATGAACCTCATCAGAAAAGATGGTGTGATTAGGATGAAGTGTCAAGAGTCAAGAGTGTTTTATTGTCATATGTCCCAGATAGAACAATGAAATTCTTACTTGCTGCAGCACCACAGAATATGTAAACATAGTACACTGTAAACAGCATGATAAACGAGAAAAAAAAGATCAGTGTGTATATATACACATCCTCACAAGTACACACACACATATTTTATATATATATATCTATATATATATACACATACACATACACATTCTCAAAAAACAAATAATAGTAGTGCAATAATAGTAATAATAATGTCTATTGTAGTTCAGAGCTTATTTGAGGTTGTAGTGTTTAATAGCCTGTTGGCTGTAGGGAAGCTGTTCCTGAACCTGGACATTCCCGATGGCAGTGGTGAAATGAATGTGTGGCCAGGATGGTGTGGGTCTCTGATGATGCTGGCTGCCTTTTTGAGGCAGTGACTCCGATAAATCCCTTAATCCGATAGTGTTACGTGAGAACCAGGATTAGAGGCATGAGGGCACAGTCTTCTTCAGTGGTTTCTGCTCATTGTTTCTGAGGAGAGTGAACGAGTCACTCACATTAAATTTGAAGCTTTCACAACAAAAATGAATTTGTAATTTCAAGTCCTTTCACAGTGAAATTAATTTCAAAATTTGTCTGGCACAATAGCAAGGTTAAAAGTCAATTTCTTCCCCTAATGTCTTTATTGGTTGGTTACCAACATATCTTGATCGCTGATCGTAAATCATGGCCAACACCAAGCCTCCAATTGTACCAGCTAAACTTTGCTTCTTCGTTCAGCAAAAGCAGTTATAGGAAAATATCAGCATTTTTAGCTCAATTTATATCTACTAAATTACGGTGTATTTCATTGGAGAAAAACGTAGAGGTATAAAATTACCATTATCGTTAATCTGGTTGTGCATATACCAACTGATTACTGCATGGCAAGAGCAATAGATCACAAAATGTAATCTACTGGAAAACTAACTGCAACTCATGTATAATTGCTGATACATTTTTAAAGATTAAAATGCATGGATAATTATGAAGGCAACAATTGCATTCAGCAAGCAGTTCATCGTCAGGCAAGAAAAGTCAGGGTTAAATGTCAATGCATTTTATAATTTAAATCTTCTTGCTTTCAGCATGTGCCAGAGATTGCTCGAACCAAGCAGGCACGCAGCTAAATTTATTGCCTCTAAAACGTGCACACAATTAATTCCTATCCAATCAGGAAAATTCAGAGACCACATCAAATTTATCGTGATAACATCTATAGGGAAGATAAAACAGTACAGCACACAAACATGCTTTATGGCCCAAGATTTCTGTGCCAAACATGATGCTGAATTAAACTAATACCTCCTGCTTGCACGTGATACATATCACTTTGTGCCCTGCATAATTCATGTGCCAATCAAATTTCTTAAATGCCACTAATCGTAGCTGCTTCCACCAACATCTCAAGTAGCACATTCCAGACACCAACCAGTCTCTTTGTAAAAAATCTTGCCTGACACTACTCTTTTAAACTTTCCCACTCTCAATTTAAAGCTATGCCCTCTGGTATTTGATATTTCCACCCTGGAAACTAATTCTGATTGTCTACCCTTATTGTTGATTCTATCATAATTTTATGAAGTTGTATCAGCTCTCTCCTCAACCTCCAATGCTCCAGAGAAAATAATCCATGTTTGTCCAATCTCTTTTTATAGATCACACACTCTAATCCAGGCAACACCCTAGTAAATCTATTCTGCACCCTTCCAAAACCTCCATACCCTTCCTATAATGGCGTAACCTGAACTGCACAGCATTCTTCAAATGCAGCCTATCCAAACTCTCACAAGGCTGCAACAAGACTTTCCTGACTCTTATACTGCATGCCTGACGAACAAAGAAGCATTCCAGGTGCCTTCTTTCCCACTCTATTTACATGTTTTGCTGCTTTTAGCAAAGGAACTTGGAACCCATGATCCCTCAGTACATCAGTGCTGTCAGGGTCCTGCCATTTACTGTATGCTTTCCCAGTAGATTTCACCTTCTAAACTGCAGCACCTCACACTTGCCTGCATTAAACTCCAGTTGCCAATTCTCTGCCCATATCTACAACTAATCTACATCCTGCTGTATCCTTTAACAGGATTGTCCTCAACTCCACCAATATTTGTGTGGGCCTCAAACTTACTAATCAACCCATCTACTCTTTTGTCCAACCCATGTATTATATATCACAAACAACCGAGGTCCCAGCACAGATCTCTGAGGAAAACCGCTAGTCACATGCCTCCATCCAGAATAACACCCTTCCACCATTAACCTCTATCTTCTATGGGGAAGCCAGTTCTGAATCCAAACTACCTGTTCACCAAGGATTCCACCCATCTTAATCATCTGGTTCAGCCCACAATGAAGTATCTAGTCAAATGCCTAGTGAAGTCCATGCACAACACATCCACTGCCTTACCCTCATCAGTCACCTTCATCACCTGAGCCAGATGTGATGGCATAATTCTGGTTGTTGCTGATTTTTGCCCGAGGCGCCACTCCTTCCATCAGTATGAATTGAATTGAATTGAATACCTTATTGTCACATGTGACAAGTCACAGTGAAATTCTTTGCTTGCATTCCCAAGGTATGCAAATAGTCGCCCATAAAGGGTGCTGACAAAGTTATAAATTCCCCGCCCCCCGCACCAGGTCCCCCTTTGGGGCACCATCATCGACCGCCACACCGACCTCTCCATTAACGCCTCTGGGTCCTCTCCGAACACCTCCGTGGCACCAACCTGGGCCCCAGCCGCGGGCTCTGCCGACACGCAAGGCTCCGGCCCACGAGGCCCAGGCTCCGACCCGCAAGGCTCTACTTCCGACTCGCGAGGCCCAGGCCTCGAGGCTCCGGCCTAGACTTCTCAGCGGCACCTCCGGAAGCCGTCTGCTGCGGCGGCACCAGTATCCAAAACAGCGTACTTGTACGAGAGGGTGATAACCACAGGACAATCCTGAACTGTCTTTCAGGATGGTCACCCATCTTTCTGGACGAACCTTGAACTTGGCAGGCCACCAGCCTGAAAATAGTGTCTATCGCCACCCCCCCCCCCCCCCCTCCTCGTCTGCCTCATGTATGCTCTTCAGTGTGTCCAACTATCGCTCTGACTGACCCATGTGGTCTGAGAGGAGCTGTACCTGGAAACAAGTCCAGTAGACCCAGTCATCAGGGTCACACGACTGCTCCAGAATTTCCCACATCTAACAGGAGGAGCACAAACTCCACTGACCTCCATAATTGCCCCTTAAACACATTTAAAAATAAATCCAGCACACTTAAGATAAAATAAATCTTGAACGCTGTATCTTGTCCTTACCTTGATTCTGTGTGCCTTTTTCACTAAACCCCAAGTATTCACCAAAGCCCATGCTTTGACCTACCAGCAGCAAAGCAACCCCACTCAAAAATAGGTTACTCCAATATAGGCTCTCTGCTACCGTCTGAGTAATTTTTACTTGCTGCTTAGGCTGTTAGGCCTGATAAACAACGTCATACCCGCGTGCAAACTGTGCACATTAAACTGTGCTGGCTCTTCTTCTCTGCTGCCAAGTCCTTAAAAGCAACTAGCCATGTCATTGAACAGCTCGTTGCCTCACGAGGAGTCCCAGTTTAAAGGTCTAAAAGCACAACGTAAGGCAAGCTACAGTAATTAAAGTGGAGGTGCAACGTGGTGCCGGGAATCAACAAAGATAGCAGCAACTTGTCAAAGGCCTAAAAACACAACACGGAAGAGAGGCAGCTCTATGTTTTTCCAATGCTATTCTCGATGCTTTGGTGCAAGAGGTTTGAAAGGGAAATATGCTGCTCTAAACTTAGCGAGCAGTAAATCAGCCACACACTCAGAAGATTGTGAATACATGGGGGTTGGCTTTCAATGCCAAGTCAAGCCCTAAGAACCTACGAATCTGGGTGACATCAAAACATGTTGTCAAGGTCAGTGAAAGCGTCTTCAAAAGTCTAAGACATCAACTGTGCCACCTGACTTAGCAACTGTTCATTCCTCATTCTATTCCCTCAACTATAATTAATCTGTTTAATCATGATTTACATGCCCCATTAATCACCAACACTGACGTGGCCAGTGCAGAATTTGCAATCAGTGGTGAACAGAAACCACTGAAGTTGACAGTGCCCTCGTGCCTCTCGTGCTCCTTCTCACATACCACTTCATCCTCAGCCCACCATATTTTTGGACATGCAAAGTACAGGTGAGAAAAGCGAGGACCCCTACTCTCTGCATCCATCACCTATCCCTTCACCACCACCTTTGTTTTCTGCCTTTCTCCTGTCAAATATGCAAGAATTGCAACATACACAGACATGTGTTAGGACGGCAATAAAAGTGAAGATGTGAGCAAAATAAGTTTGCTTGATTTATTACTTCCAGCCAACAACTCAGATATTAACAGTCCATTTCGGACAGGTGCCAGCCCTTCCAAAGGGGGAGTTTGCATGAGATCCACAGCAGAGAGCTGTGATGAGACTAATCTGGCAGCCGAAAGGAAAAGGTTGATAATGCTTGGTCCATTGGCTGGGCAACCAATAAGCCAGGAACGTGTAGCAGTCCAGCACCAATTTCAAACAGGGCTTAGTGCATAATGTGGAATCTTCCTTTCCAGCATGAGAGCGGCAAGCAACTCCATCAGCACCTTTCCTAAGGCAATGACAAGGCAGTGTTTCATCAACAAAATTTCAGCTTCCAAATATCTGGTTATTGCAGTGAAAGCTCAAAGTTTGCAGACATTATAGCCGTACACGCCATACTCGAGGGAATTTGCAAGGGGTCACAGCGGTGTAGCAATCAGCCCTCCAACTCCTAAAATGCTCCATGTGTTGCCTTGGGAGAGTGCCAGTGACTTGGAGAGTCGGATATCCAGTGTCTTCTCTCACTTGCGTTCCACCTGCTGCCACACTGGCGCTACCCGTGTAGTAGCCTGTCAGACAGCCAGCGCCGACTACTGCTACACATGCTGTGAAAAGCTGATTCTGATCCTGAGCCAGCGCTGCTGTGGGCCACCGTCTGACAAACGGTGAAATCTGCTGATTGTTAAAGCTTTTTAAAAGTCTTGGAATGCTTCTAACATTCAAAACCTACTAAAAATGAAATAAGTAATTAAATACTTCTGGAAATTTTGTAATATAATGAAAAACACTGCAGCAAACAAATAAAATTGTTATGTACCTCAACTTAAATTTCTTCTCTACAGCTGTTGAGTCTGCTGAGCTGCAATGAACAGATCTCTTAGCATGAGTGCAGGGAAACCTCAGCCGTTTGTTCTCTGCCATTGGATTCCGGGCAAAGTCTAGCAGTGAATCATACTGATGGATTTTGCTGCTGAAATCTGTCAACAGGTTCATGACCTCCACACTTCGGCATAAAAAGACCAATCGTACTAAACGTAATGACAATTATGACCATAAACATCAAAGGTTCACTGCTGAACTGCGGTATTTATCACCAGTTTCCACATGAGAATATACAAGACATGATAAGTAAGTTTGCAGATGACACAAAAATTGATGGTATTGTCAACAGTGAAGATGGTTATCAAGAATTATAGTTCAGCTCAGTAAGTAGGCCGAGGAATGGCAACTAGAGTTTAATCCAGATAAGTGCGAGATGTTGCATTTTGGAACATCAAATCAAGGAAGAACCTTTGCAGTGAACAGTACGACCTGGGGATTGGTGTAGAGCAGAGGGATCTTGAAGTATATGTCCAAAGTTCCCTGAAAGCGACGTTGCAAGCAGATAGGGTAGGGAAGATGATTTTCAGCACATATGGCCTTCATTAGTCAGGGAATTGAGTACAGATGTTGGGATGCTATGTTACAGTTGTACAAGATTGGTCAGGCCGCACTTGGAGTATTGTGTTCTGTTTTGGTTTTCCTGCTAAAGGAGAGATGTCATTAAGTTTTTTAGAGTGCAGAGAAGATGTACGAGCATGCTGCCATGAATGGAGAGTCTGGGCTATTGGGAAAGGTTGGGCAGGCGAGGACTATTCCTTGGAGGGTTGGAGGCTGAGGAGTGATATCATGGAGGTGCATAAAACTATGAGGAGGAGAGATAGATGAGGGAATCAAGAACTAGAGGGCATTAAATTAAAGTAAGAGGAGAAAGATTTAATAGGAACTTGAGAAGTAACATTTTTGCATAGAGGGTGGCGGGTATACGGAACGAGCTGCCAGAAGAAGTAGTTAGGCCAGGTACAATGATAACATTTAATAGACATGTACATGGATAGCAAATGTTAGAGGAATATGGGCCAGGCATGGATGGGGCATCTTGGATGGCATGGACAAAACAGGCCAAAGGACCAGTTTCCCTGCTCTATGACTATGTGACACTATGCCCAGGATCCAGGTAAGGTCTAATTGATGATTTATAAAAGGTTTCTTGTTTTTCTATTCTTTGCTCCTAATTACAAATGCTTGTGCTATTTAAAATGCCTTCTCTACTTCTCGGAAGAACATGGATAGGTGACATTTCGGGTCAGAATCCTTTTTCAGACTGATTGTGGTTTGGGGGGGGAGGGGGGGGAAGGGGGGGGGGAGAAAACTGGAAGAGAGGTGGAGGGAGGACAAAATCTGGCAACAGGTAAGGAGGGTTTTAGATTTGCAAATGGTTGGACTATGGCCTGAGAAGTGTGATAAAAAGTGTCAAACAAGGAGATAAGGATATAAGTGGTGTGAAATATGAAACTAGAGGAAGGAACAAAGGTAGGAGAGGATGGAGGAAGGGGATAGAGAAAAGTGGGTGTAAATCTAGGTGAGGCACGAGGAAGAGATAGTGTATATAGATAGTGAAGCTGCTTATATAAAATGACGGCAGACTCTTGATCAGCTGGGCATATGGGCTGAGGGATGGCTAATGGAATTTAATGCAGATAAGTGTGAGATATATCATGTTAGGAAATCAAACCAGGCCAGGATCTTCACAGTGAATGGCAGGCCCCTGAGGAGCATTGAAGAGCAAAGGGATCAAGGAGTGCAGGTATATTGTTCCTTGAATGTGGCATAGAGATATATAGGTTGGTCAAAAAGGCTTTTGGTATATTGGCCTTCATCAGTCAGGGTACAGAGTATAATTGTTAGAATGTTATGTTATGGTTGTACAGCAGTTTGGTGAAGCTGCATTTGGAGTATCGTGTTCATTTTTGGTCACCTTGCTATAGGAAGTACGTCATTAAGCTAGAAAAATGGCAGAGAAGATTTATGAGGTTGTTGCCAGGATTATAGCGAGAAGTTAGGTAGGTTAGGACTTTATTCTAAGGAGTGTAGGAGGCTGATCATATAGGCTTCCACTGCCTTCTGTGGCAGAGAATTCCACAGATTCACAACTCTGGGTGAAAAAGTTTTTTCTCATCTCAGTCCTAAATGGCCTACCCCTTATTCTTAAACTGTGAACCCCTGGTTCTGGACTCCCCCAACATCGGGAATATTTTTCCTGCATCTAGCCTGTCCAATCCCTTAAGAATTTTATATATTTCTACAAGATCTCCTCTCATCCTTCTAAATTCCAGTGAATGTAAGCCCAGTCGATCCATTCTTTCATCATATCTCAGTCCCGCCATCCTGGAAATTAACCTGGTGAACCTACGCTGCACTCCCTCAATAGCAAGAATGTCTTTTCTCAAATTAAGAGACCAAAACTGCACAGAATACTCCAGGTGCAGTCTCACCAGGCCCCTGTACAACTGCAGTTGGTCCTCCTTGCTCCTAGACTCAAATCCTCTCGCTATGAAGGCCAACATGCCACTTGCTTTCTTCACTGAGTGTTGTACCTGCTTGCTTACTTTCAGTGACTGATGTACAAGGACACCCAGGTCTCGTTGCACCTCCCCTTTAGAGTTAGTTCAACAAAAATCTTTTCAGAGGTTTGCCATTTTGTCATGGTGGAGAAACTGGTGTGTGCCTAAGATCCTGAGAACTAAACCACCTGTAGTTATGCTCCTGAATCAACCATGAAGGGCAGGTTGCGGGAAAGGTTCCTGTTGAAGCACAGCCCAAGAAGAAGACTTCAACACTGAAACAGGCAGAAGATAGCGGTTGACCAATACAGATGCTCATCGACTTACAATGCTTCGACGTACGATATTTCGACTTTATAGATGGTGCAAACGACAGCGACCCGTAGTGAGCCGCAGCTCGCTTCCAGTCACATTAGCGGAAGTGGCGGCGCCTAACGGCTGCGGCTCGCTAGCAGTCTGTTCGTCTTTTTTCCTTTTTTTTTGTTGTGTGTCGGTGTTGGGATGGTTTTTGTTTTTTTTTGGTTGTGTATGTGTGGGGGGTGGTGGTGTGGGTGGTGTGGGTGGGGGGGGTGGGGGAAACCTTTCTCTTTTAGGTCTCTTCCTCATGGCGCGGTGTGCGGCTCGGCCGCGGGGCCTAACATCGCCCGGTGCGGCTTGGCCGCTGGACTTAACAGTGCCCGGTGCGGCTCGGCCGCGGGACTTTTCATCGCCCGGTGCGGCTCGGCCGCGGGACTTTACATCGCTGGTGCGGCTCGGCCGCTGGACTTAACAGTGCCCGGTGCGGCTCGGCCGCGGGACTTTACATCGCCCGGTGCAGCTCGGCCGCAGGGCTTTTCATCGCTGGTGCGGCTCGGCCGCGGGGCTTAACATCGCCCGGTGCGGCTCGGCCGCGGGGCTCTACATCGCTGGTGCGGCTCGGCCGCGGGACCCAACATCGCCCGGTGCAGCTCGGCCGCGGGGCTTTACATCGCAGGTGCGGCTCGGCCGCGAGACTTTTCATCGCTGGTGCGGCTCGGCCACGGGACTTAACATCGCCCGGTGCGGCTCGGCCGCGGGACTTAGCTGCGCAAGGATCGGTCGCGGGGCCTTCCATCGCCCGGCTCGGCCACGAGATGTTTCAGCGCCCGGTGCGGCTCGGCCGGGGGGACTTCCACCCCCTTGCGGGGACTGTGCGGGTCGGTCGGAGACGAGCTCTCTGTCCGTGGGCGTGGGGAAGAGAGTGGAAGTTTTGTTGCCTCCATCACAGTGAGGGGGTGTTTGGAGTCACTGTGATGGACGTTTGTGTTGGGGTTATGTGTCTTGTGTTCTTTTTTGTATGACTGCTATGTAGTTTCGTTCGGTACCTTGGTACCGAATGACAAATAAAGCTCTGTTGAACTGTTGAACTGTTGAACATGATCACGTGTATTCAATGCATTTTCAACTTACGATATTTTTGGTTTAGGATGGGTTTCTTGGACCGTAACCCCATCGTAAGTTGAGGAGCACCTGTAGTTGAAGCACCACAACAGCTCATATGGCAGAAGAAGGCTGCACCAGGGAGAGACTCCCAATAATCATGGAGTCCATGCATTTGGACCCGGTTCTGTCTCTGTCAAGGACATATAGTGGCTGTTTGTGCAGAACTGTCCCACGTTAAAAGATATCACACACGGGCGCCCACCTGGAGGGACACTGCGGTGAGGTCAGTGGCTCCAGAATCGGCCTCTTCAGCCATCTCAAGACTCACAGAAAGGACATACCAGGAAAACAATTACACTCGACTTTTGTGATCACTGATGATTACAATGATAAAGAGAGGGAGACAAATCCATGTATTAGTTCATTTAAGGCGCTAAAGCAGCCCAAGTTAAGCAAACACAACAAACTGAACAACTTGATAAGCTACAACTGGCGACGCGATGGTGCTGACAGTTGAACACACTTGAGAGTTATCGAGCAAACTTGAATTCAAGTCATTCCTATCAACATGACCTTCACATTTTCCAATATCAACTGCAGCACAAGGTATCTGTCATGCCCAGCAACAGTAATACCAACAAACTGACTGAACAGACATTCACATTGAAGAATATTGACAGATAATGTAGGAAGTAAAAAGCTCCAAGAATGTTTTTAAAACAGAAGGAATTGAAGATCTGGACAAGTACATAGATTCAGACAAATGTAAAAATATCATAAAATATACCCAAAACAAAATAATACTATTTTACTATTTTTATAAAATCTATGGAATGAGGAAATAATTATTCTGTGGGATTAATAACCTACAGATATGGTACAACATTAGCTTTTCAGGCTCGTGAGGTCTTTCAACATTAATTATATTTCTGTGCAATGCAGGGAAGTGGAGGAGGATATAGATCATGAGCAAGCAGATGGGGTTAATCTAATTTGGCATCCTGGTCGGCACTGACATCATGGGGTCGAAGGTCCAGGTCCTGTGCTGTGTTCTATGTGTCGTAGAAAATAAGATATTTTTAATTTAACCAGGCATCACATACAGAGGATAATTGATAAAATATTGTTTTTGTCATTTTATTGACTCCATATTGACTGTCTCAACAAAGGTTAAAGAAGCAGACCTTGCAGAAGGACAAGAAATCACTGACATCAACCTCTGAATTCCTGATTTTAAATGCATCAGTGTGTATTCCAGAAGTTGTTATTACATATCCCTCATTAATTGACTGAGAGTCTTAACGTTATTGTCATGGCAAATTCTGGGACACTATTTGACACGGATGAAATCAAGATTTCATTTGGTTCAGGTCACAATGGATGAGGTTTCCTATTTATGAAACTTCTTCCTAAATAATCCAGTATTCTAAATGTAAATACTCTCAGGCATTCTTCGATTTGTCAGTTTTAGATTCAGGTGCTTGCGGTGAAAATCAGTATGCCATGGCTGTGCTGAATACTCCACACTTCCAATCCCAGCACCACAAAGTGTTCGATACAGTTTGTGATTGATTTGAAGGAAATGTTGTGTTAAACATTCTGGCTGCAAATTCTGTATAAAAATGCCACGAAAATGCTGTATCTTTGAGTGGGAGCAAGGGGAGTGCTGAGTATGGTCATACACCCTTAGCACTGATCCCCCCCCCCCCCCCCCCACTCCCGTCTGACGATAATTAAAGCTTTGCTTGGTTTACCTTTAACTGTTTGTGGTGTTGTCTGTTTTAAGAACTGAACTTTAACAGGAGTGGGGACTTTCACATGGGATAGCACTTTGTCTTCCAGCACATGATGACCTGAATTAAGTAGCTAATAATGAACATATGCCAGACAGTTAGAATGTCTGGAACATCATGACTTAACTATTCTGCATTAATCATGAAATGTCCATTGTGTACTCCTTAACTCAATGGCAGCAATCTTGTTTCAGTGCCAAGTGATTATAAGTTCACGTCCTACTCCAGCAACTTGAAAATATAACCAGGTGTGACTCTTCAGTCCATCAGCAAGGGATCTTACACTGAAAGAAATTGGGTTGAAGGTTAAGCATGGTGTCTTTCCTTGCTATGGTCACCACACTGCCAGCAATGTTTGCACCCTTTAGCGTAAGTTATGTTTCACCTTTTAGTGATCTAGCCCCAGCTCAGAACCACTGTGAAATTGTGTGATCAGGTTTGTGAGGGTACGGAACAGATTCAAAAGGATGTTACTGGGACTTGAGGGCTTGAGTTATAGGGAGAGACTGGATCATTAATTTATTGATAAATGGAGCAATGGAAACAGGCCCTTCAGCCCAATGAGTCCACGCAGACCATCAATAATCCATTCACATTAGTTCTGTTATTCTACTTTCTCATCCACTCCCAACATACTGGGAAAAATTACAGAGGCCAATTAAGCTACTGATCAGCATGTATTTTGGGATGTGAGTGCACAGAGGAAACCCGCGTGGTCACGGAGAGAAGGTGCAAACTCCTTACCAACAGCACTGGAAATGAGGATCAAACCTGGTCTCTGGCATTATGAGGAAGCAGCTCTACCAGTTATAGAGTCACAGAGTCATAGAACATGGAAACTTGCCCATTCGGCCCAACTTGTCTATGCCAACTATGTTGTTTCATCTACACTAGTCCCACCTGCCATGTTTGCCCCATATCCTTCTAAACCTTTCCGATCCACGTACCTGTCCAAATATCTTTTAAATGTTGTTATAGAAGCTGCCTCAACCACCTCCTCTGGAAGCTTGCCCCCCATACCCATTACCTTCTTTGTGGAAAAAATTGCCCCTTGGGTTCCTATTGAATCTTTCCCCACTCACCTTAAACCTATGTTCTCAGGTGTGTGAATGCCTTACTCTGGGTAAAAGTGTGCATTCACCATATCTATTCCCACAGTTGTGCCACTGTGCTGCCCTACCTGGGATAATCTGGGACTTTTTTTACATGGAATGAAGGAGGCTGAGGGGTAATCTTTTAGATGTTTATAAAGCTATGAGGGGCATAGATAAGGTGGATGGTTACACAGTCTTTTACCCAGGGTACAAAAATCTAAAACTAGAGGGGGAAAGATATAAAATGGGAATTGAGGGGTGGGTTTTTACACAGAGGGTAGTTGTATATATAGCAAACTGCCAGAGGAAGTCCAATACTTTAAAGACATTTGGGTAGGTATATGGTTAGAAAAGAAAGGTAAGGGTCAAGCACTGAATAATGGGACTACCACAGGTAGGAACCTTAGCCAGCAGAGATGAGTTGGCCCGAAGGGCCCGTTTCCAACTGTGTAGATCTTTGACTCTACAAAACTTCCATCTATCAAAAGGCAGGCTCCAGAGATCTTTTCACTTCTTATGATTGGGATGCAAAATCTATAAAATATATCATGAAGTATCAGACTTGGCACTTTTTTCTAATATAACAAATCTCCCCACATATGTGTAAATACATTACAAGCTATCCTAATATACTGTATTAGAGAGAGAGCAATTCCAGTAGATAGTTGTGTGTTTATGTAACTTTTAAAGGTAATTTTTTAATCAGGATAAGTTTGATGAGGATGAGCTTGGTTCTCAATACTCGAAGGCCTGAGGCATAAACCCACAAATTCAGATCTCAAAGGTCCATTTCCACAAGAAGATCTGAGGCAAATTTTGTGCTTTCATCCTATTCATTTGCTCAACTGATTTTTCAGTTAGCAAAGAAACAAAGCACCTAAATATTAATTCCCTGTACCTTGAGGTTTATTAATAGGCAATTTGTAGCAATTGCACAGATTATAAAGTTTTGTTCATGAATTTATTGCAGCACCTGAAACAAATGCAACAGAAGGTCTTTGCACTTCAGATTGTACAAATTTCACAACATTTTAACATTCTAGGATTTATGGAATATGTTTTGATTTCTCAATTACTGTTAACTATGGTACAAAAGAGTTTGGGATATCCAGGAGTTCTGAAAGGTGCTGAAAATTTAGACTGGCATTTTATTGACATTATTGAGGGAGGGCTGCACTATGAGAGCTGTGATCTTTCAGATGTGATTTTAAACTGAGGCCCACTCTGTTCTTAATGGTATGGATCAACTTATGTTGCAAGAAACTTATGTTGTCCCGTGGTGTATCACCTTCCTGTTTGTTGTACGAAAATTGTCTTCCATATTCCTATATTACAAAAAATATTTCACTTTGCAATACCCGGTGGTTGCTCTATAAATGTTAATCTACGTACATAGTTTTGCAACAAATCCTCAATTAGTATGTTTTAGTGGCTGGTGAAATATCAATACTGGTCCAAGAAACCAGAGGTAATTTGTAGCTCACCTGCACTCCTTTAATATCATAGAACAAGATAGGGCCTCGATTCAACATTTCAAAATATAGTATTTCCAATGGTGAAACACTGCATCGGCACCAGGGCTGATTGAGCCTCGTGCTCAGGCTTTGAATTGGGACTTGAACTTACAACTTACTGACTTAGAGGCAACAGTATTCTGCAGAGTTCATGAGAGAAGAATTGTATAGCCCCAGAAATGGGAGGACGAACAACATCAAGGATCAGCACTCGGTGATTTTGGCCATCAAATGTGTTCCACTAGCACGACCTTTCTTTTCTTGGAGGCTACACACCTACTTTATGTTGTTACTCACTTGCTTGATTGTCCCATAAAGGCAGCACAAACTACAGTGTTCAGCAGCTACATAACTGAGAAAGAGCTCAAAGATGTGAATGGCCAGAAGTAAGCCTTCACTACCCAAAGCCATTTAATGCTCTTAAAATGCTGGTGTATTGCAGCTATGCAAGGACTGTCGAGTAACCCAGCGCCCTTTCAATCCAGGAAGGCATTCAAGAATGGCCCAACTTGAGCAGAAGGACTCAAAGAATCTTCAAGTTGCACTTGAGATTGTGGAAGTGAAGGCCAAGAGTGCAGATATGATCTTCTGTCAGGAAACAAGGTTGTACTCCAAATAAATTCTCTAAAGTCAGCAGAAGCCGTTGTAGTCATAAGCAACACAGATTTGCATGCACTGTCACAGGAGGTTCAATGACGTGGTTAAGACCAATATGCCCATCAACAAATGCCATAGCACCAACAATACTGCCGAGTGTATCACACCTGCACTATTCACTTATCTATAAGCTTGATCAATCTGGATAAATGCAAATGCCATCCACACTATTAAGGTTCATCAACTAACCAAATAAAAGTAAAACACAAAGTGCTGGAGTAACTCAACAGGTAGGCATCTGTGGGGGGAGTGGATCAGTGCCGTTTCAGGTCAGGACCCTTCAACCAAAAACAAGTGCTTGTTTTGCTTTTAAATCAATATCACTCTCACTATTCAGAACCTTGCCTCAGGATTCAAACGGGTTGTCTTTGCTGTGGTAGGCCACATTTAGCACATTACTGTTCACAGATAGAAAAGTTCATCCATCAATGTGGGAATTCTGAGATATTTGATAACCATGACTTTTGCATTCATCATATTAGGGATGGTTTGGTGCAGCACAGGACTCCAAAAGGCACTTGTGTTTATACCCTTATGGACACCTTCCCAACAACTTTCCACTATGAGTCCTTCTCCATTTTTTTAATCGTTACTGATCTGATGGACATTGAAGCATTTCTGATTTTGTTGGGCTTCTTCCAACATTTCTGCCCAATTTTGAGACGGACACTGCAGAAACCAGTTGCTGTGAACTGTTGATTCAGTTTGGGTTGGTTTACTTGAGGTTTGCTTCACAGAACCCTGTATAGGATTCAGGCAATTACTACAGAAGGACAGTGTCTGAATCTTTAAATGTGTTTTGTGTTGCGCACATGTTCACTTTGAGTCTTTGGTGTTATTTAAAGCAAAGAGTGGGGATAAATGGGTCCCTTTTGGAATGGCAGGCAGTGACCAGTGGAGTACCGCAAGGTTCGGTGCTGGGACCCCAGCTATTTACGATATACATTAATGACTGAGATGAAGGGATTAAAAGTACCATTAGCAAATTTGCAGATGATACTAAGTTGGGGGGTAGTGTGAATTGTGTGGAAGATGCAATAAGGCTGCAGGGTGACTTGGACAGGTTGTGTTAGTGGGCGGATACATGGCAGATGCAGTTTAATGTAGATAAGTGTGAGGTTATTCACTTTGGAAGTAAGAATAGAAAGGCAGATTATTATCTGAATGGTGTCAAGTTAGGAAGAGGGGATGTTCAACGAGATCTGGGTGTCCTAGTGCATCAGTCACTAAAAGGAAGCATGCAGGTACAGCAGGCAGTGAAGAAAGCCAATGGAATGTTGGCCTTCATAGCAAGAGGAGTTGAGTATAGGAGCAAAGAGGTCCTTCTACAGTTGTACCGGGCCCTGGTGAGACCGCACCTGGAGTACTGTGTGCAGTTTTGGTCTCCAAATTTGAGGAAGGATATTCTTGCTATTGAGGGCGTGCAGCGTAGGTTCACTAGGTTAATTCCCGGAATGGCGGGACTGTCGTATGTTGAAAGGCTGGAGCAATTAGGCTTGTATACACTGGAATTTTGAAGGATGAGGGGGGATCTTATTGAAACATATAAGATAATTAGGGGATTGGACACATTAGAGGCAGGAAACATGTTCCCAATGTTGGGGGAGTCCAGAACAAGGGGCCACAGTTTAAGAATAAGGGGTAGGCCATTTAGAACGGAGATGAGGAAGAACTTTTTCAGTCAGAGAGTGGTGAAGGTGTGGAATTCTCTGCCTCAGAAGGCAGTGGAGGCCAGTTCGTTGGATGCTTTCAAGAGAGAGCTGGATAGAGCTCTTAAGGATAGCGGAGTGAGGGGGTATGGGGAGAAGGCAGGAACGGGGTACTGATTGAGAGTGATCAGCCATGATCGCATTGAATGGCGGTGCTGGCTCGAAGGGCTGAATGGCCTACTCCTGCACCTATTGTCTATTGTCTATTGTCTATTGTCTATTTAAAGCCGATTCTTCTACCAATGAACAGTGCCAGTTATGATTCCGAGAAATGTAATTGAAAATCTCACCAGTAACAAATTATAGGCATATCATGACTGTTAACATTTCTGGTGACTGCATAAATAAAATTCATAAACTAGGAAGTCCATATCTTAATAACAACTGATATTAACTCACACAGAAGCATACACAAAATTAGTTAATAGCACCTTAATACAATATTTATCTGATTTATGCCAATTCTTTTAGGTATGGCGCCTAATGGTAAATGTCACAATAAAATAGCACGAACATTCAGAGCTTTTACAAAGTCGCAAAAGTCATCTCAACCCTTTGGCAGTCTTTACGATGCCTGAAGAATGATTTAAGTTAACAGCAGGCTTCCAACGACAGCCAAAGTAATTTTAATACTGAATCTCATTACCACTTTCTCCCCAGAAGAGGTGGACGGGAGGGGCAGGAATAAGGACTCCTGTGTGTAAAAATCCCGAATCGCACTTTAACTCAGAACTGAGCAAAGTCAGTGCAGCTTTCCCACCAGATTGAAGCATGTTAGAAGAGAAACTGGACTTGACAAGTAAGATTTGACTTTCTTTTGAGGGGCCAAGAAGAGGATGAGTTGTTCTCTGGGCCCTAAAAGAAATGTGAAATTCCTTCCTCAGAACTCACCTCCTCTGCTCTCAGGTATCACAAAATGCTGGAGTAACTCAGCGGGTCAGGCAGCACCTCTGGAGAGAAGGAATGGGTGATGTTTCGGGTCGAGACTCCTCTTCAGCCTGACCCACTGAGTTACTCCAGCATTTTGTGATACCTTCGATTTGTACCAGCATCTGCAGTTATTTTCCGACATTCTCTGCTCTCATGGTGTTTTCCCATTTTGAATTCCATCCGATACAAACATGCCCACTCATTTAATCTATCAATGTCTCCATGCAATTCACAGCACCTGTTAAGATTATTTACTGAGCTATCTAACTTCATATCATTGTAAAAGCAAGGTCTATGGCCCTCTATTGTCACGAATAAATATAGTGAAAATCTGCCACCAATTACATACTCTTTCATTTTTGCTGTCTTTATTGAAAGTCTTCTTGAAGTCCATTTTATTAACCGAGACAAGACGTACTCATTAAAAATCTATATTGGCTCTCTCTGTTAGTTCATATTTGTCAAAGTGCTTAGTTATTCTCTCCCTCATGATAGATTGTAGTTACTCCTCCGGAACAGATGCTAGACAAATTGATTTATAATTTCCTGATTTATCCTTTCCACCCTTCTCAAATAATGGAATGACATTGATAATTTCCCGAATTAAGGGGTGAATTAATGAATCAAGAGGATTTTGAAGTCATGATTAAATAACTTGCCATTTTCTCACCTACTTTAAATACCTTGGTTTAAGAACCCTCAAAAACTGGAGAATTGTTAATTCTCCAAGAACGGAGAGATCTGGTTGCTGTTTTTGTAGATCACCTCTCTGTATGTGACATTATTGCAGTAATATTGACCAGCACCATTATTCACTGAATTGGTGCCAATTTCAGGGTTTCAGTGCAAGCGTAAATTGTGGAATTTAGTTGCTCAGTCATGCACTTAGATTGTGTGGCAACAGCCAGAGAGATGCACAGTAGCCAGCTAACAAACCCATGCCATGACCAAGGTAAAGAGTAGCAATGGGCTTCTCAGCTAATTTGGGCAGCATTTAGCACCAGAGTCACTAAAGGCCCTGTCCCAGTTTGGTGATTTTTTAGGTGACTACAGGAGACTAGGCTGTCGCCACACGGTCGCCAGGGTGTCGCGGGCATGGTCGTGAGTAGTTTCCAAAGAGTCGTAGCGTTTTTCTGGTCGTCGCTGGATTTTGTGAAGGCAAGAATTTTTTTGGCAACTGTTGGTTTGACGCCAATGAGCGTAGCTTGACGTCTCCTGACATGGGCGCTGTCGTAGGTTGTCGCCAGGTTGTCACCAAGTGATTAAGGTTGTCGCCGGTGCTGACTTCGGCGAATTCCAAGTGTGGACTTGATCTGATCATCCATCAGTGTAATGTGTCCATAAATTATGTTAGGTTTTGTATGTTTTTGCACTTGTTTTCTGTTTAAAGTTTGAATTTTAAAGTTTGAACTTTATTGAAATTTATTGAAGTTTATTACAATATTTTTGTATGCACTGTTGTATGTTCTTATCAACATTTAAAAAAAATTTGTTTGTATATCAATAAAAGAAATTCTTGACACTTTGACGGAAAATTGATGTATGAAGCTATCGTATTTCAGAGTAGTTTCTCATGGCATCACTTTCAAATAGCCATGATACAGAATGATTGGAAACCCTATCGTACACCCCCTTTTATAGGTATAGTGGGTGAAATGTGAATTGTCTTCAGTTGTCTTCAGTCTTCAGGGTCATAGCTTGTCGTAGCTTGTCGCGGGTGGACGTAGGTTGACTTCGTTTGTCGTAGGTTGTCGCCTCTGTGGTGGTAGGTTGTCGTAGGTGCGGTCGTAGGTAGACGTTCTACTTGCGACGATTGGGTTGCCAGTTTTTGGTAGCTTGCCGCAGCTTGACGTCGACTAGGTGGTAGGTATGTTGTAGCTTGTCATAGACATTGTCGATGGGGGGGGTCCAGTCACCGGTTTTTCGGCGACCTTCTACGACTATGACAGTCGCCGCAGTCGCCTTGGAAAATGCCTATCTGGGAAAGGGCCTTTAGCAATCAATGCTATTTTTTCCCATAGATGATTACATAAAGTCAAAGTACAGTTAAGTATCATACCTGGGTATGTGAGAATATAATCACAATGTACTCCCTCAATATAAAGCATGGTATTGAGATGATAACAAACTCTGCAGTTTTGAGGTGAACATTTAGATGATAGACTTGGCTACATCTGCCTGCAGCCACTCGGTGACATTGTTCACCAGTCTGACCCTGGCAGAGGTGAAAGATGGTTTTCCATAATATAGAAGAGGAAAACGTCATCACAAAAGCAACTGAAATCCTTTGGTTGCCATTGTAGCAATAACCAAAAAACTCATTGTGTAAAGAAAGCTTTGTGCTTGAGTGTTGAAAAATGTTGTTCCTGTCTGCGAAATGTACCAGCCGCTGCCTTACCCATTCTCTGGGGCGAATAACTACACTGGCTTAACTACGCATGAATATTTCAAGCTCGATTTAACATCACCTTAATAATATATTTTACCCTTTTGCAATTTATGTTAATTTCTATGAAGCATTTTTGGATAAATTAAATCCTCAAGGTAACGCTGCTACCAGTTTTTACTTTCCAGTTGGCAGTATACCAATGTTCAAAGGCATCTACATTTTTGCTAAAATTAGCAAAGAGAGAAAAATAAAGCCCTCTTCAGTTCTCCTAGATGAGGCCGTTGAGATTCTGCCCTCATTATTCTGCCACTATACACCTATTCACAGCCAAAAGAAATTGGGTTTTTTGTGTGATTTACCTCTCTTATTACACTCAGATTTATAACTTCTTCCCAGTTGCAGAGTAAGAAAATCAAGCAGCAAGTTTAGTAGGCACATATTACCTTTTTTTTTTGTTTAAGTAATTTTGTATAAATGGATAGAAAATAGGACAGACTTGCTTTCTTCCCACTCTTTTGTCCTTCTATATACTGTCCAAGTATGCCTTCATATCCATGCTATAAAAGGAAAATTTGTCATACTACCCCTGAAGGTGCACGTTTTTTTTACTACCACAACTACATTGATAATCCCACAAAAATGACATTAACTATGTTTTATTGCCATTTATGTCAAATCTCGGGGGGACTGAAGGTAGAGGTACTCTGAATCCAGTCAAAGACTGAGCACAACAGACTTCAATTATTTCCTCAGCCCTGACAGCTAGGATACTTACATCAACACTTCCTTGTTAAAACAGAGTCAGGCTGATATTACACACATGGTAAATTTACATAGAAATGTCAGATTTCGGGCACTTGTCTGCAAAACGCAGATTCATTCCTTCATATTAAATACAACAATATTCTGGATAGAGAACAAATCTTTTAAAATTGGGGCAGCGTTTCTGGAACATACTGGTCAGGTTAAGTAACAATGTGTCTCTAGTGCCCTCTGTAGGTCACATATTAATGTAGCACCAACTAATTTGAAAAATACACTATTTAAAATGCATTTATATTCTTTAATTCTGTTTTCCAATTTTTACTATAGTTAACACGTCGTCATAGTAGATTTACTAACAAGCATTTATATGGAAATACAATTGGGTCTTAAAGAAACACACCCAAGAACTAGCAATGGTGCTTTCATTTTCAATTGAGCAGCATTAGAATTGAATTTTTAAGGCATGATATGTGAACAGATGGCAATTTCAAGGTCATCAATTTAAGACAGTCACCAAGAAATCAAAAAATAAATTCAAAACAACTATTTTTTCAATCCAGAGATTTTCAAGAATCTGGAACTCACAGCCATGGACGATTCTCAAATGTAACAGCACATCTGCATTTAAGGAGAAACTGGAAATGCACTAGGAGAAGATGGGAATCATGGTTACATTGATAAAGATGGGGAGAAACTCAGGAGCTAGATCACTGGCCTGGTTAAACAGGATGACCTGGTCGGTGTGAGGTTTAAAGGGGGTGAAATTGACCCGGGTCAACTGTGCATCTGGATAAAATCAAATTATTTAGACTATGTAAGATTGAGAATCAAATCTAAAACACTAACACTTCTTTGGTAACAGGGATTGGTAAACCTACAAATTACAGAGATGCAGAGATTCTGAGAAGCTTACTGATAAGACCTCATTATTATCTTTTGTTTTAATGAAAGGGGCTCGACCCAAACATGAAATGTTAATTCTGTTTCTCTCTTCGCATATACTGTCTGATAGGCTGACTTCTACCAGTATTTTGTATTTTTTAAAGACTTCTTGGATCTGCAGCTTTTAGATTTTGTTCTAGCTCGTAATTCATTGATACGACGTTTAATTCCTGGAACTCCCTATCCACAACTCGGTAAGAAATACCTTAATTTTGAGTTTAGTTTAATTTAGTTTATTGTCACATGTACTGAGATACATGTGACAATGCTTTTGTTGCATGCTACCCATTGCGGCGCCACCCGGTGGAATTATGCCAACGCCCACCCTCCTCCTCTCCCCATTCCCAAACCTCAGATTCTCTCATTCATCATTGGTGTGCTTAATAATGACCCTCATACACATGTTTGGTTACATTAAGGACCCTTCTTCAGACTCAGGAAAAACTAGTCCGAAGAAAGGTCCGAACTCAAAACCGCCTGTCCATTCTTTCCACGGATGCTGCCTGACCCTCTGACTTACTCCTTCACTTTTCAGTGTGAAACTTTATTGTTTCTACAGTGGAGTTCATGAGACAATGGTGAAAAGGCTGTGTGAATTGAATCTTGCAATCAGTTTGAACAGAATTCAAGACAGAAATAAAATTTAAAACACCAGGGAAATAAAAAGAAAAGGCTGAGGTTTAGAAAAATGCATAAAATGGATATGACCGGGAAGCAAACAAAACTACAAAAGCAGACTCACTGGAGAAAGGAGAAAATAATGTGGGCGTAAAAGAAAGAAATAATGAATCAAACTCACGTTTGCTGGCAAATAAACTGAAGGAATTGGAATTGCAGAGCACAAAAGAGATTAAAAGAAGAGAGGAAGAATGGAAGGAAAGGGATAGTAAAAAAAATATGGAGGGAATGCACGACATCTCACAAATGTACTTGAATGGTGTGAAGTAAATGGTTGAAAGTAAGAAATGATGGGTCCCTTAAATGTGTATATTTTAATGCTAGGAGCATTGTAAGAAAGGTGGATGAGCTTAGAGCCTGGATTGACATCTGGAAGTATGATGTTGTGGCGATCAGTGAAACATGGTTGCAGGAGGGTTGCGATTGGCAATTCAATATTCCAGGATTTCATTGTTTCAGATGTGATAGAATCGGAGGGGCAAGAGGTGGGGGTGTTGCATTGCTTGTCAGGGAGGATATCACAGCAGTGCTTTGGCAGGACAGACTAGAAGGCTCGATTAGGGAGGCTGTTTGGGTGGAACTCAGAAATGAGAAAGGTTTAGCTACATTTATAGGGGTGTATTATAGACCGCCAAATAGGGAACGAGAATTGGAAGAGCAAATATGTAAGGAGATAGCAGATATTAGTAGTAAGCACAGAGTAGTGATTGTGGGTGATTTCAATTTTCCGTACATAGACTGGGAATCACATTCTGTTAAGGGACTGGATGGTTTGGAGTTTGTAAAATGTGTGCAGGATAGTTTTTTGCAGCAATACGTAGAGGTACCTACCAGAGAAGGGGCAATGTTGGACCTCCTGTTGGGAAATGAGACGGGTCAGGTGACGGAGGTATGTGTTGAGGAGCACTTTGGGTCTAGTGATCACAATGCCATTAGTTTCAATATAATTATGGAGAAGGTCAAATCTGGACCAAGGGTTGAGATTTTGGATTGGAGAAAGGCTAATTTTGAGGAGATGAGAAAGGATTTAAAAGGAGTGAAATGGGACTTTTTGTTTTATGAAAAGGATATAAAAGAGAAATGGAGGATATTTAAAGGTGAAATTTTGAGAGTACAGAGTCTTTATGTCCCTGTTCGGTGGAAAGGAAAGAATAATAATTTGAAAGAGCCGTGGTTTTCCAGGGAAATTGGACACTTGGTTCGGAAAAAGAGGGAGATATACAATAAATATAAGCGGCAGGGAGTAAATGAGGTTCTTGAGGAATATAAAGAATGTAAAAGGAATCTTAAGAAGGAAATTAGAAAAGCGAAAAAAAGATATGAGGCTGCTTTGGCAAGTAATGTAAAAGTAAACCCCAAGGGGTTCTACAGATATGTCAATAGCAAAAGGATAGCGAGGGATAAAATTGGTCCATTAGAGAGTCAGAGTGGACAGCTATGTGCTGAGCCGGAAGAAATGGGGGAGATATTAAACAATTTCTTTTCTTCGGTAGTCACCGAGGAGAAGGATATTGAATTATGTGAGGTAAGCGAAACAAGTAGTGATGGAAATTATGAGGATTAAAGAAGAGGAGGTACGGACACTTTTGAAAAATATAAAAGTGGATAAGTCTCCAGGTCCTAATAGGATATTCCCTAGGACATTGAGGGAAGTTAGTTCAGAAATAGCAGGGGCTATGACGGAAATATTTCAAACGTCATTAGAAACGGGGATGGTGCCGGAAGATTGGCGCATTGCGCATGTTGTGCCTTTGTTTAAAAAAGGTTCTAAAAGTAAACCTAGCAATTATAGACCTGTTAGTTTGACGTCTGTGGTGGGAAAATTAATGGAAAAGATACTTAGGGACAATATATATAATTATTTGGATAAACAAGGCCTGATTAGAAACAGTCAACATGGATTTGTGCCTGGAAGGTCATGTTTGACTAATCTTCTTGAATTTTTTGAAGAGGTTACCAGGGAAATTGATAAGGGCAAGGCTGTGGATATTGTCTATATGGACTTCAGTAAGGCATTTGACAAGGTTCCACATGGAAGGTTGATTAAGAAGGTTAAATCGTTGGGTATTAATAGTGAGGTTGCAAGATGGATTCAACAATGGCTGAATGGGAGATACCAGAGGGTAATGGTTGACAATTGTATGTCAGGTTGGAGGCCAGTGTCTAGTGGAGTACCGCAAGGATCTGTGTTGGGTCCACTATTGTTTGTCATTTACATTAATGATCTGGATGATGGTGTGGCAAATTGGATTAGTAAATATGCAGATGATACTAAGATAGTTGGTGTAGTTAATAATGAAGTAGAGTTTCAAAGTCTACAGAGAGATTTGGGCCTTTTGGAAGGGTGGGCTGAAAGATGGCAGATGGAGTTTAATGCTGATAAGTGTGAGGTGCTGCATTTTGGTAGGACAAATCAAAATGGGACGTACAGGGTAAATGGTAGGGAATTGAGGAATGCAGTGGAACAGAGGGATCTGGGAATAACTGTGCATTGTTCCCTGAAGGTGGAATCTCATGTGGATAGGGTGGTGAAGAAGGCGTTTGGTATGCTTGCCTTTATAAATCAGAGCATCGAATATAGAAGTTGGGATGTAATGTTAAAATTGTACAGGGCATTGGTGAGGCCGAATCTGGAGTATGGTGTGCAGTTCTGGTCGCCAAATTATAGGAAGGATGTCGACAAAAAGAGGAGATTTACTAGAATGTTGCCTGGGTTTCAGCACTTAAGCTACAGAGAGAGGTTGAACAGGTTGGGTCTTTATTCTTTGGAGCGTAGAAGGTTGAGGGGGGGACTTGATAGAGGTTTTTAAGATTTTAAGAGGGACGGACAGAGTTGACGTGGGTAGGCTTTTCCCTTTGAGAGTGGGGAAGATTCCAACAAGGGGACATAGCTTCAGAATTGAGGGACAAAAGTTTATGGGTAACATGAGGGGTAACTTCTTTACTCAGAGGGTGGTGGCTGTATGGAATGGGCTTCCGGTGGAAGTGGTGGAGGCAGGCTCGATTTTATTATTTAAGAGTAAATTAGATAGGTATATGGATAAGAGGGGATTGGAGGGTTATGGTCTGAGAGCAGGTAGATGAGACTAGGTCAGAGAGAGTGGTCGGCGTGGACTGGTAGGGCCGAACTGGCCTGTTTCCGTGCTGTAGTTGTTATATGGTTATATGGTTTAAAGTAATTTTCTGAAAAATGTTCTCAACCCAAAATGTCACCTATCCATGTTCTCTGGAAGATGTTGCCTGGCTTGCTGAGTTACTCCAGTATTTTGTGTCTATCAAAGATACTTTTCTATTGGCTAAAGCAAAAAGAAAATGCAGGAGATTTCTTGATTATCCAGAAGTTTCCTTTGTGCAAATGGACTGGCGAGCAGACATAAATAAAATCCAGTCTGAATCATCAGTTGCTTTCATTTGATGTTGTACTGAAGGTGACAGGCACAGGCCCTTAAGGCAGTATTTTACTAATACCCCTCAATCATGAAGGAAGAAAGAAAGAACAAGTTAAATCGGAAAGCAGTGAACGAGTGGCACATTGTGTTGGACTTAAAAGCTTGCCAGTTGAAGAACTAAGAATGAAGGACAATTTAGAGTAGAAGGTCACAATATACATGTTTGGGCGAATGCTCAGTTCTCAAATCCAAAGGAGGAAGTGTTATCAGGTCTCCAGCATTTGTACAGTGCTCCAAGATTTCAAGAGTCAACAGTGTTTTATTGTCATATGCCCCAAAACAGAACAATGAAATTCTTACTTGCAGCAGCACAACAGGCATAGTAAAACCCATAATATACAACAAAAGAAAGTTCAATTACAGGTCATCTCCACCAGAGTTGACAATGGCAAAATGCTTGCATCTGTATAGATATTGAAATTGTAAGGTAATGATGTGGGCAAGCCAAAACAAACATCTTCCTTTTCCATAGCACCAGGGTTTGCAACTGGTGTCCCTTGGATATCAGAGACTGCAGTGAACATGTAAGCAAAGCAAGGATGCCTAAAAAGTTAATTGTCTGTTCCTCACTGCAGGGATCCATTGGATCTTTAGAGCTAGGGGCTCTATGGCTGTGGGGGGGGGGGGGGGGGGGGGGGGCTTTTAAGGCAGGAAATCGAAAAGCAACATAGCTTGTTTCTGAGTTCAGGCCCCTGCCAAGAAGAGCCTGCACCACAATCACATTACATCACCGTGAACGATAAATCTAAGTGAATGCAGATCAGATCAGGGCAGCAACAGGCATTGAGAGTGGGCACCTGACTAGTACACTAGTCTTTTGTTCCGTTCCCCTCTGCTAATTTCACTTTTGGTTCCCGCAGCCCTTTTAATTGAGTAATTAGGGTCAGGAATTAAATAACCAAAAACAATCTAAACGTTGATAGGATCAGGCAAAACAGAATGTCCATAAGAGTTAAAATCAACAAAAGTTGTTAAATAAGGAAGAACCAATCAGTTAAACACGAAGGTAAATGAACTGGAACATGTCACGGTTGCTTCACTGCTGAAATAGTTCCAACAGGCAGAAATCTCAAAAGACAGAGAGTAAGAAAATTGAAGTATTTTAGAAATAAGACCTTTGCTTTGTCTGGAGTTTGAAATAGCCAAATAACACTTCAATGACAAAACCACACTTTACTGGGTTTAGCAACAGATGAAGTAAAACACCTAATTGACCAAGATGCTCACAAACTGAAGCTCCATGGATTTACCTGTGATGCCATACTGGTTTTGAACTAACTTTGAAAAGGTAAGTGGGTAATTTATTGTGAAAAAGGGATGATTTTTAGAGTACAGGAAGCAAACAACAGAATGTATGATTAGACTGGCTGGTTTATGGGTTAGAAACAGAAACATGGAAAAATAGGTGCAGGAGTAGGCCATTCGGCATTTTGAGCCAGCACCACCATTCAATATGATCATGGCTGATCATCTAAAATCAGTATCCCGTTCCTGCTTTTTCAATAGACAATAGACAATAGACAATAGACAATAGACAATAGACAATAGACAATAGACAATAGGTGCAGGAGTAGGCCATTCAGCCCTTCGAGCCAGCACCGCCATTCAATGCGATCATGGCTGATCACTCTCAATCAGTACCCCGTTCCTGCCTTCTCCCCATACCCCCTCACTCCGCTATCCTTAAGAGCTCTATCCAGCTCTCTCTTGAAAGCATCCAACGAACTGGCCTCCACTGCCCTCTGAGGCAGAGAATTCCACACCTTCACCACTCTCTGACTGAAAAAGTTCTTCCTCATCTCCGTTCTAAATGGCCTACCCCTTATTCTCAAACTGTGGCCCCTTGTTCTGGACTCCCCCAACATTGGGAACATGTTATCTGCCTCTAATGTGTCCAATCCCCTAATTATCTTATATGTTTCAATAAGATCCCCCCTCATCCTTCTAAATTCCAGTGTATACAAGCCCAATCGCTCCAGCCTTTCAACATACGACAGTCCCGCCATTCCGGGAATTAACCTAGTGAACCTACGCTGCACGCCCTCCATAGCAAGAACATCCTTCCTCAAATTTGGAGACCAAAACTGCACACAGTACTCCAGGTGCGGTCTCACCAGGGCCCGGTACAACTGTAGAAGGACCTCTTTGCTCCTATACTCAACTCCTCTTGTTATGAAGGCCAACATTCCCCATATCCTTTGATTCTTTTAGCCCGAAGAGCTAAATCTAACTCTCTCTTGAAAACATCCAGTGAATTGGCTTCCACTGCCTCTGTGGCAGAGAATTCCAGATTCACAACTCTCTGGGTGAAGAGGTTTTTCCTCATCTCAGTCCTAAAGTGTTTTGGGGGGTTTTTGGGGTTGGGTAATTTTGGGTGCCTGTTTAGTGCTTTTATTGTTGGACTGTGGGTGATTGAATTAACATTTTGTTCAAGATGGCCGCGCCGTTGTGTTTGGCTGCCTGCCACTGTATGTTTCTTTTTTTTTCCTGGTCAGATGTGCAGCACTTTGGTCAACGTGGGTTGTTTTTAAACGTGCTATACAAATAAATTGACTTGACTTGACTTGACTTGACTAAATGGCCTACCCTTATTCAAACTGTAACCCCTGGTTCTGGACTCCCCCAACATCAGGAACATTTTTCCCGCATCTAGCCTGTCCAATCCTTTAAGAATTTTATGTTTCTATAAGATCCCCTTTCATCCTTCTAAATTCCAGTGAATACAAGCCCAGTCGACCCATTCTTTCATCATATGTCAGTCCTGCCATGGTGAAACGATGCTGCACTCCCTCAATAGCAATAATGTCCATCCTCAAATTAGGAGACCAAAATTGCACATAATGCTCCAGGTGCGGCCTCACCTGGGCCCTGTACAACTGCAGTAAGACCTCCTTGCTCCTAAACTCAAATCCTCTCACAATGAGGGCCAATGAAAGCCGTTAGCTTTCTTCACTGCCTGCTGTACCTGCATGCTTACTTTCAGTGACTGATGTACGAGCACCCAGGTCTCGTTGCACCTCCCCTTTTCCAAATTTGACACCATTCAGCCTTCCTGTTCTTGCCACCAAAGTGGATAACCTCACATTTATCCACATTATACTGCATCTGCCATGCATCTGCCCACTCACCCAATCTATCCGTCACCCTGTAGCCTCATAGCATCCTTATCGCAGCTCACGCTGCCACCCAGTTTTGTGTCATCCACAAATTTGGAGTTGTCACATTTAATTCCCTCGTCTAAATCGTTAATATATATTGTAAATAACTGGGGTCCCGGCACCGAGCCTTGCGGCACCCCACTAGTCACTGCCTGCTATTCTGAAAAAGACCCGTTAATTCCTACTCTTTGCTTCCTGTCTGCCAACAGTTCTCTATCCATGTCAATACCCTACCCCCAATACCATGTGCTCTAATTTTGCACACTAATCTCTTGTGTAGGACCTTGTCAGAGGCTTTTTGAATGTCCAGGTACACCACATCCACTGGCTCTCCCTTATCCATTCTACTTGTTACATCCACAACAAAATACAGAAGATTAGTCAAGCAGGATTTCCCCTTCATAAATCCATGCTGACTTTGACTGATCCCATCACTGCTTTCCAAATGCGCTACTATAACATCTTTAACAATCGACTCAAGCATATTCCCCACTACTGATGTAAGGCTAACTGGTCTATAATTCCCTGTTTTCTCTCTCCCACTTTTCTTAAAAAGTGGGGTTACATTGGCTATCCTCCAGTCCACAGAAACTGATCCAGAGTCGAGAGAACATTGGAAAATGATCACCAATGCATCCACACTTCTAGGGCCACCTCCTTGAGTACTCTGGGATGCAGACCATCAGGCCCTGGGGATTTATTTGCCTTCAGTCCCAACAGTTTACCTAACACCATTTCCGGACTAATGTGGATTCCCTTCCATTCCTCACTCCCGCTAGTTCCTTGGTCCCCTAGTATTTCTGGGAGATTGTTTGTGTCTTCCGTCGTAAAGACAGAACCAAAGTACTTGTTTAACTGTTCTGCCATTTCCTTGTTTCCCATTATAAATTCACCTTTCTCTAATTGTAAGGGACCTACATTTGTCTTCACTAATCTTTTCCTTTTTACATATCTAAAGAAACTTTTAGAGTCAGTTTTTATATCCCCTGCAAGCTTTCTTTCATGCTCTTTTTTCCCCCTCTTAATTAACTCCTTTGTCCTCCTCCGTTGAGTTCTAAATTTCTCCCAGTCCTCTGGTTTGCTGCTTTCTCTGGCCAATTCATATGCCTTTTCCTTGGATTCCCTCATTGGCCATGGTTGAGTCGCCTTCCCCTTTTTATTTTTTCGCCAGACAGAGATGACCAATTTTTGGAGTTCATCCATGAGGTCTTTAAATCTTTGCCATTGCATCTCCATCGTCATCCCTTTAAGTATAATTTGCCAGTCTATCCTAGCCAATTCCCGATTCATGCCTTCAAAGTCTCCTTTCTTTAAGTTCAGGACCTGAAGCCTCTGAATTAACCATGTCACTTTCCATCCTAATGCAGAATTCCACCATATTATGGTCACTGTTGCCCAAAGAGCTTTGCACAACAAGATCACTAATAATCCTTCCTCATTACATAATACCCAGTCTAGGATGGCCTGTCCTCTTAATCGGTTCTTCTACATATTGGTTTAAAAAATCATCCCGTGTACATTCCAGGAAATCCTCCTCCTCAGCGCTGCTACCAATTTGGTTGGCCCAATCTATATGTACATTAAAGTCACCCATGATGACTGCTGTACCTTTGCTATGCGCATCCCTAATTTCCTGCTTGATGCTATCCCCAACCTCCCTACTGCTGTTTAGGGGTCTGTCTACAACTCCAACAAGCGTTTTCTGCCCGTGGCGATTTTGTAGTTCTACCCATACCGATTCTACAGCATCCAAGCTAATGTCTCTCCTTGCTATTGCATTAATCACCTCTTTAACCAGCAATGCCACCCCACCTCCTCTTCCCTTTTGTCTATCCTTCCTGAATATCGAATACCCCTGCATGTTTATCTCCCAATTATGGTCACCCTGGAGCCATGTCTCCGTAATTCCAACTACATCATATTCTTTAAATGCTAACTGCACATTCAATTCATTCACCTTATTACAAATACGCCTCGCATTAAGTCACAAAGCTTTCAGGTTTGTTTTTACTTATCTACCTTTAGCTTCTGTCCTCCTTTTATGGCCCTCTGTCTCCTTGCATTGGGTCCCATCCCCCTGCCCTGTTAGTTTAAACGTGACCTTTCCTACACTCTTATTCCCGTTAACTGCAAGCATGCGCTTCCAAGTTGCTGACTCCACCAACCCCCCCCCCCCCCCCCCCCCCCACCCCACTATTTAGTTTAAACCCACCCGTGCAGCACTAGCAAACCTGCCTGCCAGAATGTCGGTCCCCCCACCAATTAAGGTGCAACCCTTCCCTTTTGTGCAGGTCAGCTCTGCCCCAGAAGAAATCCCAGTGATCTAGAACCCTAATTCCCTGCCCCCTGCACCAGCTCCTCAGCCACACATTCAGATCCCCTATCTCCCTGTTCCTACCCTCACTAGCACAAGGTACTGGAAGTAACCCAGAGATAACCACCCTAGAAGTCCTGCTTTTCAGCCTCCTACCTAGTTCTCTATACTCACGTTGCAGAACCTCCTTCCTCTTCTCCAACTTTAGATAGTCCCTCTGTCCCTCTCTTCCCCTCCTCCTTCCCAGATCTCCCTCTATCTTCCTGTTTCCACCTATATCCTTCCTTTGTCCCGCCCCTCTGACATCAGCCTGAAGAAGGATCTCGACCCGAAACGTCACCCATTCCTTCTCTCCAGAGATGCTGCCTGACCTGCTGAGTTACTCCAGCATTTTGTGAATAAATACCTTCGATTTATAGCAGCATCTGCAGTTATTTTCTTATATTATATCCTCTTCTTACCCATGTCATTTGTGCCTACATGCACAACTACTTCCTGCTGTTCACCTTCTCTCACGAGGATGGTCTTAAGTCGGTCTGATTAGTTTCTCTGACAACTTACAGTTCTCTTTGTTCAAATATCAGAGACTTTTCCACTGCAGCAAAATAATACTGCCACATACTTCAGAGTACTGCAATTCACATTATGAGCTTTAAATTTGATACCCAATTACATTGTCTGGTTGGCTCGTATCAAAATTGAACTCTCACAATTTTTGGTGCAAGTGGAATATAACATTTTCAGTAATTTTCCATGATCATCATAATCTATTGACTGCCTGCCATCTATTGTTCCAGACAAGTGCAGAAATTGGTCTTTTTAAAAAATGTGGGTAGAGGAGATTAAGTTTCAGAATCACAGGAAAACCTTATTGTAATGATTTTAAGTCAGTCGATTTCCCAAACCATGACAGAAACAGGTTAGGATGAAATGAAAATAGCGGATAGAGTCTCTGTGGTAGAAAGTTATCTCTGCCCACAACAAGAATATCATAGCATTAATCCATTACACATCACTTCAAAAATCACTCCCATGCATCGCTGGCTCGGCCAGCATTTATAATCCATTGGAACAGCTCTTAAGAAGAAATGTGGTATATCACTGCCTAAAATGGTTGTCGTCATTCGGGTAAAAGAACTCCCAATATTCTTGGTCAAGGAGTTCCAGGATGCAGACCCAGTGACATAAACGACTAACAAAATATTTCTAAGTTACAATGGTTTATGGTGTCAGATTGACCTAATGGTTTTAGTGAATATTTATGGTCGTGGATGTGGTGCCAGTTATGCAGGTTGCACTGTCCTGTGTGCCGTCAACCTTCTTGAATGTTTTTGGAGCTGCACTCATCCAAGTAAGTGACCTTCTGGATCATGCCTTTGCAAGTCAATTACTCACCATAGGAGACCCAGTCTCTGTATTTATATGGCTGGTTCATAGAACATATAACCATACAACACAGGAACAGGCTCTTTGGCCCACAATATCTGTGCCGAACATTGATGCCAAATTAAACTAAGATCCTCTGTCTGCGCGTAATGCATATCTATTCCCTGAATATTCAGGTGTCTTTCTAAAAACCTTTGAAATGCCACAATAGTATTTGCTTCCTTCTCCTCCTTGGTACCGTGTTCCACAACTCAACGCGCAAAAACACTTGCCTTGCACCTCTCTCCTAAGCATTTCCCCTCTGATCGTAAAGCTGTACCCTCTAGTATTTGAAATTTCCACTCAGGTTATCTGACTCCATCTTCCCAACAATACCTCACATATCGACATTAAACTCCATTCGCCATTCCCCAACAACGGGAACATTTTTCCTGCACCTGGCCTGTCCAATCCTTTAAGAATGTTATATGTTTCTATAAGATCCCCTCTCAGCCTTCTAAATTCCAGTGAATACAAGCCCAGTCGACCCATTCTTTCATCATATGTCAGTCCCGCCATCCCGGGAATTAACCTGGTGAACCTACACTGCACTCCCTCAATAGCAATAATGTCCTTCCTCAATTTGGGAGACCAAAACTGCACACAATACTGCAGGTGCGGTCTCACCAGGGTCCTGTACAACTGCAGTTCAAGAGAGAGTTAGATTTAGCTCTTAGGGCTAAAGGAATCAAGGGATATGGGGAAAAAGCAGGAACGGGGTACTGATTTTAGATGACCAGCCATGATCATATTGAATGGTGGTGCTGGCTCGAAGGGCCGAATGGCCTACTCCTGCACCTATCCTTCTATGTTTCTATACAGTAGGACCTTGCTCAATGGACAATGGGGACCCGGAGTGGGTAGACCACCGTGAGAAAGGGGGGAGGGGGGGAAGAACAAAAGGGGAACTGGCGCGGAGGAGGGGGGAGAATTTGTAACTTTGGAAGCGCCCTTCATGGGTGACGATTGCATACCTTGGCAAGGTGTGCTCACATGTAACAATAAAGTATTCATTCATTAGGCTCACTGGTCTATAGTTCCCTGGCTTTTCCTTGCATCCCTTCTTAAATGGAGGCACATCATCAGCCACCCTCCAGTCTTCCGACGCCTCACCCATGTCTAACAATAATTCATACATCTCAGGCAGGGCTGCTGTAATTTCTTCTCTGCCTTCCCACAGTGTCCTCAGATATATCTGATCAGGCCCAAGAAATCCATCTACCTTATGCCTTGATGTTAATGGCAATCGCTGTTATCTCACCTCTGGAATTCAGCTCTTTGATCAGTATTTGAACCAAGGCTGTGATGAAGTCTGGAGTCACATGTTCCAGGCAAAATTACAAAATGATATTGGTGAGCAGGTTATTAAGTAAGTGTTGCTTGATTGCACTGTTGACAGCATTTCCCTCACTTTACTGATGTTTGAGAGTAGAATGATTGAACAGCAATCAGCTGTATTGCTTTTGCCCTGTGTTTGTGAATAGGATGCGTCAGGACAAATTCCCACATGGTCGGGTGGATGCCAGTGTTGAAACTACACTGGAACGAGTTGGCGAAAAGTGCAATTGTTGCTGCAATTGAAGAACAATTTTTGTTCCCTGACTACACAACGCACCAGCATAAAATATTGTTTTATAAAAAGTAAACGTAATAGAATTTCAACATCAGTAGTGGGATAATTTCAAGCTGCCTGTTTATTAATAAAATTGCAGAGCCAGTTCAGCATGAAATGATGATAAGTATTTTGCAGGTGCCAATTCCAACAGTGGTCAGCATGTTAAAATCTAATGGACTGCTTAAAGTATCTATCATTTAAAGGGGAATTGCCCTGTAGCTTAAAAATCTTGTAATTGTGGTTATGCTGCTTAAAATAGTTTGATCAATCAAATATGGAATAACATAATACAAGAGGGAATCAGCTCCATTTTCCAAAGTTGCACTGAAGGTGCAGGTAAAGGAGGTGTAGAGAAGGTGATGGGTGATCTATCCATTGAGGGCTGGAGACTGCCCAGACATACATCATAATGGCAGTGGAAGGAGATGCTCAAGTGATCTTCAAAATAACTCCCTCCATCACTCAGCAATCTCATAAATTAGAACACCATAACATTCATTCATAGCAACACACCTATTAACAGATGATGCCATCTGAAAGTTGAAGCTTCTGGACTCAAAGCTGCCTGAGATTATGCTGCAAAGCAATTTTCAATCACTTCCAGTGAAATATAACCTCCTACCAACCATGCTACAGGGACTGAGTGAGGCCTACATAGAAGCATGACAATAGGTGAAAGCTCAATGAATGACAATTACTAAAGGAATGCACAAGGATAATGCACGTTTTCCCTGTTACCATGTGGGTTTCCTCCGGGTGCTCCGGTTTTCTGCCCACATTCCCAAGACGTGCAGGTTTGTAGGTTAATTGGCTTTATTAAAATTGTAAATTGTCCCTCGTGTGCAGGATAGTGTTAGTGTCTGGATGATTGCTGGTCAGCGCACTCAGTGGACCAAAAGGGCCTATTTCCAAGCTGTATCTCTAGACTAAAGTCTAATCAGCTTGAAGTATTAAAATTATGTGGGTTTGGAATATTTATTTTGTGACGGCTTTTATTTTTGCACTATAGGTGCTATGAATAGTCTGCAATCATGTATTGTCTTAGAAACATAGAAAATAGGTGCAGGAGTAGGCCATTTGGCCCTTCGAGCCTGCACTGCCATTCAATATGATCATGGCTGATCATCCAGCTCAGTAGCCTGTACTTGCCTTCTCTCCATACCTCCTGATCCCTTTAGCAAAAAGGGCCACATCTAACTCCCTCTTAAATATAGCCAATGAGCTGGCCTCAACTACCTTCTGTGGCAGAGAATTCCACGGACTCACCACTCTCTGTGTGAAGTCTTTCCACTGACTGGATCGCATGCACCAAAAGCTTTTCACTGTACCTCGGTACACGTGACAATAAACTGCACTAAACTGAACTGAAACTGAATTGAACCAAAGAAAGGTAGTAAAGTGGGTGGTGGTGTGTGAGAATTTTGGTTTTGTTCAATGCCAGTACATTAGGATTTAGTTTGCCACAGGCATCACATTTAGAAAGGCTTCCTCCTTTTCTCCTCATCTATAGTTGTTCATGGTTCAGCTGTTAGTCAGGACGCAATCCTTATGGTAGTAAGGTTGTGAGCCTATGGAAGACTGCAGTAATTTTGGAGACCCATTCCAGCATTTGTTGCTGAGCTCCTCTGGGATGGTACAGGCAGTAGAATCTTTATTTGAGCATGCAGTCTGCTCTACCACACTCCACAGCTTATCTTGGAGGCATGTGCACACATGTGCTTTGATGGCACAGGGCGCCCTGATCCAAGGTAATTCATCGGTCTGTAATCACCATTCGGCCTCAGGACTGCTATCTGAATTACAGGATTTCCCATGTATGAGGTGCAGAACATGGCCACACATCAACTGGATATGCAAGAAGCAGAATTCCACTCCTTGCCTCATTGAATGTGCCATGTCTCGAATTTCACCCCGTGCCATTTGTAATATTACATTGATCGAACCATGGGAGATGCAACAATCTGGCAAAGCTGCATATTTTCTATATGTGGTCCTGGCATACATGGTGGAATGAAGTATATTTAGCACTCCTAGAATGTAAAGGGTGTCTGAACTTCCTTATGCAACAGTGAAGATAAACTGGGATTTGTTGCAGATGTCTCACCTCTAGCCTCAGCCTGGAAGGAGTCTAACACACAGTTCAATGTCTCTCTGGTCTGAACTGGCACTGCCAAAGCTCTATGGATCTAATTATGGTGACATTTTTACTGAGCAGCAGACATCTGAAATGCAACAGGAGACATTATCCCTGAAAGCCCCTTGGTGGAAAAAGCTGCTGGCTACCAGCTCCCCCCAACCTTTCCTGTTCCTTCAGTTTCCAGCAAGATATCCAAATCTTCATATCCTTTCCTCATTCTCCTTGTCATGGTGTCCTCTGCGAGGAATGCATAGAAACAATGGAATATTGCAGATATTGTGGAGTCAGGACAAACTCCTTGAGTTTTTGGCATAAAACCCACTGCAGGTGTTGCAACCTCTGAAAACATCATTTAGAAGGGTCCCAACCCGAAACATTACCTATCCATGTTCCTCAGAGTTGCTGCCTGACTTGCTGAGTTACTCCAGCAACTTGTGTCCTTTTGTGTAAGTCATCACCTTGTTCCTTGTTTCTACTAATTTACTCAAATCAAATTTTTATAAAAATTAATCACCTGCTAACAAGTAACTGATGTTTACTCCAAATTTATTAGGTGGGGGAGAACCTTTCTCTCTGCGTTGTGAATATAAGTGTAGGAAGGAACTGCAGATGCTGGTTTAAACTGTAGATAGACACAAAAATCTGGAGTCACTCACCGGGTCAGACAGCATCTCTGGAGAAAAGGAATAGGTAATGTTTCGGGTCGAGACTCTTCTTCAGTCTTGTGAATATAAGTAGCTACGTTTTTGAATTCCGACGTGCTAGTTTCAACAGTAAGTCAGCTTTACACACTAATTCAATTAATTCAGTTCACTAATGAGTGGCTCAGTCTGAAGGTCTTGACCCGAAACATCACCCATTCATTGTCTCCAGAGGTGCTGCCTGTCCCGCTGAGTTACTCCAGCATTTTGTGTCTACCTTTGATTTAAACCAGCATCTGTAGTTCTTTCCTAACAAAACTAGAAAACAAAACTAGGCTAACAAAACTTGGTTAGAACATAAAAATAGAACAGCACAGCATAAGAACAGGCCCTTTGGCCCACAACATAGAAACATAGAAAACATAGAAAATAGGTGCAGGAGAAGGGCCGAATAGCCCTTCGAACCAGCACCGCCATTCAATATGATCATGGCTGATCATCCAAAATCAGTACACTGTTCCTGCTTTCTCCCCATATCCCTTGATTCCATTACCCTACGGGCTAAATCTAACTCTCTTGAAAACCATGATGCCAAGACCAACTCTTAGCTGCCTGCACGTAATCCATTCCCAGCATATCCATGTGCCTATCCAAAAGTCTCTTAATTGGCACTATCATATCTTCCTCAGCCACCACCCCCGCTGCGCGTTCCAGGCACTCTGGTTCTGAAGCAGCTTCCAACACATTGCTCTACAGCGCCCAAAAAAGATTATCACTCCTTAAAGGCATAATCTCACATGGCAGTCAATCACCAGTATCACGTATACTGCCTTGAGGAAATGAGTGGCTCCATGGCAGAATAACTTCACAATTGTAAATCTCTGTGCTTCCTCTCCTGGGTTGAGCTACTCTCCCAGAGTTGCCAGCCACACTTCCCCATGCATGAGCTACCAGGATATACTGGCTGCTGTAATGTGGATCACAATCAGAAAAGCCAGATCCACTTTCGCATTTGGCATGCTTTCGCCTGGAAATGATTCCTTACACAATTTAGTCTCCAAGTAAAATCAATTTCGAAAAACATCGAGCTAAAGAAAGATTATTGTGATCCAATGTTTAGGCAATGTGGCGCCACTTTTCCCGAGGAAACTGTATTGCTTAATGTGGTACTTCATGAAAACTGCATCATCAGGTATTGCGCGTACCATGTATGCTGGCCTAGAAATCAGTGTTAATGTAACTCCACAGGTTCTCGGTTAGAAGAGAGAAAAGTACAAGGTAGACACAAAATGCTGGAGTAACTCAACGGGACAGGCAGCATCTCTGGAGAGAAGGAATGGGTAACGTTTTGGGTCAAGACCCGTCTTCAGACCCGAAAGAAGTCTGAAGAAGGGTCTGAAGAAGGGTCTCGACCCGAAACATCACCCATTCCTTCTCTCCAGAGACGCTGCCTGTTCCGCTGTTACTCCAGCATTTTGTATCAACCTTCGATTTAAACCAGCATCTGCAGTTCTTTCCTACATGAAAAGTACAAGGTGTAGCATATGATGCAATAAAAGACCTGTAATGTTGGACACGAACATTCAATGAGGCAGAAAACTTGTCTCAGTTCTACAACTTAATTAAGTTGGTGTGATGGCACCACAAAAATAAAACTTTACATTTATTCCCAATTATCACCCATAAAATAAGTAGCTTTTTATCTCAATTTGTACCAAAATTTATTGAAGAGTGACTTTCCAGATTCCCAGGAAGTTAAAATGAAAAGTAATGAAATACCCAATAGCCAGCAAGTGGGGTGCATCAGCAGTGCTCAGGAAGTCTCATACCTGTTTGAGGATTTCTTGCTTCGACTTGCTCAGGTCTTCGTATTTGATCTTCCACTGCGATAAATCTGCTTCCAGTTTTTCAATCTGCCTTCCAAGAGTTGTTTTATCCCTGTGTGAAAAAATATTGAGAAAGAATTTTAGTTCAGTAAGGGAAGTGCAGCAAACAAGAATTGTGTACCATGAACACATATAAGCATTCAGTCTGAAGAAGGGTCTCGACCCGAAACGTCATCCATTCCTTTTCTCCTGAGATGCTGCCTGACCCGTTGGGTTACTCCAGCATTTTGTGTCTACCTTCGATTTGAACCAGCATCTGCAGTTATTTTCTTATAAGCATTCCAATATTTAAATAAATGCACGTATTTAATAGCAGTTTGAGTATGTCAATTTCATATGTGGTCGAAAGGAACAAAAAAAATAATGCTGGAAGAAATCAGTGAACACTCAGCATCTGTATCCTACAACAATTTACACCTCGAAGTACAAGGAACTGCAGATGCTGGAATCTTGAGCAAAACACAAAGTGCTGGAGGAACTCAGCAGGGCAGGCAGCATCTGGGCAGGAAATGGACAGGCAACATTTTGGGTCATGACCCTCTCTTCTGAAGAAGAATCTGAAGAAGGCTTCCGACCCAAAACATCGCCTATCCATTCCCTCCACAGATACTGTCTGACCCGCTGAATTCATCCAGCACTTCACTATTTGATCTGTTTACACCTTTTGCTTCCAAAGAAGTTGCTTTACCCGCTGAGATTTTCCAGCATTGTTTTTTGTTGTTTAGTTTAGTTTAGCTTAGAGGTACAGCGCGGAAACAGGCCCATTCGGCCCACTGGGACCGCGCTGACCAGCGATCCCCGCACATTAACACTATCCTATACCTACTGGGGACAATTTTTACATTTACCGAGCCAATTAACCTGCATACCTGTACATCTTTGGAGTGTGGGAGGAAACCGAAGATCTCTGAGAAAACCCACGCAGGTCACGGGGAGAACTTTCAAACGCCGTACAGACAGCATCCGTAGTCGGGATCGAACCCGGGTCTCCGGCACTGCATTCACTGTAAGGCAGCAACTCTACGCTGCGCCACCGTGCCGCCGTTGTTATTTAGAAATTTTGAAAAATTCTTCTAAAAATCAGTATCTGTCAAGGTATTGAATAATCAACATGCTTGGAGGAATCCATTCAAAAGTGCTAAATAAAAATTGTGCTTTTATGTGGTGCCTTTGACATTTGCAGTATGCTCCGAAGCAGTTCACAGTTAATTAAAAATTACTTGAAACAGGAGCTGCCTGAGAGACTGATTGGACAGTTCTTTCAAAGAGACAGCACAGATACAATGAACAAAAGCCTCCCTTTGAGGTATACAATCTTCTACACAAAGTGATATTTCCACAGTCAATCCAATTATGAGAACACAGAAAAGGTTGAAAATAAGTGATCTAGGTGTCCTTGTACACGAAACACAACAACTTCGTATACAGATACCTTAAATAATAGTAAAGCCAATGGCATAATTCCCTTTATTATAAGGGGTTAGAGTTAAGCAATTCTTTCTTCTCCCCACTCCCATCGGGCAGAAGATACAGAAGCTAGAAAGCACGCACAACCGAACTCGGGAATAGCTTTTTCTCTTTAGATTATCAAGCTTCAGAATGGTCCTTCTATAAGCTAGGATACAGTCCAATTCTTCTCAACATCATTGCAGGCTTATTGGACTTTACCTCTGGAATCGTTGTGTTATTATGTTGAGAACTATGTTCTGCACTCTGTATCTTTCCCTTTGCTCTAACTATCTAACACGGGCGGCCAGAGTGCAGGTAAGGGTCAGTGGTAGCGGCGGAAGGTGCAGCTTGGAAATGGCTGAGGAAGCTGTGCGGGCCAGTGCTGGCAGTAGAAGGTCAGGCCTGGAAGAGGCGCGAGCCGGGGTTGGTGAGGGCAGCCGGCGGTGTAAGTGGTGGGGGACGTGGCGCATGTAGCTGGTGCTGTAAGTGGCAAAGGGAGGCAGCGCGAGCTGGCATGCATGCGGCCAGCGCTGTAGGCGGCAGGGGATGCGGCGTAAGCCAGGGGTGGCACGGGTAGCTGGCGCTGCAAGCCGCAGAGGTAGGGGGTCGCCATCAGTAGGTCGGTCCACAACAACCAAAATCCATTATGAAGAGGCTATTAAAACAAAGGCTAACTGCATCTATATTTTTTTAATTAGCTGAGTATTGAGGACAGGCACAGAAGAAATTAGACTTGGAGCAGATCAATGCAGCTACACCTAAATACAGTTAAGGATAAAATCAATCAGATCCTCCAACATTGACCCAAGCAACAGACCAGAAAAGTCAGAATCTGGAAATCTCTCCCACATACTCAAGTACATAGTGATATTTACAGAATCATATCTTGCAGCCAAATCAAATGCACTCTCCTCTTCCATCACAATTCAGGGGTTCTCCCTGTTCCACCAACAGCAGTTTGAAAGAGTGGAGTAGGGAGCCCTTAATGACTCCAACGGAAATCTTACAGTGTCGTGGTATCAGACCAAACATTGGCAAACAAACCTCTTCCTGATTATCATCCAGTATCTCCCATTCTTCATCATCAAACACCATTTGGAAGAAGGTCTGAGAATGGCAAAGAAACTGAATGTTCCCCAATTGCAAGAATTCAATGCTAATCACCAGAAGTGGCACAGTACTAACATCAATGGGTCCTGACAAACAATTCTGATTGAACACAAGGAGCAAATGTTTGTTGTGAGTTTTTAACTCAATCCTGAACATTGTCTAGACCTTGCTGCAGGAAGGTTGGCCTACTTTACTTCCTTAGTAGTTGAGAGTGGAATTGACCAATCATCAACAGATATCTCTACTTCTGATGTTGTCACAAAAGTAATTGAGAAAGTTTGGGTCTTTCCTAAGTTGGCAAAGAGCCAAGGGATCTAGATGTCCCTAACAACGCCGGCGTTTATTGCCCATCCATATTTACCTTCGGGGTGAGACACCTCCTTCTACTGCCACATTCGTTCTGGTGAAGGTAAACCAACACTGCTGTTGAAATAAGGATCCAGAATCTAGACTCAGCAACTATGAAGGTCCAACGATATACTTCCAAGTCAGGATGGTGCTCCACAGTGGCCTTGGTGAAGAACTAAAGCATGTGAATTGTACAGTTACACTGCAGTTACTTGTGCTTGCTTGGGGGAAACAAATGTTTGGGGTGGATGCACCAGGTGCAAATCAAGACGGCTACTTTGTCATTCTTCAATTAAACGATGATAAAACTGAGGTAGTTGTTTTAGGAGCCAAAAAGGAACGATTAAAAGTCAGCGCTCAGCTTTAATCGGCAATGTTAAAAACCACGAACAAAGCCAGAAATCTTGGTATAGACATGGACTCAGACCTGAATTTCAACAGCCACATTAAGACAATTACAAAGTCAGCCAACTATGACCTTAAGAATATATCAAGGATTAAAGGACTTATGGCTCAGCAGGATTTGGAAAAACTTGTCCCTGCATTTATCTTCAGTAGACTTGACTACTGTAATGCTGTCTTTACAGGTCTCCCGAAAATATCGATTAGACAGCTGCAGATGATTAGGAATGCTGCTGCTCGAGTCCTCATTAAGACCAAGAAAGTGGATCACATCACTCCAGTTCTGAGGTCTTTACATTGGCTTCCAGTCTGTCAAAGAATTGATTTCTAAATACTACTGTTGGTTTATAAAGCACTGGATGGTTTAGGGCCAAAACACATTTCTGATCTTCTGCTCCATTATGAACCATCCAGACCTCTCAGGTCATCCGGGACAGGTCTGCTTTCTGTCCCCAGAGTCAGAACTAAACATGGAGCTGCAGCGTTTAGTTTTTATGCACCACATATATGGAACAAACTCCCAGAAAACTGCAGGTCCGCTGCAACTCTCAGTTCTTTTAAATCGAGGCTGAAGACTTTTCTGGTTTGACGCTGCCTTTTATTAAATCAAATAATGATTCATTTCTTACACTGCACTGTAACTTTTATTCTTGTATTTTATACCTGTCTTATTCTATTTTAGCTTGTGTTTATTTTCTATTATCTTTAATGACTGTTTTAATTGCTTTTAATTGCTCTTTAATGCTTTATGTAAATTGCCTTCTTGCTGAAATGTGCTATATAAATAATCTTGCCTTGCCTTGCCTGGCCTTTAATGGTATTCTGTACCTTGGGAGTTTGTGGAACCACACGTATTCAAGCAAGTGGACCCGTCTAAAGATGGGTCATGACCCGAAATGTCACCCATTCCTTCTCTCCATAGATGCTGCCTGTCCCGCTGAGTTACTTCAGCAATGTAAACCAGCATCTGCAGTTCCTTCCTACACGTATTCTGTGCCTTATAGATGACAGAAGGCTTTGGGTTGCAGGTCATTTGGCCCCCTGCTCCTTCTTCCATGTTTATTCTGACACAAAAAGATGCCATTCAATCTTTTTGGCCCACATCAGCCTCCAGAAAAGCAATGCAATCTATCCCCTAAATTTCCCGTACCCCTGCAACCTATTGTCTCTCAAATGTATGTCAATGCCCCATACATTTTTTGCCACTAATCTTCATTAAAGGGGTTGTTACAGTAACCAATTAACCCACCAACACATATTTGGGGTGTGGGTGGAAAATGATACCTAAAGGGGACACACTGGTAAGAGAGAGAGTGTGCAAATTCCACATCAGCCCCCAAGGTCGACATAAAACCTGTGTCTCTGGAGCTGTGAGCTTGCATCAGTTTCTGCTGCTCCACTCTGCTACCCTCATAGTGTTTATGTGGCAGATCTGTGCCCCAGATTATTGCTGGTGGAGAACTGGGTACTGGTTATGCTGTGGAATATCAAGGAATGAAATTCTCCTCCTCATTGCCTGACCCATTTGCCACATGAATATTATTCAGCCCATGCCTGAATGTTGCCTCACTCTTGCTGCATCTAGGCAATGAATTATTTTCATTGCTGAGGAGCTGTGAACCAATCTGAAGATTTGCAATCACCAGCAAACATCGCTACATCCGACCTTATGTTAAATGAAAGGTTATAGGTGAAGCAGCTGAAGATGTTTGGGCCCAGGACACCAGAAGGGAGTCATGATGATCAATTTCCAAAAGCCAAAGTTATTTTTCTTTGTGTAATTTATGAATCCAACAAGTGGAGTGTTTTCTCCTTGATGCCCATTGACTCAGTAACATCAGCGCTCCTTCATGCCACATTTGATCAAATGCTGCCTTGATGCCAAGGAAAGTCACCGTCACCTCACTTCTGGAATTCCGCCCTTTGGACCATGTTTGCATGAAGGTTATGAAGTCTGGAGCAGAATGATGTTGAGGAAAACCAAATCAAGCATCAGTGATTGCAGAGCAAGTTTTTTGAGAGCACACCCAATGACATCTCCTTGCAATTTGCTAATGATTTGAAACAAGTTCATTGGACCGTAATCAGCTGGACTTGTTCTGCTTTTCATGAACAGGACAAATCTGGGCAAACTTCCACCTTGTCAGGTACATGCCAGTGACGCAACTGCAGTAGAACAGCTTGGCTTGAGGCACGGCTTGTTCTGGAGCATAGGTCTGCAGTACTACAACTTGAATATTGTCTAGTCCCACACCCGTATGCTGTGGAGTTTTAACCTGATCCATTGAAAGTGGGATCACGGAGCCCTGCCAACTACATGCTGTTTTTGTTGTTGCAGCTTCACCAGCTCCTTGCGTAGTTATTCGTGGTGCTGCTTCCGATGAAACTGGGATTGATCCCCTGACCTGACTGTCTTGACAGAGTGAGTGATACGCTGGTCCCCGAGGTTCGATTTTTTTTACTGGTGTACGTTTCTGCTGCTGATGTTTCACAGTGTGTTGTGGATGCCCAATATTGATCTGCCAGACCTGTTCTGAGCCTTTTTCACCTAGCGTGAATGTAGTCAGAATTATAGAGCATGAAAATAGGCCCTTCAACCAAATTCATCCATGCCGACAAAACTGCCTCCCTGAGCTAGTCCCATTGGCCTGTGTTTGGCCCTATCTATACACCTGTCCAACTCTCTTTTAAATGCTGTTATTGTACCTGCTTCTTGCACCTCCTCTGGCAGCTCATTTTATACTCCCACTACTCTGAGAGTGAAAAACATGCCCCCTCAGTTCTTCAAATATTTTCCCTCTCATCTTAAAACTCTAACTCTGTCCTCCAGTTTTAGATTCCTCCCTCCTGGGGAAAGGGCTGTGACAATCCACCTTATCTATGACCCTCATGATTTTACAATACCACACAATACAATGAAGGATATCCTCATTTCAAATAGGACTTCATTGGAGTCATTTCTATGAATGCTGTCATGGACAGATGCATCTGCCATTAGGTCAAATGTGGAGGACAGGTTCAAGGAAGTTTATCTCTTGTGTTTGTTTGTCCCAGACCCTGTCGGGCACCGTCTCCTTCAACATTCAACCAGCTTAGTCAATGATAATGCAACAAGCCATTCCTCGTGATGGACATTAAAGTCCCCACTCAGAATATATTCCTGCTACCTCAAGTGCTTTTTGAAATGTTGTTCATTATGGATGAGTACTTATTCAACAGGTGACAAGAACACGGTAAATAACAATCAGGATTTAGTTTAGTTTATTGATACAACACAGAAACAGGCCCATCGACCCACCGAGTCCACGCCGACCAGCTATCCCCGCACACTAACACTATCCTACACATACTAGGGACAACTTACAATTTTGCCAGCCAATTAGCCTACAAACCTGTATGTCTTTGGAGTGTGGGAGGAAACCGGAACACCAGGAGAAAACCCATGCCGGTCACATGGGGAACGTACAAACTTTACAGACAGCACCCATAGTCAGGATTGAACACATGTCTCTGGCGCTGTACAGCAGCAACTCTACTGCTGTGTCATCATGCCAGTCTTAAAGATAGTTAAGATCTCCAATTTAGAGTTCCACATTAGTGTTCTTCTAAAACTGTACCCACCTTTAGAGGGACCAGGGCACCTTTATCTCCATCTTCATCTCTATCCTACCCTGAAGGTCCAAAGTCAGGACTGAATTCAAAATCTGGCTTCCTTGCTCCCATGATCTGCTACCATGAAACATCATGAGGTCTGGAGTCAACATTGGGGGCTCACAGATGTTCCTCTTGCCTATGTGCCACTGTACCTTTTCCTCCGCAGGCAAGTCCTGCCAGTGACTTACTCAGGAACTATGATGGAAGAGAATGACACACTGTGTAAAATATTAATTCTGTCAGTTTTGCCATGGCAGCTGCTGCTTGACAAATCTGTGGAAAATCTCTCCAGATTTAAACACCACCATCCCGATTCTTGTAAGGAGAACTTGTAGCTGACTATGTAACCCACTGAGTTCCTCCAACTGGCTGGGAATTACTTCACTCTGTCTATTTGGTACCTGTCTCGGTGCCGACAGTCTATCTAGTTTTATTCTCCTTTCTTTAACACAATTGAATGCTAGGCCACTGCACAGGACACTTAAGAGTATCACATTCTGCCTATCTGGAGTTACATACAGGTCAGGCCAGACAAAGATGGCAGGTTTCCTTGCCAAATTACATTAGTAAGCAAGGATTAGTATGATAATAATCTGTTACTATCACAGTTAGCTTAAAAAAATCTGTTTTAGGAATAAAGTCTTGATGATAAACCATAAATTTAAATTCCACAACCGTCATAGTGGTGAACTCATATCTCTCAATTGTCAGTCCAGGATTTTGTGCAGGCAGACAGCTAGTCATTCAAAATCAAATTTCACAGGTTGACAGTTCATTTTTCATGCCATTTCTCAAATAAAGATCACCAGTTATTGATCCCACAACAGAAGGCCAACATAAAATATATTCAATAGTAATACATAAACAATAATTTCTGAACAAATTCAGTTTAATAGCATCTAGCTCTATAAAAGCTGTGGGTGGACCTCTCCAAGTTGTGGATCATCGGCAGAAATGTGAATAAGAACATTTGAAAAGCAATAAATTAATTTTAACACCAGCAACATGTACACTGCCTTCAAAAGTACAGAATCCAAGTAAAAGTACTTCGGACAATGCCTATAAAAAAAAGTTAGGTTAGAGTTATGTTTCTGTAGATTCCCACCACCCCTCATCCCCAGTCAACAAGATCGTGTCAATGGATTCTGAACTACCAAGGTATCTCCAAGTTGGCTCCATTATATCCTGTCGAAAACAGGGTTTGAAATCTAATCTGTCTTCAGCATTGCTTTGAATCTCCCCAGCTATTACTTGCTGATCTTATTGATAAAATGCCTGAAGCAGGTCCCCAGATCGCAATATTTCTTGCAGCTACTTGATAAGTGTATATGGTCACTAATACTATCTATTCCTTGGATACAAGCCAGGCATTGCATCATAAAGTATTGATTTAAACATGCCTGGGATAGCTATCTCTATGTGGATCTCAGTAAACGTAAGGTATTTGAATCTTTTCGCTTGCATCTGTCTTTCTCCTTTGTCCAACATTATCACTCAAAACCAATTCAATACAATCTCATAAATTTCCACCTAATGCACCACCTAACGCAGCGCAACATTTTGATATTTTTAGTACATTCAAATGTCCTTTCTGTAAATGTTTTTTCAAGCAATATATGCATGTTTTTATGCCTTTATGCATGAATACTTTCATATTTCGTGTGGGGTTTTTTTCATCATCAAAAATTTGCTTATAAACCTGGTGCCAGCTTCGTTCTACATGTCATCCTATTATGGTGTTTAATGACAGATGAAAACTGAGGAGCTACATCTTGCTATTATATGCTTCTTGGAAGCAGGTTTCTGCATCACTGCTTCCACAAAATGATTAACTTTTCCGCTTTTTGGAATATGCAGACAAAATGACAGTGAAATAGTTCTGGAAAGAACATTTTTCATGTTCTGGAATCTGCCTATACCATGCTGCTTCGGTTCCTGGATTTGAAATAAATTGATCTAATTCTCAGAGTACAGTAATAAGGAAATATGCATCGTTGTACTCTTGCTGATCCAGTGCTTTAATTAGTCTATCTTACATTTATTAGTTATTTACAGGTCATGAATTGCCCTTCAAAGACAATCAATTATTGCTTATCCCCATTGCCCTGGAGGAGAATTTTTTTTTTTTTTTCATTTTCTTCACCTTTAGACATAGATTGCTTCTGGTCCAGTTCATTGTGATTGGTGCTAGGATTAAATGTGTTCATATTTTATTAATCAATGCTTTCCTGGACTGCCTAGAGCTATATTGATCTCTGACAATAAATGGTACAAATTATAAATTCCTTATATTTCATTGATTATAATCTATCTTCTGAAATTGAACTTATTGATAACAATGCTTGGCCGATGAGCATGGTCCACAATGAAGGTAATATACTAATCAACTACATTTCTCCTGACATGCCTGAAAGTACACTAAAAGCACCAATTCTAACCAGGCCCAAGTATTACGCAGCAACCTTTTCTCCCCCACTCCAAATTTCTTAAAATGATCACAGAGGCACAGACCCTCAGTCTGAAGAAGGGTCTCGACCCGAAACGTCACCCATTCCTTCTCCCCTGAGATGCTGCCTGACCTGCTGAGTTACTCCAGCATTTTGTGAATAAATACCTTCGATTTGTACCAGCATCTGCAGTTATTTTCTTACACAGAGGCACAGGAAACTGCAGATGCTGAAATCTTGAGCAAGACACAAAGTGCTGGAGGAACTCAGCAAGTTAGGCAGCATCCGTGGGGGAATGAACAGAGGATTTTTGGGTGAACATCCTGTTACATTGGGTTACATCATGTTACGGTGTTGATTTTTTTGGACATTTTTATGAAGTCATGATGGTAATAGGAGGACCAAATGCACAGAGGATCAAAAGGAAGCATCCTCCGTCCACTCACTCCACTGATGCTGCCTAACCCACTGAGTTCCTCCAACATTTTTGTTTTGCTTTTAAATGACCATTTACAAGTGGGATTTGGATGGTTTTTACATAGACCATTTACTCTTACTGTTCTGGCTTTGCTGAAATTATGGGAAACCTAGTTATGAAATCATTCCTGAATGTACAAACTGGTTTAGGGGCAGAGGTTAAGTATTCTCATGTAACGATGGTCCATGTAATTTCAATTACTTGAAATAATTTATTTCAATCATTTATTACCACTATTAAAGGATTTGCACAAATGTTACAATTTTAATGAAGAATATGTAGGTGATCTTTCCGAAAGCAAGTTGCAAATAATTCAACCTCTCAAGGGGAAGGATATTCCACGGAACTAATCAGAATCTCAAAATTGGACAGGCACATGGATAGGAAAGATTTAAAGGGACAAGGCCCAAATGTGGGCAAATGGACTAGCTTAGATGGGGCATCTCAATCAGCACGGACGGTTTGGGTCAAAGGGCCTGACTCCATGCTGTATGATTCTATGACTCTAAAATTGATGGTTTTATTGCTGTTAATTATTTAATTATGAATATACTTTTTCTGTTGCTTATTAAGAAAACGTTAGTTTGTTCCTAACGGTCATAAACCAAGGGAGCCTTCTGCATGTAGGATTCAGTGATTAAAGTATTAAATTTGCTTTGTCAAAGTATATATGGAAGATCCAAAAGTATGATCTACCATTGCCATTGAATTTAATTCACAAATTACCCTACCGTCTGTGGTCTTTTAAGGGGTCTGCAATACATTTGATCCTCCTAAGACCATCACCACTGTCCACAAAAAAAAACCTGTAACGTGATGTAACCCAAGGTTGGAATCTGCTATTAGCGGTCACTATGGGATCACCCGATAGAAATTTAAAGCAAAGATGTTCATTTCTTATCTTCTTGACTGCCTTATGGATCCATCTCAGAGTACTTCATAGTATTTTCAAAACAATGCCATCTACCCTTAGAGAAGTGTGTACAGAGCAAGATCCCAAATCTCGATATTGTAATTCCACAAAGCTTGGTTGGCTGTTGCTGAGACAATGGCCAGCAATATGGCTGAATCATTAAGATGGTGGTATCTGTGTGCGGCAGAGACCCGGGTTCCAGTCTACCTATGGGTGCTGTCTGTACGGAGTTTGCATGTTCTCCCTGTGACCGCATGGGTTATCTCCAGAGAGTGCTCCAGTTTACTCCCACATTCCAAAGATGTGCAGGTTTGTAGGTTAATTGGCATCTGTAAATTGTCCCGAGTGTGTAGGATAGAACTGCACCTAGTGTAGGGTGATGCTGGTTGGCATGGACTCAGTGGGCTGAAAGGCCTGCTTCCACACTGTACCTCTAAACTAAACCTAATGTTCCTTTTCAAATCCTAATTCCACCTCCCCTCTGATGTGGAAGTTACAGAAAATGTATGCATTCACCTCTTACTTTCCTATCCTTTTTATCCATAGGTCTTTTCATAGATCCTCTCTATCACAGACCCATGTCCCATATTAGGCCCGGGGGGCGCTGTAGGCCCGGACGCTGTAAGCTCGTGCAGTGTAGGTCTGGACAGTGTAGTAGGAAAAAAACTGCAAATGCTGGTTAAAATCTGTGTCTACCTTCCGGGCAGTGTAGGTCCGGACAGTGTAGGTCCGGAGGCCCGGGCGCTGCCTAACGGTGGTTGCGTATCAACCCACCTCCCTGCCCGGGCGGGCGCCATTGGTGAAGCAGGAGCACGTGGCCGCTGGCTGGATGAGGTCACATGGGGTGCGGGGCGGTGACATAACCCTTTGTCCCTTATTTGGGAGTGAGGAAGTTGGCAACCCTAGTGGGAACAGCTCACGAAAGATAGAATACTAGTGCACAAGGGTAGTTGATTTATGTATGTACTGCAGAATGAATTAATTTACACATTTGTTTAGAATTTCTATCTTGGGGTGTTATTGCAATTCATGCTCATAAGTTCTAGGAGTAGAATTAGGCCATTCAGTCCATCAAGTCTACTCTGCCATTCAATCATGGCTGATCTATCTTTCCTTCTCAACCCCTTTCTTCTGCCTTCTCCTCATAACCCCCGACACCCGTACCAAATTAATATTGGCAGAGAGAGGATGATCAGGGAGTGATGATTTCAGCAACAGTTCAAAGTCAATGGGCATAGCTGACTGACACAAAACAAACACATACACCACTGATGTATGATTAGGTGATCGGACACAAGCCTGCATGATTCACTACCTTTAATAAAACATTCATTGGATGCTGGGGGAGTGGAGTCATTTTTTGTTGCATACTGGGGTGAAGGAAGCTGACAACCAGTGGTGGTACTTTAAACATCCTGCACAATGGCCTGATATTCTAGCAAAGCTGGTCTCTCAATCTGAAATTCTCTGGAAAAAAGAATGAAATATTGTTGGCTTTCTTTGCCAACAGTACCAGAGTATCCTCAGTCCCTAAACACCAATGTCTCATAAATTTTGAGCTTTTGTAATTACCTCATATTCTGGACATGCATGAACAAATACATTGCAACAGTTGTTTTGGTTGCTTGCGGCAATATGAGTTCCAGTTCTGTTCCAGTAGTGGCTGCAGCAAGTAATAAATTTCAGTGTTTACATTGTTATTGTTCAGACCTGTTATTCCTTGTTGAGTTCCAATTGGAGTTGCTTCCCAAACACCCATGCATATTCTGCCTTCTATCAAAAGCCTTTCACCTCCTTTGTTTTCCTCGTCCAGCAACTTTGTTTATATCTGTGTACGTTTCCTTCCAGTCATGCTGCTTTCAACTCTCTGTGTATTACAATCTGAAATAATTATGGGGAGTACCAAGCAGCTATGGAATTATAACCACAGACCAAATAAATCAATGAATAACCTGTAATTAGTTGGTCCCTTTAAATGGCCGTGGTGGCAGAGACTCCTGAATACTTGTTCAGCTGAATACTGTTCAACTGGGAGCAATAACCTGATCATTGGGCTTCAAATGGAGGCCACAAAACCATTTTAGTTACTGATTGACAATATAGTCTACCAGACTGATTGGTAGGATGGGAGAGAAGGTGGTGAGGTTGAGTATCTGAAGGTCATGGAGTGGTCAGAGCCTGAGACCAATTAGTACACTGGGCTAATCAGAGGCTCCAACCCTCTGATCAACATGATGTTTCCCCATTGCTGGTGTGACAATCTGTGAAATCCTTGTTATACTGAGTCAGCAGTGCTGAACATGCCCGGCATCGAATGCCCAAAACAGACAGCTGACTCCATGCTCTGACATGGCAGAAGACTATCAGGTAAGCAGAGAAAGAATTCAAGGATGTGACTTCTGGAAATCCCTAACACCTGACCACTCAAAGTGGAGAGGAAGTAGGTGCACAAAGAGGCTCTGCGTGGGTAGCGGAAGGAGTGGACTACCTTGCAAACTACTCACTCACTTGCCCAATCAGTCATCAGTCATCAGTCACCAGCTGTTACATGTGAGGAAGAGTCGTGGTTCCACAATCACCTCATGAAACACAACAGTACCTCAAAACCAGAGTGTAAGTCATCCTTGAATCCAAGAGATTGCCTAAGAAACAGGAAGAATGACAAACTTGTGCGCCCATTATGGAGACTAAAATTTTAAGGCCAAATATTAATCTAATAATGACTAATAAGTAATGTTACAGAGACATATCTCTAATCTGTATAAGTGGTTAAACTAAAAGAAATGAGACTGTTACCCAAGATTGTTAAAATTGTTTGCAACAAAAAAACAAGTCATTTTCAGATTTAGGAAAGCCTCCAGCTTGATGCGATTTTTGACCTTGCCTTCTCAATGGGTGGAACAAGAGCTGTTACCATGACATTTTACTTTTGCATTTTTCAGATACTGTCTCCTCCACATGGAGTAATTTTGGCCTCACGACATACTTCAAAATGCCTTTTTCAGTCGACTTAGGAAAAGAGCAACTAGTATTTTCACAATAACATGATTAAAAACTGTGTCTAATATGCAATGTAGCAGAGGGTTACAGAGATGAGCAATGACAACAATGTTTTAAGGGGATTTATCTAGTAATGGACTATCAGAATGGATTTCCATCAGTTTGTAAATGGTCTCAAGCCCTCAAGTATAAAACAGTCCAACTCATTCCCCGATACATATTTTCAAATACAAGTCCTATTTCACTAAGCTTTTGGAAACTTTATTCCATGCTGGAACTGTCTTTCAAAAGGTAATATCCCTGATCTGAACCCGTTTTGTGCAATATTATGATGTAGTACTCATAACAGGCCATAGCAATTGCTGATTCATTTGCACAAAATTGTAGATATGCAGCTCAAAGCTTTCTACCCAGAATATGGACTGTGGAGCACTCCCTTGAAGAATTTATTCGCAGGAGATTCCGAAAAGTACATTAATATTTTGTGATCCAGAAATGATAGCACCGCTGACATTTCATTCATTGACATTTTCTGTCTTCATATTATGCTCCTTTGAATTAAGTTTAGGTTTATATTTGTCACATGTCCTGAGGTACAGTGAGAAGCTTTGTTTGTCTCACTCAGACTCCTATTTCTCCCCTCCCATTACATTCCTTTCTCTGGCTTCACAATTTGCTACACTTCAATCTTGTCTCACACTTTCTGCTTTTATCTCTGGCCTTTATTCCAACTATCTGCCTATCAAACCCCACCTCCCCTGTTTCCACCTATTAAGTCCCATGATTTGTCCTGCATCATCTCTCTTCCAGTTTTTCTTCCCTCCCCTACAATCTGAAGAAGGATCCGGCCCCGAAATGCCCCCTATCCATGCTTTTCCAGAAATGCTGCCTGACCCGCTAATTTATTCCTGCACTTTCTGTTCTGTCAGATAATACTAGACATGAATACAATCAAGCAAACTCAAGAACTGAAGATAGAGCAAAACGAAAAATATAGGGTGCAGAATATAGTTCTCAGCATTGTAGCATTACAGCTCCAGAGAAAAAGTTTAACAAGAGCAATGAGGTCGGCTGGAGAATCAGGACTGTACCCCAGCTTATAGAAGGCACACTCTTTCCCTTTAGGCGGTCTCATTCAGCCTTCCCAGGATCTATGGGCAGCTTGACAGACACTTCCAATATTACCAGTTAGCAACCAAGAGAGAAACCTGCTCAATTCAGGGTGACTCCTCATATTAATTCACCCTGTGGTGAACTACTTGATATTCGCTCAGCGCCATCTCCAAACAAATAGCGGAATGCAGGATATTGCTTTGTGTGATATAAGTGGGGTGAAGCCACATTATACTTTATAAGAGGCACACAGTCTTTTGCACATTTGAACTCCATAATCTGTCACTGTCAATGTTCATTCTACAATATTAATCTGAGGCAATGTAAATATGGTAATCCACATTTGGAGGAAATGAAAAAATATGCTTCATTCATCATTTAAGCTGAAGTGACTCTAAAAAAATGTTTTTATTTCTGATGAAATTTAATGCATGTCAGATGCTCAGGGGTTAACTTTATGAACTTTGACTTTGGCAGAATATGACTGCAGTGTCAGAATAGTTGGACTTGTCTGACTATTTGGCACAGTTAAACAAAGTGGTATGAAATATTATTAGCAAGCTGATAGTTCTTTCCCCCAAGTGATAAGATATTGCGGAAGTCATCAGTCTCTTTCACTGAAATCAATTCTCATTTTAAATTTTTGGACAATGTCATAGTTGGAAACTGCTAAGTGCTCTATTTCCTACATAATTAGCCATTGATTTCCAAAGTACACTCGGTATTACCAATTGTGGCACTATTAGTACAATTTCAATTAAATAGAATTGAAGCAAAACTTATAAAATTATCCTCGAGCTTCGCCGACAAAGAAAAGTAAATATATTTCTCTTTGCTGAAAGAAAAGATTAATCTATGGAAAAAACATCTGACGTCAAGCTTTAATACTACAATGCACTCAAAAATATATGTTATCACAGTCACAAATCTATTTTCCACCTGCAATATTTTTGCATTCACCTTGAGCTTTTGGGTTTCCCATGTGAATACTGAAGCCTAACAAAATATTTAAAAATAAAGCCATTCAATGTTCATCTGTGCATTTAAATGTTTGGGAAAGGAGCAAGGCATTTAGTATAAGAAGATAACTGCAGATGCCGGTACAAATCGAAGGTTTTTATTCACAAAATGCTGGAGTAACTCAGCAGGTCAGGCAGCATCTCGGGAGAGAAGGAATGGGTGACGTTTCGGGTCGAGACCCTTCTTCAGACATTTAGGATAGCTAAAGGCATTTAGGATAGCTTCCCAGAATAAACACAAAATATGGCGACTGAAATAGCCTTTGCACATTTACCCATCTTTGCCTGATCTCTGCAGGAAAGAGACACAAAGACACCATTTTTGGGGGTAACCAGCTGGAATGGTTATGTGGCTAAGATACATATTAGCCACAATCTATTCAAATAGCTGAACAAGCAGAGCAGTTAAATGGTTTATTCTTGTTCCTATGTGTAGCGGCAACTTTAGCCTTCCCGATAACGTCCCAAAGCTTATCGTTGACGAAGGAGGGGAGCAATATTTCTTGACAACAGAGAGATCTTCACGATGTTGCAGTTTAGTTAGTCGTTTATTGAAGTAACAATACAAAACAAATTAATATATCTCCTGTCGTGAATTGTTTGTTTGACTTGTTTGTTAAGAACTTAGAATCTCACCGTCACTCCTTCATATCTTGTTAGTGGCTTAGTAAAACCCTATCAGGCTACAAGCGTAACTGCCGCATTACGTAAATGTTGGCCGAATTATACTCATAATCTGACTCCTCCCATGGCTCCTCCCAGTCCATATATGTAAGATTAGTATTATCTCACGACAACCCCCTGGTGTCCAAAAAAATACAGCAGGATACAAAGAGTATAACAATATGCTAAGATAGCTAATAAACACAAAATGGCTCCTAAACTATGTATGAATGGTATACAAAGCATTCTTGCCTAGAGCGTCCTTAGAATCATGCACAACAGACTAATGATTGTTCAATTTATTTTCCACCTGCAATGGTTTTGCATTCACCTTGATCTTTTGGTTTCCCATGTGAACACTGAAGCCTAAAAACATGACTGTATTCCTGGCTACCAAGTACATGGGATAGACATGTGGTTAAACACAACAGCATTTCCAACGGACACTGGTGGAAGAATAGTAGAAATTATAATACATACAGATGAAAAGAAATCCAGAACTGCAATACATATGGGACCCATAAGGAATCAGAGGAAGAGTGGCCTATATGACCTGTCAAGCCTGATCTAACAGCAAATATGGTCATGGCTGATCATCGATAGAAACTCCATTTTCCTACCCCATCCCTTTATTTTGTGATGATATTAATGGCCAAGAGTTCATCATTTTCAGTCTTAAATAAAAGCAACGATTCTCCGTCCAGAATAAGTGACTATTAAGCGACCGCAACCACTTAAGTAGGAAATTCATTTTAACCTGTGAGAGTGCAGGTTGACCCAAATTGCAGGATTTGTTCCTATCTTTTAGATCAACAATTTAGAGTCAAATGGACATAATTCTCAGAAATACCTGTAGTCCCCATGACATCTTTGTAATCCAACCTGAGTCTACAAAGTCAATCTACTTGGGGCATAACAGAACCAAAACAATCTACTGGCTCATCTGCAACTTAAACTGAAGAGTAGAATACATAATATCCTCTGTAATGGAAACTTCCAGACTTTTCCAGTAAATTATTTTCTAATTGCCATTACTACACAGGGAGTTGGAGTGATAGTACGCAAACCCCAACAGAACAGATCTTCCAGTCGTTTTTCCAGTTTAATTAGTTGTTTATTGAAGTAGTTGTACAAACAAGGAGATGAAATACCAGGCTTTACTTATTTCGCATACATGTTGTAGCTGGCTGCTCTGACCCTGGTCTGGTCTCAGGTCTCCAGGTCTTTTCCAGGTTTGTTCCCCCGTCTGCTCACATGTCTGGTAAGAACTGTATACTCTCCTTCCCTGCATCTGCCCACTCCCAGTCCCTTATGCCCATATATATATATACACCACCCTGTTCATCTAACGACTGCCCTCAAGTGTCCAAAATAATACGGCAAGATATATCTATACAAAATAATATAATATGCCAACAGTAACTGGTCTAAACATAAATGGCTCTGACATCCTCTACATTGATCATCTTTGAGAATCAGTGGAGCAAATCTTTCAGGGAAATCCAAACCTTTTCATTTTTTCATAATGCAATTCAAGGTATCATTCAATGAGACATCATGAAGGATGAGTGAGAATTAATAATCTCGCCTCCCTTTATGTTTGTAAGAGACAGTTACTGTAACTGAATAAATTTACCCTAATGTAGATTCTTCAACTCGTGTGCACAAACACCAGTAAAAGCCAATTATTTAGCATCTTTAACTGTTTGTCACTTTATGGAAGTGCAGATGTAAAACAGACACTGCACCTGGAAGTAAGATGATAAGAAGGGTGACCACCAGCTGAATCAAAGAGAAGAATTTTAAAGATAAAGCGGTTTGAAAACAATAGAAGGAATTATTTGTGTATGAGCCAAGCACTTAAAGACTCTGTCACCAGTAGCAGGAAGCAAAGAATGGAATGTACAAATGGCCAGAGGGTAAGAAACAATGTACGTGTAAGACTAGAGGAGAATGTAGACAGATGATAAACTCCACCATTCAGCAGTTTGCTCTCTCAGTTTTCTAATTCAAGTGCCCCACAAAGTTCAAGATTATGATTTTATTAAAATTGATGAGAATAATGTAAATAGAATTGCCCTGAGGTCTAGGCAGTTTTCATGAAAGTAAAATGTTGTTTGCTCCTTTCTGGCAGCTGCTGAGTATTCTATATACTTATTACAGTCACTAGTTATCAGATTCTTCAGTTGCTTCAGGCTTCACAAGATTATCACGCGTGCAGATTGAAAATGCAGCTACTTTCTGTAAACCGACAGTCCCTATAGTTCAAACCAGTATCTCCAACCACCCACCCCCTATGCCTTGAGGAGGTGAAACACCTTTTCTTTATCATGTGCCACCAGTCTGATTGTATAACTTGACATTGTATGGTGCTGTGCATTTTACATGACTTTGTAGGGCATTCAACATTTTAATATAATTCACACCACATGGCACCACATCCATGAAAAAAACTCTGGTGAATCTCAATTTGACCTACATAAATGCGCTGGGTACCAGTTCCACAACCCAAAAGAGGACGCAATTGAACAAATGATCTGAACATTCCAGTGCATCGGAGGTCTCAAGGGCAACCAAACAATGATGAAAACGTAAACAGACACAAAATGCTGGAGTAACAGCAGGACAAGCAGCATCTCTGAAGAGAAGGAATGGGTGACCTTTCAGGTCAAGACCCTTCTTCAGACTATGAAGAAGGGTTTCGACCTGATGTCACCCATTCCTTTTCTCCGGAGATGCTGCCTGTCCCGCTGTGTTACTCCAACTTTTTTTGTCTAGCTTCAGTTTAAACCAGTATCTGCACTTCCTTCCAACACAATCGGGTGGTTGACATGGCAGAGAACTCTTGGCCTGATTACATCCTGTGGCCTTGGTCAGATGTGGATATCAGGGCGAGGGGTAATGAAGTCAGCATTGTGGCTTAGTCACGATGATAGGGTGAAGCCCAGGTAGCTATGGAGACTGAGTGATTGAATATGTTCCAAGACGAGATAGAAATATATTTAATCCATAGGAAAGTTAAGTGTTACAAAGAACAAGCAGTCAAGTGCAGCTGAGGCCAAGAGTGCATCAACAGTGTTATTGAATGGCAGACCTGGCTTCAGGTGCTATTTGGCCTTCATCGACTCCTTTTACATGATCATAATTTGTTAAATGCAAATTGAATCTATTTGCCAAAGCTCTGTAATCTAAAGTGGGGTTTAGTCTGAAATTTAGTTTGGTACCATTATATTGTTATAATATTGTAAGTAAATATATCTAAATCTTTTAAGAGAAAATTGTTTACCCACCTTTGCTCTCATGTCACGGCTGAAGGACCCAAACATCTACTGGGCGACATAGTGGTGCAGCGGTAGAGTCACTGCTTTACAGCACCAGACCTGAGTTTCATCCTGACTACAGGTGCTGTCTGTATGGACATTTTACATTCTCCCTGTGGGTTTTCTCCGGGTGCTCCAATTTCCTCCCATACTCCACAGACGTAAAGGTTTGTAGGTTCATTTGCTTTGGTAAAATTGTAAATCATCCCTAATGTGTAGGATAGTGCCAATGTACGGGGATCACTGGTCAGCGTGGATTCAGTGAGCTGAAGGATCTGTTTCCATGCTGTATCTCTAAAGTCTAAATCTAGATGCTGCATGATCCTTCTTGTGGGACATTTTCTCTCTTCTTGATGGCAAACTGATGCATGAGTAAACCTAAAACAATTTTATTTTGTGATAATGTGCAGAGAAGAAATCATCTTTGACAATGACTATTTTGAAACACATTCCACGTTCCAAATGTAGCTCCAATTTCACAAATTATAAAAGTGAAAACCCTCTTAGGAGAATTCTGGTGTGGTGGATCAGAAAGTTAGGCCATTTTAAGCACACCAGCACTGAATAACTCAATGAATTGTTATTATATGAATCACAGGGAAAATAATGTATAAATAACATTATTAGTTTATATGGAGATAAATGCATTAATTTTAATACTTTTCTTCCACATTCCTCACTGTGGCAAAATATACAAAACTTCTCTGTAATAAGCCACAGAGCTGGATTTTCCTGCAAAAGCTAGAAGCCACATTGCAATAAATAAAGTGTTGTCAAGAGAATCTGTCTGTGAGTTAATTATGTACGAATATTTACAATCGTTTGAGTCACTCTCAAGAAACATCATTAGCTCTCTAGTGCTGCTCCCTGTACGGAGAGATCATGTTTCTTGCACTAATGCCAAGTGAAATATAGCAGATGCGTAATTCAAAAAATGTATTAACAGCTTGTCTTCATTCAAACAAAATCAGCCCCAGACAATATTCCTGAAGTTTGACAATGATGTTCATAAAATTTTCACCAGGGCCTATTTTGTATTTTCTACATCTACCTTTGTGTTCATTATTATGGCATCAAGAACCATAACAGAGAAGATAAAACATCCCACATCTGCTCTTTGTTAGACATTTAAAAGTTGTGATTTAAAATTACTTTTTAAATCAGTAAATAGTTGAAGAAACTGTCAGGATTAGTATGTTCAATCCAATTATGGGTGCGCTCACCTGTATTTACTTTAAGTGATTTTTGTAGTTCCATAAATGCAAATAGAATGCGCTGGCAACTCATCATGTGATGTCATGATATGCCAGATCAGATTGTCCAGATTCAGGTATTCACCATGACAGATGCATGGTTACCAAATACTGCCATTTAGACTTGTCTCATGTGGATTTTAGCCTTGTATATTACGGCAGATCAGTGCTCATTCCGGTTCGGCTTAAATGTAATGGGTATTCCTGCTTTACAACCCTTTCAACCAGTGAGTCCTGATGCCCAATATTCACTGGTGGAGAATAGATCTCCCCAACACTTTTTTTTAGTTTAGTTTAGAGATACTGCGTGGAAACAGACCTGTCGGCCCACCGAGCCCCTGCTTACCAGCGATCCCCATACACTAATATTATCCTACAAACACCACGGACAACTTACAATTTTACCTAAGCCAGATAACCTATAAACCCGTATGTCTTTGGAATGTGGGAGGAAACCAGAGCACATGGAGATAACCCATGCAGGTCACGGCGAGAACGTACAAACCTCATACAGACAGCACCCGTAGTCAGGATCAAGCCCAGGTCTCTGGCGCTGTAAAGCAGCAACTCTACCGCTGCACCACCATGCCGTCCTAACTTCGCTCTAATCCATCAAATAGCTAATGGAATCAAGGGATATTGGGGAAAAAGCAGGAACAGGGTACGGATTTTGGATGATCAGCCATGATCATATTGAATGGCGGTGCTGGCTCGAAGGGCCGAATGGCCTACTGCACCTATTTTCTATGTTTCTATGTTAGTTCGTGACCTCGCTGCTAAGGAAAATAGGCCTTTTCTATTCATTTCACTTTATTCTCTCAAAACCATAAACACTTCAATTAAATCTTTCCTTAATCTTCTCTGTTCCAAAGAAAACCATCTCAGACAACCAATCTTATTTTTAATAATAAGCATCTTCATCCCAAGCAACATCTCATGTTTCCTCTGTAACATTTCTGTGGCCATCAAGTTCTTCCTGTGTGACTGTGACTATTCTATACTCACTAGGTCAGTTCGAAGTGAAATCTGTGAACTGATTTTGATAAATCTTGGGGGAAAAATTTGGGAAAACGCACTGTGTTGAGTCAATGTTGAGTCAATTTTGAAGGCTAAGTTTAACAAATGTTTGTGCAGTACAACGGTAAGAAAGATCACAGGGAAAGGGAAATAGGTTCAGGCACAAATTAATCATTATTTAAGAAAATGGCAGAACTGGTTTGAGGACCTGTTCCTACATGGATACATCAATTGAAATGCATCAGCAAAATGGAGCTATTTGATAGTGGACATTTGGGCCCCGAAGTTTGGCTGCATAGTTTCAGGTGCAACTATGCGACTATAACCTTTTTATACAGAGTTTGACGGCCAGTCCACAAATTTGGTTAGTATTTTCAATCACAAATCGTAGCTGTATTGAAGACACAATTTTCGCATCATCATGTCACACCAATGCTCCTTTACAACGACGCTGGTGAAATTTGTCCACGGGTTTCTAAGTCGTGCCCTGTCCTTGGCCTCTCTCAGAACAATGGGGATCCATCGCACTGCTTCTTCAACAGCATGATATAATAGACGCCTTTCTAAGCAGGACACAGCTGTGTGCTGACATCTAACATCATGTACGTTCCCATTGGTTTATTTATTTACCTACTCTTGTCTTCTCCCTGAATTTATGATTCCCAAATGAGTTAAACCCCTAATCCTGGCCTCAGTCATTCCTAGTACCCATCCAATCTGAATTCTTCCCCTCGGTCTCAGACACACGATCATCAGCAATCTACTCCTGAGATCAGCCCTTCCCAAATAAGGCTCTGATCTAGAAAAAAAAAACATCCATCAATGCAACAGCACTGTCCTCAACCCAATGAGTACCCTTCCCCAACAACCTTCAAACCCAAAGCTCTGGACCCCGGCAAGCTGCACTGCACAGTCGTGCAGTGTGTAACGGGGAAGGGGTTTGCCCTATTCAGTAGTATCTGATACAATAGCTACCTATCATAGCCCACTCCTCCCCTTCCTTGACCATTTCTGATTCCAATGCGTTGAGATCAAAATTAAGAATAATCAAATATCCAAACAAATTATACAGTTATCCAATGCAAATGATAGATTTTAGATCAGTCCATTGAACATTAAGGTACATTGGACAAAGGGTTTATGTGCTTCTCTTTCCACGACAACACTCTGTGGCAACACGGCAGCAATATTTTGACAACCGATCAAGAAATATTAATCATAAAGCTTCCTGATTGTGACTCACTTATCTGAACCAAGTAGTTCAGTTGTCTGCTTATTAAACATAAATATTGTGCAACCTACAGCCCTCACCATACAGTACTAAAGCACTGAATAACAACAGTAACATTATTATTGAATCTTTCACCTACTCTCTTTCCTTCTGAAGTATTTTCTGTGACTCATCCAGACGAAATTGTAGAGCTATGGTTTTCATGGAGTCGTCCTCAAGAGGTTGCATTGCATCTTCAAGACGATGCTTGGATCTTTCAGAAGTGGTGGTAGAATTACACAAACTCAAAATGGCAGAAGATTCCAGACTTTGTCCTCCTCCATTCTGCTTATCTCTCAGTATATTTTCAATTATATCAATATCCTGGGAATAAACCACAAGAAATGTTTATAGTGTTTAAATAATCACAATATGAATGACATAGAGAGCATTATATTTTTAGATACCGATTTTACTGGAATATTTCCCAATGGTTAAAAGGAACTTTTCCAAAATCTGTCTCCATTTAAGAAATATCAAGAAATATCTTTAGAAATGGTAGGTGTGTCATATATTTGAAGGATATTGTCAGATGTTTGAGAAACATTACCAGCATTTCAGCCTGAGAAACATCAAGGCATTCAAAAGGCCCATTAGATTACATGTTAGTCCTTTGTCAATTAAAGTGTAAGTCAGAAAATGTTTTGAAATATATTTGACCATTGCCTGATGTTCTTTACGAGACACGGACAGAAAGTTTTTCCCAAAACAAATAAATTTTATTTCCCAAAGCGCAGTGTAGATTGTCAGCTTTAGAAATTTGCATAGGGCTCAGAAAACTGTGGTATTTCTAGGAAGGTGTCTCTTTTACACTTTGCATAGTCTCAGCCTTTGCTAGCTTGGCGCTTACATTTTAAGTCATTCAAGAATACAAATAAATACACAGTGCTACTCTAATAAATTAATTTTAAAAATCTAATTCAAGAAATAATAGAATAAGTACTTTTTTAGCTGAAGAAATTCCAATCTGTTTTTAATACATGACATGCCCTTCTGTTTAATTATGCCCGCTGTTTAACTCTTATTATATTCTTGCTTTAGAAAACATTGCACAACATTTCTAATTATATTACATGGCCCCGACTTTAAATTTGTCTTCAGATCCTTAGGCAGATGGAAACATTTTTCCAATCTGACCTTCCAATTCCATTAAGATCTTACAACTACAACAAAGGGAAAAATTGGTTTAAGCCATCATCATGTGGGGAGTATAATATTACTGTTACTACATTAAATGATTTCATTAACTACTCACAATATTACTTCAATAAAGAATGAAATCACGTTGGATCCAAAACCACAATGTAATTCAACTTAGTTAAGTTCTCAACAAATCACGCAGCTGTGACCGCAAGATCCAGACCTCAGGGTCGCACACAATAAGCAGCACTGCTGCAACCTGTACAGGGGACTGCTTTATGAGAAATAGCTGAAATAGAAAAAAGGAGTATGCTCCCACATGCACTGAAATCCAGAGATGCTAATGGAACAGATAAGCAGGAGATAAGATGTACCGTGTGGAAGGGAGCAACAGAGACTTTCCCAGGCTTCAGTCAAGTGTTCCTGACCGGACGGCACGGTAGCGCAGCGGTAGAGTTGCTGCTTTACAGCGAATGCAGCGCCTGAGACTCAGGTTCGATCCTGACTACGGGTGCTGCACTGTAAGGAGTTTGTACGTTCTCCCCGTGACCTGCGTGGGTTTTCTCCGAGATCTTCGGTTTCCTCCCACACTCCAAAGACGTACAGGTATGTAGGTTAATTGGCTGGGTAAATGTAAAAATTGTCCCTAGTGGGTGTAGGATAGTGTTAATGTACGGGGATCACTGGGCGGCACGAAAAGGCCTGTTTCCGGCTGTATATATATGATATGATATGATATGACAGGTCGTTGGTTGGGAGATCAGAGGGAAACCTTTGTTTGCTTGGCCTAGAAGAGCATGTACTTTGGCAAAGCTCTAAACGCTGACATATCCTCCTTTCTCATCTATCTCATCGTCCGCACTTGGAGTAGAGTGCATAAAGAGTTCCCAACGTAGAGTGGAGAGCTGTGGTGTCCCACCTGGTGCAAAATTGAGCAGCATTCTGTCAGATCCGCAGCAGCAGCCTGGAACAATTGTGCGGCACAGAAGCAGTGAGATCAGTGCAAGAGGTTTCTGAGCCTGGATTTCAAGTCACAAGAGACCACACATCTTAGTGCAGACTCTCTTGTTGAAGTAAAGCCTGTATCAGTATTGTTCCTGAGAGAAGTTTCTGTAAGAGTGTGGCTGGATAATATCTTTAGTGATGAGCCCTAGAACATGGAACATAGAAAAATACAGATAGACACAAAAAGCTGGAGTAACTCAGCTCGAGACTCGAAACGTCACCCATTCCTTTTCAACTGAAATGCTGCCTGTCTCGCTGAGTTACTCCAGCTTTTGGTGTCTATCTTTGGTTTAAACCAGTTCCTTCCTACATTGAAAAATACAGCATGGGAACTGGTTCTTCAGGCCACAACGTCTGAGCCGAACATAATGCCAAGATCATCTATTATCTGCCTGCATATAATCCATATCCCTCCATTCTCTGAATATATTCGTGCCTATCAAAAAGTCTCTTCAATGCCACTAAGATATCTGCCTCCACCACCACCACTCCTGGCAGTGGTAAGGCAGCACAGTAGTGCAGCAATAGAGGTGCTGCCTTGCAGAGCCAGAGACCCGGGTTTAATCCTAACTATGGATGAAGACAGCACTCTTAGTTAGGATTAAACGCGGGTCTCGGGCGCTACAGTTTGTGCTTTCTTCCTGTGACTGCATGAGTTTTTTTCCAGGTGCTCCGGTATCCTCCCATATTCCAAAGACATGCAGGTTAGAAGGTTAATTGGCTTCTGTAAATTGTTCCTAGTGTATAGGATAGAACTAGTGTACAGGTGATCGGCTGGTCAGTGTGGACTCGATGGACCTGTTTCTATGCTGTATCTCTAAACGAAAGTAAACTAAACACTCACCACCCTCCATGTAAAAAAAATCCCTACAAACTTTGCCTCTCTCACTTTAAAGCTGTGCCATCTAATATTTAATATTTCCATCCTGGGGAAAAGGTTCTGCCTGTCCACCCTATCTATACCTCTTTTAATTTATTAGCACTATCAGGTCTCAGCTCAATCTCTGGCGCTCCAGAGAAAGCAATCCAAGTCTGTCCAACCTCTCCTTGTAGCTAATACTCCCTAATCCAGGCATCATTCTGGTAATCCTCCGCTTCACCCTTTCCAAAGCCTCCACGTCCTTCCTGTATTGGGGCAACCAGAGAACTGGATGCAATATACCAAATGCAGCCTAACCAAAGTACAATAAAGCTGCATTATGACCTCCTGACTCTTATACTCAATCATCTGAACGATAAAGGCAAGCATATCATATCATATGCCTTCTTTGCCGCTCTACCTACTAGGTGCTCCCACATTCAGGGAGTTATATTCTTGAACCTCAAAATAACTCAGTACATCAATGTTGTATACAATCTTGCTATTAATTGTATATTTTCTCCTTACATTTAACCTCCCAAAGTGTAACACCTCACACTTAGCCATTTTCCCACCTATTTCTGTAGCTGATCTGTATCCCACTATATATTTTGGCAGCCTTCTTCACAGTTTGTGGCCCTGGCAATTTTTATTTTAACCTGCAAACCTACTAACCTACTAACCAACCTATCTACGATTAGATCCAAGTCATTTATATATCACAAACAGCAGAGGTTTCAGCACAGATCCTTGGGGATTTCCACTGGACACAGACTCCCAGCTTGAACAGGATTCGTCCCACTTGGCCCAATGCTACATGCTCCACCAATACCAGTATTCTATTTCCACACCAACAAGAAGGGAAAAAGGTTATCCAATCCTTCAGGATTGAGATTAATTTGCTTCCAATCCAGCTCTGTACGTTCTGAGATGACTGATGAGGTCAAAATGAGGCCTGCAGATTCTCCCGCAGATGACAGAGTAGATGGGTAATTAGTTTGTGAGGTGGCCCACTCCTTCCATCACTTTCTGAAGTCTTCTGTGTGCACCTGATGAATGGAGATTTGCAAAATATTATCCTGAAAACTCCTTCTCATTCTTTAACAGGATGAGCAAGTTTTAAATGGGAGGTTTCACACTTCACTTCCATTGACAGGGGGTCAATTGCCAGGCATACATGTCATGTGCCCAGGTCAATAGAGCTGAGTGCAATTCGAACATCAGTGATGGGAATGTTAGCCTGGGAGAGGACACTGGTATGGGTTCACATAACAGTAGATTTGGATGATTTTACAGAGTCATCATTGGCGTTATCTTTCCAGTCCGGATGCCTCCTATGGTCCAAGTTTCTGAGTATGTAGAAGGGAAGGTATTATTGCTGCCCCTTGGTCATGAGCTTTGTGTCAGTTCTGTAATCTTGATCTTCAAAATCACCTTTCCTGATGCAACTTCAAAACTTCTAACACATTGAAGCTGATGGTTATTTTCATCACCTTTATCGGGTTTTGCTGACAAGTGGCTTCCAAGATATGAAAGGTAGTTAATGCGTTCTCTTGCCATTCTGTGAACTTTTCTTGTCAGAGGGCAGTGTGGTGCAGTGGGGGCAGTATGATCGTGGATCTTTCTCTTTTGGATATTGAGTGTAATCCCACCTTCTTATACTTTAGCTGCTGCAGTCCCTACTCTTTCCACCTTGGCTACTGAGCTGGAGTGATCTTGGTTCTTCACTGCACACAACCTTAAGGTGAACAGTTCTGAAGAATAGCTTCATCCAATGGGAAGTTGGTTGGAAGCGAGGGGCAGCAGTTCAATAAGAGCAATTGAGAAACATGTTCGGGAAATAGAATTGCGAAGTAAATCTGAATAGCAAATAAAGTTAAAGGTGAAAATATTCAGTCTAGTCTACAGGGTGAGCAAGAGACCACAAAATTCAGATCAGAGATAATTGGCCTTTAAATAACAGTTATAAAAGTAAGTTGTTTATTGAGTAAAACAACTATCAGACTCTGAACAGTGATTTTGAAAACCACTCTGGAATGCAAAGAAAAAGGCTCTGCATTATTATTGACACCATGGGGTAATTTTATGCCTGAACAGCATTTCCAGCACTAACAAAAATCCACACAGAGAGTCAGGGGTCAAATTTCCCATGGTTTCAAAGGCTTTTAAAGTGTATGGAATTTTATTATTTTCCAGACTAAACTTCACTGGTTTTTTATCAGTTATAGTCTACAGATGTGGCTATTGGCAGGCTTGGGTTCTGCTCTGCTAAGTTCAGAGAGAAGTGTGGTCTTCATGTTCAGGACCAACTCTTCATTTGATTGTCATGTATCCTGCAACCTTGGACCCATGTTTCTATCAGCACGGTAAGGCTTAATTTTCAAATCGGGGTTCGGCTCCCAGCAGAGCAATTTCAATTCTAAGTGGGTGGTTCAAACCCCGAGTGGCTATAATAAGAAGAGACCTACACCTTTGCCATCTCAAAGCTGCAAATGCATCATACAAAAATACAAACGAGTTGTATTCAGCCTGCACCACCATTCAATTAGATCTCAGCTGAAATTCTGCAACCTCAAATGCACAATCCTGCCAACTTCTAAGTAACCATAAATCATGTCTGAAGAAGGGTCTCAACCCGAAATGTCACTCATTCCTTCTATCCGGAGATGCTGCGTGTTCCGCTGAGTTACTCCAGCGTTTTGTGTCTATCTTCGGTGTAAACTAGAATCTGCAATTCCTACCTACACATAAATCTACTGTTGACTGAAAAATATTTGTTGATTCCACAATGCTTTAAAGAGAGTTCCATAACATCACTCTGTGAAAGAAAAAAAATGCCTTATCTCTGTCTTACATGAGAGGTTGCTCTTTTTTAACCCCTATATCTAGAATCTCCCACATGTATCATCCTCTCCACATCCACCATGTCAAAACCCTTCAGGATCTTATATGTTTCAATTAAATCATTTCTTATTCTTCAACACTCCAGCATGTGCAAACCTAACCCTTCCAACCCTTCCTCATAGACATAGAAACATAGAAACATAGAAAATAAGTGCAGGAGTAGGCCATTCGGCCCTTCGAGCCTGCACCGCCATTCAATATGATCATGGCTGATCATCCAGCTCAGTAGCCTGTACCTGCCTTCTCTCCATACCCCCTGATCCCTTTAGCAAAAAGGGCAACATCTAACTCCCTCTTAAATATAGCCAATGAACTGGCCTCAACTACCTTCTTTTGGCAGAGAATTCCACAGACTCACCACTCTCTGTGTGAAGAAATGTTTTCTCATCTCGGTCCTAAAAGACTTCCCCCTTATCCTTAAGCTGTGACCCCTGGTCTCATAAGACAACCTGTACATTCTAGATATCAGTCCAATAAATCTTCTCTCAACCATTTTCAATTCATTTACATTCTTACTTAAATAAGGAGATCAGACTATACATGGTATTTCATATGACTCAGCAATCTGTGTAACCGAAGCATAACCTTCCAAGTTAAATGTTCAATTTGCCTTGCAATAAAACAATAACATTCTGTTAGCTTTGCTGATTGTTTACTAGACCTGTATAATAGTAATTCACAAAACATATATGAGGTCACCCGGAACACCCTGCATCTCAGAGTTTTAGAGTCTTACACCAATTGGAAATTATTTATATTGTTCGCTAAATAGACAATTTAATTTTTACCAGCATCATATTCCACTTGCCTCCTTATATCATCTTCTTATGTTACTTACTCTGCGACCTATTATTGTGGCTTCAACAAATTTAGCAACAATATCGTCAGTTCTTCCATCCAAACCATTTGTATATATTGTAAAAAGTTGAGGCCCAGCAGCGATCCCGATTCCTTACATCAGGCCAACCAGAAGAGTCCCACCTATGACCACCTGATGCTTACCATTAGCCCACCAGTTTTGTATCCACATGTCCTCCGACACCATGAACTTTAATTTTCCACAATAAAAGTTCATGTGGCACCATATTAAATGCCTTCTGGAAATCTAAGTCTAGTGCTTGATTTTTCCTTCAGCACTTTGCTAGAACGTCTTTAATAAGAACTTCGAACATTTTCTTTATGATTGATACTAAGCTATCTATAATTTCCTGCATGATGTTTCCTTCTCTTTTGATAAAAAGGAATCACATTCATCATAGTGAATTACATTCACTATATTGTAATCTATTGGAATTTATCCCAAACCTAAGAAATTTTGAAAAATTAAATCCAATGTATCAACTATTACATTAACCATTTCCTTTAACATTTGAGCAGAAAAAACACAGCTTAATAAATCAGATGTCTTTATGGGGATGGAGATACATTATGTGTTGTTAGTAAATTGAAGAGAAAATTTACTGCTAATTCACAAGTATCTGATGATCATAATCCTTTAGCAGGACAACCCACAAGTCAAAACAATCCTTCATGCCCGATGTGCGGACATAGAGCTGCGTTGGGCTACTGAAACTCAGTGACAAAATTAACCAAGTGTAAAAGCACGGCATTAAAACATTACCTGTGCAGATTTCACATGTAGATTACAGACTTCAGCTGGTCTTCAAGTATTACTTTGAGCTGGTTGTTGTCAATGACTGCACTTTTCTCCAATTACTTTTCATATAAACAGGTGATAATTGGCTGTAACGTCGTTTAGCGAGTATATAGTGAATTGTTCTGCTATTGTATCAATGAGAAGACCTTGTATAAAGTTGGTGATTTCATGCTAAGACAAGAGCAAACCGTAAAAAAATTGTGAATATAGAAAGATAGAGGGTGGTTAGAAAAGAGAAATAAGAGATATTAGCATGAAATAGAGCTGTTAAGCAGGAGGAAACGTCCAATGGAACATTTAAATAAAGTATATGAACTATTATTATGAACTGAACATGAACAAAATTGTGATCAACGGTTGATGCCCATGTGATGCACTATTGTTGGGGGTTTTTGGAATGAAAACTAAGAATGTGGATCAGGAACTTACAGGGGAGGGGCAGTGTCATTACAGTATGTATAACTCACCAATGCAGATACCCTGAACTTAGGCTCCACTGAGAATTTGCACAGGTATTTGGTATATATTGAAAGACCAAGCAATCACAAAACGCATCCAGATTAGATCTTAGCAAGATTCAGGGAGAGTACAAGAATGCGGCACGATTGCAATGCCACACTTAGCTCGACAGAGAGCTCAGCCTCACAACACAGTCATAGAATTACCGGCATACAGTAAGTCACACAACAGATATTCCTGCTCAGCTATACATCTAAGCTGGAATACCAACCCTTCTAACGAAGAGGCCAATAAATCCTGGTTCAGGTGTACCTACTGCCTCAGTCCTTGAAGATCTGCCCCAGAAGATCTGCATTTGTGTTTCTCAGAACAATCTTGGAAAATCAGGTAACTTACTGATGCCTGGGAATCATCCCATCACCAAACAGCTCTCATTTTCTCAAACTGTTCGTAAATGCAAGGGTGCAGTCATGCAATCATGAGAGTGGGAAATATTGATCAAGATTATCACCAAAATACTTCCAAATTAAAAAAAATCAGCAGACTACAGCATCCCATTTTCAATGTAATGCAATGTAACTGGAGAAAGTAACATGGCATTTGTAATTTAATGTTAATAAATTTCCTATTAAAAAAGTTCCACCAAGTGTAAAATTATAAAAATATCCACAGCACCATAACATTGCTTGTACCAGTGCTGTTAAACAAAAATTCTGTTGCTTGTGTTGTGATGCAGCACATAGTAACATATTAAGGACAATACCACAGGCATTCATTCTTCCTTGGATAGGTAACAGAAAACAAGCCATGGTTCGTGCACTGATTGCTATTGAGTGGTTCCAATTGGAATTCACACTTGAAGTCAGAACAGAACATGAATGGATCCAACTATAATAGCCCCTCATGTTCAAACGTAGATAATATTTGTGCCATTTTGGAGATGAGCGAGTACTCATTGAACCATAACATAGAACAGAGTGCAACTTAAATTGCTGGATGCAGCGCATTGCTAATTTTGTTCATGGTCATATGGTTCAGGGAGTCATCCACAGAAAACAAATAAAACAAATTGAACTACCCGTTAAAATGCCAAAAGCATTCATATAAATAGAGGACAAAAAAGACCCTGCATAGACATCACCCAGATTTGATCAAATACAACTCTTCCAAAAAAAAATTATTATATTATGCCCCAACGTTCCCAGCCACAACCATAAACTTACACAGCATTCATGAAGTGTTAGGCAAATTTCATAACTACTCTCCTTGAAAGAACCTTAGCAAATACCTCTGAACATCCTCACTGCAGGTGACCATAGCGTTACGGGGGAGGAGGCTGTCATAAGGAATAGGAGAATTAGGCCATTTGGCCCATCAAGTCTACTCTGCTATTTAATCATGGCTAATCTATCTCACCCTCCAGCCCCATTCTCCTGCCTTCTTCTCAAAACCTCTGACACCCGTACTAATCAAGAATCTATCTATCTCAGCCTTAAAAATATCCACTGACTTGGCCTCTACAGCCTTCTGTGGCACAGAATTCCACGGATTCACCACCCTCTGACCAAACAAATTTCTCCTCATCTCCTTCCTAAAAGAACATCCTTTAATTCTGAAGCTATGACCTCTAGTTTTAGACTCTCCCACTAATGGAAACATCCTCTCCACATCCACTCTATCCAAGCCTTTCACTATTCTGAATGTTTCGATGAGGTCCCCTCCTCATTCTTCTAAACTCCAGCGAGTACAGGCCCAGTGCCGACAAACGCTCATCATAGGTTAACCTACTCATTCCTGGGATCATTCTTATAAACCTCCTCTGGACCCTCTCAAGAGCCAGCACAACCTTCCTTAGATATGGTGCCCAAAATTGCTCAGTATATCTACTAAGTCCATTCATTTTTCATTATTCACTCTTCAATTTTCTCAAAATAAATCACTTAAATTGGTCATTTAACTTGCTCTTTGTAAATTTACATTAACCATCCCAGATTGACCCAATCTGTGCATCGCATAGTGCAAATCGCCTCTACATTGGGGAATTTGAAATACAGATTAGGTGATGCTATGGAGAACACCTCATCTGAGTTACAAGGGTGATCACTGGGTTCCTCTCACCTGTTACTTGAACTGTCCATTCCTCTCCACTCTGATCTCTCTGCTATTGGTGTGTGACACTGTTCAAACAATGTCCAACCTAAGCTTAAGAAACAGCTCCTCATTTTCCCTCTAAGCGCATTGCAGTACTCGCAATCATAATTGAACTCAACAATTTGAGCAACTAATCTTTCCTTTTTTGTCAGAACTGTCCTGTTCTGATGCACGTTTATCCACTTTATCAGTAATTTAGTTCTTCTCTTGCATGGTGAGTCGGGTATTTCCAGCGTTCTATTTTATTTCAGACTTCCAGCTGTGTTCTCTATCACACGGAATATGTTCTTTTATTCCTTCTCTCTCAGACTGCTAGTACCAAAATAAATTACTTTACCTGGACAATTTTGGTCTCCACCTTATCACAGACATTCCCTCTCTAAATCTAATCTGTACAATTTAAATCCCACTTGTTTTCTCTCCGTTCCAGTTCTGATGATGCGTCACTGACCTAAAGCCTTTGACAAGGTTCCACATAGGAGATTAGTGGGCAAATTTAGAGCACATGGTATTGGAGGTAGGGTACTGACATGGATAGAAAGTTGACAGACAGTGGGGATAAATGGGTCCCTTTCAGAATGGCAGGCAGTGACTAGTGGGGTACCGCAAGGCTCGGTGCTGGGACCGCAGCTATTTACAATATACATTAATGACTTGGATGAAGGGATTAAAAGTACCATTAGCAAATTTGCAGATGATACAAAGCTGGGTGGTAGTGTGAACTGTGAGGAAGATGCTATGAGGTTGCAGGGTGACTTGGACAGGTTGTGTGAGTGGGCGGATGCATGGCAGATGCAGTTTAATGTGGATAAGTGTGAGGTTATCCACTTTGGTGGTAAGAATAGGAAGGCAGAGTATTATCTGAATGGTGTCAAGTTAGGGAAAGGGGACGTACAACGAGATCTGGGTATCCTAGTGCATCAGTCACTGAAAGGAAGCATGCAGGTACAGCAAGCAGTGAAGAAAGCCAATGGAATGTTGGCCTTCATAACAAGAGGAATTGAGTATAGGAGCAAAGAGGTCCTTCTGCAGTTGTACAGGGTCCTAGTGAGACCACACCTGGAATACTGTGTGCAGTTTTGGTCTCCAAATTTGAGGAAGGATATTGTTGCTATTGGGGGCGTGCAGCGTAGGTTTACTAGGTTAATTCCCGGAATGGCCGGACTGTCATATGTTGAAAGACTGGAGCGACTAGGCTTGTATACACTGGAATTTAGAAGGATGAGAGGGGATCTTATCGAAACGTATAAGATTATTAAAGGGTTGGACACGTTAGAGGCAGCAAACATGTTCCCAATGTTGGGGGAGTCCAGAACAAGGGGCCACAGTTTAAGAATAAGGGGTAGGCCATTTAGAACGGAGATGAGGAAAAACTTTTTCAGTCAGAGAGTTGTGAATCTGTGGAATTCTCTGCCTCAGAAGGCAGTGGAGGCCAATTCTCTGAATGCATTCAAGTGAGAGCTAGATAGAGCTATTAAGGATAGTGGAGTCAAGAGGTATGGGGAGAAGGCAGGAACGGGGTACTGATTGACAATGATCAGCCATGATCACATGGCTCGAAGGGCCAAATGGCCTACTCCTGCACCTATTGTCTATTGATTCTGTTTATAGGGCCTGTCCCACTTAGGCGATTTTAAGGCGACTGCCGGTGACTAGGCTGTCGCCGAACGTTCACCGGGGTGTCACGGGCGTGACCGTGGGGAGTCTCCAATGAATCGTAGCAGATCTCAGCGCATCACGGAAAAACTTTCATGCTAGAAATTTTTCGGCAACAGCTGGCTTGTCATCAGGTATTGTAGTTTATTGCGGGCGCTGTCGCATGCTGTCTCCAGGTTTGCTAGGTTGTCGCCGGTAGTGAGGACAGATGAATTTCATTGTCGACTACCAATGTCAACCGGAGACAGGTACCGGGATCAGGAGAAGACAAGGTCCGACAGGAATTGTCAAAACCCGTTTTGACAGCTGACAGAAGTGTAGCTGCAACAGCCAGCTGTGGAGACCGCGATGCTGTCAAAGGTGGGTGGACACTTGAACAAACCGACAGCAAGGTCCGGCCAGTGAAATGTTTAGGCATATTTTGTAATCGTTTGAAGTGTCCGTTTTAAAAAAAAGATTTTGGCATGTAGTTATCCATCTTTCATAGGAATATAGTTTGTTGTAATAAAGTTGATTTTGGTGATGTTTAAAACAATTAGAGCCTGAATTTATTGTGCTTCTAAGTACTTTATCATGGCATCTCATTCAAAGATTCTAGTCTTTCATTTTGACCAATGAAATAAAACGCTGGCACAGGCACTGCACTATGAGAACTCTTTTCATTCATTTATTTTGATCAATGAAGCAAACACATACACAAGCAATTCACTACGTTTAAAGGCAAACGCTCACACAAAGACAGACTCTACTAACACAAAGACAAACGGAGTTACTGCAATGCTGTTAAAGGGGGTATGAATACCTGACCATAAGGACAGCAAGGCCCAGCCAGACCATTACCAATGTCCAGGGATCTCTTGTTTCCCCTCTCCCCTGACTCTCAGTCTGAAGAAAGGGTCTCGACCCCAAACGTCACTCATTCCTTCTCTCCCGAGATGCTGCCTGTCCCACTGAGTTACTCCAGCTTTTTAGTGTCTATTTTCTTCGACCTGACTGCAGCAGGTTACAAGGAATCGGATCTCCCAACAGTGGGAGGAAGAGTGGCCGTGGGGTTTTCAGCGGGACTGGACAAGTAAAAGATGTTGATGCCGGGGAGGGTGATACAAAGACAGTGGGGACAACAGTATTGGCAGTCAGTCCCGCTGTCTTTCGGAAAAGTCCTGGACGTCACGTTAAAACCAGTATTCCAAGTCTCCCATGGGAACGCATTGTTTCTGCTGGAGGTTCACTGAAAAACCCTTGTCGCAGATGCATTTAGAAGCACGTAATATTAAATTAAGAAAAGGCATTTGAAGATACCAGAAGATAGTTTTGTTTAACCAATTTATTTACCGTCAGGACATTTGACAGGTAGATTGGAGGCGACAGTTTGACGGTCAGGTAAGCGTGGGAATTTTGCGATGTTTCCGAAGACATTGTAATCTCTTAGCCAGGCGCTAGTTTCACAAAAAAAGTAACTTGTATCGACCTGACTCGGCTTTGTTGTGGTCATTGTCGTACGGTAAAATAAAATTTCGGCCATCTGCTACGACTTTGACAGTCGCCTTAAAAATCGCGTAACTGGGACAGGCCCTTATCTCTCCACAGATACCATTCCTCCTGCTGTGTTCCCAGCACTTTTTGTTCCATGTAACCGCATACCTTCGTTAGCATACCTCAGATCGACCTAAGTGTTCAAATGTTATGTGGATTAATAGGGTTGAAATTCTACAGCTGTTTTACATGTCACCCACTGTGGTTCTGATGGGAACTGTTGGATCTCCTGTGGATTTTCTCATTTTTATTCACAATCCTGGCTTTCGAGAGCTGTATGATGCAAAGTGTAACCTATTTAAATTTCAATCTATATTATAGAATAATCTCTTTGAAATGGCAGAATAGTAACCACAGGTTTATGAAGATAAAATAAACATTTTTATTGCAACTCAGTGGAATCAGGAAGGATTTTTAAATATATATTTAGCTAAAAATTAAAATAAAATGAAGCATTGATGAAGTACTTAAAAAGTCAACTTATTTGCAAGTCATTTTAAAACATAAAAGCAATTTTGTATTTTGGAAGTGTTGATTCTTATTTCATGTCAAAGTCTCACTCACCAGGAAATTGGACCAAGCATTTCCTATCCCAATTCATCCTGACACCCCATTGTCATTTCCCTCTCATATTTCTTGCATGACATCTCTAATCTGTGTGGTGCCTATTGGATCAAGAGATCAGCATTCACAAACTTTATTATTAACTCACAATTCACTGAGGAGCATATCGCACTGCAAGTAGAGAACTATGTATGATTTTAATTCCCCATAGGGTATCGTTTTTATACATTGAACAAAAACATCCCCTATTTTATTTATATAGAACTCAATGCCAGCATTTCTCAACACAGGTCAGGCTAATAATTGCAGTTCACAGTTATTCGTTATGTGATCCCATTGCTGTTACTGATCGCTGAGAGTTATGAATCACCCATGGTCACTGTGGAAGATCATGCATGGGGGAGGAGGGGGGAGTGAACTCCATAGGAAGCTGAGGCACCATTACATTCCACCATTTGCAACCTCCAGCCATGACTGCCTTGGCTCATCTCCATGACAGTCTAAGGCCTTCCCGAGGGTCAAATAATTTACTGCATCTGCCTAACAAATAGCTGTGAGGGTGAAATATGCGAGTCAGTTTTAGCATTCCTTAAAGGGACATAAACAAGATAATTCTTTCTATAATCAAGCATATCCCAATTTCATGATTTTGTTTTGGTGAACTGCAGATTTCCCATTCCCTCAAGAGAAAAGAAATCCAAATTCCAGGCACAAAACCTCTAAAGCTTTTTGGAAAAGGATGCAAAATTTGAATTGCCAAAAGCTTTAATTCCCGGTGTGGCGGGACTGACATATGCTGAAAGAATGGATCGACTGGGCTTATATTCACTGGAATTTAGAAGGATGAGAGGGAATCTGAAGGAAACAAAAAAAATCTTCAGGGATTGGACAGGCTCAATGCAGGAAAAATGTTCCCAATTTTGGGGGAGTGCAGAACCAGGGGTCACAGTTTAAGAATAAGGGGCTAGGCCATTTCGCACTGAGATGAGGAAAAACGTTTTCAGGCAGAGAGTTGTGAATCTGTGGAATTCTCTGCCACAGAAGGCAGTGGAGGCCAATTCTCTGGATGTATTCTAGAGAGAGTTAGATATAGCTCTAAGGGCTAACGGAATCAAGGGTTTTGGGGAAAAAGCAGGAACAGGGTACTGATTCTGGATGATCAGCCATGATCATATTAAATGGTGGTGCTGGCTTGAAAGGCCGAATGGCCTACTCCTGCACCTATTTTCTATGGGGGGTTTTTCTGTTTCTATGGTGATGGAATAATAGAGCATATTTGGTGCTACCAGTTCAGGATGTTTTTCTAGACAAGGCAACATAACACAAAGATAATTTAGAATATTCAACACAGAAACAGGCCATTCAGCCCAACTGCTCCATGCCACAGTTTGTTTCACTCAAGCCACCTCTGTCCTTTTTTATCTACCTCTATCAGATCAACTCTCCTCTCCTCCTCCTCATAAGCTCCCCTGAAATGCATCTTCATTATTCACTTCAACCGCATTGTTCATTATATTTCGAGGGAGCTCTCTAGATCTATCACTTTAATTCAGATAAAAGGTCTTCATATGAAACATTAACTATTTCTCTTTCCACAGATTTCAAACATTTGGACATTTTTTTGTTATTTTCTACCACAATGTAATGGAAGGTGAAAATCCCTTTTATGGGATTTGTAGAGTGGTTCTAGTGCTTTAATAGTTATCGCTACTCCCATTGTATACTTATAGCAGTATCGGGAAAGGGGAAAGAAAAATGCAATATGATCCCTATACATGAGCAATTTCAACACATACAAGAGACATTATTGTTTATGTACTTCCTATAATATCCACAAAGCCCTCCTGACATCAGTCTGAAGAAGGGTCTCGACCCGAAACGTCACCCATTCCTTCTCTCCTGAGATGCTGCCTGACCTGCTGAGTTACTCCAGCATTTTGTGAAATAAATACCTTCGATTTGTACCAGCATCTGCAGTTATTTTCTTACAAAGCTTGCAGTCAGGTGCATTGCAGTTGTGCAGAGGGCAGAAGCTGGTCACCCAAGACCAATCTTGTCCTCTAATATCTGACAGTACTCTCCTCGGCAGATATGACTTGAGAGTGAGGTTGTACTATTTGCATGCAGCAGAGAACAAACTCAGTCATTGAACTGAAGTTATTGTAGAAAACAGTTTTGCATGAATCATAAGTACAGTCAATGTTAAAGAAAAACAACTCGTTGTGGTGAAAGGTAACCACCATGGAAACACATTGCAAGCTGCTTCATTAATAGAGGTCAGAGTGAACTGCTCAACTCAAAACCACTGCAGTTTAAACTGCTGACGCAGTAAAGCCAACTGTTCAGAAATTTCCAACATTCTTTTTCCTGGAATAGCAAATAAAGTATAGCAAGTGGACCTGTTGGGGCCAAACCTCTCATGCATTGGTGCAGCACCCTCTCCTTTCCCCCTCCCCCCCCCTCCCCTCCCTCCTCTGCTCCTGCTCCTCCCCTCCCCTCCCCCCTCCCTCCACCCCCCTCCCTCCCCCTCCCCCTCCACCCCCCATTGGCTTCACTCCCCCCACCCCCTCCTTTCCCCCATCCCTCCCCTCCTCCACCCCCTCCCTCCCCCACCCTCTCCCCCTACCTTCTCCCCCCTTCCTTTCTCCCCTCCTCCCTCCTCCCCCCTCCCATCTCCTCCCTCCTCCCCCCACAGCCCTCCCTCTCCTCCTCCCTCTCCCCTCCTCCCTCCCCTCCTCGCCCTCCCCCCCTCCCCCTCCCTCCCCCCCCTCTCTCCACCCTCCACCCTCCCTCCATCCTCCTCAACCCCCCTTATCCTCCTCCCCCCCTCCCTCCCCAGGAGATAGATTTAAAATTTAAAATGTGAATAACTAAAAATATAACACCGATTTCAATGAAACCTCTTCCATTAGCACCAAAGGGACGATGGTGAGTAAGGTGGGCCTAAAATTGTCATGCTATCGTGTACCGTTTTGGCTGTAGTTCAGGAACAAACAAACAAACAAGCGAGGGTTTTAGTTTAGATATCTCCAGATGCCCGTGTCTGGTGGCTTCTTACAGAAAAATCCTACAAGCAAGTACGATGAGGGTGGCACGGTGGTGCAACAGCAGAGTTGCTGCCTTACAGCGCCAGAGACCCGGGTTCTATCTTGACTACAGATGTTGTCTGTACGGAGTTTGTACCTTCTCCTGTGGCTGCGTGGATTCTCCCGAGTGCTCCGGTTTTCTCCCACACTCCAAAGACATATAGGTTTGCAGGTTAATTTGGCTTCAGTAAAAACTGTAAATTGTCCCTAGTCGGTGGGATGGTGCTGGTGTATGCGGGTCGCGTGGGCTCGGTGGGCCGAAGGACCTGTTTCCATGCTGTATCTCTAAACTAAACTAATCTAAACTAAACAAAAGAGTGAAGGTAGAAACGCCACAGAAATTTAACAACTTCCAACTTTCTGCCATTTGACTTCACACTGTATTGTTCCTAGAAGATCCTAGAAAGATTAAAATCAAAGCAGATCTCACCTAAATTTTCCAATCCCCTAAACCTTGCACTTCGAAAGGCAAAGATTAATGAGGGATAGTCAACATGGTTTTGCGCGTAAGAAACTGTATCTCACAAATTGGATAGAGATTTTGAAGAGGAGGCCAGGAAGATTGATGTGGGAGGCGAGGTTGGCTACATGGATTTTAGCAAGGCCTGTGACAAGGTACCACATGGAATGTTAAATCATATAGGGTCCAGGGCGTAGTAGTTAATTAGATATAAAATTGGCTTAAAGACAATGGCTGAGGATTGCTTTTCAGACTGGAATGAGTGGTGTGCCATGGGGATCAGTGCTGGGACTGCTGCTGTTCACGGTTAATATTGGCGGTTTAGGAGTGAATGTAGATGGCATAAACTACACTAAAATTGACGGTACAGTGAAGAGTGAAAAAGGCTCTCGAAGATTACAGATAAACTGGGCCAATTGGCAGTAGAATGGCAGATGGAGTTTAATTCAGATAAATGCGAGGTGTTGAATTTTTTAAGACATAGCAGGGTACGAATTAAATGGTAGGATACTGGGAAGTTTCGTGGAGCAGAAAAATCGGGATGGGGGTGGGATATCACACTATGAAATTCATAGCACAGAGATATCTGTAAGTGGTGAAGAATGAGGTTTGGCTTGCCTTCATCAATCAGTGTATTGTGTACAATTTATGTCTCAGCTAAACAAGATGTTGGTAAGGCCACATTTGGAGTACGCTCTTGAATAGTACGGGTGTCAGGGGTTATGGGGAGAAGGCAGGAGAATGGGGTTAGGAGGGAGAGATAGATCAGCCATGATTGAATGGCGTAGACGATGGGCTGAATGGCCTAATTCTGCTCCTATCCCTTATTACCTTATTTATGGTTCTATGTTCTATGTTCCAGTTGTGCATCCTCCTAAGTTGGAAGTATATCATCCGTTGCTGTACCTAAATTCTGAAACTCCTTGCCCACCACCATTTTAGGGGTACCTTCATCTGAAGTACTTCACCTTTTAAGAAACAAGCTATCTACCACCTACTCAAACAAAATCACAGATGGTCAATAAATGCTGGCTTCACCAGTGACTTCCCAACATTCCTAAGACACTCTATATGTATATCAGGAGCAAGAAGGTTATCATAGAATGAATGGGTCCCTAAAGGGGTAATCTAGGTATGGAGCTATGCGATTTAAGTGCGATCCTAAATGAATATTTCTCATTCGTATTTACCACAGATAAGGACATAGAAGATAATGAGCTCAGGGAAAAGTACATGGCATAATGTAGAAACAGGGAACTGCAGATGCTAGTTTACAAAAATAAAGACAAAGTGCTGGAGTAAGTCTGGTCAAGCAGCTTCTCTGGAGAACATGGATAGGCAACATTTCAGGTTGGGACCGGGGAAGAAAGTTGGAAAAGAGGAGGGGCAGGACAAAGCCTGACAAGTGATAGTGAATACAGGTGAGGATGGTTTTTGATAGGCAGATGGTTGGACAATGGGCAGGGATGAATAGACAAAAAGGGTGAGATAAGGATAGAAGAGTTGCAAATTGTGAAGCCAGAAGAAGGAATGTAAGTGGAAGGGGAGGGGGGAGGGGGGAGGGGAGAAATGGGTGCAAGTCCAAGTATAGCATAGCAAAGAGCCCACCACCACCACAATGAGTCTGAAGAAGGGTCCTGACAAAAATGTCACCTATCCATGTTCTCCAGAGATACTGCCTGACCAGCTGAGTTACACCAGCACTTTGTGCCTTTTAAAATATATGGCATGCTTGCCTTTAAAGGTTGGGCATTGGAATATAAAAGTTTAAGGTTATATTGCAACTTTACAAAATACTGGTTATGCAGTACTTGGAATACTGTATGCAATTCTGGTCGTTGCACAACAGGAAGGATGTGCCTCTGCTGGAGACAGTGCAAATGAGATATAAAATGATATTGTCTGGGGTGGGACGACTTTAGTAAAGGGGACTGATGGATTGCCTGAATTCGTTTTTTCCATGCAGGGAAGAAGGCTGATAATGCATGATCTGATAGAGATATATAAAATTATGAAGCATTGACAGGGTAGATAGTCAGAATCTTTTCCCCATGTCTAAAACAAAATAGCATGTTTTAGGTGAGAAGGAGCCTGAAGGGGATTTGTGGAGATTTTTTTTTAACACACACACACAGAATGGTTGATATCTAAAACTTGCTCCAGAGAAAGTGGTGGAGTCGTCCAATCACCATATTTAAGAGATACTTAGACTTGCATTGGATTAAGTATGATCCAGAAGGATGTGGACATAATTCAGGTAGATGGGACTAGTATAGATGGTCAAAAAGGCCAGCATGGACATGATGAGCCAAAGGACCCATCTCTGTACTGTACAACACTATGACTCTCTGGATTTAAAAAAAAACAAAATGTATTTTTTTAGCTGTTGTATTTTCCACAAGATCTGAGGACGTTTTTATTAATTACCTTCTCAAACAACTCAATTAAAGTAGTGAGGCAGGATTTCCCTCCCACAGCCATGCCTTTTCAGAAGGTCTACCATTACCCTAGTATATGTATAAGACTATTAGTTAATCACTATTAGTTCCTCCTATATAATTGCCTGCTTATGTTTGGGAAAAGGTATCCTTGCAAACTATTGACAAATGTGTATCATAACCTGTGTCATTGGTTACATTATTGAAAGTTAGCTTCGGTTGTGATTGACAGAGCTACACAGATCCTGGGTTCAATTTCGGATCTATGGTAAGGAAGCAGATACAAACCTACTATAATTCTTTCGACTAAAAAGTATGAAATCAGTCACAGTTATGGGCCTTAATTCCTTTTTCGAGACATTTGATGGTAAAGACATCTTGGTTGTAATTCAAATACTTTGTCATTGCCCATGGCCTGAAGTAATCCGTGCATGTGGATACAAATGCCAGAAAAATAAAAGAGAGGAGGGAGATTGGGAACCTGTGATGATGGGTAGCTCAAGGCATATGCAGAATTAATTATTGTAATTTGTATACATCATTTTGTTGCTGCTGTATTACTGAGTAGAGGCATTGCCTTCCTTACCTTCTTCGGCGAACCAGTGAATTTGTTTGGGCTTGGTGGATTTTTATTATTTTTGACATCTTTGACAGGTTCCTGTTCCAGCGTATTGAGCTCATATTCCTCCAGTTTGACTAAAGCCTCTGACTGTGTTTCTGTTGCCTTTGTTTCCTTTCTCAGTTGCTCATTTTCATTTAACAGTTCTTGCTTTTCTCTTTTCATAGCAGCTAACTCCTTCATGACCGACTCCAGTTTCTGCCGCATCTGTCGTACTTCTTCACGGGCCTTGTTTCTTTCTGCCCTCACTTTACTCCATTTCTCTCGCCAGTTGGCAGTGCAGTCTGACCACCAGCGCATGGTTTTTTCCATCTGAGCAGCTCTGGCCCGGACCTCTTCCAACTCCCGATGATACAGTCCTTCAATACTGTCCCAGTCACTACATATATCGGCATGCTTGATCACTTGCTGTGGTAAAGGAGATGGGGATGAGATTTGGAAACTGTGAACTGATGAATCAGTGGTCAGCATCCTTTCAGATTGGTTGCTTTGTCCAATCTGGCCATACAGTTGTCCAGATGAAGACTGTTGAACTTTTGGGGTCTGTGACCCTTCACCTCCTTTGGCATTGGAGTTTGAGCTCATTATTTCTCTCTTAAAAGTTCCTTCCTTCAGCTCTTCTTCCACTTGCTAAAGCCTCTCATCTTCAATTTCCTACAGAAAGAACAAAAAAGTATAAATTATAATGTAAAATCTTGCAGAACAAATGGCCTCTAAACTTATTTTAAATTAATATTCTATGATTTCTTATGATCATTATACAATACAAACTATGGTATTGATCAAGCTCAGTAAAGTAGAACAGCATAGCATGGGTGACCATTCACCCCATCAGTCCCCACCTCAACCAACAAGAACCTTCTGCAGACTGCGTATTTTATGAATGAACTCATTCACATTATTACTTACTTTGCACATCTTTAAATTATGAATGCAAAAGGAATTTATAAGGAATGGTTGCGATTTTCAAAATTGTTGCCAGATCCTGACATCTCCTGGAAAGCAATACTTTATAAATTCTACCCAATTTCAAGAATTCCGCACCAATTTTTAAATTGACCTCTTCGATTATAATCTCCATCTACTGGCATCATTTAATCTCTCATGCTTTCCACCCTGTCGCAAATAGACAATAGACAATAGGTGCAGGAGTAGGCCATTCGGCCCTTCGAGCCAGCACCACCATTCAATGTGATCATGGCTGATCATGCTCAATCAGTACCCCGTTCCTGCCTTCTCCCCATATCCCCTGACTCCGCTATCCTTAAGAGCTCTATCTAGCTCTCTCTTGAATGCATTCAGAGAATTGGCCTCCACTGCCTTCTGAGGCAGTGAATTCCACAGATTTACAACTCTCTGACTGAAAACGTTTTTCCTCATCTCTGTTCTAAATGGCCTACCCCTTATTCTTCAACTATGGCCCCTGGTTCTGGACTCCCCCAACATTGGGAACATATTTCTTGTCTCTAACGTGTCCAACCCCTTAATAATGTTTCGGTAAGATCCCCTCTCATCCTTCCAAATTCCAGTGTATACAAGCCTAGCCGCTCCAGTCTTTCAACATATGACAGTCCCGCCATTCCGCGAATTAACCTAGTAAACCTATGCTGCACGCTCTCAATAGCAAAAATATCCTTCCTCAAATTTGGAGACCAAAACTGCACACAGTACTCCAGGTGTGGTCTCACTAGGGCCCTGTACAACTGTAGAAGGACCTCTTTGCTCCTATACTCAACTCCTCTTGTTATGAAGGCCAAAATTTCATTAGCTTTCTTCACTGCCTGCTGTACCTGCATGCTTCCTTTCAGTGACTGATGCACTAGGACACCCAGATCTCGTTGTACGTCCCCTTTCCCTAACTTTCCATTTTATTTTTATTTTGTTTACTCCCCCCTTCTCCTGCCTCAACACTTGCTTAAAGCATTGCTACTTGCCTAACGTCTGCCAATTCTGTGGTAAAAGGTCAGTTGCCTGAATCGTTAATGTTACTTTTTTATTTTTTATTATAGAAGGCACCCAAATTGGATTCCAACTGAAGGTAAAGCATTATTATCTTCAATTGGTATTTATCCTGTTAAATAATTATACTGTAACCTACATCTGCTTTACAATGGAAAAAAACAGGATAATTATGTTGCAGGATTGCAGTAATTTGGGGCTCAATGCATTTTAAGTGGGCACCTATCCAGGATATATGAGTCATCGAATCCAAATGTTCCACAGCACAGAACAGACCCATCAGCCCAACTTGTCCATGCTGACCAGTATGTTTATCTGAGGTAGCACATTTGCCTGCATTTGATCCAAATCCCGCTAAACCTGTTCAAATTCTTTCCTAACATTGTAATTTTTCCCACCTCCACCACTTCCTCTACCAGTTCATTCTCTATATAACCACCACATTGTCTGATAAAGATGCCCTTTAGCCTCTTTTAAATCTTTCCTCTGTCACTTCAAACAGATGCTCTCTAGTTTTAGACTTACGCTGGAAAGAAAGACTGTGACCATCCAGCTTAATCTGTACCCCTTCTATGTTCCTGTGAGAATAGTCCCAGCCTATCCAGTCTCACTTTATAACTCAAGCTCTCCAGTCCTGGAAACCATCCTGTGTTTATTTTTAATGCACTTTTTCCAGTTTAATGAAATTCTTCCCATAGCTGGGTGACCACAATGGTGCACAATACTCCACTTGTCGTCTCACTAATGAGTTGTATAGTTGTAGCATGATGTCCCAATTACTGTTCTCAATGGCCTGACTAATGTAGGCAACCTTACTAAACGCCTTCTTCGCCACTCTGTCTACCTTGATCATCAAGGTGCTGATTTCTTCTTGAATTCCAGATCTATAGTGCAGGTAGAAATTCACTAAGCAATCAAAAAGTCAAGGCAAATTCTAGATCCTTCACTCTGTCCCACTTAGGCGATTTTTTTGGCGACTGTCAAAGTTGTAGCAGATCGCCGAAATTTTCTTTTACCCGACGACAATGACCACGACAATGCCAAGTCAGGTCGAGATTACAGCGTCCTCGGAAACATTGCGAAATTCCCACGATGTCTATGCTTCTTCGGCGTCCTAATTTGCGCTGAAATCACTGACAAGTCAGTAAGTACTTGAGAGTTTTGAACTATAACATCTTGTATGGGTTACTTAAAAACCAAGCTTAACTGTAACAAGGCATAAACGGGGTTTACTACCAGTTTACTAATAGCAGTATTAAAAAAAAAAGATTAAAAAGTGGTTAAGTGGATTTTTGTGAAAAGTGTGTGGGCATTCTTTGAAAATGTACGGGCGATGCATATCTGGTTTCTGGGTTACATATCTGGGTTGGGAGTCCACTTTAAATGTAATGGCTGATGGCCATAAACATCACAAAAATTCCCACACTTACCTGACCGTCAATCTACCTGTCAAATTCCTGACGGTAAATAAATTGGTTAAACACAAGCATTTTATGGTATTTTGAAATGACTTTACTTATTTTAATATTATGTGCTTCTAAATGCATGTAAGAGAATCTATCAAACCTGGGGACAGCATGCGACAGCGCCTGCAATAAGCAACGATACCTGCCGACAGGCCAGCTGTCGCCAAGAAATTTCAAACTGGATGATTTCTCAGCAACGCGCTGAGATCCACTACGATTTTTGGAAGACTCCTCACGATCATGCCCGTGACACCCCGGCGAACTGTCGGCGACAGCCTAGTCGCCGGCAGTCGCCTTAAAATCGCCTAATTGGGACAGGCCCTTATCTGTTGAATTTGTATCAGAGGTGCAAGTGGGACAAGACAGTGGAGAGCAAGGGTGCAAGCTTTTAGCTAAACATAGAGGTTGCTTAGATTCCAATGACACTTCTCAATGATCAAGGTTTCAGGAATGATTTATGAGGCTATTTAAACATAGAAAATAGGTGCAGGAGGAGGGCATTTGGCCCTTCGAGCCAGCACTGCATTTATGGACATTTACATGTCCTTTTGATGGAAGGAAAGAGATTGTTGTCAAAAAATGTATTCCTTTTGAATTCTTCGCGTAGGTTCATAATCAAAAAGTAAATGGAAGCAATTCATGTGAAATAGTGATAGCAGTGCATAGTTATAAGAAAGAATTTTGTTTCACTATCATACATGGTCCAATTGCACCATTCCTGCTCATAGCTGTTAGTTTCTACTGCTCTCTCCTCCTGAAGGAGACCTGCAGCTTCCATGTTATGTCCATCTATCTTTCTACTCTTCCTCCAGAAAGTCCACCACCTTTATGAATTGTGAAGCCGTGGACACACAACAGGATACCAGAGCTCCAGCCAGCACTTTTCAGTCTGACAAAGCGCCCCGACCGAAAACGTTGCCTGTTCGTGTTCTCCAGAGATGCTGCCCCACCCACTGAGTTGCTCCAGCACTTTGTCTCTTTTTTGGGGGATGTTGAAATATTATTTCTCAGCCCCAACTCCTCCCCTGACCCAACTAGGGATCTGGATCTTCTGGAACCTTGCTTTCTATTTTCACTGTTCTACTTTTATTTTCTCTGCTTAGTTGCACAGGTGATTGTGCGAATTGCTAGCTGTGAGGGGAAAAAGCCTATCAAGCATAGTATAGTGTGTAAGAAGTGGATGAGAAAGTGGGATAACATAAAATTAGTGTTAACGAGTAATTGATCGTCCGCGTGGACTCAGTGGGGTGAAGAGCTGCTGGATCTCTTAACTATGTTTCTATGTCTATGTTTCTATGTAACTAAACTAAACAATAATCTCCTGAGATGCAAAATGGAGAAATTAGGTTCCTCCTGCAATAGATCTTAATGAAATGGACCATGACGTCCTCCATGGTTTGGAACTTATGGCCATAGATGACATCGCATATCTTCTCCTGGTGGAGCAGACGAGTACATTGTCCATAGCCCGTGCAATTCCGCTGGGGTAGGCGGTGGAGGGGGAGTGGTTGAATCCAGACTTCTGATGTGGTTCAGTCATGAGGTATTTTCTCCCTGATATTAGATGCGTCCTACAGTTCCTTCAATCTGGAGAATGTGATTATGCCTTCAGCACGGATGTTGCCAGCTATATTCCTAGAACAGTTGGTGTGTTTCAAACACTTTTAAAAAGTAATTGTGAACGGGGAGTGGTGTGTTACTCGTGGTTTTTTTGCACGTTATTACAGAAAGGCAATGGAATTCCCATAGAATTTTGGAGGCCCGGATATTCAAACTAAGTAGCAATATGTTCACATTGAATTCCACTTCAGTAATTTGTAGAACCAAATCTTAGAAATGCAGCTCAATTCAAACAGCTACATCACTGTTGGCTACTATACACAGCAAAACACAACATTCTATTATAAGGTCTAGCAAAGAGCCGAGGCATTGGACTGGGCCATAGTTTAATGCCTCACCTGAATGAGGTTACAGATAAAGTCCCAATATTAGAGGCAATTTAGCCCACAACTGGCAAATGCTATCATCTAAGTCAAGGTAAAGTCTCCATTTATGTATCAAAAAATTGATTCTAAGATTAATACTCCTTCGAGGGACTGCAGTTCCAGAACTTGTAGCATAGTAAGTTGATTAATTTAATGACCAGAAATGTTCAGGCTACTTACCCAATTTTTTCTTACAACACTTTACAGGGGGAAGTTAATGCTGCCGAATTGCACTCTTAATAGTTATTTTTATGTTACAATTGCACATCACACATGCTTGGCCCCAACTAATCCATGTGTTGTTCATATTCCGCAAAAGGCCTACTCCTACTCTAATCACCACTTCCTACTTGGCTCCCTCTATTCCTGGCTCTCTTGCACATCCATCAAAACTTGCCTCAAAAGTTTCCAAATTCGAATCAACCATCTCAAATGATATACTCCATATTGGCACCACTTTCTGTACAAAGAGGCTTTCTTCCAAATGTTAGTGACCATTTCCACTCTACAAAATCTCCTCATAATTTTAATGACCACATCAGATGTCCTCTCAGTTGTCTCCTTTTCAAGAAAAATCTCACAAGCGATCAATTGTATCGGACAGTCACATTATTTTAATTCGGATAATATCCATACAATCTTTTCAGCAGTGTTGCTCCTGCTTCATTCTCAAACCCCTGCTCAACAATGGTTCAATATGAATTTTAAATAGCTTAACATTCACAAATGTGTTCAAGCTGTATTACTCTGACCAACACTTTCTGATACTTCTCCAAATAAAAAAATTCCAGAGCACTAAAGCTTGAAATTATTACAATGGTGCACACCTAAAAATAAATTGCAAAAAAATTACAAGTAAATTATTGTCTTGTGCAGAATTCGCAGATGTGCTAACTAGTTTCTGCCAACATGAGTGCATAGATTGCAAATGACTGATCTGTACTTGATCAAGATAATTATATATGGTCTGAAATTCAAGACATCGAGAGTTACAGTTGTAATAATATAATTCACTCCATCCCAATTTGAGTAATTTTCCATTTCCTCTTTTATAATTGATCTTTTAGCTGCAGTTAATGGGAATTTTAATGTTTTTTTAAAGAGACCCTTAATCAGATCAACAAGACTGAAGAATAGCTGACCTGAGGATCTCAAAGGCCATGACAAATACGCCTCCCAAAAAAAACTACTGTAAATGAACGCAGTTAGTGAATGTTCCAGGTCTGGTCCTTCTGATCAATAGACAATAGACAATAGACAATAGGTGCAGGAGTAGGCCATTCAGCCCTTCGAGCCAGCACCGCCATTCAATGCGATCATGGCTGATCACTCTCAATCAGTACCCCGTTCCTGCCTTCTCCCCATACCCCCTCACTCCGCTATCCTTAAGAGCTCTATCCAGCTCTCTCTTGAAAGCATCCAACAAACTGGCCTCCACTGCCTTCTGAGGCAGAGAATTCCACACCTTCACCACTCTCTGACTGAAAAAGTTCTTCCTCATCTCCGTTCGAAATGGCCTACCCCTTATTCTTAAACTGTGGCCCCTTGTTCTGGACTCCCCCAACATTGGGAACATGTTTCCTGCCTCTAATGTATCCAATCCCCTAATTATCTTATATGTTTCAATAAGATCCCCCCTCATCCTTCTAAATTCCAGTGTATACAAGCTTAATTGCTCCAGCCTTTCAACATACGACAGTCCCGCCATTCCGGGAATTAACCGAGTGAACCTACGCTGCACGCCCTCAATAGCAAGAATATCCTTCCTCAAATTTGGAGACCAAAACTGCCCACAGTACTCCAGGTGCGGTCTCACCAGGGCCCAGTACAACTGTAGAAGGACCTCTTTGCTCCTATACTCAACTCCTCTTGTTATGAAGGCCAACATTCCATTGGCTTTCTTCACTGCTTGCTGTACCTGCATGCTTCCTTTCAGTGACTGATGCACTAGGACACCCAGATCTCGTTGAACATCCCCTCTTCCTAACTTGACACCATTCAGATAATAATCTGCCTTTCTATTCTTACTTCCAAAGTGAATAACCTCACACTTATCTACATTAAACTGCATCTGCCATGTATCCGCCCACTCACACAACCTGTCCAAGTCACCCTGCAGCCTTATTGCATCTTCCTCACAATTCACACTACCCCCCAGCTTAGTATCATCTGCAAATTTGCTAATCAGATAAACAATACCCACAACCTTTTCTCTTAGTCGAGAACTGAGGTACCTCATGTAATCAGAACATCAATGAATCCTGTTTCTTATTTTCCTAACCACTTTTTAGTTTGTTTTAACTCTTAACTCTGAAAAAAATACCTTTGTGTTGCCAACAACAAAGCCAAAAACGGTAATGCACTCAGAATCTGACGAGAAACGTTAAATCCTTTGTGATATATTGTATAAAGAAAAAGGAAATGCCTTTGCATTGAAAAATGCTGTTTTAACTCCAGGCTCAGACTTCATATTGAAAGTATTTTTTTTAATTGAATTATTAATTGAACGATAATTATTATTACCCAAAGTCAGTGATTCGTTTGGATAAAAGTTCAATTTGTAATATGCTTATACAAAGTGGTTCAGTTTGTCCAGAATATCCACGTTGAAACAGGATCTGTGTTTCTAATGACTTAAGTTCTGTATTCAAAAGCAACTTTCCCTGATCAAAGAGGGGGCGCCGTGCATGGTGCCACTCGTAGATTTCAATGATTGCATTGCGGCCAGGAGTGATTTCCAAGTGGAAAATCAGACAGCATCGATCTCCCTGGCTTCCTTCTTAAATTAACAGCAGGGCGCACTTTATGTGTTTGCAAAACCCTGACAGAGTGCCTGATTGACAAGTTCTCTGCCTGTCAGAGGGGTGAGCCCGCAGTACAAGACCGTGCAGCTGGAGGGAGGAAGGGAGAGGTGGCGCGGAGCGGGCAATCCCGACCGGGAGCAGGGCGGCTCCGGCACAGGGGAGGAGGGAAGAGGCTGTGGTCCGAGGTGTTTGGGGCAGGTTATGTTCAGGAGTTCGGTTCTTTTATTGGGGAGGGGGGGGGGGGTGGAGATTCGTGGTCGAGTGCAATATTGGAGGGGGAGGGAGGTCTGAAGTTATGGTCAAGGAGAGAACTTCTGAGGAAGCGCACGGCCAGGACAATCATGAGTAGTAGGAGGTGATCTGTGGGAAGATCGTGGGGGGGGGGGGGGGGGGGGGACTGGCGATCATGACGATATGGAGGAGTCAGCGATGGGGTGGGGGCGAGCCGAGTGACTGGAAGAGAAGCCGGACCTCGCACTCCCTCCCTCCCTCCCTCCCCCCGGCTCTCAAACTGCTGTAAATGCACTTACATAATGGATCCAAACCTGCGCGCCTCCTCGTAACTGATGGTTGTCCCGAGTCCCGTGACACCCAGCCGAAATGGTTAAACAATAAACCAAGAAGCCTGGAAAAAAAGTGGATACACACTGGCTGCTCTTAGGATTTCACTGTCTGACCCGTCTCCCGGGTGCGAATCGCTTCCCCAGCCCCTGCCCCGTCTCCGTTACTGGAAGTGGGCGGGTCGGGATGGGGTTTGAAACGCTTTACAAAAATGTTAACGACCCAAACCCACGCATTTTCGGGAGTTAAAACCAGCTCTACTGGACTCCGGATGCCTGCGTTACAGTTTAACTCGTTCTCAGAAGTATGTGGGACCTTGGCACGCCAGGTATTCTCTGCTTGGAGGTAGAGGTTCCGCATTGTTGAACACATTTGCTGTTTAAACCACAAAGGGCAATTAATGTGCACGTCGGCCAAGTAAGGAGAAGGTTGGAGCGAGGTTTTCAGGGGGACATCTACAGTGGAATGACATATCAAACAGTAATTTATGAAGCATTGCAATCGGTACCGTTTCTTTTCACCCCCCCCCCCCCCCCCTTCCTAAACTGCCGAGAACTTTGTGTGTTGTCAACATCCCTTTATTTTTCCAGCAGGATTTGACCCACCGACTATTAGTCCGAGCTGGGTTTGTATTTGGTACCCCGAAAGAGAAGGTCAGGGCATCACTGTGAACCTGGGATGGACTCAGTTCTCAGTTTTATTTTCCCCTTGGAAACATGGACGGGTTCCACCATTCATTTCCCTTCAAGGCCCACGGAAGTTCTGCAATCCATCATGTGGTCCAAAAGCATATATACTCTGGTGGGCTATAGCTTTAGGCTCTGTAAACTTGCAAGACAGAGAAGAAACGAATAACCTTTGGTATCATTTTTTTTTAGTAAAAGATGAAATACTATCATTTTGATATTCGATAGTAAAGTTATAAAATATAAAGGTAATCAGTGGAGACTAATAATGGGATTACATTACTGAAACATTTTGTCTTGTATTTAAATCACATTCAAATCATAATTTGTCAGAAGGGTCTCGACCCGAAATGTCACCCATTGCTTCTCTCCAGAGATGCTGCCTGTCCCGCTGAGTTACTCCCGCACTTTGTGTCGACCTATAATTTGTCTCAAGGTTTTTGTAACAGAGAAAAGTTTAATGATTGATTAAAATCATTTTAACCAAATCAGCTCTCCCAGATGAGTACATTGAGGGGAGACAGAGATTGGGAGGAGACCAAACAAGTAGATAAAATTAGGTGAGGCAGAGATAGGTTGGACTGTCAATATCTTTTTCCCAGGGTGACGTGGCTTTAAAGGTGAGAGGGGAAAGTTTAAAGGAGATATACAAGGCAAGCGTTTTTGACACAGAGCGGTGGGTGCATTGCCAGGGGTAGCGGTAGAAGCAGACACAATGGTAGCATTGAGTCATACAGCATGGAAACAGGCCCTTAGCCCAACTTGCTCATGCTAACAACATTAATCCCTCCTGCCCATGGTTTGTCCATATCCCTTTAAACCTTTCCTATCCATGTACTTGTCCAAATGTCTTTTAAATGCTGTTATAGTACCTGCCTAAACTAATGACAATTTTAATTTAAAAAAGACCTAGTGAGGCTTTTGAATAGGCACAAGGATATACAAATAATAGAGGTATATGGATCACGTGGACATTAGTTTAACTTAGTATCATGTTTGGCAAGAACACTGGGCTGAAGGGCCTGTTCCTGTGCTGTACTCTTCTATGAATAAATTAGCATATATGAAAATGTAAAAAAGTTGCCAATGCTGGTAAATGCTGGAAACGGCAGATCAGGCAGCATCTGACTAAGAGAAGCAGAGGTAACATTACAAATCAAAGATCTTTCCTCAACACGTTTGATGAATGATTTTCAACTGTTTCTCTTTCCTTCAATTTTCATATGGTAGTTTTAGTGGAATTTCTCATGGCTCAATTACACTCATGCATTGCCCTCAACACTTCCCTATCTCAATTACATTTGCTGCTTCTCATCATTAATATCTACAATAAGCAAAATCATCAGAATGTGCATTCACTCATTCTTTCTCCCCACAGGACAAGATGACAGGCACACAAGATAGAGGAGGCACGGCCCATATCTTAAACCTTTCCAATTTAGAATAGAAATTACAGGTCCTTCCAAAGCTTTTAGAGTTAGACTCCATGGCCGTGAGCTCTGGGCAAGGGGGCACTGTTACATGCACCAAATCACAAATCTAAAAATAATAATATTTAGCAATGTCAACTTGTACAGATGCCTAACATCTTCTGCGTGGAGCCTTTCATAACATGACAGCCCTTGGTTGTTCTCTTTTTTTCCTCTATACCTTCTTAGCTTTTGCAATCCACTGAAAAAGACACTTCAGAAGCCCTTTTGAAAAGCAGCAAGCACCAACCCTGAGATGAATACCCTTACTGATTAAAGAGTAAGTAGTGTGGAATCAGAATATTGCATCAGTGAGTAGCAAATAGTTGTAAAATATGTAGAAAGGAACTGCAGATGCTGGTATATGCACCAAAGATAGCCACAAAGTGCTGGTGTAACTCGGCGAGTCAGGCAGTATCTCTGGAGAAAAAGATGGTCAACATCGTTAACTCCCAACATTGGCAGGAACAAGTAAGGTCAATAAATACTAACTTCCTAAAAACAAAGTAATAAAAGAAGATTATTGGCGCTATTTCAACTTAAGCCACACAACCTCACTTCATGTTGAAGTCAATGGTAAGCTGTATTGGACATCTTGATAAACAGACAGTTAATTTGATCCCATTATTTTTCTGTGTAGGAAGGAACTGCAGATGCTGGTGTAAACCGAAGATATACACTATGCTGGAGTAACTCAGTGGGACAGGCAGCATCTCCAAAGAGATGGAATGGGCGATGTTTTGAGACCAGTGAAGGGTCTCGACCCGAAACGTCACCCATTCCTTCTCTCCAGAGATGCTGCTTGTCTCACTCAGTTACTTCAGCAGTTTGTGTCTACCTTCCATTATTTTTCTGCCAGTTGATTTGCTAAAATCATCCTCACAGTCAGTTTTCAGATGCTAACTATTTGAACATGCTTCTGCAAGGAAACTACAAATCATACTATTAGCCAGTCTACATTTACAAAGTCCTTCACTCTACCTATCATTAGAAAGTACAATTAAAGTCTGAATTAAAACAAACACAGGTAGTTTTGTTGTTAGGATTTGTGTTAAGAGGAATGGATACCGATTCAGTCACACATTGTACATTCTCCTGATTTTTGTTTCTACAGACTTCTAAGGAAAATAGGGAGATGTTCTATGGGTGACCAAATCAATATTATTCATTTTACATTATAGCCAAAAGTCAAAATAAGCTACAGTAAATTACACACAGAAAATGAACCAAAGACCAGATTGTTTAGTAATCAGGGCATTTAGAACATGCCCAGTCAGCACATACTTCGCTTGTATGTTTGAACATGCAAATTCTTGTTACCTCAGTGACAAACTATTTTAACATCACATACCCCATAAAGTTGCAAATCTGCCTTCCACCAATGGAAATGTCACCCTGTAAGCTTAGAAATATTGGTCTTTTGGCAGATTGAAAGGCAGATGCAATGGAACGAATTTTAGTACCCAAAATTATATAGAAATGAGGGACAGCGGTCAAACCTTTGACTCGGGTATGGAGGAATCTGGCTTCCAAGCTTATGGGCCAATCCAATGCTAATTCCGATATAGGAGGTTCAAATCCTGGCACACATGCGGAGTGCCGTAGTGAGGGTTCCAAATTCAACAAGATGGTATAGAGAAAATCGTTCCTGCTCCTCCCAGTTCACAAGTAATGAAGTGAAGTCACAACTTTTTTTTCCCCGTCCTGTTCAACTTTTCAGCAGCTGGGTTTAACTTAAGAAGAGGAGAGAAAACAGAACTTACATTTTTTTAAATAATCTGACAGAGCTTGAGAGGATCTGCAGAGAAGAATGGGAGAAATTACCCAAATACAGGTGTGCCAAGCTTGTAGCGTCATACCCAAGAAGACTTGAGGCTGTAATCGCTACCAAAGGTGCCTCAACAAAGTATTGAGTAAAGGGTCTGAATACTTATGTAAATGTCATATTTCAGTTATTTCTTTTTAATTACTTTACAAAATTTTCTAAACACCTGTTTTCACTTTTTTTTATTATGGGGTATTTTGTGTAGATGATTAAAAAAAATTATTCCATTTTAAAATAAGGCTGTAACAAAGCAAAATGTGGAAAAAGTGAAGGGGTCTGAATACTTTCTGAATGCACTGTATACACATGAATTTATACACCTCTATGAGATCACCCCTCATCCTCCTGTGCTCCAAGGAATAAAGTCCTAGCGTGCTCAACCTCTCCCTCTAGAATCCTGGGAACATCCTCGTAAATCCTCTCTGCACGTTTGCCAGCTTGACAACATCTTTCCTATTACATGGTGCCCAGAACTGAACACAATACTCTAAATGTAGCCTCACCAATGTTTTATTTGACTGCAACATGACCTCCTAACTTCTATACTCAATGCTCTGAATGATGAAGGCCAATGTGCCAAAAAACTTTTTGACCACCTTGTGTCTTCACCTTCAAGGAACTATGTACCTGCACTCTTAGATCCCTCTGCTCTGTACAACTCCACAGAGCTCTACCATTCACTGTGTAGGTCCTGCCCATTATAGACTTCAAAAAATGCAACTCCTCACATATCTCTATATTAAATTTCATCAACTATTCCTCAGCCCACCTGGCCAACCGATCAAGACCCTGCTGCAATTGTTCACAACCATCTTCACTATCTGCAATACCACCCACTTTAGTATAATCTGCAAACTTGCTAATCTTGTCATGTATGTTCTCATCCAAATCATTGATATAGATGACAAAGGTATTGCAAGAATATGCTCGGTCCGAACAGGAAACTTATTTCCTCAATCTGAAAGTGAATGAATAAAAACAACTGCATTTTTGATGAAAGGTTATTGACCATAGAAGTAAACACTCATTTTCCACAGATACTGCCTGACTCACTGAGTATTTCAAGCTTTTTTGTTACCTCAAATTTGTAGCATCTGCATTTTTGTGTTTTCTAAAACCACTGGAGTCCTGGTATAATTTGATCATATTGGAAGAAATTAAGGGATATTAACTTAATTCTGGATATTGTTCCAATCACATTATTTTCAAGATTCAAGATTCAAGATAGCTTTATTTGTCGTCCAAAAAAGTTTTTTTGGGGAATACCACCATTTCAAAGCACCTGCAAAGCTGAGACATACAATTACATAAACATTTCATTTTCATTTGAACATTTGTAAAAATAGCAAAACAAATTACATAATCCTCTCAGTTTGCCCCAATGAGGCAGAGGTTCACAGTACTATTATTCCCATTTCCCTCCTATCATCACTTTCTTTTCTCTATTACAGAGAAATAAATGACAGCCAAAGGTTTCCTGTGCAACAAGGTTATTGCTCAAACAGGCACAGAATGCCAACGTGAATGCACACCAGAAATGTAACAAAATTACTCAATTAAAAGTTAGTTATGTCTTGTTTTACTGTACATTCCATTGATGAATAGAAGCTTTTGTACTGGACCAGTCACATGAAATCACAATCTGCATCAATGCAACAAATATAGATAAGCTTCAGGCCTAAATAGCCAGAGATTTGAATCGGCATTTGAAATAATTGGTGTTGGTGCTGTGCTAAGAAAGCAAGAATTATTTCAAATTAAAACATTATTATGCATCAATTTATTCTACTTTAAATGTACCCTGGTTGACATCATTAAAGTATGTAGCTCACAATTGATCATAAAACATTATTTCCATTGCAAGACAAGAATCTGAAAAAACATAAAATAAAAATCTTGTAACCTTGACTGTCTTGATTCGCATGAGAAGCAATCAGATAAGAGATGCTCAGTAAAATAAAGGCAAACAAGTCTCAAAACAATGCTGGTTATAAACTTCACATTTGTACATAAAGAGTGGTACACTCTTCTTGGAAATACTATGTACTTTCTATAATTTCTCTGCAAACAACTGCCTGTATCCAGAATTTAAATCTGGTTCAAATTTAAACTAGCCTAAAGCTAATGCAAACTACTCTTTAAAAGTATTGCATGCTTAGACAATATTTTGGCGATCCAGAGGTTAGATTGAACCATTACTTAAATGATATCTTTGTAGTCAGGTAAAACAAACCTTTATTTATCCATATTCTCATTGGCAACTCTGGGCAATGATGAAAGGTCTCTAGGATATGTACTTATAGGTTTTTTTTTGCTTTGAATCATAAATTGCTATCCACGATACCATAAGGTACACAGTTACAAAGGAGTGGATCATTTTACTAATTAAATAAATCATTTAGTGGTAAGTAAAAAAATTAATGTGGTGGTGGATTATACAAACAAATTGGTAACTTATGTTTTTAGATGGAAACCAGGCAATGAACTCCCTGAAAATGAGTTGCTGACATATCCATTAGTAAAAAGGTTGATAGATATCAGGATAGGTATAAACTAAGAAAATGGAATGATACAAGACACAAAAGATTCTATACTGTTTATGCAAAGGCATTGGAATATTGACGGTGCTCACATGGTGGTCTGAGAATGCTTAAACTATCCACAGTCAAGTTTGATAACAGGCAGTAGTCTCCTCAAAAGATTAAAGGGTGGACTCCATTATGAAAAACATTCAGCAAATCCTTGCCAAGCTTTATGATAATTTTTCATTCTGTGTTTTCATCATCCTCATAAGAAGATTACATTATGTAGACAGATTATACCACAGAACCCAGTAATTATTAGAAGTATCATCTACTTCGAATAATCAGATGCAGCTTAGCACAGCAGTGGTTTGCATATTGTAGAAGGAGCAAATCCTGTAAAGTTGAACTACAACTTGACTAATTTTACATGGGTTGAATCTTAATTTCCAAAACGTTTATACTGGAATTATGTTAGGTGTTAAAATGCAAAATATTAGTTAAAACTAGTGGTTGCAAACAAAACTAGTATGGACATACCCACCTTTACTTTTCATGGAGGTGGGTGAATGGCTGGCAAACGATCATCATAAGTTGGCCATTTAAATGTTACAATAAGGCTTGCTGGTTTCCTTTGAGAACATAGAACAGTACACCACATGGCCAGGAGCAAAACACAAGCTGCTGGAGGCCAGGCAGCATCAATCGATGCAAAGAAATAATGTTTCAAAACCTAAAAGGAAATTTCAAGCTCATCACCAAACTCGTGGAACTTGGAGTCAGCACTCACATCTGCAACTGGATCCTCGACTTCCTGACCAACAGATCACAATCACTAAGGACAGAGGACAAATCATCCTCTACGATTATCCCCAACATTGGTGCTCTGCAAGGATGTGGTCTCAGCCCCCTTCTTTACTCCTTCTTTACTCCTTATACACCCACGACTGCAGCGAAGAACAAATCAAATTCAATACAACACCACCATTGTGAGCCAATATCAAATAATGACCAAAACTCAGTACCGGAAGGAGATGGAGAACCTCGTGACTCAACGACCTTTCTCTCAATGTCAGCAAAACATAGCAATCAACTTCAGGAAGCGAAGCTATACACATACACCTACACTGACGCTGCCAAAGTAGAGATGGTTGAAAGCGTCAAATTCCTAGGAGTAAATATCACCAGCAATTTGTTCAGGACTAGCCATATCGAAGCAATGGCCAAGAAAGCACTCCAACACCTCTACTTCTTTAGACCGCTTTGGAAGTTCAGCATGTCCCCAACAACTCTCACCAACTTCTACAGATGCACCATAGAAAGCATTTTATCGGGATGCATCACAGCATGATTTGGGAACAGCTCCATCCAACACCAAAAGAAACTGCAGCAAATTGTGGATGCAGCCCAGACCACCACACAAACCAACTTCCCTTCCATTGACTCCATCTACGTTTCAAGCTACCTCGACAAGGCCACCAGCATAAGTATAATTAACAAATAGTCTTACCTTGGTCACTCTCCCTCTTCTCCCCGCTCCCATTAGGCAAGAGGGACAGAAGTGTGAAAATGCACACCTCCAGATTCAGGGACAATTTCTTCCCAGCTGTTATCAGGTAACTGAACCATCCTATCAACCACTGGAGACAGTTTTGAACAACCATGGGAGATCTGCGGACTTTCTTCAAGCGAACCTTACTTAATTTTATCTTGCACTAAACATTATTCCCTTTATCCTGTATCTGTACACTGTAGACAGCTCGATTGTAGTCATGTATGGTCTTTCCGATGACTAGATAGCACGTAACAAAAGAGCTTTTCACTGTACCTCAATACACATGACAATAAACTAAGCTACCTCCACAGATGCTACCTGACCCACTGAGTTTCTCCAGAAGCTTATTTTTTGCTCCAAATCCCAGCAGTCTCTTGTGTCTCCATCAGCAGTGGAAAAGGCCCTTTGGCCATGCTAAATTAATCCCATCTGCCTGCATTTGGTCCACATCCATGTGCCTCTCTGAGAGGGAAGTTTAAAGGAGATTTAAATAGTGCTATCATATCTGCTTCCATCAACTCCCTGTCAGTACTCACCAGGCACCTACCATTTTCTGTGTAAAACACTTGCCCAAAAAACTCTCCTTTAAACTTCCCTCGTCTCACCTTAAGACTATGCTTTCTGGTATTTGATGTTTCCATCCTGCGAAGCCTACAGTCTATTTTAGCAGTCAAGCCTCTCAAATGATGGTATCTCCATAGATAATGAGGGGCAAGAGGGGGGGGCCTCTTCTTGGGGGAAAAAACTTGCATTTATTTATCATTTTCCTGGCCATCCAAAGGCACTTTGTTGCCAATGAATTACTGTTGTGAAATGAGATCACTACTGTAAAGGGGGAAATTTAATTTGTGAAGCAATACAGGGTGCCAGAGCCTCCTGAATGTTTTAAATAGAAGTGAAACTGCCAACTATTAATTCAAGGTTCATCCTAGCAGCTGCATAACACAGGACTCTCTGATCTACGGGCTGTCCCAAGCGACACATGCTGAGATAAACATTAACTGCTGCTGGAAGATCATCATTCTGTGAAAGGCACAATTTGGTTGGTTTTCAAGTGTAAAGAGATGTCTGTAAGTAAATGCTGCTGAATGGTGCATTCCACGATGCAGGAGTGCCTACTGAGAGATGCACTGAAGCTCGGTGCAGCCACCACAAAGGTTTTGTGAGGACTGCGACCTCAGGTCCCAATGCTACTGGAGCCAAAGGCACTGGGCCCTCTCAAACACTTAATGGATGTATTGTTCAAGGAGGCCACATGATTGGCATTGGTACCTTGGAAGAGAACGTGTTGATTCGATGGTATAGTGAATGTAAAGAAAAATGTCCACAGATTGTATTCCCTGATAGATCACGATAGAGTCATAATCATGTACACATTCCAGAAATAATGATTTGTATCAAGCAACAGCTCTGAGATACCTCGGTACCAGGCACTGGTGAGCGTATCATCGCAAATAGGGAAGAAGACCTGCCTGGATTGTTAAAATGCACAATTAGAAATTGTACTGCCAATATCAATTAGGTATAATTTATACAAGTTAACTGTAAAAATGTTGCCCTCTTTTTGTTTAATGGGTCTGATCTTTGAGATATCTGAATTGAAGCAGAATTCCTAACAATAGCCCGTTCCTACAAACAGCGATGTGATAATCAATTTCAATTATATTGTTTGAAGGATGAAATTAGGTCAAACTATCAGGAATGACTCTCCTGCTCTTTATCAAAATAGTGCTATGATAAGCAAATGGAGCGTTGGTTTATCATTGCATCTCCAACTGTGCAGTACTGCCTTCTGTATTACACTTTGATATCAAGACTTCGGTACCACATGTTCCATTATACCAAATTGATGGATAACAGTTCAACAGCAGCATCACTGTGTTGTTGGTGATGGAGGCAAGTAGAATGACAATGCATGTAATACAGTGAAAATAAAAGCCGAGATATTTAATTAAGAGCAATTTTACTGTGTATTGATTGGTAAGAATTGAGAGGAGCAGTAGCCAACCTGGAGAAGCTCCATTTCCCACTCCATTCCTGCCAATCTGTTGGTCGAAGCAGAGGATGTATTTCCACAAGATGTTGCAGGTTGTTTCACAAATAAATGCCATAGATATTGATAGAATTTAATCCTGTGAACTACTGACCACAGTTACGATAACAATAGACAATAGGTGCAGGAGTAGGCCATTCGGGCCCTTTGAGCCAGCATCGCCATTCAATGTCATCATGGCTGATCATCCACACTCAGTACCCCGTTCCTGCCCTCTCCCCATACCCCCTGACTCAACTATCATTAAGAGCTCCATCTAACTCTCTCTTGAAAGCATCTGGAGAAATGGCCTCCACTGCCTTCTGAGGCAGAGAGTTCCACAGATTCACAACTCTCTGAGTGAAAAAGCCCTTCCTCATCTCCGCTCCAAATGGCCTACCCCTTATTAAACTGTGGTCCCTGGTTCTGAACTCCCCCAACATTGGGAACAGGATTAACAGCTGAACAAGTCAGAAATTTAGTGACGCCTGTTCTGGTACATTTAAAGAAAATTGCTAATGGGGTCGAGAGCATTTGAACGCTCTTTCCCATGCTACAAAACCATTCACACACCCACACTGTCGCCAGCAGCTTTTTAATCAGGCTGCCTGATCTTCGTCTCCCAACCACTGTAAGATTGTACTAGTTTTCTGCTTGCATTTCGGATTTAGAATGAATTAGATCATAACTACAACAGTTATAAATAAAATATTGTTGGACCAAATTCATAAATGACTTGGTTTTTATCTCATTTGGGCATCTTACTTCTTGAAACATATTCACACTGGGATGTAAAGGGTGTTTATGTGTGTTTCTGGAAAGCTTTAATTTATTAATGCCAACTTTATGAGACTTAAATCCTAAAGCACACATCCTTCCCAGTTGACAAACATGCAAATGGAATGCAAAATTTGTTTCCCACTGTTTTCAATGTGGCACAATGCACCCATGATAGGACAAGTTTGCAAAAGTTCAAACATACAACCAGGTTGATATTTCACCTCCACAAAGACTGTACATAACAGTGATGTAATTTACCAGATAAAATACAAACCTTACTGCCAAATATTTTAAAGTGTAACTTCACAGATGTGATAATCATTAGCAATAAATTGTATTTAAGGTATTGTTAGTTATTACCAGTGTTGAGATGAAAGGGTGAGGATACATTTAAGTTTCAGCAATGGCTTAAAATAACCTATAGTGGATTATACACACATCATACATCCTGCCAGATTTTCCTTTATCTTGAAGTATTATAGAGAACAAAAGCAACTTCTAAGTCTGCATTGTCAGTAGATCATTGATATACCAGCTGGCTGAATAGTTCCAATGTTAAGTAATGAACAATTAAGGTGGTGTTGAACGATGAATGGACTTAATGCTGAGTAACTTTGTATAAACTTTATAGGTAGAGAATGAGCAGGTCACTGGAACCCTTCATTCCTCACTTGCTGCATAGTGCTGAGATGTCCCCTCCACCATCTGTGCCTTGCCCACCTTCGATCTGATCTTCCTCAATTGTTGAAGTTTGCTGTTTGCTGAAGTAATCTGCGCCTTACCTCTGATATCCCCAAAGATTTATTTATGACCCTGTCCTATTTTTCATCTATTTGTTACCCCTTTGAAAAATCATCAACAATTTTTATTTGCACCCATCTCCACATTACCACCACTTCTCTTGATCCTTCTATCATCTCTAAATTGCCAAGTACCTTATCTGACCATTATCAATAACTGTTCTGGCATGTAATAACTTGTACACATTAGTCCTTTGCTCGTTAACTTTTGTTAAGGATGGAATATGAATAAAAAAAGGAGAGTGTGGAGTGAAGAGTAGAACCCAGGAAGGGTAGAAGGGAACAGGAGGAGGGAGATGCATCTCCATTTACAAATTCTCATGCTCGCTTTCCACTGTGTTGCCACTGCGCTGCCCTATCAGCTGCGGCTTACCTGCACTCCGTCTGTCTTTGTGTATTTATGTTGTTTTTTTGTCTTGATTGTAGTGTAAATGTGATGTAGTTTTTTGGGGTTGTGTACTATGGGGGGGGGAGGTAGCGGGAACTGTAAATGTAAAATTGTCTCTTCCGAACGGAGACGCAACCTTTTTTTTCTGGGTCGTGTCTCCGTTCCCGCTGCAGCCTACCATTGGCCAAACCCCTGGAGCTGGCGGCCTCCACCTGGGACTCGCCTGTGGAGGCTCCGGCCACGTGGACGTCGAAAGCTCGCAGGCCCTGCCCTGGGTGGGGGCCGACATCGGGAGCTGCAGCAGCGTCTTCGCCCGCCCCGAGTCGCGGGGCTTGGGTCGGCCCATTGCGGACCTTTCACCATCCGGCGCGGCCTAGAATAGGCCGCGGGATTTTCTCCGCCCGGCGGGGGCTTCAATGTCGGGAGGCACGACCGCCCAGACGTGCAGCGGCAGCGGCGGCATCTTCGCCCGCCCCGGATCGCGGGGCTTGGGTCGGCCCGCTGCGGACCTTTCACTGTCCGGCGCGGCCTGGAACGTGGCAAATTCAACAGCCTGACTGCGGGAGAAGACGGCAGGGGAAGAGAAAAGACATTCTGGCCTTCCATCACAGTGAGGAGGTGACTGGAGGAGACTCACTGTGATGGATGTTTCTTTTTGTTTGGTGATGGTTTATGATTGTGTGTGTTATTTTTATTGCTCTTATTGTTGGACTGTGGGTAATCTTTCATTTCACTGCACATTTATGTGTATGTGACAAATAAACTTGACTATTGACTATTGATCCTATGGTATTGCCCCTCTCTATGGTATCTTCCAAAGCACAAAAACCCTCCAAAATAATGTATCCTCCCAGCCTATTGATCTTCAGCATCTAAGACCCAAAACTCTGGAATATCCTCTCTAAATCCTATTGTTTCTCTACCACTGTTTGTACCTTTCAGATGCTCTTCAAATCCATTGCTTTCATTTCTGCTATGTTAAAGCTATGTTAAAGCTATTTAAATGGACGTTGTGGTTATTATACTATCAAGTCTGCTTCAAATGCAGATCTCTCTGAACTCAACATTTTCCAGCCCATGGCCAGCTGCCTAGAAGCTGGAAATATTCCTGACTGTCCAAATTGCACAGAGGCCTGAGTGTCCATTTAAATGCTGATCCAAAGACTTCAAGATATTACTCTTGTAAGAATTTAATGACAGATAGAACATTGATCAAATGAGTAGAACTAATTGCCACACAGTATTCCATTCATCGTCTTGTGGATACTTTGTTTGACCCCCAAAACTTAAGTGAACCTGAAATTGAATGAGGATACGCCAGATAAGCAATCACAAGTACACAACCTCCATTATACCCACATCCTCTTCCTGTCCCTGTCATGAGCAGGTTTTAATTAATTTTATAGAACTGAATAAACTTGAGGAAAGGGATTAATTACCCTTATCTTCACCTGACCTCTTGCCATACAATCAATAAACGATTAGCAAAAACCCCGCATACGATTCTCCAACTCATTAATAATACCGTACTTCTACCAATTACCTATAATATACCTCGCTGCTAAGGAAAATGTGTACTTCCATTTTCACAATCAGAGTTACAGAGAAGTACAGCATAGAAATAGCACCTTCATCTCACCAATGGGGCCGGAGAACCTAGGGTGATGGAGGAACTGAAGGAAATCCACATTAGGCAGGAAATGGTTTTGGGTAGACTGATGGGACTGAAGGCTGATAAATCCCCAGGGCCTGATGGTCTGCATCCCAGAGTACTTAAGGAGGTGGCTCTAGAAATAGTGGAAGCATTGGAGATCATTTTTCAATGTTCTATAGATTCAGGATCAGTTCCTGTGGATTGGAGGATAGCAAATGTTATCCCACTTTTTAAGAAAGGAGGGAGAGAGAAAATGGGTAATTATAGACCAGTTAGTCTGACATCAGTGGTGGGGAAGATGCTGGAGTCAATTATAAAAGACGAAATTGCTGAGCATTTGGATAGCAGTAACGGGATCATTCCGAGTCAGCATGGATTTACGAAGGGGAAATCATGCTTGACAAATCTACTGGAATTTTTTGAGGATGTAACTAGGAAAATTGACAAGGGAGAGTCAGTGGATGTGGTGTACCTCGACTTTCAGAAAGCCTTCGACAAGGTCCCACATAGGAGATTAGTGGGCAAAATTAGGGCACATGGTATTGGGGGTAGGGTACTGACATGGATAGAAAATTGGTTGACAGATAGAAAGCAAAGAGTGGGGATAAATGGGTCCCTTTCGGAATGGCAGGCAGTGACCAGTGGGGTACCGCAAGGTTCGGTGCTGGGACCCCAGCTATTTACGATATACATTAATGACTTAGACGAAGGGATTAAAAGTACCATTAGCAAATTTGCAGATGATACTAAGTTGGGGGGTAGTGTGAATTGTGAGGAAGATGCAATAAGGCTGCAGGGTGACTTGGACAGGTTGTGTGAGTGGGCGGATACATGGCAGATGCAGTTTAATGTAGATAAGTGTGAGGTTATTCACTTTGGAAGTAAGAATAGAAAGGCAGATTATTATCTGAATGGTGTCAAGTTAGGAGGAGGGGGAGTTCAACGAGATCTGGGTGTCCTCGTGCATCAGTCAATGAAAGGAAGCATGCAGGTACAGCAGGCAGTGAAGAAAGCCAATGGAATGTTGGCCTTCGTAACAAGAGGAGTTTAGTATAGGAGCAAAGAGGTCCTTCTACAGTTGTACCGGGCCCTGGTGAGACCGCACCTGGAGTACTGTGTGCAGTTTTGGTCTCCAAATTTGAGGAAGGATATTCTTGCTATGGAGGGCATGCAGCGTAGGTTCACTAGGTTAATTCCCGGAATGGCGGGACTGTCGTATGTTGAAAGGCTGGAGCGATTGGGCTTGTATACACTGGAATTTAGAAGGATATGGGGGGATCTTATTGAAACATATAAGATAATTAGGGGATTGGACACATTAGAGGCAGATAACATGTTCCCAATGTTGGGGGAGTCCAGAACAAGGGGCCACAGTTTAAGAATAAGGGGTAGGCCATTTAGAACGGAGATGAGGAAGAACTTTTTCAGTCAGAGGGTGGTGAAGGTGTGGAATTCTCTGCCTCAGAAGGCAGTGGAGGCCAGTTCGTTGGATGCTTTCAAGAGAGAGCTGGATAGAGCTCTTAAGGATAGCGGAGTGAGGGGGTATGGGGAGAAGGCAGGAACGGGGTACTGATTGAGAGTGATCAGCCATGATCGCATTGAATGGCGGTGCTGGCTCGAAGGGCTGAATGGCCTACTCCTGCACCTATTGTCTATTGTCTATTGTCTATTGTCCATAGAACAGCACAGCAACAAGCCCTTTGGCCCATCTATGCCTCTAATAAACAAATCCCTTCTGTCTGTGTGTTTTGAAAGCCTCTGTAAAATAATTCATAAACGCTATGATCATATTTGCTTCCACCACCAAGCCTAGGAGTATGTTCCAGACACACACCATTTGCTGTGTAAAAAATCTTGTCTCATAAATCTCATGTAAACCTTCCCCCTCTCACCTTAAAGCACTGACCTCCACTGACATTACAACACTGGGAAAAAACGATTCTGACTGTCTACCCGATCTATGCCTCTAATAATTTTATAAACTTCTAACAGGTCGCCCCTCAGCCTCCAACGTTCCAGGGGAAAAAGTCAACTTCTTATAATTAATACCATCTTATCCAAGAAGCATCCAGGTAAATGTATCTGCATCTCTTCAAAGCTTTCACATCCTTCCTGTATGGGAGCAATCAAATAAGGGACATAATATCTGAATAAGATGAATAAAAAAATGTTATAAAGCTATAACAGGACTTCCGAACTCTTACACTCAATGCCCCATTTGATGAAGGCAAACACACCATATGCTTTGTTTTGTATTGTATCTATTTATGGTGCCATTACAGGGAGCAATGGACTTGGACCCTAAGATCCCTCTGCACATCAATGTTGTATACTTTCTCCTTAGATTTGACCTTCCAAAATGTAATACCTCACACTTACCCGGATTAAATGCCGTCTGCCATTTCTCCACCCATATTTGGTATTTGATCTACATCCCGCCGTACCCTTTGACAGCTTTCTTCACTGTCCGCAATTCCAACTATTTTTGTGTTGCCTGCATACTGACTCATCCACCCATTCACATTCACTTTACATGTAGTTTCGATTGGTTTAGTTTATTGTCATGTGTACTGAGGTACAGTGAAAAACTTTGATGCATGCTATCCAGTCAGCGGAAAGACTATACACGATTACAATCAAGCCATCCTAAGTGTACAAATACAGGATAAAGGGTATAATGTTAAGCGCTAGATAAAATGCCACTGTTGGAACAACGATTTAAAAGAGTGGAGCAATTGTAATGACTGATAGCATATCCACTTCTGGGACCAACATGCAACATGCTAATGCGCCACCTTGGAACCTTGGATCCGAGTCTTATATCATAACCCAAAAGGTCACAGCGCTGATTCCTGTGGAATACCACTACTCTCTCTGTTCAATGGGTAAGCCCATGCTAAATCCTTAAAAACACTTCTTTTTACTTTTGACCAAATTTATAATCTCTCTCATTATCCAAGGTTACCTTGCCATTTGCAGTTAGGCCCCACACCTTTACCAGAGTATCATTAAGTAGGAGTTTCAATTCAATAACATCATGTGGTACAAAAAAGAAAATATGATTGGAAACAGTGACATCAAATATGTAAATAACTTGGATAAGACACAAGTTGTACTCCTTCAGATTAAATTTGTTAAATGTACATGTTGAGATAGATTTTGCTGTCATATGCATATTTTCCTGAGACTTGCGTCAATGAGCCACTGTACATGCACAGCGCTCGTTAAAGCTACAAATGTTACTTACAATGAATGCAAACTAACTTGCAATTATTTAACTGTATATGAGCTTGCATACAGCATTTCTACAGTAATTCCAAGGAACACAAATGAGGTGGCAATTTGCAAAATTTAGCTGCCACATTCAAAACATGTGTAGTCTGAAGAAGGATCTCGACCCGAAACGTCACCCATTTCTTCTCTCCCGAGATGCTGCCTGACCAGCTGAGTTACTCCAGCATTTTGTGTCTACATTCAAAACATGCCTCAGTTAAGAATGAGAAGCGTCCCTTAACCCTTTACAACCATTTTATCAACTATTTGTCTGTTTGTAAGGCACTCCTCAGTCCCTCTGTTCCTTCTTATCTCTCAATATCATCTTATTCATTGTATATTGCGCTGACTTGCTGCATCACCTCAAATGCACCATCTCACACTACTTCGGATTAAATTCCATTTGCCATTTCTCCACCTAACTGACGAGACAATCTATATCTTCCTGCAGTCTAAACCTTGGTTGTATTCATGTACAGTCCTTTCTCTGACCAGATAGCGTGCAAAACAAAAGCTTTTCACTCAGCCTCACCGCAGTAGAGCTGCTGCCTTACAGCGCTAGCGACCTGGGTTCAATCCTGACTACGGGTGCTGTCTGTATGGAGTTTTTTTATTCTCCCCCTGACAGTGTGGGTTTTCTCCAAGATCTTCGGTTTCCTCACACACTCCAAAGGCTTACAGGTTTGTAGGTTAATTGGCTTGGTATAGATGTAAAATTGTCCCCAGTGCGAGTGGGATAGTGTTAATGTGTCGGGATCGCTGGTCGGTGCAGACTTGGTGGGCCGAATGGCACGTTTCTAAACTAAACTAAACTCAGTACACGTGACAATAATAATAACAAAATAAATAAACCAAACTTTCCTCCTCTTAAGAAACCTATATTTTAATGCATATTTTTCTTTAAATGGAGAAATTTCACTCGCTTTGAAACAAAGGCTTCAGTTGACAGTCTTAAATTGATGGAGAGGAAGCTGTTGGAAAAATTGATGTATGCATGTGTGTGTTCAACCTTTCTGGCTGTTTGTTTCCCATTCATCCAAAACTCAGCCATGTTTAAGTCAATGGTATGTATATATTTAGGAAGGATGTGGTTTCTGTTTGAGTCTAACCGTATGGACTAGCCATCCTACTTTTAAGCTGCTCAAAATTTATTGCAGTGTTTGTCAATTTTGTTTACGTCTCCAGGAGCTGTGAAAGTAATCCCAAACTTGGAATTCCTCTCTCATCTCCTTGGAAGCAGATCAAATTTTAAAAGAAGGATGTGAATTTGAGAAAACCAATGCTTCTTTTCTTTTTCAAATTTAACTTTTATCCTGAAAAATGTTGAAGTATTAATTGAGATAAATGATTACCAATTCAGCCACAAAGATATCTATCCATGACTCTTTCCAAATTTGTTTTCAATAGCATAAACTCCATGTAAGTTTTTTTAAAACAACTTTCCTGGTGGTTTACATCTAATAAGAAACACTAAAGGGATTTCATATGGGATGAGTCATTCATCAGTTTTCAATCCAAACAAAATATATTGCACGCCTAGGAACTGACTGCTTGTTCAAAATACATATGTATTTTATATTCACACACATTTAACAACATAATTATATAATTGCATTTAGTTGGCACGGTGAAGCATGCAATTAAATAAACACATTCACGTTGGGAAAATATTGGGATTCTCTTGAAACATGAGACCGAGTCAAATGTTAGCAGTTTGATTCATGAAGACAAATTCAACAATAATAATTTTGTTACAAAATTAAGTGAATGCAAAATAAAGTCGTCAAATAACCTTGTGATGCTTCAATGGGTTTATAAAGTAGTTGGTGTACATGGACTGGTTATAGAATTATACTGCTCTGATGCCACTACATAGGTATTTTCTGGTATTGATTATCATCCACATCACAAGCACGCACACCAAGTGTCATGAACAAACACTGTATCCTTCCCTTTACTGTAACCCACCCCAACCCCTTCCACAACAACATATTTTAAATGGAAAGTTTGAAGGACACCATTTGAATAAGCTCAGTTTTGAATGCCGAAGAAGAATTCAAAGTTACTTTGTTTCAGTCAAGCAAGATGACTTACTGACGTTGGGAGGTTTGGGATGTATGTTGTTAGGGTTAGTTAGATTTAAGCAATTGGTGTCATTATTATTGCACTGCATGTTCACTTGCTGTGAAGTGATGTCGCTTTATTCAATCTCAATAAGTATCTTTTAAAATTTGATAGTACTTTCAGGGATGCTCATAGGAGCATTTGCAAAAGACACCAACGTCAGATTGCATAGGGATGTTATAGGACTCCTCGTTTCAATACTGAAAATCAGACAGTGCCAGATCACCTCTAAGCATGGAGACAGCAGGAGTTACAAATTTGGAAGGAGTAGATCTATCAATGATCAAAACTGCTCATAATGAGAAATGATTTTATTTTCCTCACATTTTTGCTCAAACTGATTCAGAAGAATTATATGATAATGCATCCATGAATTTGATATTTGGATAGCGAAGTCGTATGATATTTTGCATCAAAAATATTAATCCATTCTAAATATCTCCAAACATAAGCACTTTCTTACAGGAATGATTTGATCAAGTCTTGTGAGGAAGCTGATTTAAATTCATTGAAAACACTAGAGATTGAATTGTTCATACATTATAGTACCCCAGTGAGTTCCTTTTTGTATATAGTTTATAGACTTTTAACAGTGTCTATTCATATTGTCTTTGCACAAATAAAGCAGTCAACTTTATGAGATCCGTTGAAAACCATAGATTCAACTAGTAAAAGTCAATGTGATAATCAATCTGATATGGACATATAGCCAAAGTTGTCATATTTTTACAACCCACCACATACATTCATGGAAACCAGATCTGCACTGGATGTAATTTGTGCCTGAAATTCCACACTGCTAATTTAATTAATTTGGGGGCAGGTTGTGCTGACAAAAAAACACCCCACTAGTGGATGATTTAGTTTTTGACGGTACTTGAGTGACTAGCATAATTGTGCAGGAAACAAAACAGTATCCAAGACACAAACGTGTGAAAATTGGCTTGATCCTGTGTTCACAAGACAACGAGCCAGATATAAAATAATGAAACAATTGTCCATCTGAAAATGAAACAATTCCATTAATTCCATTGATTCATCTAAGTCAGAAATTTCCGCCGTATCATTTCACTGTAAAACTGCCTTTTTTAATATAAGCTGGTTGTTCATAGGAATAAATGAGATTTTTATTGATTTTTAGCTTCAGTGTATTTAAGATATCAAGCCCTAATTTTTGAAGCGATGCTGCACGATAAGCACTTGCCCTGAAAATGTAGGTCTTCTGAAGGAAATCATAGTGCAAAATTCAATAAGCAGAAACTCATTCAGGATCTGGCTACCCCTGAGCATTGCCTTACAACCTGCTGAAGTAGAATTTTTCCCTGCCTTCCAAAAGCCACCATTGTCAGAGGGTGAGGTAAAGATGGAAACTCCCTAAGACATGAATCCTTGCACTTGGATCCTGATTGAAAAAAATCACTGCACACACTCTGTTGATTCACCAGAAATACGTTTCATCAGATATAGCAATGATCCTGGCTCATGGGAAAAGCGAGGTTTTCCTGCAAGCCCATAAAGATCTTGAGCTTTCCAAAATTGAGTACCATAAAAAAGTGTGAAAAGTTTAAAAGTTTAAAATATAAAAAGTCTACTTGAGGTCATCAAATGATTCATTTGGTCAGGGAAGTTTTGGCTGGCACACAGTACAACTGTGGTGGGTTGTGGATGTGTCCCAAACTGCCAAAGTCTTTCACCTACAAGATGCTTTATCTGACCTTACACAATATGTTTAATATTTGGTGGATTTCCATGGAATTGGGCTACCCGGGGCACAAACCGTGGATTTACTAAGCCTTTCGCTTTTACAAACAGACTACCACCTGTAAGTAAACAATTATGTTTGCAATATGGATTTTCATTTAATACCAATGCTAAGAAAATGGGAGGTCTGATTTCCACAATTGTTGATTGATTAATGTGGATTGATGCAGTGCTATCCATATCAAAGGTTTCAAAGGTCTTTTATTGTCACGTGTACCAATTAAGGTACAGTGATATTCGAATTACCATACAGCCATACAACAAAAAAAAAAATCAAAAGCAACACACAACTACATAACGTTAACATAAACATCCACCACAGCGGATTCCCCACACTCCTCACTGTGATGGAAGGCAATAAAGTCTAATCTTCCCTCTTTATTCATCATGTACACTGATCAGCCAAAACATTATGACCACCGACAGGTGAAGTGAATAACATTGGTTATCTTGTTACAATGGCACCTGTCAAGGGGCAGGATATATTAGGCAGCAAGTGAACAGTCAGTTCATGGTGCTGATGTGTTGGATGCAGGAGAAATGGGCAGGAGTAAAGACCTGAGCGACTTTGACAAGGGCCAAATTGTTATGGCCAGACGACTGGGTCAGAGCATCTCTGAAACGGCAAGGCTTGTGGGGTGCTCCCAGTCAGCAGTGGTGAGTACCTACCAACAGTGGTCTGAGGAGGGACAAACCACAAACCGGCCACAGGGTGTTGGGCGCCCAAGGCTCATTGACGCACGAGGGCAACGAAGGCTATCCCGTCTGGTCCAAACTGACTGTGGGAATTGGGACTGTGGGATGTGGGAGTGTGATGCTCTGGGCAATGTTCTGCTGGGAAACCCTGGGTCCAGCCATTCATGTGGACATCAATTTGACACGTGTCACTTACCTAAACATCGTTGCAGGTTTACCCTTTCATGGCAATGGTATTCGCTGATGGCAGTGGCCTCTTTTAGCAGGATAATGCGCCCTGCCACACTGCACACATTGTTTGGGAATGGTTTGAGGAATATGATGAAGTGTTCACTGTGTTGCCCTGGCCTCCAGATCTCAATCCGATTGAGCATCTGTGGGATGTACTGGATCGACAAGCCCGATCCATGGCAGCTCCACCTCACAACTTTACAGGACTTGAAGGATCAGCTGCTAATGTTTTGGTGCCAGGTACCACAGGACACCTAAGATTTCAAACTGACACAAATATCGAACAAGAATTTAGTTATAGCAATGAAGAGAACCAAGACCAATTGAAGATCTGAAAACAAGGATAAGTTTCAAATTTAGGTAACTGAAAATAAGAGTATATCATTCAACACAGGTTGACAAAGGGAAGCATAGGGGCATAAGAAGTAAAGCCTCTGCCTTGAAATGCCACAGACCTGGATTCAACCCTTACCTCAGGTATTGTCTGCATAAAGTCTGCAAATTGTAACGTGTGAAAAATGGTTCAACCACATCCAAAGGTTATAGGAGTCGGTAGGTTAACTGTCCATCATAAATGACCTATTTTCTATGTTTCTATACGACGGCTAGAGTAGGCCATTCGGCCCTTCAAGCCAGCACCGCCATTCAATATTATTATGGCTGATTATCCTAAATCAGTACCCTGTTCCTGCTTTCTCCCCATATCTGTACCCCATATGTAGGTGAGAATCTGAAGGGAGTAGATTGGTACATGGAAGGGGAGTGAAGAATAAATATGGGATTAATGCAGGCTCTCGTTGCAGGTCTGGTAAGAATTGTAACTCTCCAAGCTCCCCGAGTCTAACTCCTCCCAGTCCCTGTGTCTCCAGATATACCACCATGTTCTGGCTCCCCCAAGTTCGTTATGCCCATATATGTATTCATCTAACTACAGCCCCCAAGTGTCCAAAATAATATGGCAAGACAAATTTAGACAAAATAATATAATATGCGAACAGCAGTCAGTCCAAACACAAATGGCTCCTACACATATTATTAAATAAGATTTAAAATGCAAGACTGAATACAGCAGTACACTCAGTTGCAATGGACATTTCAAAATAAAAATAAATTGTTCTGAGTTTGAAGTACAAAAAAAAGAACAACACGATATGTGAGGAGATTTTCAACTGCTGGCTGTCATTTTCTCAACTGACAGTTTAATGTCTAGTGGGAATCTTGTCCAGCCACCTCTTTATCCAACTCATCTTTTAGGCAGACCTTCAAACTGGAGCTTATCACCCCATCCCAAAACTAATAGAAGGATGCTAAATTATCCAATCTGGTTATAGGTTTCCTTTACAACCCGATTGCACTTCAAGAAATGCAGGTAGAACATTTATACAGTCCCGCATTTCCACATGAGTGAATGGATTTATTGTTTATCCACACGGATTGAGGCCTGGTAAGGTTTCAGTTTACATTTATTATCGTTTACCAAGATATAGTTAAAAGCTTTGTTTTGCATGCTATCCAATGAAATCAGATAATGTTATACATAAACACCATCAAGCCAAACACAAGTACAATAGGTAGAGCGAAAGGAAAGATACAGAGTGCAGAATATATCTCTCAGTATTTTAGTACAACACTTCCAGAGACAAAATCCAATGTCTACAATAAGGTAGAGGAGAATTGTATTGTACTCTAGTTTATGGAAGGACCATCCAGAAATGTGATAATGTGGTAACAGAGGAGAAGAAGTTGTTTTCAAGTCTGATGCTGCACACTTCCAAGCTTCTGTACCTTCTGCCTGATGAGAGCAGGGAGAAGAAGGAATGATCAGAGTGGGAAAGGTCTTTGATTATGTTGGCTGCTATCCTGATGCAGCATGGAGTGTAGCTGGAATCAATGGTGGGGAGTCTGGTCTGTGAAGGACTGGGCTACATCCACAATTCTCTTGTGCTCTTGGGCAGAGCTGTTCCAAAACCAAGCTCTGATGCAACCCAACAGTATTCTTTCTATGGTGCATCTGTAGAAGTTCGTAAAATTAATTGTCGAATTGTCGAATTTCTGCAATCTACTGAGGAAGTAGAGATCTTGGTGTGACATTTTGGTTGATGCCTCAATGTGGTTGATTCACAATAGATTGCTGGTATTAGTTACACCAAGCAACTTGATGCTCTCAATCATGTCCACATCAGCACCATTGATGCTGATTGGGGCATGTACTTCACCAAACTTCCTAAAGTCAATAACTAACTTGGAATGCTCTTACAGCAATATAGAAATCATCTGGATTACCACCAAGCATTTGTTGCAACACCCAATATTCATGCTTCCACCCAACTCACCACTCTATAAAGTGACAAGCTTAGTGATCTACTGTCCACTACAGCAAGGACTCCTTCTGCCCATTGTATCAGTAACTTTATGGCAGATTAATAATGCAGTCCAACTTCACAGTTGTTTAGAAATCCGGATGGTCACCTCATAAGAACAACAAGGAATGCAACAAGGAATGCATCATTTGCTGGTATATCTGTTAAGTGACCAAATCAATTCCCAATATCTATGAACAATCTAGATTTCACATTTATGCAAAATAGGTTTTTTTATTTTTGCTTACTTATTACTTTGAAACTTGGATCACTGTTTACATCCAAAGACTAAGTCATCTAATATTTATATCATTTATCCCTCTCAAAAACTTTTCTTCATATTTTAATTGAGTCTTTAGTTATCTTAAAGACAAATCAACCTTGAAATTCAATCTTGTGCTGAAAGAATTTTAATGCAGTCTCTTCAATTTTTCTCAACATCTAAATACAGTTCTCCCAAATAAACATGAATCTGAGCATTTAGTGTTGTCTATTTCAGCATACACGAATAAAAAAGGACTTTTCCCAGTGTAACAAATTGGAGAACATTTCAAGATTGTTTTATGTCACTCCTGAAATTCAACCCAGCACGTCATGGAGTAAGGTGCACTGGCATGAGTGATCCATTTTCAAAGGACATTAATCCTTGCATAACTGCACTTTTTTTTGGTAAGATTTAGTGATGTTTTTATCAAAACCCACCTGTATTCATCAAGCGGAAACCTGTTTGGATCTAATGCAGAACATAGACACAAAGTGCTGGAGTAACTCAGCAGGTCAGGCAGCATCTCGAGAGGAAAAGGATGGGTAATGCTTCGGGTCGGAACCCTTCTTCAGACTGAAAGTAGAGAGGATCTAATGCAATTTGCTTTACTATTCTGTGATTTAAAACAAAAATTCACATTCTCACTTACAACTTCTGCATGCTGCTACAGAATTATCTGGAAGCTGCCAGTTTCTTCTAAAAACTATTCCTAATCATCATAGAAACTTGTACTTTTTTCCATTAACACTTCTGAACATAGAAACTCCTAACAATCAATGCATGGGGAGGGCAGGCAACAGAATGGCTACAAGCATGGACAATTACATGGAAACAAAAGAGACTGCAGGTGTTGGCATCTGGAACAAATGCAGAATGCTGTTAGAACTCAGTGGGTCAAACAGCATCCGTGAATGCAAATGGTTTATGCAAGGTTTTGGCCTAAAATGTTAACATATATCATTTGCATCCATTGGTGTTGCTTGACTTTCCGAGTTCTACTTGTGTTCTGATGTTTGGACAGCTGTCTTGATGGAGGAGATTTCAAGGGGTTTGTGATCTTATACATCCTCAGCTCCAGACTCACACCATCCATGGACTGCTCGGCTAGCTGAAGTTAAAGTCTCTGCCACACTCGATCTCAGGATCTTTCCAGACAGACTAAGCTGACACAAGTAATATCTCCTTGTTTAATACTCACTGCAGCCTAGCTAGGGTCATGATAGTGTACAATTCAACTTATCTAAAATGTGGTCAGATGTATAAATAGCATTCACTAATGTATAAATGCCATTAAATAGCATGCATGGATCACCTTAATTCAGATGAAACAACTTCTACAATCTTGCAGTAATACCTATGGGAAGTAATACCTATCAGAGTTCTAGCTCAAACTTTGTAAATTTGGATACTTTCCAAATATTAGGTGTTGTCAATGTGACCAAAAAAGGATATTTTATTTTGAAAAATATGGTCTTGTCAAAATATTAAGCTATTTGGTAAAATAGCAGCCAGTCATATACTCAAAACAGATGGTGGGCGGCACGGTAGCGCAGCGGTAGAGTTGCTGCTTTACAGCGAATGCAGCGCCGGAGACTCAGGTTCGATCCTGACTACGGGTGCTGCACTGTAAGGAGTTTGTACGTTCTCCCCGTGACCTGCGTGGGTTTTCTCCGAGATCTTCGGTTTCCTCCCACACTCCAAAGACGTACAGGTATGTAGGTTAATTGGCTGGGTAAATGTAAAAAATTGTCCCTAGTGGGTGTAGGATAGTGTTAATGTGCGGGGATCGCTGGGCGGCACGGACTTGGTGGGCCGAAAGGGCCTGTTTCCGGCTGTATATATATGATATGATATGATATGATATGAAAACAGTCCAAAAATAATGATCTTCAGATTTATATATTTGTGTTGCCCGTTGGAACTTAACGCACTAAAATGTCCGTTCACAGTAAGTCTATCAAACAATGAGGAGCAAAGTGTTTATATTCTTTTAGCATAGCTGATCAAATTGCAACTGCATATATTCATGTCTTTGACAAAATATATTTGGATAGATCACCATGGGATAGATCAGCAATTTTTCATCAGTTTTCAGAATTAATAAAATACTTGCTATTCTCTGACGCCTTTCAAGATCACAAAAAAATCCCAAATACTTTACAACCAAATGTGTTTTGTGTGATCACTGTAGTAAACATCACGATCAATCTGTAGTTAGAAAGTTCCTGCAACTGGCAATGTGATTATGACCAAATAAATTTATTAATGCTGTTAACCAAGCAAAAATAGTTCAGTATACTAGGAATAATTCTCCAGTTCTACTTTAAAAAAGCTTCATAGGATCTTTTACATGAACTTCAAAGAGTGGTCGGGATCTCAGTTTATCAACTTATCCAAAAGGCAGCACTTCTAACTTTGAAGAGTTATATAGAGTCATAGAGTTATATACCACAGAACAGACCCTTTGGCCCAACTCATCCAAGTTGTCTACCTGACTTTAGTTCCATATGCCTGCACTTGGCCTGTATCCTCCAAACATTTCCTATCCAAGTACCTTCCAAAATGTCTTTAAAATATTATAACTGTACCTGACTCTACAACCTCCCATGGAAGCCCATTCCACATACTCAACCCTCTGTGTGGAAAAAGTTGCCCTTCAGGTCCCTTTTAAATCTGCTTCTTCTCACCCTCGATCTATTACCTCTAGTTTTAGACAATAGCCTGGGAGAAAGACTATAACCATCTACCCTCTCTGTCCCATCAGGTTTTAATAGACCTCTACAAGGTCATGCCTCAACATCCTAAGCTTCAGAGAAAACAGCCCCAACTTAACTGGCCTCTCCTTGTAACATGCCCTCTGGTCCCAGTTCATGAATCTTTTCTGATCCTTCCCAGGTTCATGACATTCTTCCTTTGGCTAGGCAACTGGAATTGTTCACAATACTCCAAGTGTGTTCTCACCAACAACATCGGAAGTTGTAACATGATGCCCCAACTCAACTGAAGGGCCTCGACCCAAAATGTCACCTATTCTTTCTCTCCAGAGATGCTGCAGTCCCGCTGAGTTACTCCAGCATTTTGTGTCTATCTTTGGTTTAAACCAGCATCTGCTGTTCCTTCCTGCACATAACGCCCCAACTCCTGTACTCAATGCCCATTTCCCCTGTTGATCTAGATGCCATTATAATCTCAGATAACTCTCTTTACTATCCAGTATACCATCAATTTTGGCATTATCCGCACATGTTAACAATATTGTCATATTGTTATCTCAATCATTATATTATAGGTACTAAACAACAGTAGACGTAGCAATGAACCCAGAGTCACACCACTAGTCACAGGCGTGAAATCTGATAGTCCAATCTCCACTACCTCATTAATATGCTTTAAGACTACAAGCACTTTCTCTTTTCTAATGCCTGTCATACACCACCATCTTTTTCCTGACCATCGCCTCAATATCCCTCTTCAGTCTAGGTTCCCTCATCCAGTCACCCTTGCCCTTGCTGTCCCTGAATTCATCCTATTTCGTGTTTAAAAGCCTTCCACTTGCCAGAGGTCTCTTCATCTGTGTCTCACAGGTAAAAGGATAAAATAGGTATCCAACCATTTACAACAACACATACCTTTGAGGATGATGTGTTTCCAATCAATCGATGTGGATTTTGAGGTGGCTTGAAGCTAATGTAGGTTGGACAGATTTTTTCACAGATGGTTGACCTGATACTTTGTGGGTGGGTGAGTGAGTTGATTGGATTATTGTCAACTCTCTTCAGTGCCAGTGCATGGCCTCCATATGACTGAGAGACCTGAAGTATTCAGTACCTTCCCAGATGCTACTCCATCATATGGAGATGTTTTGATCCAGAGATTCTCATGAGTTGATAAGTATATACATTTTTTTTAAAATTCATTTGTTCTATATCTCTCCATTTCACTGTCTATATCTCCAGTTTTACTTTCCCCAGACTCTTGGTCTAACGTAGGGTCTTGACCAGAAAGAAGAATAGAGGGGAGGCCATTTAAAACTGAGGTGAGAAAAAACTTTTTCACCCAGAGAGTTGTGAATTTGTGGAATTCTCTGCCACAGAAGCCAGTGGAGGCCATTCACTGGATGAATTTAAAAGAGTATTAGATAGAGCTCTAGGGGCTAGCGGAATCAAGGGATACGGCAAGAAGGCAGGCACAGGTTACTGATTGTGGATGATCAGCCATGATCACAATGAATGGCGGTGCTGGCTCGAAGGGCCAAATGGCCTCCTCCTGCACCTATTTTCTACGTTTCTATGTAGAAACGTCACCTATTCCTTTTCTCCAGATATGGTGTCTGACCCGCTGAGTTACTCCAGCTTTTTGTGTCTATCTAACATTGGAGTAACCTTGATTTTGTAATAGAGGCGACCGAAGTTGAGTATCTTCTTGATGTTCTTGAAAATTAACTTCACTCAGGCAGGTAATTTGTCTAAAGGTGGGTTGAAATCCCTCTATTCCTGACCAACACACCCCAATCAGTGAGGATAGGGGACATCCTCTACGATAATCCTTAATATGGGTGCTCAGCAAGGATGCGTACTCAGCCCATTTCTTCAATCCTTGTACACCCAGGACTGTGCAGCTGCGTAGATATCTAATTCAATTTTCAAAATCGCAGACAACACCACCATAAAATTCCTAGGAGTCAATATCACCAACAACCTCTCCTGGACCACCCATATTGAAGCAATAACCAAGTAGCACACCAACACTTCTACTTCCTTAGAAGGCTAAGGAAGTTCGGCATGTACCCTACAACTCTCACCAGCTTCTACAGATGCACCATAGAAAACATTTTATCAGGATACATCACAGCTTGGTTTGGGAACAGCTCCATCCAAGACCGTAAGAAATTGCAGCGAATTGTGGACGCAACCCAGACCATCACACAAAACAACCTCCCTTTTATTGACTCCATTTATAACTCACACTGCCTCGGCAAGGCCAGCAGCCTAATCAAGGATGAGTCGCACCCTGGCTACTCCCTCTTCTCCCCTCTCCCATCTGGCAAAAGGTATAGAAGTGTGAAAACGCACACCACCAGATTCATGGACAGTTTCTTCCCATCTGTTATCAGGCAACCAAATCATCCTTACCATTACCCGAGAGCAGTGCTGAACTTCCATCTACCTTTTGGTGACCCTAGGACTATCCTTGATCGGACTTTGCTGCCTTAACCTTGCACTAAACTTTATTCCCTTATCATGTATCTATACACTCTAAATGGCTCAATTGTAATCATGCATTGTCTTTCTGCTGACTGGATCGCACGCAACAAAAGCTTTTTACTGTACCTCGGTACACGTGACAATAAACTAAACTAACTAAATATTGCTGGAAAGAAGGGGATTAAAGTGACAGGAAGGATATTGAACCAACTGCATCTAGGTCTCGTTTACATTCTGGATATTTTTTTAATGATAACAAATCTTCTGTAGAGGTGAACCCAAAAGCAAAAGTCAATCCTCAATCAATGTCTTTAATGTTTACAGGCAGATGCGATCAGACCCAATCAAACATTACCTCAATTGCTGGGCGTGCACAGAGCCCCACAGCAAAACTAATTGCCTCCTAAATGTCTCCTATTTTAAAGATGACTAATTCCAATGGGCATCAGCGGGATTTTGACATTTTCTTAAAGTTGTCATTTTGCTTGAAGGATTATGAATAACTAATGACTGTGACCGGATGTTGATCATATCTTTCTCATAACTATTTTCTATTTGCAATTAGTTTTTTCATTGCAGAGTAGGTATCCAGTTAAGGGTCTTCAGATTCTGCATGTTAGTAAATAACATGATGCATTATACAGAGAATCATCAGCAAAGAACATAAAAATATATTTTTCAACAAATGTGCAACTAGATATCAGGTCACTTCCTGGCTAAAGTTTCACTGACAATACTCCCCCATTCTTACTAAAGTTACAGAAAGGGACTTTCATTATTTTGTTTATTAAATCACTAGATGAGTGCAGGAAAAGTTAATCAGTCGACAAGCTTTCAGTCCCTTTGGTTCGATCCAAACTGAGTCAAGCTTGAATCTGATCCAAGTTAATACTCAGAGCTCTTCTTGCTCCCCTCCTCTGAATGCCAATGTGAAAACTCCATTCTGCTTCAACTTAAGCTTCTTTCCATGTTGTCAATGGAAAATTTCTACACCATTTCAAGGCTAGATTTTTATTTAAATCATCTTTGCTCACCCTGATGACACCAGCCAAATTTACAATAGTTAGAAATTGTTCCAGCATGTCACCCACGCAATCCCTCAGGAGTCAGCAAATATTTCTGGCTGATTCATTGAGGCACCTAGTTTTTAAAATAGGAGGCCATATTTTTAAGGTGAAAATATAAATTTACTAAAACTGACATTCCATGGGTTTGTTTGAATATTAATGATTTATGACTAAAGGGTACTGACACAAAATGATCTAGAATTTTTTTTTTTAAGTTCTTTCATCAGAGATTTAGCACTTGTAAAACAGGTTGATACCAAAACTTATGATATTAAGTAGATGTTAAATTTGATGCAAGGAAGTATAAAAATGAGGCTGACAAAAGCATCCAACAAAATACCTGTTAACATACAGTGCCCTCCATAATGTTTGGGACAAAGACCCATTATTTATTTATTTATTTTCCTACGTACTCCACAATTTGAGATTTGTAAGAGAAAAAAATCACATGTGGTTGAAGTGCACATTGTCAGATTTTAATAAAGGCAATTTTTATACATTTTGGTTTCACCATGTAGAAATTACAGCTGTGTTTATACATAGTCCCCCCCATTTCAGGGTACCATAATGTTTGGGTCACATGGCTTCACAGGTGTTTGTAATTGCTCAAGTGTGTTTAATTGCCTCCTTAATGCAGGTATAAGAGAGCTCACAGCATCTAGTCTTTCCATCACATTTGGAAACTTTTATTGCTGTTTATCAACATGAGGACCAAAATTGTGCCAATGAAAGTTAAATACGCCATTTTGAGACTGGGAAACAAGAATAAAACTGTTAGAGACATCAGCCGAACCTTAGGCTTACCAAAATCAACTGTTTGGAACATCATGAAGAAGAAAGAGAGCACTGGTGAACTTAGTAATCGCAAAGGGACTGGAAGGCCAAGGAAGACCTCCACAGCTGAAGCCAGAATAATTCTCTCTATAATAAAACAGGTTGATACCAAAAAGTATGATACTAAGTAGATGTTAAATTTGATGCAAGGAAGTATTAAAATGAGGCTGGCAAAAGCACATCCAACAAAATACCCGTTAACATACGTACAATGTATACAACAAAATTTAGTGGAGAACCATTTCAACATTTTCACAACTCTAGTTTGTTCACATTTAACAGGGTAAAAATATTCTGATCAAAAAGATCAGATTTTAACAATTCTTACATTCACATTGGCTGTTCAAGTTTGCATCTGCCTTTAAAGCAAATGTCCAGTAAAAAAAATTAATATTCTATTTTTGCAAAGAATAACCAGAAATATAGTGCATTGTTTAGATTATTCCTAGGAAAATAAACATTTTTGTACATAACCCTCTAAAATATATAAACTGCTTCACCAACCTCAGATCCTTTCAAAGGTAGTAGATATGTTAGCATGCTAATATATTTAAAAACTGGCTCTCCTTAACCAGCGAAAGAAACTGAAATAATTTGCTTCCCTCTGGCTGCCCAGAATAGTCACATCTTCATGCAGTTAATATGGAAAGAATGTTTTGCAGCTGTGGTTTCAGTTCAAAGAGTCCACAAAACTGAATGCAAATTTTCACATTCTGTAAATCCATCGAAAACGTCTCGTGAGAATTGTTAACATAAGCTCAGTGGGCCGAACTTCTCTTTCAGGGAAGAAAGATCCACAGTGCACAAAGAAAGCACATTCTACAAATAAATCCATGACCTTAACAGAAACTAAATCCATCCATACACTGAAACTCAGTGTAGTTTCTGTTAGCAAAGGTTAGGTTGAGGGCACCCAATCCATAAACAATTTCTGTTGACTTTGGAGATTTAAAAATAAACTACTGCAATGAAAAAGATAAATTTAATTGTTAAGTGAATGTAAAATCAATTTAGCTCAATATAGCAGGAACGGAAAAAAGCTACACAGATAACTTGAAGTAATTCATTACAGATGACTAAACAGATGACTAATTAGACAGAACACATACAAAATGCATTTATTTAAATAAACCATCTTAATTGTACTCAGTGGAAGGTTATTGTAAATCTGAAACAGATGTTAAATGGGAGAATCTCTGTGATATTTGGAATTATTTCTTCTATTACCACTTCGCAGCAAGATTGAGACCCTGACATGAACTAAAACTGACTTTTACTGGACAATATATTGCAATTCAGTCCAATTATAAAGGCAATATACTTAATTTTACAGTTTATTTCAGTGATAAACCAAAATACTCCTTACAGTCTTGTAAAAAATATTGCATTCAAAATTCTGCTACATGGAGCAATAATTCAGCGTACGAATCACCTTCATCTAAAGCCTCTTTGCTGAAGTATTGTGCAACAGTCTGTGTGTGCATGTAGGAACTGCCAACAATCCAACCATCATCTCTCTTGCCATGATATCCTTACAGACAGAGGGGTTGGGTGCGTATTGAGTGAGATCAAATAGGGCAAAATGAATGATTAATGCCATACCATCCTTGCGATTGTTCTTGCTCTGGATGTATTGCTTGTTTATGGCCAGGAACTCAACAGCAGGAGCAGGCCTTTGCTGCTGGTAAAAGTTTATTCCTTCATTAGTTAAAGATCTGGGCCACTCTCGGGCTTTCCTGCTGTGAGGTTTCTAACAAGAAGGATTGTTCTTTTTTAAGGTAGATTTAGGGATTTTTTTCCCCAAGTTTCCCAGCATCCAGTTGTCCCATTGACCAGGAGAGGTGTCAGAGGTTATGGGGAGGAGAATGAGGTTGATAGAATAGCTATGATTGAATGGCATGGACTTGATGGGCTGAATGGCCTAATTCTACTCCTATTTCTTATGACCATGAGAGGCTTGTGATATCCCTGGCTATATCTGCCATCTCCTCCATCTTCATCACGTAAAAGGAAAATCTGCTCCTGTGCCTCAGCTACAAGGAATCACATCCTTCAGAGCTCCCAACATGTTGGGAGTTCTCGAAGGCAAAAGTAGTTTTAAATAAACCAAGACGATGGAACTGACACAGATCCACAGTGCACAGATGATTCAGCATGGAAGTTCATTAAGAATTTCTCAGCCCAAGACTTTGAAAGCATACAATCACTTTCCTAACTTAAAATATTTACTTTGCTCATTCTATTCTTTGTTCACAATGGAGAGAAGAAACCAGAAAATAAGAACAGAAGTAGGCCAACTAGCCTTCAAGCCTGCCCCACCATTCAACAGCCCAATCTTCCAAAAAATTATCTCCTATCACTGTAAATACTTTTAATCATTTAGTCCCCACAAACCTTTGGGATAGAAAAGTCCAGAGATTCACCAGCCTTTGCGAAAAGAAAGTTATGTTCACCTATGTTTTAAATAACTGGACACTTATCTTCTCTCATTCAAAATTCTTGCACTGGTGAAAACATCTCGGCATCAATCTTGTCATGACCTTTCATGCTCTAATCTCTCAATGAGCTCACCCATCATTTTACTAAACTCCAAGCAACACAAACCCAAACTGTTTAGCCTCTCATGATAAGGCAAACTTCTCATCCCAGGAATTAGCCTGGTGAATGTCCTTTGCACTACCTCCAGAGCCAGTAGATCCTTTTTTTGGTCAGAGAACCAATACACAATATTCAGAGGTATGGCCTCACCAACAATATGTATAAATGAACAAAATGTCCCCATTTTTAAATGCAAACGCTTTATAGTGAAGACTAAAATGCTGTTTCCCTTCACAACTGCTTGATGGACCAGCGTGCCAGTTTTTTGTAATTCTTCGACTTGAAAACTTAGATGCCTCTATACTTAATTCATATGCATTCTTTATCCATTTAGGTAATAATCCACCTTTTGATTCCTACTATCAAATTGCATGACTTCAGTTTCTCAAATTAAACTCTGCCAATATTTTGACTAATTACTCAATCTATCTATGCAGAGTCATATCATCATTAGCAAATTTGCAGGTGATACAAAGCTGGGTGGTAGTGTGAGCTGTGAGGAAGATGCTATGAGGTTGCAGGGTGACTTGGACAGGTTGTGTGAGTGGGCGGATGCGTGGCAGATGCAGTTTAATGTGGATAAGTGTGAGGTTATCCACTTTGGTGGTAAGAATAAGAAGACAGATTATTATCTGAATGGTGTCAAGTTAGGAAAAGGGAACATACAACGAAATCTTGGTGTCCTAGTGCATCAGTCACTGAAAGGAAGCATGCAGGTACAGCAGACAGTGAAGAAAGCCAATGTAATGTTGGCCTTCATAACAAGAGGAGTTGAGTATAGGAGCAAAGAGGTCCTTCTGCAGTTGTATAGGGCCCTAGTGAGACCACACCTGGAGTACTGTGTGCAGTTTTGGTCTCCAAATTTGAGGAAGGATATTCTTGCTATTGAGGGCATGCAGCGTAGGTTTACTAAGTTAATTCCCAGAATGGCGGGACTGTCGTATGTTGAAAGACTGGAGCGGCTAGGCTTGTATACACTGGAATTTAGAAGGATGAGAGGGGATCTTATCGAAACATATAAGATTATTAAGGGGTTGGACACGTTAGAGGCAGGAAACATGTTCCCAATGTTGGGAGAGTCCAGAACCAGGGGCCACAGTTTAAGACTAAGGGGTAGGCCATTTAGAACAGAGATGAGGAAAAACTTTTTCAGTCAGAGTTGTAAATCTGTGGAATTCACTGCCTCAGAAGGCAGTGGAGGCCAAGTCTCTGAATGCATTCAAGAGAGAGCTAGATAGAGCTCTTAAGCATAGCGGAGTCAGGGGGTATGGGGAGAAGGCAGGAACGGGGTACTGATTGAGAATGGTGGTGCTGGCTCGAAGGGCCAAATGGCCTACTCCTGCACCTATTGTCTATTGTCTATCCTGATCACAACATGCCCTTCCATCTATTTACCTGTCGTCAACAAACCAGGATGCCTTACATTTTACCCCTCCTCTAGATCATGAACAAAAATAATTGAGGGTCAAAAATTGATTGCCGAAATACTCCATCTATAATAACAATACCAAATTTCTAGCACTTTTCCATTTTATTAGCAATATTACTCAATAATCACACACCAAGGCAAAAAAATGTAAATGTCCTTTTATTTCAGGGGTGGGGTAGGATAGGAATGTGTAAGGTCAGAAGAACCTTTGCTGTACAAAACCAGAATATGCAGGAAATACTCACCAGATCAGGCTGCATCTGTGAAAAGTAACCTCAGTGAGGTACAGTGGTGCAGCGGTAGAGTTGCTGCCTTATTGTGTCAAGGACCCAGGTTCGGTCCTGACTACATGTGCTGTTTGTATGGCAACCCTATACAAATCATATGCAATGTACGTTCTCCTTGTGACCATGTACGGAGTTTGTACATTCTCCCCGTCATCATGTGGATTTTCTCTGGATGCTTGGGTTTCCTCCCACATTTCCAAAGACAGGTTTATAGGTTGAAGATAGACACAAAAAGCTGGAGTAACTCAGCAGTAACTCGGGGAGATACTGCCTGTCCCACTGAGTTACTCCAGCTTTTTGTGTCTATCTTCGGTTTAAACCAGCATCTGCAGTTCCTTCTTACACAGGTTTATACTGTAGGTTAATTGGCTTCTGTAAATTGTCCCTAGTGTGTGAGATGAAACTAGTGTACGGGGGATCGCTGATTGGCACCAACTTGGTGGGCCGAAGGGCCTATTTCCACACTATATCTCTAAACTAAACTAAACTAAACCAAGTCGATGTTTCACATTGGAGGTCCTTCATCAAAACTGAAAATGAGAAGCTTCTAATGCTGCAAGAAGGGTGGTGGAAGAGGATGTCTCTGATAAAGTAAAACTAGTGAACATGGGGATAAGCTGTAAACAAGGCTACCTGGTTAATGAGTGATTAGGAGCAGTTTGCGTGTGAGAACAAAAATGAAAGTACCTAAATGAAAGCATGTGGGAATTATGAAATGCAGAGCAGGATGAAAAGCTTGGCAGATCAGACTAGAAATGTACTCCCTCCCATAGAGAGGGGGGAAAAGGAAAACAAAGGAAGGAAAAAAAAGTTGATATTACAGATGGTATACACAAAATGCTGTAGTAACTCAGCGGGACAAGCAGCATCTCTGGAGAGAAGGAATGGGCGGCGTTTCGGGTCGAGACCCTTCTTCAGACAAATGGACGACCGATAACATACCAGGAAATGTTGAGCAAAAACAAACTGCTGGAAGAACTCAGCAGATTAGTGAAGGGAAATGGATAGTTGACATTTAAGATTGAGACCTTCATCTGGAATGAAAGAATAGAGGGGAGATAGCCAGTATAAAGATATGAAGGGGAAGAGTGGGGCCAGAGTTGGCAAATGATAGATACATCTAGGTGAGGGGGGGCAGATGAAGTCAGGTGGAGGGGACAGCTGAGAGGCTATGAGGTGATATGTGGAGAAAACAAGGGGCTGACAATTATGGAATCTGATAGAAAGGAAAGACAAAACCAAATAAGGGAGCACTGGTGAGCAGATGGGAAAAGTGGAGGGAGGGGATAGGGGACAGGTAGGAGGAATGTGGTGGTTTGGACAGAAGAGTGTGTGTGAGAATACATGGCTGGTTCAGAAGGAAAGAGAAAACATAGAGGGGTGTCAGGTACCTAAAATTGGAGAATTGAATGTTCGTGCCATTAGGTTGAAGATTACCAAGGGGGAAAACTAGGCACTGTTCTTCTTTAACAGTAAATGTTAATACAACCCCAATTTACAAGATCGTTTTGTGAAAATCTCTGGTGAATCATATTTACACCATTCATACCGAGTTCTACGTTAATGTCATTTGTGTATGAAATACATGAATGCACTGAGGATAATCCAGGGGTGATTAACGAAGATGTTGCCTGGAATGGAATGTTTCAGTTGCGAGGAGAGACTGGATAGGAAAGTAGGGTGAAGTGCAACTTGGTAGAGACCTTCAAAATTATGAGGCACATAGATTGGATGGATAATGAAAAGCTTTTCTCCATAACAGTGATGTCCAAACCCAGGGGGGCATGGATTAAAGAGTAAAAGATTTGAAGGAAATAAAAGGAAACAAATTTTCACCCAGAGGGCGACTGCAATTTAGAATGCGCTGCATTGAACGGTGGTGAAGGCAGGTACTCTCAGAACATTTAAGAAGTATCTGGATGAGCACTTGAATGGCAGAGAATGCTGTGAACCAAGGTTAGTAAATTAGATTAGTTGGGTACTTGATGGTCAGCATGACAATGGCGAGCCGAAGGGACTGCTTCCATGTTGCATGAATCTATGACTATAAAAAGGTCAAATTTGTGTTCTAAATGTATGATAAATGTGTTTAACAGTCTACTTAAGCATAATAACATGTACATTTGGGCAGTTTACTGTAAAGATCTTCAAGATAGTGAGGCAATTTGAGAAGCTGGAGATAAAAAGTGATCAGAACACAGGCTATAAAAAAGAATATACTAGTACAGTAAACCCTTGTTTTAATGGACCCCTTTATAACAGATTTCTGATATAGCGGACAGACCTGCCGGCCCACCCTCGGCTCGCACCATCTCCCCGGCCATTTAGAGCCCCGGCTTCTGACCCCACCTCCAACTCGCAAGGTGCACCAGTGAGCCCTTCTTCACCCATTGCACGATCCGGTGATACTGCTGTTGCAGCAGCTCATGTTGTAGCCTCTGGGCCCAGCGCTTTCTTCAGGCCCGCTGCCACCGACAGGACATACTCAGTCACCGTGGGGCTCCCTCCCCTCTCATCTGCTGCCCCTTCTTGCTGACAGTGGTGGCTTTGTCCGCCACCTCCTCCTCCTGTCACTCTGCCCATTTGCCCTCGAGCCCCATGGTGACCGAACGCGTCTTGTCGTTGTCAGCGGCCTGAAGAAAACACTGTTGCCAGGGGTGACAGCATGAGCCACAACAACAGCCACGTGAATCGGTGAAGAAGGGCCCGCTGATACAGACCAGCGGCATCGGCGCCTATTTTTAAGGTGAAACAACTCAAGGTTCTGGAGTAACTCAGCAGACTGAATCAGTCTGAAGAAGGGTCCCGACATCACCAATCCATGATCCATGCCAGACCTGTTGAGTTAATCCAGCACTCTGTGTATTAACCAGCATCTGCAGTTCTTTGTTTCAACTACATACAGTACAATGATAATTCCTTACTCAGTTATAGCAGACAATTAGCGATAATGGGCATAATTCCCCCATGGTCCATTAAAACAAGGGTTTACTGTAATTATACAGGTGAATCACAAGTAACTCTTGAGTCAACATTGGTTAGAATGTGGAGGTCACAGTAGTTGATAGATACATTTAAGGAAAGCTAGATAAACCTGAGGTAGATAATACAAAGGGATACGTTGGATAATGGAACCCTTCTTCACCCGCTTGCAACCTGTTGGACTAAAAGTTTATTCCTCTTCTGGAAGTACCATGAAATACTCTGGAACCTTTTGGCAATTCAGTAGACAACCATCATGGGGATGTTTAATCTATCCATCCCATCAAGAGACTGGTGTGGTCAGAGAGAAGTCTGCTTTTACACGATACTGATACTGATTTTAATTTTCAATGAAATCAAAGGAGAGAACTGATGTTCACCAGACCCAGTCGATATTCTGGTTCAACAACTTAAATCAGAATCACTTTTGGATGAACCCGTTAATCTTATGCAATCATTGGAAGATCAGCCATCTGCTGGGCAGCCAGTCCAGAGTCACTTTCCAATAACTCTAATAGACAAGTTGTGAAAAAAAATGCTCAATCTGCTTTTGCCTATTTTATGAACCCATCAAAGCTAAAGTTCTGCTATTCTGAACTATATAAAATTCGGAATTGAGGCACAGATTGGCACCTCCGAGGTATGAAAGTAATTATCCATTCTAAAACATACAATCAAATCTAAATCTTGAAGTTTCAACATTACCCATTAACCTAAAAGTGTTAATATAATAGTAGTCTGCCATTTTGAGTAACTCATGTTTAAACATTAAGGAGGGTGACCTTCTGCAAAGCTCTCGTAATCTCCAGTCCCTGCTTCTGGGAACGCTGAGGAATGATTCCATTATTGAAGGCACATGTCTTTAATGAGAAGGTCAAATGTCTCTTGGATAGCTGTGAATCACACTTAACTATTTTCTTACAAAGTACTTTGTCAAAGCTCAGATGGAGTGATTAGTGAAGCACCACAGCTGCGATATATGATATAAAAAAGATAATTGCTAATAAATTAATCTCTGGTCAGTATACCAAAACACATTACATCGTTCTGAGATACCGACTCCCAACATACGACGCCAAAAAAGATTCTTCAGCTGAACTTGTCTGCGCCGATCAAGATGCCCATCTAAACTAGTCCCATTTGTCTAGTTGCACTTTACCCATAAGCCTCTTAACCTTTCCTATCCATAAATCTGTCCAAATGTTTTTTTAATGTATTGTACCTGTTTCAACAGCCTCATCATTCTGTAAATATTTCACCCTTTCTGTGCAAAGTTGCACTCAGGTTCTTGTTAAATATTTTCCCTCTTGCCTTAAATTTGTGCCCTCTAGTTGTTGATTCCCCAACCATGGGAAAAATATTCACTCTGTCTGTGCACATAACTTTATTCACCTCTCTATATGAGGGGCCTTCAGTCTCCTACACTCAAAGAATTAAAGTCCTAGCCCACCCAACCTCTCCCTACAACTCAGTTCCTTGAGGCCTGGCAACATCCTTGTAAATCTTTTTTGCACTCTTTCCAGCTTTGAACGGCGTCTTTCCAATGGCAGGGTGAACACAATACTCAACATGAGGCCTCACCAATCTTTTGTACAACTGAAACATCATGAACAGCAGGTATGTCAAAGTGCTGGAAAGATACCACCTGCGCTTTCTATAAAAAAATCTTCCAAATGAAAGATATCACTACCAAAGCCTACATCAACAGCATTGAGGCCCTAATTATACTTGGACCTCTCTGATGGTCATACCATATACATGTCCAACACCAGGCTCCCAGGATTGTCAGAGCTCAGACTAGAGTGTCCAAGTAAGAGCCTACCTGTTGGACAGAGAAAGAGATTCTAAAGTGTTTTTAAAGCCTTCTTGTAAAAAGGCAACATTCCCACTAATTCATGGGAATTTCTGGAAGATTTCACTAAAAAAAAGCTTAAACTGTGGAGGCAATAACTAATTATATAAAGCTGAAAATTGATGGGCAAGATATGGGCCTAGTAATTCTTCTGCTTTAATCCGGTATGGAAGTCCCCAAGCAATATTCTATTGCCCATCAGGCCCCAAAGCATGATGCTCACAATAAATTACACCTTTCATGAAAAACATGGACAAAGATCTTTCCTCCATTAGTTCCACATTATTGACGCCAACCGAGGAACTTTGCGGATTTGCAAAAAGATTAGTTGAAATACAACAATACCATGGCTGACAGATGACTAATTCAGTCTAAGATAGTTTCGAGGGAGGAAGAAGGAATGGGTGACTAGTTTCTAACTGAAGATGCTCTAGGTGGTCTGTACTTTAACATGTCGGATCAAAGCTGCTTGTGGGATGTGGGGGCTGTGGAATGCAGGTGTGGGCTTTCTGCCATCTATGGGTTTTCTTGCTTGTTACATTTAACTTCCCAGGCATGAATCTTCTGGCTCTCCCACCCAGGTCAGGGAACATGAAAGCAATCTGCTAGACCACTAATGGTAGGGCATTAAGGAAACTCAATGACCAGAGGTGGAGATAAAATAATTCCTTTTCCTGGGTCAAGGTAACATAACTTCCTCCACAAATGTGTCCATGGATTTCACTTGCCAAATTCCTGAGGCTGCCAGCCTGATTAATATATCTGACTCACCCAGAGAAGCAGGTTGGTTACTTTTGGTCTTGTGTCATCTCTGTAAGCATCAAAGTGGGCATGCAGAGGTGAATTCGGATCAGTTTATCTTTTTAAACCTTTCACCCTTCCCCCCCCCCTTCCCATTCAACCTGCCTCCACGGATTATATTGGGATTAGATTATTTTAACATGTGATTAGTCAAATGGATGAAGGAACAGAGTCTTTTCAAAGCAATGCAAGATAAAGCAAAATAAAAATATTGTAGTATCTTAAAATATGAAATAAAACTTTAAATGCTCAATGAGTTGGGCTGCAATTGTGGAGAAAAAAACAAAGTTGGATTTTTAGGCCAATGACCTTTCATCAATTCTGATAACATATTATTGACCAAATGCTGCTGGACAGATTGAGTATTTCCAGCATTTTCTATTTTTATTACTTTTATAATAAATATATTTTTTACTGTGCAAAATATTTTATGCAGTGCATTCTTTTCTTTTTTTGGGTATCCATTTTGAGTAACAAATGCAGCTCTTAAATGCAATTAATATTTATAAGAATAATCCCAGGCCTTCCTAATGTATTCAAATTATGATACATTAATTATGCTTTATTCATGTTGGTTGAACAGAAAATACTGCAGTAGATTATCTGGCAGGAAGATAATACAAGCTTCATACAAGGTCAAACTGGCTGATGCAATTGTCGAACATCACGCCAATGTTTTGAAGTCAGGAATTCTTCCCTACTAGCTTGAACCAATAAAAAAGCAAGCATATGTATTGTTCATTTCAGTCTAGTCATGTGCAAACATGTCCCAAAGCAGGGGAGAAGCTGCAATATAATGTTCTAAAGTGCAGCCAAATGTTATTCAAGCAGGATATATTATTGAAACAATTTGCAGCGTGGGACAATTGAGTCTAAATTTGTTTGATAAAGCGCGATCAAAGAAAACACCTGTAATAGTTAAATTGACACTTGATAATCACAATCACAATCACAATCATACTTTATTAGCCAAGTATGTTTTGCAACATACGAGGAACTTCATTTGCTATACAGTCATAACAATAAAAAGCAACAGGACACACAAAACACATTTTAACATGAACATCCACCACAGTGACTCCTCCGCATTCCTCACTGTGATAGAAGGCGAAAAAAAGTTCAATCTCCCTTCTTTGTCCTCCAGCGGTTGGGGGCCTCTAACCTTCTGTTGATGGGACGATCTTGACTCCCATAACTGGCGGCCGGCGTTCCTGGTCGGGGCGATCAAGCTCCTGCATCGGGGGGAATCTCAGCTCCCCGCGCCGGCGATCTACCCCGGGTCAGGACCAGTCAAACCTCGTGCAGCTTTTGGAGCTCCTGACCGATCTCAATCTGAGACTGCGAGCTCCTGATGTTAAAGTCTGCAGGCTGCGTTGGAGTGTTGATCCTTGGCAAGGGGGCTCAAGGTCAGTCCCAAGCAAGACCACCAGCTCCACGATGTTAGGCCACAGAGCGACCGGAGATACGATCCGGAAAACAATTGCATCTCCGGCAAGGTAAGAGATTGAAAAAAAGTTTCCCCCGACCCACTCCCCATATAAAACACACCAGAGAACATTTACACAAACTTTTAAAACTTACCAAAAATAACAAAAAGAGTTCTAAAAGGACTAGACAGACTGAAGGCGAGGCAGCCATCGTGTGGTGCCCCCTGGTGCTTGAATCTGCTACTGACACAATTAAGTGTAAGAAAATAACTGCAGATGCTGGTACAAATCGAAGGTATTTATTCACAAAATGCTGGAGTAACTCAGCAGGTCAGGCAGCATCTCAGGAGAGAAGGAATGGGTGACGTTTTGGGTCGAGACCCTTCTTCAGACTGATGTCTGGAAATTGGAGGAACAGCACCTCATATTTCACTTGGGCAGCTTGCAGCCCAGCGGTATGAACATTGACTTCTCCAACTTTAGATAGTTCCTCTGTCCCTCTCTTCCCCTCCCCCTTCCCAGTTTTCCCTCTATCTTCCTGTCTCCACCTATATCCTTCCTTTGTCCCGCCCCCCTGACATCAGTCTGAAGAAGGGTCTCCAAGATGATACCAAATCAGCCATCCATTTTGTATTCTATTGTATGATTTGTATTGATACTATTTTCATTGAAATCAGTTAAAGAAATGCCAGGAAAGGACAATTAAGGTTAAAAATCTGTTTAAGTAAACACACTTTCATCATGGGGAAAAGGACAAGCATCATATATTGTTTAAAAAATGTCTATGGGCCTCTCTTGCTGTTCATAATCATTGTAAATTAAATTTGCAAACTTATATTATTATTTTGCTGTTGACTGTAATGCCTAGAAGTTAGTCTATACTGTGTCCAGTGACCCAATAGCATGACCAATGACTAATGCAGTTCCAAGAATTCTTAAAGCAAAGAGGGAACAGGGGATGGTACAAGGTAGTTTAGTAAGGAGAAACAAACCTAATAACTGTTTCAGAATGAATAAAGGTGGATAATGAAAGTAGGTAAAGAGTAAAATAATTTGGAATCTAAAGGCTATAATTTTCATATTTTTCTCAGTATGTAGACCAAGGCTATTTAGCCCATCTATGCCAGTTCACAGACCAATCCCGTTCCTCTACATTACAACTTGCTGCACTATGCAGCCCATTGCATATTCCTCAATGCCACAAATTCATGAAACAAATGAGATCATAGTAAGATGTATTTAAGAAATATGATATTTTAGCTATTACTGAAAAACAGCATAGGGAAGAAGTAGAAACTGAACATTTCAAGTCTTAAGGATTTCAGACAAGCTTGTGAGTGACATTAATAACACCACAAAATGCCAATGTTTCAGGACAAGGTTCCTTCATCAGAACTAGAAAAGTGAGAAAATAAACATTTTTAAGTTGCAGCGAGATTGAGGTACAGAGGGAATCCCTGCGACAATGTACAAACTAAAGTTGTCAAGATAAGTTACATTAAAATTCAATTGGTAGAGATAGAAGAAAAATAAATTATAACAGAAAGGTGCATCGGTGGAAAAAAAGGTATCTGTCCAAATTCTCAAACAATATCATGAAGGTTACAAAACACCCAGGCAGAAGACCCTGCATCAACACAACAAAGCACAAACAGGCCAGAATACGATTGAGACAGAGAACCAAGGTCAAGGGCAATTGGAAGCTCAGGCACTCTCAGCAGATCCAACAGAGACCCTTTATAATGTAGCTACAAAAATCATACTCAGCCCCTTCAATACAGAGAAGACCATATTGTAAGTACCATATCCAACACAACAGACTGGAAGAAGTGCAAGTGAAGATCCATTTCACCTAGGTTCCAGGATGGCATGAACTGCAGTAGTCACTGAAGAATTGAAGAGGGTATTCCTTTTGCAAAAGGGAATAGGTTATCAGGGAACGTGTTTGTAAGACCATGAATGCCTGTAACTTTTGGAATATAGCAATTTAGTCTAATGCCCCTTCATCTGGAAACAGCAAAGTCATGTATGGCAAATATTTCAGCAGATATATTTACCATTTATGACACATTGCTGCTCCCAGCCTTCGGGTTCTGAGCCAAGTTTTCTGAGACTGAGATTGACCCATGCTTTGACAGTATAGTTAACTCTTGGATCTTTCTGCTAGATAACCTCCAAGAAGCATCTTTATAAAGACCAGCGTAAACTCAAAGGAACGTGCAAACTTGTTTCATTCATGCTAACCTGATTTTTGTAACAATTCTTTTTTTGGAAATTGTCTGGATGAATCTCTTGGCCTAAGTGTCTTCCTATCTTAGTACAGCTGATATAAACCTTACACCTATAAAATATCAGTCAAAATGTAAAGTAGAAACCTCAAGGTATTGTGCATAATTAGCCTTTGGGTTAATGTCAAGGTTCATTCTATGAATGATTCAGCACATCTTTACATATATGAATTTCTTGCTTTTTTTCCAATTTGCATAGATTGTCTGTTTTAGCCAATGGTGATATTCCCTGCCTCAAATCATCCACAGCATTTCAATAGAGAAGTTTAACCTGTTATCTTAACTTACCCATGGCTCTTTAATTAAAAACCACAGAATGTCTCACATAAACCAAAATCTCCATAAATACCCCTGTCATTAAATCACATAACTCTCAATTATTTTTTATGAAATACAATCGGTCATTAATGTTTCATCTCAAGAATCTATGGCACATGTTTTCTGCAACTTCACAGGAACAAAAGTTCACTTACAAACTCAAATACAATGGTCATATTGGTCATCAGCATAATATATCCAAATTGTTTGATCTCCTTTGCACCTCAGTTTTATAATCTATATACTCTTCTGCCACATTAACATGAATGACTATTTCCCTCCAGCCAGCTGCTTTTGACTTTTCAACAAGGTTAAATGGTAGCTTTATCCTCAGGATTTTAATTAAGAATTTAATTATGTTCTGGTACACTTTGCTCAATAATTCTCCAAATTTGCAGAGCTAATTGCAGCACAAATTACAAGCCATGCAAGCAAGGGTGATTCTATGTTAAAGGTTATATTTATTTTTGAATAACAAGGGAATGATAGTTGATATTCAGGAAAAGAGACATTTTGCAAAATAGAAAATATCTGGTGCTTTGCTAATTATGACCCCATAAATTGCCTACAAATGCAATATCATAATGTTATTTAAGCATTATATCACTCTAAATATTTCTCTTTTCAGATTGGAATACAGCACCAATCATTTCTGGATTGTTTCACTCTTGAAATTCAACTTTTGCATCTAGTCATCTCTGGTATAATCCCCCATTTGGAGCAATGTGAGGGATCTTGGATTAATGTGTCCAATGTTGGACAATCCTTGGATATTTTCCCAACACATAGCTAGATTGAAATCTGAGTTAAAAATATCTCTTAACTTTAATCATTCTGACACCATCACCATCTCCTCATCAAAATAGAATTTAGCCATTGACCTGCACTAATGCCACTCACACACAAAACCACCCAATGTACCACAGCTTCCGATGGGACAAGTTCATAAATTCATGTCTCAGCAGAATTAGGCTATTCAGCTCATCCAATCTACTCTGCCATTCAATCATGGCTGAACTTTCACTCCCACTCGACCCCATTCTCCTGCTTCCCCCAAACTTATTAATCAAGAACCTATCAATTTCTGCTTTAAAAATACCCAAAGACGGCCTCTACAGCCATCTGTGACAATGAATTCCACAGATTCACCAACCTCTGGCTAAAAAAAATCCTCCTCATCTCCTTTCTAAAGGTATGTCTTTTCCGTCTAAGGCTGTGCCCTCTGGTCCTAGACTCACTAATGCAAACACTCTCTCAACATCCACTCCATCCAGGCCTTTCATTCCCCCAACTCCCCAGAAATGCCTGGCCTATCACTGGTCTGATCCGGAGTTCCCCTCCACAGTTCTTAGGCAATTATTCCCCCAATCCTGGGACCCCTCCATGTCCTTGGCCGGATTACTGTTCTGATCCTGGGACCAGCTGCACAGTCTGCGCTAATCATCTGCTCAAATTATGAGCCTATTTTTACAAAATATAGATACAAGCCCTGAACTCTTTTTTTCCCACATTCCAACCCAAAGCATCAACTTAATTCTTCCTCACACCTCCAACACTATTGAAATGAATGAGATCCTGCAAAGGTCTGACCCACATTAACAATTCCCCAGTGTTACGTTGCCTAAGTATAATGTCTAATCTGGGGTTTTTCTGCCATTTAGTAAGTCTTGGATCTCTGTCCTTGAAAGCACTTCATAAAAGCCCACGAAAATGAATGACAACAATTGTGAGACCTCTGAGACAACAAGCACTTACATTATTTTCTGTATTTATTGTGGGGATATTGGAATGCTGTAGACTCTCTGGTAAATTCATCCAGTGAATTGGCCTCCACTGCCTTCTGTGGCAGAAAATTCCACAAATCTTCAACTCTGTGGGTGAAAAAGTTTCTTCTTGCCTCAGTTTTAATTATCTGAACAAATGTTATGCTTTAAGTAAGGCAGAAAAAAATACAATTAACTGATGGGTCCAGGTGTTGAACCTTTGGGTGTATTTCTCCCTAAGAAAGGTATAATGATCCTCTCGGAGTTACAAATGCCTGACCTATGTGCATACATATGAACAGACATTTAAGCGACTGGTAAGATGGATTTGCCAGCTACTACAGGGTTACAGGCAACTTAGAAACATACATAGAAACATAGAAACATAGAAACATATCTCTGAGCGGCTGCAGGACATTCTGGAGGGGGAGTGTGAGCAGCCAGTTGTCGTGGTGCACATTGGCACCAACGATTTAGGCAAAAAACGGGATGAGGTCCTACAAGGTGAATTTAGAGAGCTAGGAGAAAAACTTAAAAGTAGGACCTCAAAGGTAATAATCTCTGGATTACTACCAGTGCCACGTGCTAGTCAGAGTAGGAATAGGAGGATATTTCAGATGAATACGTGGCTTGAAAAATGGTGCAAAGGGGAGGGATTCAAATTTTTAGGACATTGGAACCAGTTCTGGGAGAGGTGGGACCAGTACAAACAGGACGGTCTGCACCTGAGCTGGAATGGAACCAATGTCCTAGGGGGAGTGTTAGCTAGTGCTGTCGGGGAGGATTTAAACTAATGTGGCAGGGGGATGGGAGCAGGAGCAGAGAGACAGAGGGGTGTGAAATGAGGGTAGAAGCAACAGGTAGCAAGGTGAAAAGTAAAAGTGGCAGGCAGACAAATCCAGGGCAAAAATCAAATAGGGCCACTTTTCAACATAATTGTATAAGGGGTAAGAGAGTTGTAAAAACAAGCCTGAAGGCTTTGTGTCTCAATGCAAGGAGTATACGTAATAAGGTGGATGAATTAAATGTGGAGATAGTTATTAATGATTATGATATAGTTGGGATTACGGAGACATGGCTCCAGGGTGACCAAGGCTGGGAGCTCAACATCCAGGGATATTCTATATTCAGGCGGGATAGACAGAAAGGAAAAGGAGGTGGGGTAGCGTTACTGGTTAGAGAGGAGATTAAAGCAGTGGAAAGGAAGGACATTAGCTTGGAGGAAGTGGAATCGATATGGGTAGAGCTACGAAACACTAAGGGGCAGAAAACGCTAGTGGTAGTTGTGTACAGGCCACCTAACAGCAGTAGTGAGGTTGGGGATGGCATCAAGCAGGAAATTAGAAATGCGTGCACTAAAGGTGCAGCAGTTATAATGGGTGACTTCAATCAACATATAGATTAGGTGAACCAAACTGGCAGGGGTGCTGAGGAAGAGGATTTCTTGGAATGTTTGAGAGATGGTTTTCTAAACCAACATGTCGAGGAACCAACGAGAGAACAGGCCATTCTAGACTGGGTATTGAGTGATGAGGAAGGGTTAGTTAGCAGTCTTGTTGTGCGAGGCCCCTTGGGCAAGAGCGATCATAATATGGTAGAGTTCTTCATTAGGATGGAGAGTGACAAAGTCGATACAGAAACAAGTGTTCTGAACTTAAAGAAAGGTAACTTTGAGGGTATGAGGCGTGAATTGTCCAAAATAGACTGGCGATTGATGCTGAAAGGGTTGACGGTGGACATGCAATGGAAGGCATTTAAAGGTCGCATGGATGAACTACAACAAGTGTTCATCCCAGTTTGGCAAAAGAACAAACCAGGAAAGGTAGTGCATCCGTGGCTAACAAGGGAAATCAAGGATAGTATTAAAACAAAAGATGAAGCATACAGATTAGCCAGAAAAAGTAGCATACCAGAGGACTGGGAGAAATTCAGAGTCCAGCAGAGGAGGACAAAGGGCTTAATTAGGAAAGGGAAAATAGATTATGAGGGAAAACTGGCAAGGAACATAAAAACTGACTGCAAAAGCTTTTATAGATATGTCAAGAGAAAAAGATTAGTTAAGACAAATGTAGGTCCCTTGCAGTCAGAAACAGGTGAATTGATCATAGGGAACAAGGAGATGGCAGACCAATTGAACAAATACTTTGGTTCTGTCTTCACTAAGGAAGACAAAAACCGTCTGCCGGAAATAGCGGGGGACCGGGGGTCTAATGAGATGGAGGAACTGAGGGAAATCCAGGTTAGTCGGGAAGTGGTGTTAGGTAAATTAAATGGATTAAAGGCAGATAAATCCCCAGGGCCAGATAGGCTGCATCCCAGAGTGCTTAAGGAAGTAGCCTCAGAAATAGTGGATGCATTAGTGATAATTTTTCAAAACTCTTTAGATTCTGGAGTAGTTCCTGAGGACTGGAGGGTAGCTAATGTAACCCCACTTTTTAAAAAGGGAGGGAGAGAGAAAACAGGGAATTATAGACCAGTTAGCCTAAAATCGGTAGTGGGGAAAATGCTAGAGTCAGTTATTAAAGATGTGATAGCATCACATTTGGAAAGTGGTGAAATCATCGGACAAAGTCAGAATGCTTGCTTTCAATGACTGGTGCACCATGACACCCAGGTCACGTTCCAAAGGCAAATCATGTCTGACGAATCTTATAGAATTTTTCGAGGATGTAACTAGTAGAGTGGATAAGGGAGAACCAGTCGATGTGTTATATCTGGACTTTCAGAAGGCCTTCGACAAGGTCCCACATAGGAGATTGGTGTACAAACTTAAAGCACACGGTATTGAGGGTTCAGTGTTGAGGTGGATAGAAAATTGGTTGGCGGACAGGAAGCAAAGAGTAGGAATAAACGGGTCCTTTTCGGAATGGCAGGCAGTGACTAGTGGGGTACCGCAAGGCTCAGTGCTGGGACCCCAGTTATTTACAGTGTATATTAATGATTTGGACGAGGGAATTGAATGCAACATCTCTAAGTTTGCGGATGACACGAAGCTGGGTGGCAGTGTTAGCTGCGAGGAGGATGCTAGGAGGCTGCAGAGTGACTTGGATAGATAGGCGAGTGGGCAAATGCATGGCAGATGCAATATAATGTGGATAAATGTGAGGTTATCCACTTTGGCGGCAAGAACAGGAAAGCAGAGTATTACCTGAATGGTGACCGATTGGAAGAAGGGGAGATGCAACGTGACCTGGGTGTCATGGTGCACCAGTCATTGAAAGCAAGCATGCAGGTGCAGCAGGCAGTGAAGAAAGCGAATGGTATGTTGGCATTCATAGCAAGAGGATTTGAGTTTAGGAGCAGGGAGGTTCTGCTGCAGTTGGACAGGGCCGCACCTGGAGTATTGTGTGCAGTTTTGGTCTCCTAACCCGAGGAAAGACGTTCTTGCCTTAGAGGGAGTACAGAGAAGGTTCACCAGATTGATCCCTGGGATGGCGGGACTTTCATATGAGGAAAGACTGGATAGACTGGGCTTGTACTCGCTGGAATTTAGAAGACTGAGGGGGGATCTTATAGAAACATATAAAATTCTTAAGGGGTTGGAGAGGCTAGATGCGGGAAGATTGTTCCCGATGTTGGGGGAGTCCAGAACCAGGGGTCACAGCTTAAGGATAAGGGGGAAGTCTTTTAGGACCGAGATGAGAAAACATTTCTTCACACAGAGAGTGGTGAGTCTGTGGAATTCTCTGCCACAGAAGGTAGTTGAGGCCAGTTCATTGGCTATATTTAAGAGGGAGTTAGATGTGGCCCTTTTTGCTAAAGGGATCAGGGGGTATGGAGAGAAGGCAGGTACAGGCTACTGAGCTGGATGATCAGCCATGATCATATTGAATGGCGGTGCAGGCTCGAAGGGCCAAATGGCCTACTCCTGCACCTATTTTCTATGTTTCTATGTTTCTACTATAGGGATAGCAATGGAATTCAATTTTATCTTGTTATGAATAGTATACTGATTTTCGCTTAAGACATGGCAACAGTTTATCTGAGACATTTGTGAAAACTGAAGCTGTTCTTGGATAAGACAAACTGGACCACAGCCAACAGTTTGTATAAAAGATTGAGTTTTTTAGTACAAAATTCTTTACTTAAAATCAGGCAATAGTTAATGAGTACAATGGACCTCCCAGGGGGCATGTAATGTTGCTTACAGTCTGTTCACTCCTCTCTTATCCTGTTCTCCCATAAAGTCCTTAAGCCTGTGTGAATCCTTTTCCAACATGCTAAGCTTTATCACACAATCCACAAGCAAAAACATCTCAATCAATATCCATATATGGTTTTTAACTGGGTCTACATTATTTCATTGGCTTTGTGGTCAAAATGCACAACTATTGAAAGCACAGATGACTTTTTAGCTCCATCCAAGGCAGCACTTCATGATTGTTGAACTGTCATGGGCGGCACGGTGGCGCAGCGGTAGAGTTGCTGCCTTACAGCGAAGGCAGCGCCGGAGACTCAGGTTCGATCCTGACTACGGGCGCCGTCTGTACGGAGTTTGTACATTCTCCCCGTGACCTGCGTGGGTTTTCTCCGAGATCTTCGGTTTCCTCCCACACTCCAAAGACGTGCAGGTATGTAGGTTAATTGACTGGGTAAATGTAAAAATTGTCCCTAGTGTGTGTAGGATAGTGTTAATGTGCGGGGATCGCTGGGCGGCGCGGACTCGGTGGTCCGAAGGGCCTGTTTCCTGCTGTATCTCTAAATCTAAATCTACCCATTTCCACCACACAAAATTGTGAGCAATTTTGGGCACCATTTCTGAGGAAGGATGTGCTGGCTCTGGAGAGGGTCCAGAGAAGGTTTACAAGAACGATCCCAGGAATGAGTGGGTTAACTTATGATAATTCTTTGACAGCACTGGATCTGTACTCGCTTGAGTTCAGAAGGACGAGGGGGGGCTTCTGTAAGGCTTGGATAGAGTGGATGTGGAGAGGATATTTCTACTAATGGGAGAGTCCAGGACCAGAGGTCATAGCCTCAGAATTAAAATACGTTCTTTTAGGAAGGAGATGGGGAGAAACTTCTTCAGTTAGAGGGTGGTGAATCTGTGGAATTCTCTGCAACAGAAGGCTGTGGAGGCCGTCAATGGACATTAAGGTCGCGATAGATAGATTCTTCATTAGTACGGGTGTCAAGGGTTATGGGGCGAAAGCAGGAGAATGTGGTTAGGAGGAAGAGATAGATCAGCCATGATTGAATAGCAGACTTGTTGGGCCAAATGGCCTAATTCTGTTCCAATCACTTATGACCTTATGACCTACTGCATTTTTCCCATCATGTCTCCAGTTTTACAAACAATTGATCATATCCCCTTGCTCCATCAACTTCCTGTCATAAGTTCATAAGTCATTGGAGCAGAATTCAGCTCATCGCGTCTACTTTGCCATTCATATCTGATCAATTTTTCCCCCTCAACCCCATTCTCCTGCCTTCTCCCCATAACCTTTGACAAGATTTTGATTAGCAAGGGTGTCAATCTCCGCTTTAAAAATACCCACAGCCGTCTGTGGTGATACATTCCACAGATTCACCACCCTCTGGTCCTATACATTTAAAGAGCATTTGCTGTTTTTGATTATATGGTGGATGGGAACATTTATTAAACAATGAGACAATGGAGTTTGGCTGCACTAACCAAATCCGAATGGTCTACATCCACAGGGAAATATAAAGACAACCAAAATTTTCATTTACAGGGCCAGCTATGGGGGCATCTCTGAAGTGAAGCATACTTTTCTTCATGGGCTTTGCTTTCAAATCCATTTGAAGTCTAATCTACACATTGTTGCTGGTGGAAAGTTACAACCATAGTGGCACTTTCTAATTAATGTCCTCAATGTGACAAGGGTGGAGACCTCTGATCATCTGTGAAAAGTGTATCAGAAATATACAGTAGAAATACCTACATTGTTCATCGTTAAAATTGGACTGAAATTATATAAAGGAGCAGGAGGCTCCTGGGATTGTCTGAACTGATCAGCAATCAGCAGTAGCAGCAGCAATCAGCAGTAGCAGCAGCAATCAGCAGTAGCAGCAGCAATCAGCAGTAGCAGCAGCAATCAGCAGTAGCAGCAGCAATCAGCAGTAGCAGCAGCAATCAGCAGTAGCAGCAGCAATCAGCAGTAGCAGCAGCAATCAGCAGTAGCAGCAGCAATCAGCAGTAGCAGCAGCAATCAGCAGTAGCAGCAGCAATCAGCAGTAGCAGCAGCAATCAGCAGTAGCAGCAGCAATCAGCAGTAGCAGCTGCAATCAGCAGTAGCAGCAGCAATCAGCAGTAGCAGCAGCAATCAGCAGTAGCAGCAGCAATCAGCAGTAGCAGCAGCAATCAGCAGTAGCAGCTGCAATCAGCAGTAGCAGCAGCAATCAGCAGTAGCAGCAGCAACAGCAATCAGCAGTAGCAGCAGCAGCAATCAGCAGTAGCAGCAGCAGCAATCAGCAATAGCAGCAGCAGCAGCAGCAGCAGCAAGCAGAAGTAGCAAGCAGCAGCAGCAGCAAGCAGCAGCAGCAGCAGCAGCAGCAAGCTGTGTTGCTTGGGAAGTAGTGTGTGGGGATTGTGTGGGGATAGTAAGGAGTAAGACCTGTGTGATCTCCCGGACTAGTTTCGATCGCCTAGCTTGGGGTCGGAGAGGAATTTCCCGGATTTTTTCCCAAATTGGCCTGGGTTTTTTATCCGGTTTTTCGCCTCTCCCAGGAGATCACTCAGTTCTTTTGGGTGGGCGGTTGGAGCGGTTGGAGTAGCGGCCGGGCGGTAGGTTTAGTAACCGAGCGCGGGGCTTTGTTTGGAGAGTATGACTGCCAGGGCAGTTTTTTGTTCTGGGTGACAGATGTGGGGAATCTGGGAGTCTGATAGTCTTCCAGACATCCACATCTGCGCCAGGTGTGACGAGATGGGGCTCCTAAGGGACCGTATTAGGAACCTGGAGCGGCAGATTGATGACCTCTGTCTGATCAGGGAGAGTGAGGAGGTTATAGATAGGAGTTACAGGGAGGTGGTCACTCCTAGACCACGGGAGGTAGACAAGTGGGTCACTGTTAGGGGGGGGCAAGGAACAGAGGCAGGGACTAGGGAGTACCCCGGTGGCTGTACCCCTTGGAAATAAGTACTCCTGTTTAAGTACTGTTGGGGGGGACAGCCTACCTGGGGGCAACGACGGTGCCCGGGCCTCTGGCAAGGAGTCCGGCCCTGTTGCTCAGAAGGGTAGGGAAAGGAAGAGGAGAGCAGTAGTAATAGGGGACTCTATAGTGAGGGGGTCAGATAGGCGTTTCTGTGGACGCAGTCGGGAGACCCGGATGGTGGTTTGCCTCCCTGGTGCCGGTGTCCGGGATGTGTCTGAGCGTGTCCAGGATATCCTGAAAGGGGAGGGAGAGGAGCCAGAGGTCGTGGTACATATAGGTACCAACAATATAGGTAGGATAAGGGAAGAGGTCCTGAAAGGAGAATTCAGGGGGCTAGGAAGAGAGTTAAAAAAAAAGGACTTCCAAAGTAATAATCTCAGGCTTACTGCCTGTGCCACGCGATAGTGAGAATAGGAATGGAGTGAGGTGGAGGATAAATACGTGGCTGAGGAACTGGTGCAGGGAGCAGGGTTTCAAGTTTCTGGATCATTGGGACCTCTTCTGGGGGAAGTATGACCTGTACAAAAAGGACGGGTTGCATCTGAACCCGAGGGGAACCAATATCCTGGCGGGGAGATTTGCTAAAATAACTGCGGAGACTTTAAACTAGTACGGTTGGGGGGAGGGACTCAAACACAGATAGCTAATAGGCAGTGTGTGAGGCAGGAGGCAGAAAAGGGAAACACTCAGACCCAATATGTAGGAGAGAAAGAAGGGAAAAGAAATAAACTGAGAATAAGAAATGATGGGTCCCTTAAATGTGTATATTTTAATGCTAGGAGCATTGTAAGAAAGGTGGATGAGCTTAGAGCCTGGATTGACATCTGGAAGTATGATGTTGTGGCGATCAGTGAAACATGGTTGCAGGAGGGTTGCGATTGGCAATTAAATATTCCAGGATTTCATTGTTTCAGATGTGATAGAATCGGAGGCGCAAGAGGTGGGGGTGTTGCATTGCTTGTCAGGGAGGATATCACAGCAGTGCTTTGGCAGGACAGACTAGAAGGCTCGATTAAGGAGGCTGTTTGGGTGGAACTCAGAAATGAGAAAGGTTTAGCAACACTTATAGGGGTGTATTATAGACCGCCAAATAGGGAACGAGAATTGGAAGAGCAAATATGTAAGGAGATAGCAGATATTAGTAGTAAGCACAGAGTGGTGATTGTGGGTGATTTCAATTTTCCGTATATAGACTGGGAATCACATTCTGTTAAAGGGCTGGATGGTTTGGAGTTTGTAAAATGTGTGCAGGATAGTTTTTTGCAGCAATACGTAGAGGTGCCTACCAGAGAAGGGGCAGTGTTGGACCTCCTGTTAGGAAATGAGATGGGTCAGGTGACGGAGGTGTGTGTTGAGGAGCACTTTGGGTCTAGTGATCATAATGCCATTAGTTTCAATATCGTTATGGAGAAGGTCAAATCTGGACCAAGGGTTGAGATTTTGGATTGGAGAAAGGCTAATTTTGAGGAGATGAGAAAGGATTTAAAAGGAGTGAAATGGAAATTGTTGTTTTATGAAAAGGATATAATAGAGAAATGGAGGATATTTAAAGGTGAAATTTTGAGAGTACAGAGTCTTTATGTCCCTGTTCGGTGGAAAGGAAAGAATAATAATTTGAAAGAGCCGTGGTTTTCCAGGGAAATTGGACACTTGGTTCGGAAAAAGAGGGAGATATACAATAAATATAAGCGGCAGGGAGTAAATGAGGTTCTTGAGGAATATAAAGAATGTAAAAGGAATCTTAAAAAGGAAATTAGAAAAGCGAAAAAAAGATATGAGGCTGCTTTGGCAAGTAATGTAAAAGTAAACCCCAAGGGGTTCTACAGATATGTCAATAGCAAAAGGATAGTGAGGGATAAAATTGGTCCATTAGAGAGTCAGAGTGGACAGCTATGTGCTGAGCCGGAAGAAATGGGGGAGATATTAAACAATTTCTTTTCTTCGGTATTTACCGAGGAGAAGGATATTGAATTATGTGAGGTAAGCGAAACAAGTAGAGTAGTGATGGAAATTAGGAGGATTAAAGAAGAGGAGGTACGGACACTTTTGAAGAATATAAAAGTGGATAAGTCTCCAGGTCCTGATAGGATATTCCCTAGGACATTGAGGGAAGTTAGTGCAGAAATAGCAGGGGCTATGACGGAAATATTTCAAACGTCATTAGAAACAGGGATGGTGCCGGAAGATTGGCGCATTGCGCATGTTGTGCCTTTGTTTAAAAAAGGTTCTAAAAGTAAACCTAGCAATTATAGACCTATTAGTTTGACGTCTGTGGTGGGAAAATTAATGGAAAAGATACTTAGGGACAATATATATAATTATTTGGATAATCTAGGCCTGATTAGAAACAGTCAACATGGATTTGTGCCTGGAAGGTCATGTTTGACTAATCTTCTTGAATTTTTTGAAGAGGTTACCAGGGAAATTGATAAGGGCAAGGCTGTGGATGTTGTCTATATGGACTTCAGTAAGGCATTTGACAAGGTTCCACATGGAAGGTTGATTAAGAAGGTTAAATCGTTGGGTATTAATAGTGAGGTTGCAAGATGGATTCAACAATGGCTGAATGGGAGATACCAGAGGGTAACGGTTGACAATTGTATGTCAGGTTGGAGGCCAGTGTCTAGTGGAGTGCCCCAAGGATCTGTGTTGGGTCCACTGTTGTTTGTCATTTACATTAATGATCTGGATGATGGTGTGGCAAATTGGATTAGTAAATATGCAGATGATACTAAGATAGGTGGAGAAGTTGATAGTGAGGTAGATTTTCAAAGTCTACAGAGAGACTTGGGCCTTTTGGAAGGGTGGGCTGAAAGATGGCAGATGGAGTTTAATGCTGATAAGTGTGAGGTGCTGCATTTTGGTAGGACAAATCAAAATAGGACGTACAGGGTAAATGGTAGGGAATTGAGGAATGCAGTGGAACAGAGGGATCTGGGAATAACTGTGCATTGTTCCCTGAAGGTGGAATCTCATGTGGATAGGGTGGTGAAGAAGGCGTTTGGTATGCTTGCCTTTATAAATCAGAGCATCGAGTATAGAAGTTGGGATGTAATGTTGAAATTGTACAGGGCATTGGTGAGGCCAAATCTGGAGTATGGTGTGCAGTTCTGGTCGCCAAATTATAGGAAGGATGTCGACAAAATGGAGAGGGTACAGAGGAGATTTACTAGAATGTTGCCTGGGTTTCAGCACTTAGGCTACAGAGAGAGGTTGAAAAGGTTGGGTCTTTATTCTTTGGAGCGTAGAAGGTTGAGGGGGGACTTGATAGAGGTTTTTTAAATTTTGAGAGGGACGGACAGAGTTGACGTGGGTAGGCTTTTCCCTTTGAGAGTGGGGAAGATTCCAACAAGGGGACATAGCTTCAGAATTGAGGGACAAAGGTTTAGGGGTAACATGAGGGGGAACTTCTTTACTCAGAGGGTTGTGGCTGTATGGAATGGGCCGGTGGAAGTGGTGGAGGCTGGCTCGATTTTAATATTTAAGAGTAAATTGGATAGGTATATGGATAGGAGGGGATTGGAGGGTTATGGTCTGAGTGCAGGTAGATGAGACTAGGTCAGGGAGAATGGTCGGCGTGGACTGGTGGGGCCGGACAGGCCTGTTTCCATGCTGTAGTTGTTATATGTTATATGTTATATGAGGCATCTGTGGAAATCTTATCCTATAGTGTTATTGTACCATAAGAGTGTAATAAATATTAGCACAAAGAATGTGGGAAGTCTATTAACAGGAATCCAGAATACAACATTAAAATCCTTCTCCTGCATATCTCTTGATGTAGAGTTTAGTTTAAAATAAAATCAAAATATGCCACTCTTTTTTTGTTTTAAGTGTAAGAACATTAACCATTGGTTAGACCACACTTGGAGCATTGTACGCAGTTCTTTTTGCCACATCACAGAAAAGGTGTGATTAAGCTACAGAGGATGTACAAAAGATTTACAAAAATGTTGCCTAGATTCGTGGATTTGAGTTGTAAGGAAACATAGAAACAGAAAATAGGTGCAGGAGGAGGCCATTTGGCCCTTCGAGCCAGCACCGCCATTCATTGTGATCAAGGCTGATCGTCCCAAATCAATAACCCGTGCCTGCCTTCTCCCCATATCCCTTGATTCCACTAGCCCCTAGAGCTCTATCTAACTCTCTCAAATCCATCCAGTGATTTGGCTTCTACTGCCCTCTGTGGCAGAGAATTCCACAAATTCACAACTCTCTTCTCACCTCAGTTTTAAATGGCCTCCCCTTTATTCTAAGACTGTGGCCCCTGGTTCTGGACACCCAACATTGGGAACATTTTTCCTGCATCTAGCTTGTCCAGTCCTTTTATAATTTTATATGTTTCTATAAGATCCCCTCTCATCCTTCTAAACTCCAGTGAATACAAGCCTAGTCTTTTCAATCTTATAAACAATAGACAATAGACAATAGGTGCAGGAGGAGGCCATTCGGCCCTTCGAACCAGCACCACCATTCAATGTGATTATGGCTGATCATTCTCAATCAGTACCCCGTTCCTGCCTTCTCCCCATACCCCCTGACTGTCATCTTTCTTCATATGACAGTCCCGCCATCCCAGGGATCAATCTCGTGAACCTACGCTGCCCCAATTACAAGGATGTCCTTCCTCAAATTAGGAAACAAGGAGATGTTGGATATCCTGCATCTTTTTTCCTTGGAATAAAGGAGGTGCCATGATAAAGATATCGTGATATAAAGATAAAGATAAAAAATGAGAGGCATACCTAGGGTGGTAACCAGAGCCTGTTTGCCATGGAGGGGTGTTTAAAACTGCATAGCATGGGTTCAAGGTGAGAGGGAGGAGATTTAAAGGGGGTCCGAAGGGTAAATGTTTCACACAAAGTGTTGGTGCCTGAACATCAAACAGCACGGTACATACAGCATGTCAATACCGACCATGATGCCAAATTGAACTAATACCGTCTGCCTGCACATGGTCCATATCCTTCCATTCCCTGCTTATTCATGTGCCTGTAAATGCCTCTGAAATAAACTGATGGAGGAGATGGTAAAGGATAAGAACAAGAACAACATTTGAGAGGCATCTGGACGGGTAGCTGAATGAGCAAAGCAAAGAGGGATTAGAATTAATGAAGCCAAGTGGGAATATTATCGACAGGCATGATTGTTGGCATAGACACTGTTAGCTGAAGGGCCTGTTTCTCTGCCATACATCTCTGAGACTATTTCTTACTGGGCAAATAAAATGATTGTGTTTACAAGAGTTAGCAATAATGATTTTAATGCGTTTACATGACAGTTATATGACACTTTTCTGTCTGGTATTTAAATCTGTTTATGTTGAATGCATTACCAGTTCTGTTAAAATAACAGACAGCGGAATGTCACGCAAACACATTAAATGTGTTTCTATTTTCATTAATAATAATTTTTATTTTCATCCTTTAAAAGTAAAAAAAAAACAAGATAAGCTGGAAGCAAGAACTGAAGGAGTACAAAGGTATGATTGTCCTTTTTTTGTTTCATTAATACTTCCTCCCCTCTTAACTCTCCTGAAAATGGGAAATAAATCAATTACATCAATGAAAGCTTAATCTCAGTAATTCTCCTTCGTGACTGAAAGTGGGCACAAGTTTGAAACAAGTACACATGTAATTGTGAAACACTTTTATCACATAAACAATATTCCAACCAACAGTACTTTTATGGTTATTGTAAAAGGTTTCAGCTCATATTTTGACAGCATGTATCCAGGGTTAATTTCCCAATGAAAGGAATTGGATGCTGAAAAAATATCCATTGAAATCCCAACAAATGTTTAAACTTATAAAATACCCATCTTTTGTCATATATTGTCCAAGGAGTTTCAGGATTTAAACCCAACAGCCATGAATTTTACTTTGTTTTTGTCATGTGTACTAAGGTCCAGTGAAAGTTTGTTTTGCGCATTGTCCAAACACGTACATCTGACGAGACACGAGTACAATCATACATAAGTAAATGAGTGAAATAATTGTCAATAGATCCTCTTCTGGGACAGCAAGCAGAGACATACTGAGAAGTAACAATGATGTTTTCAAGTCAGAAACGTGTGTGATTTTGAGGGAAATGTACAAAAAGTGGTATTCTCATGGACTGAAACCCTTCAGTGAAGACCATGGGTTTGGTGGAGATATTGGAGTAATCTGGGCAAATAACTGCAGTGCATACTAATTAAGATGGGGATCAGGCCATTTGACCCTTTATGTTGCTCTGTCATCCATTGCTGAACCCAATCCCTCAGAACTCCCTTCCCTATTGTGATGTCCCCAAGCTCTGATTGGAGGCCTTGAAGACGAATCAACTCATCCCCACTACTCTGGGTCAGCATGATTTCCCTTGTCCTCGAGTTTTAAGACGCAGACGCACACCCTGATTTCCCTGCACCAGCATGCATCCCAGCACTCTTGCATACCAAACTCTGGTCTCTTTTCCCCAGAAACCTCATCCTCTAACCGGAATGCAGTGCGGACTGAACTTTTGGATGCATCCCCACAGTGGCATCAAAGGCAGCAGGCGCTGAAAGTATGCCCTATCATTCCACCCATCCACCCCTGCTGTATTCAGTGGCCTCTGCCATTACTTTTGTTTCTTGAACACTTGGCAGCCTGGGCATCCCAGAATAAGGTTGCCAACTTCCTCACTCCAAAATACAGGACAAGGTAACGTCACCCGCTCCCCATGTGACCTCACCCAGCCAGCGGCCACGTGCTCCCGCTCCACCGTTAGGTGGCGCTCGGGCCTCCGGGCCTACACTGTCCGGAGGGGGACACAAAATGCTCAGTCTGAAGAAGGGTCTTGACCCGAAACATCACCCATCTTCTGCAGGACCTCCATGAGGCCTTCACCATGGATGACGAGGGCGACATAAGTATCCACAAACTGAAGGAGAAGGCGCAGAAGAAGAAGGGGGCAAGGATTTGGCTCTGAGGAAGGTGCTCGAACAGGCTGCGAGAAGACTACGACTCTGTGGAGCAAGACGGCGATGAGCCAGGCCCTCAACGCTCGGTGGAGGGGTGGATCCTGTTGGTGACCGGGGTTCACAAGGAAGCCTCCGAGGAGGACATCCATGGCAAGTTTGCCGAGTACGGTGAGATCAAGAACCTGCACCTCAGCCTGGACCGGCGCACCGGCTACCTCAAGGGCTACACTCTGGTGGAGTGCGAGACCTAGGCTACAAGGAAGCGCAGGTGGCCATGGAGGGTTTGAGCAGGTCGGAGCTGGCCGGGCAGCCCATCAGCATGGACTGGGGCTTCGTCAAGGGGCCCCCTAGGAGCAAAAGGCGGAGTGACCGCAGGAGAAGCCGGAGCCCCGACCGGAAGTGTCACCGAGCCAGGACAGAGTGCGGAGCGACCGGTGGGACGGAGCGGCCCGCACAGCGACGGGGACCGAGATGCACCCGCAGATCGCCGTGCCCAAACAGAGCCGTGCGTTACAGGGGCGTTTAATCTCAGTCGGGGCTGTCGTATGGCTGGGGAGAGGGTGGGGAGGGAAGGGTAAGGTTGGCTTGTGCAAAACAACACTCAGAAATAAAGTATTTTAGTTTTTTTTAAATCTTCAGTCTGAAGAAGGGTCGCGACCCGAAACGTCGCCCATTCCTTCTCTCCCGAGATGCTGCCCGTCCCGCTGAGTTACCCCAGCATTTTGTGTCTACATTCGATTTTAACCAGCATCTGCAGTTTTTTTCCTACAATGTCTGGGCTCACAGCACCCCCCGGGCCTAATACGGGCCAAGGGCGGTCCCATACGGGACAAACCAAATAAACCTAAAATACGGGATGTCTCGGCTAATACAGGACAGTTGGCCAGAATCACTTGGCATTATTTGTCGACAGCCAATGGTTACCAGTTTATATTTGCTCAGCTACAAATAAATATTTCTTCCCGTCTGCACCTAACTGCAGGGAGCAGCTTGATGCTTGAGCAGTGCAGTGTAATATTGTCCACCGAATAACATATGATCACCAGATGTGTGATTGAATAAATAACCAGTGCACTACAGAGATGCTTTAGATGCATAACGATGTCTGGAGGCGTCTCTCTGCTGGTGTGTTTTACATTCCTAACATTGTTTTGGTAAAGAAGTTTCTTTTGAATTCCCTTTAAGATTTATTGCTGATAATATTACACCAATGATCTCTCGTTCTGTTATCCCTCTTACAGAGAATGTTTTCTTTAGTTTATCTATCAGATCACTGTCAGCATTTCTTCTTCCAGAGTGAAGAACTCAGCTTCTCCTCAGAGGATAGGTTCAGAGCATTACCAATATGTATGAGAATATATAGTATATGACTCTGGCCACTAACTGTTTGGATCCCTTTGTCATTGAAACAAGACAAAACACCCACTCAATAGCTAGTCGATATCTACCCTCCGCTCTTGTGACAGAGTCATTAGACATTTGAAAATCTACAGACATAGTGGGATCTCTGGGGATTCTCTCATATATAGGCAGTGTTATATTTCTATCTACTGATTACAACATATCTAAATAGATATAGTGAAAATCCAGAGCAAACTCTGGACTCAAAGTGTTAAAATGTGGAACTTGTTCTCACAAGGAATAGTTAAGGTAAACCACATAAATGCATTTGAAAGGATGCCAGATCAAACATGTGAGAGCAAAAGGAATTGAAGATAGGGTTAGCGGTTGAGAGATGGGTAAGAAAGTTTTGTGAAGCAAAAACTCGCATGGCCCCTAGAGGTTGAACAGATCAGTCCACAAACCATGCCACCTATTTTTTTTTGTTTTGAACTCACGTTTAGTAACCCCCACATATCCTGCTTCTACATTGCCTGAAATGATATGCAAGTTGATTCAAATTGAAGTTGATGATATGGCAGTTTTCTCAGAGTTTTTTCGTATTTAAATATCAAATCAAATAATTTCCGCTCTAAAAGTGGGGCATTTTTATTTCACAATTGAATTTTAGTTTGATTAGAATGTTAAGCATATTATACAATGATACAATCAATGAGAATGGTCATCAAAATGCTGAACATTTTATATTGCGGTCTTTAACAAAACAGTAAAATAAAGATTCCATGACCTTCCATAGAAAGTGAATTTATAGCAGAATGATCCCTATACATATTAATTTATATCTTAATACAGCATGGGTGAAAAAAAGTGAAAGCTCAAAGCTCTGTTTTTAGTCAAAGATCTTTCATTGACTTGTCGCCAAATCAAGATAACTAAATGTCTTTGGTAATAATATGAAATAAATATAATTAGAAGAAAATATCACAAATTAATAATGTGAATACTTGTGAAAGCCACATTTGAATGGGCCAAAAGCCTTATTTCCACAGTATAAATTCTGTACTTTTCTGCAATATTTCATATTTTTTATATTTCATTTAATTACCATTGTTACAAGATCCATGAAAATAATCTGGTGAAATGTGAAATGATATAAATCAAATTTATGATATGTGCATGGAAATTCTATAGTGTTTAAAATTAACGTCAAAAACCTTACAGATGTCAGGGAACAGTTATCAAATATCTCCAATCACAAAGCGTTAAAGGAGCTGGAATTATTTTATTTTGGGAAAATCTAGAACAAGATGTCACTATTTAAAAAGGGGGGGTGGTATCTATTTAAGACAAGTGAGGCAAGTTTTTTTTGGATCCCAGGCTACAGGGAGGCAAGAACTATTCCTGATGATAGTAGATAACAGAGCTTGAGTTGCTGAGTATAGACACAATGCTGGAGTAACTCAGCAGTTCAGGCAACATCTCTGGAGAACAGGAGTAGGTGACGTTTCAGGTCGAGGCCCTTCTTCAGACGGAGTTGCTGAGAGATCCCTTTCAGTTCATAATTTATGTGTTTGTATCTTCATATGTTACAATTGCAATCTTCATATCCGAATTGCATATTTTATTGCATAAATGATTCTGAAACAACAAAATGAATCGAGGGCCTACTTTTAATTATGCCATTGAACCATAACAGGAACAGACCTATCGGTGCACAATGCCAGTGCTGAACAAGATGCCAATTTAAACTAATCCATCCTCTGAGACTTTCTTGGGCATTCTTTATGCACAACCCTAACGCCCTTTAATCGGGGATCAGACATTGGTCTGATCATTCCTCCCCACAAAGCTGGCACAACCAACTTGATCCTGATTCCCCTTCTCATAGTCCTCTCCAATACCTCCCAACGAAAGACGACTCTTCCCAACTGGGGAAAACTCAAGACAGTATAATTAGTGAAGGACAGTATAACTGTAAAAGGTAAGAAGACACTAATGGGAGTTATCTACAGGCCCCAAACAATAGCCCGGATATAGGGTGTAAGTTGCAGCAGGAGTTAAAACTGGCATGTAACAAAGGTAATGCCGCTGTGGTTATGGGGAATTTCAATATGCAGGTAGACTGGGAAAATCAGATTGGTTCAGGACCCCAAGAAAGTGAGTTTGTAGAATGCCTCAGAGATGGATTCTTAGAGCAACTTGTACTGGAGCCTACCAGAGAGAAGGCAATTCTGGATTTAGTGTTGTTCAATGAACCAGATTTAATAAAGGGAACTCAAGATAAAGGAACCGCTTGGAGGTAGTAACCATAATATGATTAGTTTTAATCTGCAATTTGAGAGGGAGAAGGTTAAATCAGAAGTGTCAGTGTTGCAGTTGAACAAAGGGGATTATGAAGGCATGAGAGAGGAGCTGGCCAAGGTCGACTGGAAAAGGATCCTAGCAGGAATGACGGTGGAACAGCAATGGCGGGAATTTCTGGGCATAATACAGAAGATGCAGGATCATTTCATTCCAAAGAGGAAGGAAGATTCTAATGGGAGTAAGAGGCAACCGTGGCTGACAAGGGAAGTTAGGGATGGAATAAAACTAAAAGAAAAGATGTGTAACATAGCAAAGATTAGCAGGAAGCCAGAGGGTTGGGGAACTTTCAAAGGACAACAGAAGGTAACAAAAAGGGCAATACGGGCTGAAAAGATGAAGAACGAGGGGAAGCTGACCAAGAATATAAAGAAGCTTCTTTAAAAGATTCTTTAAAAGTAAAAGCTTCTTTAGGTATGTTAAGAGAAAAAGATTAGTAAAGACATACGTGGGTCCCTTGAAGGCAGAAACGGGTGAAATTATTATGGGTAACAACGAAATGGCAGTCTTCACTATGGAAGACACAAACAATCTCCCAGATGTACTAGAGGACAGAGGATCAAGGGAGACAGAGGAACTGAAAAAAATTTGCATTAGGCGAGAAATAATATTGGGTAGACTGACACATAAATGATTAAAAAAGCTTGGCGTTCCACAGTGCCAGCCCAAGCAGCTGTCTTTTTTTCTTTTAGCATGCAGTCAACAAATCTGTGCAAAATAACCAGAGTTACTGAATCTTTCTCAACTGCAGGTTCAACATCTTTCCTATAATAATATGGATGGGTAGCAACAAGGAAATCACCCAGAATTTCCTAGGAATATTGAGAAGTCCAGCATTGCTGACCCCTTTATCTACCATGCAGAAATTTAGTTGAAGATCTTCCAGCAGCAATAGCTGCTCGGTCCAATGCAAGAACAAGCCCTGCCCACAGAAATCCTTTAACTGCCAGCTGAACCTACAAAAGACCCTCAAACTCCCAATGGTTTACCAGGTGTTAATGTCTGAATGCTCCATTCAATAAATACTTGTAAAAATTAAAGATAGAAAATAGGCACAAAAAGCCTCAGCGGGACAGGCAGCATCTCTGGAGAGAAGGAATGGGTGATATTTCAGGTCGAGAAAAAATTCTAATTAAAACACTAATAACAATACAAAATACTTGAAAAAAATGTTAGATACATTTAAGTGAACAAATTCAAATTAAATGCAAATTACCCAAACTTACCTCTCTCTCTCTCTCTCTCTACCCCTCTTTTTGTAATTCTATCTCTTCCTCTCTCGAAGTCATTATTTTCTATTGAAATGAATCTAATCTAACACAGTTCTGTGGATATGTTCTGCAGTGTAACTGCTGAAGGAAGTTGCCACTGCGGCCTGATTCCGTGATCAGAATGATAGTGGCAGGAACCACTCAGGAAATTCAGGACATCAACATTTATACCCTTATTTATTGGAGACCTTAACTTCTAGCTATAGTTAGATCGAGCTCTTAGGGCTAAAGGAATCAAGGGATATGGGGAAAAAGCAGGAACGGGGTACTGATTTTAGATGATCAGCCATGATCATATTGAATGGAGGGCTTGAAGGGTCGAATAGCCTATTCCTGCACCTATTTTTCTATGTTTCTGTGTTTTTCTTTCCAGTTATGTGAAAAAATGGCAGCATTTCTCAGCAAAAATCCAAGCTAATATTTCACAGAAATGTTAATCATTTCGGCAATCTACTTACTGAACAGATACAGTCGATTTACACAATTTGCAAGTAGTTGACTTCTTTATAATTGAACTGTACAAGTTTTGCTGATTGGAAAGATATCAGAAGAACAGCTTGCAACTTGCTTATACGTTTTTAATTGCATTTTCAATTTGTATTGATGACAGTTGCAATCTGCACAAAATCTTACAATGAACAGCACTCAACAACTCAATTTTAAAGTCATAATTCTGTTGTACTATCTTTGTGCTACATAAATAAAGTGCTGAAAGAAAATGAAATCACTACCAACTGGAAAGTTTGTGAACTGCTAGACAATTTGGAGTCTTACAACTTAAGATCCAACATTACATATAAAAAATAAGCTTCCACTACATACAAACAAATTTGAGGAATAGAAATCTGAAACTGCCACAATTGACATCTTGCAAAATGTCTCAGAATCATTTACAAACAATGAGTTTGGTGACCGAGTTATGGAGGTAAATGCCACACTATTTTATTATGGAAATACTGGCACTATTGTACCTATGCTGATCTATATTATAACCATCTAATCTTATTTGTATAACTAGAGAAATTTCAGAGCAAGCGATTGTGTGTACAGCTTAGAGCAAACCATTATTATTATTTGGTCCTGATCCCAAGAAAGCAATGAGCTGAATAGCCAATAATCGATTTTGCAAACACCTCCGTTCAGCCTACAATTTCTATCTGAGTAATATGCCGTCATCAAGATTTAATATTAAAAAGAGTCTGAAGAACGGTCCTGACCCGAAAGGTCACCATGTTCTCCAGAGATACGGCCTGATCCGCTGAATTACTCCAGCACTTTGTCCTTTATTCTTAATATTGAATTTATCAGTTTAACAGTCATTTGTCATAAGCATAGAAACAGGCCCTTCAGCCCAACTTGCCCAAGCCAACCAATATGCCCCACGTACACTAGTCCCACCTGCACGCGATTGGCCCAAAGCCCTCAAAACCTATCCTACCCATGTACCCGTCCAAACACATTTTAAATGTTATGATAGTACCTGCCTCAAGTACCTCCTCCGGCAGTTCATTCCAAATACACACCACATTTTGCAGAAAAACGTTACCCCCTCAGTTTCCCATTAAATCTTTCACCCCTCACCTTAAATCCATGTCCTTCAGTTCTCGATGCTTTGGACAAAAAATCTGATCTCAAAAAATTTTGATCTCAACCCTCCACCCTCTTTCTGCCAACCCTCTGACAATGAAGGGTGGCACTTTGGCGCAGATGGTCGAATTGCTGCCTCACAACGCCAGAGATCCAAATTTGACCCTGACCTCAGGAGCTGTTCATCTGGAGTTTGCACATTCTCCCTGTGATTGCATGGGTTTTCTGTGGGTGCTCCAGTTTCCACCCACATCCCAAAGACGTGCGGGTTTGTAGATTAATTGTTTCCATAAATTGCCTCTAGTGTGTAGGGAGTGGATGCAGAAGTGGAATAACAGAACTAGCATGAACAAGTGATCAATGGTCTGCATGGACTCAGTGGGCCGAAGCAGTTTTTCCATGCTCTCCCTTTCAATCAAAGCAATGAATCAATAACCCAAAAGCTACAAACAGTCTGGTTCAGTTTCTGTCAGTTGGTATGAGAAAGGGTGGAATCATTGGCAAATGAAGAGTTTGATACAAGGATTGAAGTCAAATATTTAAGATTTCCAAGTATTCCAGTCTTTGGTCTATCAAAAACTCCATCCTTTGTTCACGCCTCTCTCTCTCTCCTAACCCTCTGAAACTGAACAAGGATATTCACAATCTTAATTTTGTGCCCTGGACCATGGATCCATGCACCAGTAAGTTCCAATTTCTATTAAAACTGCCTGTCCCAGACCCATGTTCTTCTGCTCCTAAAATGCTCCCCCATTATTGATTTTATTGCTACTGGGCTTGATGATTCAATGCACTCATGCTGACTTCTCTTGTTCAACTCTCTGTGAATTTGACATCATTCTGATGCCCATATTCCAACGATCAAGCTTTATGTACCAATCATCACTGACTGCTGAGCTACACCAGTTCCTGGGTTAAGCAAACAGCTTGATTTTTAATTCTTATCCTTTTTTCAAATCTCTCCACAGATTCCACCTTTCTTTGTAATTTCATCCAAGTAACTATTTTGTCATTCTCTGACGTCGAGAGTTTTTTCACCCAGAGAGTTGTGAATTTGTGAAATTCTCTGCCACAGAAGGCAGTGAAGGCCAATTCACTGGATGAATTTAAAAGTCAAGTCAAGTCAAATTTATTTGTCACATACACATACTCGATGTGCAGTGAAATGAAAGTGGCAATGCCTGCGGGTTGTGCACAAAAATAATTACAGTTACAGCATATAAATAAAGTTAATAAGTTACTAAACATAGCACAAAAAGTGTCGACAAAAATTTAGTCTCTGGGGTTATCAAAGTTGACAGTCCTGATGGCCTGTGGGAAGAAGCTCCGTCTCATCCTCTCCGTTTTCACAGCGTGACAGCGGAGGCGTTTGCCTGACCGTAGCATCTGGAACAGTCCGTTACTGGGGTGGCAGGGGTCCCTCATGATCTTGCTTGCTCTGGATCTGCACCTCCTGATGTATAGGTCCTGCAGGGGGACGAGTGTAGTTCCCATGGTGCGTTCTGCCGAACGCACTACTCTCTGCAGGGCCATCCTGTCCTGGGCAGAGCTGTTCCCAAACCAGACTGTAATGTTGCCGGACAGGATGCTCTCTACAGCCCCAGAGTAGAAGCAATGAAGGATCCTCAGCGACACTCTGAATTTCCTCAGTTGTCTAAGGTGGTAAAGGCGCTGCTTAGCCTTACCCACCAGTGCGGCAATGTGCGTTGCCCACGTCAGATCCTCTGCGATGCGGACTCCCAAGTATTTGAAACTGCTCACCCTATCCACAATAGACCCATTTATCTCCAGTGGCGTGTACGTCCTTGGATGTTTAGCCCTTCTGAAGTCCACAATCAGCTCCTTTGTTTTAGTGACATTCAAGAGGAGGCTATTGTCCTGACACCAGAGTGCCAGATCAGCCACCTCCTCCCGGTAGGCCTTCTCATCGTTGTTGGAGATCCGGCCCACCACCACAGTGTCATCAGCAAACTTGATGATGGAGTTTGAGCTGAACCTGGCCCTACAGTCATGTGTGTACAGGGAGTACAGTAGGGGGCTAAGGACGCAGCCCTGGGGGGATCCTATGTTCAGGGTGAGGGAGCTAGATGTGTGTTCCCCCATCCTGACCACTTGGGGCCTGGCAGTGAGAAAGTCCAGGACCCAGGCACACAGAGGGGTGCTAAGCCCCAGTTCCAGCAGCTTCTCAACCAGTCTGCTGGGGACTATTGTGTTGAATGCTGAACTAAAGTCAATGAACAGCATAACAGAGTTAGATAGAGCTCGAGGGGCCAGCGGAATCAAGGGATACGGGGAGAAGGCAGGCACAGGTTACTGATTGTGGATAATCAGCCATGATTGTGGATAATCAGCCATGATCACAATGAATGGTGGTGCTGGCTCGAAGGGCCAAATGGCCTCCTCCTGCACCTATTTTCTATGTTTCTATGTAACTGGGCACCATTAAGTTTTGCACATACATTAATTTTATCACTCTACCACTAATGATCCCTTCCATTCCAATGACCCTAGCTCTAAAATTATATCCCTAAACCTCTTTACCTCTGTTCACCTAAAAGGCATTCCTTAATAACTATTTATTTGAATGGTGTTTATAAGTTGTAGACGAGGAGCTACAGATGCAGATTTACAACAAAAGATACAACATGCTGCAGTAACTCAGCAGGTCAGGCAGCATCTCTAGAGAATGTTGCAATCTCCAGAATCTCCAGAAATGCTGCCTGACCCAGAGTTACTCCAACATTTTGTTAATAAGCTGACTATTCATTTGAACAAGCTGCACTAAGTGTCACAGACAAAGTTCATTAAAAACTTACTTCACATTTATCAACGAGCAAAGTAATATTTACTCAAAAAATATTGCTAAATAGTTCACATCGGCAACTTTAAATTTTGATCCTGATAAAGAATTGAACAGCTTACATGTGGTAGTTTTCTGGCCTTTTTAGTTTCTGAAGAACTTCTGTTTCTCCCTGCCGCAGCCGGACATCAGCAATATATTCTATTGTTACAGCTGCAAGTCAGGCCAACAAAGCAGGAATACTGTAACTTTCCTGTATATAAGCTGTTTTTGTGAACGCAAGCTTCACAAATCATTTTGCATGTTTCTGTGTTAAACCAAACCATTACCACATTCAGCGTCTAACATCTATGCCAGTCCAGATTCATGGGTAAGAAAGGAATCACCACCCTTCTTTATTTAGCAAATTGCAAAGCACAACTAAAAATGTCCCGACAGCTGCATTTTTTCCCCCTGGTCTTAATATAAACATCCTGAGTCTGCATTCAAGCATTCCTGATACTATTGTGAATTAACAACAAAGAATTAATTTTCTCATATTGTTTCACATTATCACCACCAATAGAAAATGCTGAAGAGGGAGCTAAAACTGCACTGGTACTTACATAAACACTATACATCACTGCACACAGGAGGGCTCATCATGGCTAAGAGTCCGAATAGATGTGTCGGACTTTAGTTCTGATAAGCAGAATAACAAACCATAGTATTGTATTTGGTTCCCAGCATAAACTTACCTCTGCAAAACATTCCACCGGATAACAAACATGCACACACAGTTTTGTACAGTCCTATTCTGGTAAAATCTTTCAGAACTAACATCTGGTTGAAAAGTAGGGACAATTACTTCATAAAGTCATTGGGAAAAGAGTCAGATGGCACATAAAGCACCAATACACAGGAAGTACTAATTATTCCCAAACACTCCTCCTATTATTCAATGTCACAGATGTATTTAATTAGATGACACCATTTTGAGATTTAAGTATTTAAAGGATCAAAGACACCATTTGGCAGAATCTATTTGACTTGGGGGGTAAAGAATGGTCATCACAGCCTGGACTGACCTAAATTTTACCCTTTCCTTATTATTAATGCTGCAATTTTGTGTTTCAATAAAACAAATCTCAGCATATAATTCACTTTATCACATCTTATTTATCACCCCACCGAGTGGCGCCAGCAATGGCTGCCTCGCCAACAGTCTGTCAGTCCTTTCCTTCTTTGTGTTTTAATTGTATGTGTTAAATGTATATTTTTAGTGTACTTTAGCTTGTTTTATGTTCAGGTTGGGGGAAACTTTTTCCGATCTCATGCCTCGACGGAGATGCGATTTTTTTCCTGTATCGTATCTCCGTCCGCACTACGGCCTAACATTGAGGAGTTGGCGGCCTTGGCTGGAGACCAATTTTTAGAGCTCCACCGCAGGAACCTGTGGACTTACCATCGCGGAACTCACGATCCCTTTGCCAGGGATCGAACTCTGAGCTCCAACAGTGGGTGCCTGCAGACTTAGCATCACGGAGCCAGCGGTCTCTGGTCAGAGACCGACATCGGGAACTCCAAGCTGCAGAAGGTTCGACCGCCACGACGCGGGAGTTTCGATCGCCCCGATGTGGGGGCTTCAACCACCGGCTGCAGGAGCTTCGACCGCCCTGACTGCAGATGGTTCGACTGCCCCGACTGCGGGAGAATAAAGAGGAAGTAGATTGGGCTTTTTTGCCTTCCATCACAGTGTGGAATGTGGGGAATCCGCTGTGGTGGATGTTTATGTTAACTTTTATGTAGCTGTGTGTCTTGTTGCTTTTTTTTTCGTATGGCTGTATGGTAACTCGCATATCACTGTACCATAATTGGTACATGTGACAATAAAAGACCTTTGAAACCTTTGAATCCTTTATTTCGTTTTGGCACATCTCAAATTCAATCTTGTGGACACATTTTAGTGGCGTCATAATTCCCTTGATAATTATGTATTTCTGCTGTTGCCATTGTTGTCACAGGTCCCACTTTATATAAAGACATCTCATTTTGCTGCATGGGTTGTGTGTAAAAACCTGCTCTGCAAATCTATCTTCAAGGTATGTTGGAACACAGGGCAAGGCAATTTATATGCTGATGTAACTTATAATCATACTCTGAGGAAGTCTGAGGAAGGGTCTCGACCCGAAACGTCCATCAGTCTGAGGAAGGGTCTCGACCCGAAACATCGATCAGTCTGAGGAAGGGCCTCGACCCGAAACGTCACCCATTCCTTCTCTCCCGAGATGCTGCCTGACCTGCTGAGTTACTCCTGCATTTTGTGAATAAATACCTTCGATTTGTACCAGCATCTGCAGTTATCTTCTTATACTTATAATCATACTCTCTTTCCAACTGTCATTAAAAAATAGTAAAAGGCAAGCAGTAGAAGAGTCAAGAATGAAACATTATTGGAAAAAGTGGTACATCTTCACTGTTTCCTGGAAACTATTGGCCCATGGCCACTCAACGTGGCAAAGGAGTTTTCAGAATAGTTTCAAGGCTGTGCATTGAGAGCATACCATTGTCCTGTGTAGGAGGCAGCACCTGCCCACTGCATCTGTTATCATCTGCCCATGTAGAAACATTAGTCTTAGAGTCATAGGCATATAGCATGGAAACATGCCCCATGGCCCAACCAGCCCATGTTGACCAAGATGCTCTGTCTGCACTAATTTGACCCTTATCCCTCTAAACCTTTCCTATCCACATGCCTGTCCAAATGTATTTTAAATATTGTTATCATACCTGCCTCCACTACTTCTTCTGGAAGCTCATTCCATTTACCCACCACCCTCTACACTAGTTCCATCTGCCCATGTTTGGCCCATATCCCTCTAAACATTTCCTATCTATGTACCTATTCCAAATGTCTTTTAAATATTGTTATAGCACCTGCCTCAACTATCTCCTCATTCATATACTCAGCAACATCTGTGTGAAAAAGTTCCAATTAAAGTTCCCTCAGGTTCCGATTAATTCTTTCCCCTTTATCCTCAGTTTCTTATTCTCCTACCCTGGGTAAAATAATCTGTGCATTCACCCTATTTATTTTCTTAATGATCTTATACACCAATAATATGATCAGCCCTCAGCTTCCTGCAATCCAAAGAATAAACTCCCTGCCTGCCCAGCCGCTCACAAAAGCTCAGCCCCTCAAGTCCTGGCAACATCCTCATAAATCTCTCTGCACTCTTTCCAGTTTAATGACATCTTTCCGATGGTAGCGTGACCAAAATTGAACGCAATATTCCAAATGCCGCTTAGTCAATGACTTGTACAACTGGAACATAACATCCTAAATTCTTGACCAACCTTCTGTCTACCTGTGACGGCACTTTCAGGGAACTATGTACCTGCACTTCTAGTTAAGCTTGTTAAGCTCAGGGATAGAAATTGTGTGTGGTGGAAGGAATGCAGATGGATGGGAGAAACTGGTACAAGGACCTGCCCCTCCTCTCTTCCAGCTGACTTTCCCACCCTCTCCCCTTCAATCAATCTGAAGAAGATTCCAGATCAAATCATCACCTATCCATGTTCTCCAGAGATGCTACCTAACCCTCTGAATTACTCCAGCATTTTGTGTCATTCTTTGGATGTAAATGTAAATGGGTCAGTGAGTATGTTTGCAGATGATGCCGATTGCTGGAATCGCAGACTGTGAGGAAGGCTGTCAAAGTTTACAGTGGGATATAGGTCGGCTACAGAAATGGGCAGAGAAATGACAGATGGAGTTTAATTTTAGCAATCTTAGATATGTTGTATTTTGGAAGGTCGAATTTATGGGGAAATTATGCAATTAATTGCAAGATCCTTAACTGCACTAATGTACAGAGTGATCGTCAGATTCAAGTCTGGATTGAAGTCTGGCGATGCAGATTCATACAAGAAGTCCAGACACGACCTTGATAAGGCCATCATAAAGGATAAAAGGGACTTTGGTTCTAAACTGGAGGAGGAGGAGACAAACATTCAGCATCTGTGGCAGGGCTTACACACCATCACCTCCCTGAAGCGAAACTAGGGGGCAGCTGAAGCAACAGCGAGGCCTCACTCCCAGATAAGCTCAATGCATTCTACGCATACTTTGATAGGAAGAATGCTGAGGTGCCTTCCCGAGCCCCCATAACCCCGATGGTATTACAATCTCAGTCACTGTAAAATGTAACACCCAGGTTCAGGAGCATATTCTTCGCAGCAACCACCAGGCTATTAAACACTACAACCTCCAACTAAGCTCTGAACTACATAGACTTGGGGGCATTATTCTTTTCTTTGCACTATTATTGGGGGGGTTTTATATATACTGAACTTTTTTTGTTATTATGCTGTTTACTGAGTACTATGTTTACATATCTATTGTGCTGCTGCAAGTAAGAATATAATTGCTCTGCTTTGGGACATATGACAATAAAACAATCTTGACTCTTGACTTTTGTGACAGAATTTTCCATCTGGTGGCAATGCTGAGACTCAGTGTGTAAGAAGAATACACTGGAAAGCTCAATACAAGGCAAATTGCATACGCCTGTTGGACAATTCCAATTTGCGAGGCTTCTAGGAATTCTTAGTGATGATTAATAGGGTGGCACAGAGGCACAGCAGTAGAGTTTCTACTTTACAATGCAAGAGACCCAGGTTTGATCCTGACTAGGGTGTTGTCTGTACGGAGTCTGTACGTTCCCTTTGATTCCAAAATAGGTGACTTGTCTGAAGTCACTGTAGTAAGGGAGATCTTTGTTAAGAAAGGATCAGATTAAATAAAAAAGGGACACGGGAGACTGCAGATGGCAGAATATTGAGCTAAACAACAAACTGCCGAGGGTACTCAGCAGGTCAAGCAGCATCTGTGGTGGAAAATAGATTGGCAACATTTTGGGTAGGAACCCTTCCAATTGAGAGAACCAATGAATAGGCTGTATGTACCTGTGATCCTGGCTGGGATAGTACTGGGAAAGCCTGGAAATGGAGCTGGAAGCCACATGGGACAAGGTGGAGGCAAAGGCAAGTGCTGAGGAAGGACCCATGACTGGGTGAGAACATGGTTGAAGAGCTGGAGAGCTGTAGGGAGTACAGAGGGGGAGCAGTGAGAGAGAGTCCTACATAACTCCTGTCAGAGAGAAGAAAATAACTTGGAGGAGATTTCACAGTAGGAGCAGTAAAATGGAGACACAAGAGACTATAAATGTTGGAATCTTGAACAAAAAACGGCTGGAGGAATTGGAGGAGATTTAAAATAAAAACTTAATTGCAAATAAAAATTGTTAAACAAATGTCTGGTAACCGGGGAAAAGTTTTACAGTGGGCAAATAAAAATTAGATAAGTACCCTATACTTCTGTTTCTATCTGTTAATTGTTGTAGCTCTGTTGAACTATTAGTAAAATATGTTTATTTCTGTTTAAAGTTCTGGCCTATTTAATTTAAAAGGAATGATGGTCAGTTATACCCGATTGATGTTTTGTTGGGTTTTCTACCGCTGCTTGCTGTAGATGTTCTACATATTTTGAGGCAAGGCAGGCAACCTTGACCTGATATTTATGAAGTGAAAGAATGTAACAGTCTTTTTCAAAAGAAATAAAACACCTTAAGTTTTCCTGAGAGAAAAGTATTACTCACACTACAGGAAATGCCACTACTTAATTTCCAAAGGATTACCAAAGGGAAGAAAATTTATCTATGGTTGCAAGTTTGGACTTTTTTGCCTTCCATCACAGTGAGGAATGTGGGGAATCCGCTGTGGTGGATGTTTATGTTAACTTTTATGTAGTTGTGTGTCTTGATGCTTTTTTTTCCTATGGCTGTATGGTAATTTGCATATCACTGTACCTTAATTGGTACACGTGACAATCAAAGACCTTTGAAACCTTTGAAACTCCACATACGTGTAAAGAATTGGCTGACTTTTGAGCTCACCTTTTCCTGTTTAGTCACCCAAGTGTTTCTCAGTGTAATATCTTCAACAATATTTATTATAGTGCATCACTAGCAATTTTATTTCAAAAGGAAATTATGGAGAGCCACCTCCATATGTGCCTTTGGGCTCTGCTTGTTATAATTGTCCATCTTCAGCCCTTTTACTGTGACATAGCCTCTATATAAATACATTTTGTTGCTACCTGTAAGGCCAAGGAGGCAATGACCCTCAAACCTAATGTGGTACTAGTCTGAGCTCCTATTAAAGTTATCATGAACAGAGTGAAAAGTTAAAAAATTGAACCTTGTTTCTTGATTTCCATGTGTAAAAAGGCTCATGTTATGGCGTGTCTGGAGGCTTGTACTTTGTTAAAGAAGTTTATTGTGGCAGCAATATTCAATTACAAAGGATAACAAACGAGATTACAGACAACCATTAACTCAAACTGTTCACATCGAAGTTCTCTTCCCACTGCCTGGTTTTTAGGCCCCAAAACCACCCACTTGACCTTGCTGGCCAATCAGCGGATTCGACTCTCAGGACCAATCCCTATGGTCGCTACAATGTTAACTTAAGGCAGGAAGCACTAAAGCATAAATCTAAATCATGTGAACATATAAACTAGGATTTGATGAGGATCACAGGGCAGGTAATGTGTTTTGTTTCATATATGTGTGGAGTTGGTGGGCATCAGCAAGACTCTGAACAAGACGCTGCAGTATGTGCCTGCATTTTGAGGACATTTGGCTCAGGATAGTTGAGAAAGAACCGAAGTTAAAAATATTTTAAGGCATCAGGAAAAGGGAGAATGACCCGGACAGCTTGATTAGGTGGTAATTATAACCATTCAGTTCAGTAATAGCCTGGATTTGGATAGTGGTCAGGACCTTCAATAGGGAGGAGTATAAAGGAATTTGCCAGTGGTAGGCAATACCAATAGGTCAGAAGAATAGATACTGTCCTCTGAAGCCTTTACCATGACTAAAGAATATGCCATTGCTGCTTGATGCCAGAGTTAGGGACATCTCCTCCATTCAGGATAGGAACTCAGAAAGGGAAGAGGAGATTCCAGTTGCCTTGGTCCACGTCAGAACCAATCAAAGTGGTATAACTGAAAAAAGAGATTCTGTAATGCATAATGTCAAAATAGGGTTAAATCCAAATGTTAAAAGTAAAAGCTCTGTCTCTGAATGTTTAAAGCATTCATTAATAGATGAATTAGTAGCACAAATTGAGTTCAATGGGTTTGATTATATATTTTCTTCTGTGTACATGTTTGCAAGGTGAGTAAAGTTGGGTATTTAGCATTTCAAAATAGACAGAATCGAAAATAGGAAAGTCATGGAACATGGTAATTGGGGAGGTTGGAGGTTAGAGGTTAGAGGTTAGCTCTCATAACACAAGGTAACATTAGGGCAGCATAGATAAAGGATATTGGCTATAATCAGTAAGCATTGATGAATATAGTAAATAATATTGGACAGATGACACCAAATGAAATAGTCTGTAGTCCCCATAACTTTTGCAATACTTTTGGACAGACTATGAACCAAAATATAACAAGGTATTCATGGGCAAAGATAATCATGAGGATGATTTTACAGAATGCATTCAAGACAATTTCTTAACACAATACATGGTGGATCTGGTCGTTCGTAATTAGTAACCTGGATTGAGAAAATATTAATATGAAACATAGTAAAGAATCCTCAGAAGAAGAATGAATAAGATAATATGATTTCATATTCAGTTTGAGAGTAATAAAATATGTCCAAAAATGGTATCTTAAATTTAAATAAAAACAGTTGCATATGCTTGAGGCATGAGTTGTTGGAAGTTAATTGGGAAATTAGATTAAAAGGTATTACAGTGGATAAGATACAAATATGTAAAGACCTATTTTGTAATCTTCAATGAATAGACATTGAGAACCAAGGATTCTGTGGGGAAAGCAATCCATTTGTGGATTAAGATTGAAAGGAAAGGCTTATAAAAGTTTAAAAGAGAAAACGCGAGAACAATTTTAGAATCCAGCAAAGGGTGATCAAAAACTTTAGTAGAGAAAAATATAATATGAACATAAATTAGTTAGAAAAATAAAAACAAATTGTAAGTGCATCAGTAATTAGCCCGGACTTGGTTCCAAGTACTCCCGCGGATGCCTTGGATGAACAAGAAGGTCTTCAATCTACTAAGGTTCAGATGGTCATAGAGTCATACAGTACAATACCTTTGGCCCAACATATCTATACTGACCAAGATGCCCCATCCAAGCTAGTCCCATTTACCTATGTTGGCCCATATCCCTCTAAACCTTTCCTATCCATGCACCTGTTGAAAAGTATTTTAAATATTGTTCTTGTGTCTACTTCTACCTCAACTACTTCTTCTGGCAGCTCATTCCACATACCCATCATCCTCTGTGTGAAAAAGTTGTCCCTCGGGTTCCTATTAAATCTTTCTCCCCTCACCTATTCCCTCTAGTTCTTAATTACATACCCTGGGAAAAAGACTCTGTGCTTTTACCCTATCTATTCCCATCAGTCATGATTTTATACACCTCAATAAGATGACCCCCGGGTTCCTACACTCCAAAGAATAAACTCCTAGCCTGCACAACTGATCCCAATAGCTCAAGCCCTTAAGTCCTGGCAACATCCATGTAAATATTCTTTGCACTTTTCCGAGCATAATGGCATCTTTATTACTGCAGGGGGACCAAGCGGAACACTGTACTGCATGTGCTTCCTTACCAAAGTCTTGTACAACTGTAACATAATGCCTTAATATTGATAGTCAATTATCTGACTGATTAAGGCCAATGTGCCAAAAGCCTTCTTCACCACCTACTTACCTGCAATGCTACTTTCAAGGTACGATGTACTTGTACTCCTGGATCCCTCTGCTCTATAACACTCCCCAGGGCTCTACTGTTCGTCGTCAAGGTGTTGTCCTTGTTTGATGTCCCAACATGCAGCAACTCACACCTGTTTGATTTCAACTCCATTAGCCACTCCTTGGTCCAGTTGCCCAGCTGATCTTTCTGCTGTAATTTTTGAAAACCATCTTCATTGTCTTCACCTATTTTAGTGTCATCTGCAAACTTACTAATCATGCTTTGTACATTCTCATCCAAATCAGTGATATAGATGGCAAGCCACTAGTCATAGACATCCTGTCAGACACACAGCCTTCCACAACCACCATTTGCTTCCTACCATGTAGCCCATTCCACGTGGAACCTTATCAAAGGCCTTGCTAAAGTCCATATAGACTACATTTTCTACCGTGTCCTCGTCATCCTTCATGACTATTTTTTTTTTAAACAATCAAATCAGTAATTTCCCGACCAAAGATATTAGGTTTCCTGGTCTCTAGTTCCCAATTTTTTCTTTGTAGCCTAATTAAAGGCACAACATTAGCCATCCTCCAGTCCTCCGCCACTTCACCCGTTTCTAATGATGATTCCTATATCTCAACCGGGACTCCTGCAATTTCTTCTCTAGCTTCTCACATTGTCCTTCGATATATCTAATCAGTCCCAGGAGATTTATCTAACTCCATACATCTTAGGACAATCAGCATCTCCTCGAATGCGATATAGACAATCGTCAAAACATCTCCATTAATTGTCCCAAGTTCCCTTGTCTTCGTGTCTTTTTTCATGGTAAAAATAAAGGAGAAGTATGAGAAGTATTTTAAGTTTTGTTTAGTTTAGAATTTAGTTTAGTTTAGAGATACATTGTGGAAATAGGCCCTTCGGGGCCTGAGTCCCTGCCAACCAATGATCACCCATACACTAGTTCTATCTTGCACACTACGGCCAATTTGCAGAATTGCAGCCAGGTTTCCATAATGTCTATCATGTCCCAGTCACATATGAGATCATCCACATTACCTGTCAAGCATCTAGCATTGAAATATATGCATATTAATTCAACTGTCTTTCCTCACTCCCCGCCATGCTCCTGCATCTCCAGTCTACTGAATTTAATGTTATTGACTTCTGTATCAACTTCCAGCCTCTCACCTGCCTCATGACTGCTTGGATCACGTTGCCTGCCAAATGAGTTTAAAACCTCTCTAGTAGAACCAGCAAACCTGCTTGATTTAGATTTTTTTTTAGATTTAGAGATAGATTTTTTTAGATTTAGAGAAGGTTTGCTAATCTTCTGGTGGACAGGTTTGCTTGTGCTATTGAGCAGGGTTTAAACTAGTTTGGCAGGGACACATGATCCAATGCAGTAGTGAGATAGGTACTCGGTACAGAAGAAGTCCAGGCATTACCTTGTTAAAGCCATCAAGAAAGCGAAGAGATATTTTAGGATGTTCGGAGGCTATAGCAAGGTTTACACCATTCCTTCCTATAAGGCAGAATCAAGTAGTAGCTCAAGGGACAGCAATGCATCACTCCCTGATGAGGTCAATGTTTTCTATGCTCATTTTGAAAGGAGAATATCATAGAAACATAGAAAATAGATGCAGGAGGAGGCCATTCGGCCCTTCGAGCCAGCACCGCCATTCATTGTGATCATGGCTGATCATCCACAATCAGTAACCTGTGCCCAACTTCTCCCCATATCCCTTGATTCCACTAGCCCCCAGAGCTCTATCTAACTTTCTCTTAAATTCATCCAGTGATTTGGCCTCCACTGCCCTCTGTGGCAGAGAATTCCACAAATTCACAACTCTCTGGGTGAAAAAGTTCCTTCTCACCACAGTTTTAAATGGCCTCCCCTTTATTCTAAGACTGTGGCCCCTGGTTCTGGATTCCCCCAACATTGGGAACATTTCTCCTGAATCTAGCTTGTCCACTCCTTTTATAATTTTATATGTCTCTATAAGATCCCCTCTCATCCTTCTAAACTCCAGTGAATACAAGCCTAGTCTTTTCAATCTTTCCTCATATGACGTCCCACCATCCCAGGGATCAATCTCGTGAACCTACGCTGCACTGCCTCAATTACAAGGATGTCCTTCCTCAAATTAGGAGACCAAAACTATACACAATACTCCAGATGTGGTCTTACCAGGGCCCTATACAACTGCAGAAGAACCTCTTTACTTCGCTACTAAAATCCTCGTTATGAAGGCCAACATGCCATTAACTTTCTTCACTGCCTGCTGTACCTGCACGCCAACTTTCAGTGACTGGTGTACAAGGATATCCAGGTCTCGCTGTACTTCCCCTTACCTAACCTGACACCATTGAGATAATAATCTACCTCCTTGTTTTTGCCACCAAAGTGGATAACCTCACATTTATCTACATTATACTACATCTGCTATGCATCTGCCCACTCACTCAACCTGTCCAGGTCACTCTGCAACCTCCTAACATCCTCTTCACAGTTCGCACTGCCACCCAGCTTTGTGTCATCTGCAAACTTGCTAGTGTTACTTCTAATTCCATCATTCAAATCATTAATATATATGGTAAATAGTTGCGGCCCCAACACCGAGTCTTGCGGCACTCCACTCGCCACTGCCTTCCATTCTGAAAATTACCCGTTTACTCCTATTCTTTGCTTCCTGTCTGCCAACCAATTCTCTATCCATGTCAACACTCTACCCCCAATACCATATCAATGTACTTTGTTCATCCTCCACAACGTTTGGTGACACTGTAATCTCAGTCACCAAGCCCAATGTCAGAAGGTCCTTCACGAACTTGAACGCTCGGAAAGCAGCTGGTGTGCCAGGCTGTATGTCAGGCTATGTATATCAAATACTATGGTGCAATGGAGAGTTGCTACCTTACAGCACTAGAGACCAGGGTTCAATCTGACCACAGGTGTCTGTACAGAGTTTGTACGTTCTCCCTTGGACCCCATGGGTTTTCTTCAGGTGCTCCAGTTTCCTCCCACATTCCAAAGACGTGCAGGTTTGTAGGTATATTGCTTCTGTAAATTGTCCCTAGTGTGTAGGGTAGAACTAGTGTTCGGGTGATCGTTAGACGACGTAGACTCTGTGGGCCGAAGGGCCTGTTTCCACGTTGTATCTTTAAATTAAACTAAACTACAGCTTAGCATTCAACACTATCATCGTCTCTAAACTTATAATCAAACTCAGAGAATTGGATCTCACTTCGTCCCTAAGCTATTGGAGACTCAACTTCCTCATTGGCTTCCACAATCAGAATTGGCAACAATACTTCCTTCTTGATGACCATGAACTCTTGAGCACTTCAATGCTGCATGCTCTGTTTCCTGTTATACTCTCTCTACGCCCATGACTCAGCTACAAGTGGTCTATGATACCAGCACTGTTGGACGAATAACAGATAATAGCGAGTCTGATTGCAGGAAGGAGATAGAAAATCTGAATGAATGGTGCCAGAACAACAAACTTGCTCTCAACATGAGCAAGATTGAGGTGCTGATTGTTGACTCCAGGAAGAGAAAGCTGAAGATCCATGAACATGCCTTCATTGATGACACTCCTTTTAATTCCACTGAGCAAGCCTGTCCAAAAGAGACAACCGCATTGTCCAGACACAAAGCAGATTAAGCAAGGACAAGAGATCCTTTTCATAATGGACATCGGTAAATCAGTTGGATTTTTGAAACAATCCAATGGTTTCTTTGTCATCATTACTGCCACTGGCTTTTTATTTCACATTTATTTAATTAACTGGATTAAAATTCCACAGCTGCTATGGTGGGATTTGAAATCTGCCTCCAGTGCATTAACCCTACCTCTAGAGACTAGTCTATTAACTCAACCACATTACCCCCATAATTTGAATGAAGCACCCAAATACAACACTGCAAAACACAGACTAGATGATTCTTGAGAGATCATTTTATATTGATTCATCTGACAGGAAACTAATGTGATCATATTAGTAACCTGTTCTACAGGGCACCCAATATATATTTTTATTTACTGCAGTAAAATTGAACATCACATATTTTTCCTGCTACTCAGATTAATTTAAAATAAAATATTTTGCAGTAATAAGATTTTTAAAAAAGGTAATGGGCTTCTTGTGTATGTGAGGACTTTGTATGTAATCCAAAGCAGAGTTTTCACAGTCCCCTGGAGGCAAAATTAGGAAGATGCTACAAATGAAAATTCAACTTAATAAATTGAAGGCAGAAAATTGAAATATTCTGGAAAAAGTAGATTGAAAGAAATACTAAAGCAGCAATCATCTTCCTTAGAGGGAATCATTTGTAGAAACGTTTCCGTCAATTTAAACATCTAACTGCCACATGTAATGTCATTAGCAGAAGCATGAGGTAGCACAAAGGGATCAACAGCACACGCTGGATAATCACCGTGCACTTTACCAAAGCTTACTTTTTTTTTTGCATTTTCATTTCCTAGTATTTTTTATTTCTATCTTGAACATTGGTGTAGAAAGTTATCCTTATCCTTATCACTAAACTGGAGTCATAGTAGCAGCTGCCTGTTAGGGCCTCATGATATATGGTTCCATTGGCTTGAGTAGAACTGTATATCAGGCAGCCAATATTAAATCATCACAGGCAAAGATTTCTGCCCCATTATTTTCAGATCCATTTTTTTTTAATAAGGAATAAACAGGTGAGAAAGGGAAAACAGAAACTTTTGAACTAGTTCAGGAAGAACTGTTGCTCAGGTCTTTATGACCATTCAAGGAATTATTGATATCTTTTCTTTCAGAACAATAAAGTTATTTGTCTCTGTTCTGCAAATGAACCAACCCATTAAACAACTCCAAGCAAATCTCTTATGGTGATTTCCCAATGTACAGGTTTAGAAAGACTTAACTAGTTTCCATGCTAATATTTCCAGGGTCATTATTTTTTAATCAAATACTTAGATGGAACAAGAAGAAACAGGTGATAAAGGGGATCACATTGCTGCATAGGAATGCAGACGGCAGAGCGGTTGTTGAAGTTATTTATGGCTCCATGAGGAATTATAGATATCTTTTTTTTCTTCAAATTGTACACACTGTGTGAAGCCAAGAATGGGACTGTGTGCTTGGAAGTGAAAGCTAAGACATATTGGCTAAAAATCGCATAAACGAGTGAGTATAGATTTGCCAGATGTTTCCTTTGGTTGGTTCCACATATAATAGAAATGGTAAATGCTTCCGTCTTATTTCATGAATTCTCAAATAACTTTGTGGGTTAGGCTCTAGTTTCTTAACATTAAAATGAACTGATTTAGAGAAAGATAGATCTAGCAAAATTCTGGCACTAATATCTTTGGATTAAGTCTTAAGATATAATACTTCAAACTGTCCGACTTTAAGAAAAGGGAAAAGTTGAAGTTTGGCCCTGATTACTTAACCGTCCACCTAAGATTGCAGCTGAGGATTGACATTTAACTGACAACTTGCTGGATCTTGTCCCAATACAATAACATTCTGATAATCTAGCAACTGATTATTTCAAAATCCTGACAGTCCAGCAACAGGATAACACATTGATCCAAAATGTAGTGGGGGTCCAGACTGCAAGTAGGATGTGCAGACAGAGCTGGGGTCTGCAGTGTTGCCAGGATCATGGTCTGGACTACGCGCTGGGTATGTAGACAGAGCCGGTATTGAAATTGGAAGTCAGGAATATGGGGGGTTTGCAACTGGGGATATGGTCTGGAGTGCTCCCTTTAAAATCACAAGGTTCGCTAGAAAATGTTATTGTACTGTAATATGTAACAAAAAAGAAAGAAACGTGTGCTGGGTATGAATAGGAGTGACATCCAACAGTCCAGAAGATTTGCTGGTCCAACATGACCAAAAGCCCACGGTTGCTGGATTATTGGAGTTTTACTAATCCAATTGATCTCAGGATGTACTTTTCTGCACTTCCCTATTATGGAATCTCCAGCAGTGACCCTAAAAGGGAAAGCCAGGTTCAGGCACATCATATTATGAAACAAGATGTCATTTCTATGCCCCCTAGCCTACACTGACAGTGAATAATGTAATTGAAGAACATATGTGCTATTAAGTATAACATCATGTGTGATTAATAGAAATTGAAAATTCTCTTTTGATGAAAAGCGTAGGCAATATAGCCAAGAAATTCCATGGCACATGGAAATATACTGAAATGGTACTGCATTGGAAACCTGAGCAATCTGTCTCAATGCTGCTTATGCTTTCACAAGCACACTTCCAATAAGATTTAAGTGGCATGCATTGTAGTATTTTTCACTTTTACACAATCTGTGAGTAATGTCCGTAGTTTCACTCACAACTGAAACGAGCCTGTGCTAATTGTAATCATACCTGAAGGTCTCAAAAAGTAATCACTGACAGGAAAGATCTTGTATGCTTGGAGACCAATGAATCACAAAAACCTGACGTAAGATGTCAGAGGAAGGAAGTGATCTCAAGCTGTAATGACCCCAGGACCTGTTCCCAATACGGGAAAACATTTCAATGGCCTCACTCAAATGGTTAGGGTCACTTAACAATGCCAGCTATCAATAATCTTGCCTAACACATATACCCACCAACTGGTGCAACAGTCACAGACACACAAAGTGTACCATACACAAGCTTTCAGTAATTCAAACATACAGGTGCATCACGTTAACATTCTATAACACTCGATATTGAGACAAGTAATAATATTGGACTTTGATGGCATCCTCCAAACTGTTCCTTGTATTCCCAATTATGGCTCTGGATGTAATTGAGCTCTTTTGCACATCAACAAGCCAAGAGTCGTTTTTGAGAAACCTTAGGATTTTCTCCTCCAGGAGCTGTCTATCTACCTTGCACAGCAGGAGATATATGTCAGGTGCTAAAGAGGAAAGTCGCATAATCAAACGCAAAGGAAAACATTGGTCAATTTTAAAAGTTAGATGGTGTCTTCCCCATTTTAAGGAATATTAGCATTTTCTGCTGATAAAGAACTCCTGATTCACATTTACAGTTTTTAACAACATGTACATGTAGTCTAGTACTTCCTGAACCTTAGGGAAACTTTCATCCCATTGTTCAGATCAAATTTCCTGCATTTGTTATACAGAGTACGTTGTTGTTTAATTTAGTTTAGTTTAGAGATACAGCGTCGAAACAGGCCCTTCAACGCACCGTCTGCATCGACCAGAGATCCCCGCACATTAACACTATCCTACACACTAGAGACAATTTACATTTATACTGCCAATTAACCTACATTAGTTGTACTTATATGGGTCCATCTTACAGGCATCAGATACATCAAATCTTCATTGTACAATGATTACTGTCAATCTTCATTGTACAATGATGACCTGTAATGCTTTGGATACACACATAAAGGGCACAGAATACAATCAAATCTTCGAAATTGCATGAGCCTTACTGCCATCTATTGATCTTAATTATCAATCAACTATGCACAGCAAATGTATATATTTTTGCTGCCTGGAGCTCTCAACTCAAAAAGAAGATGACTTCCCTGCTCCACTCGATGATGCTGCAAACGGATGTTTGTTGCAAACTGCAACATGTGACATACAATGTCCACAACTTGTCATCATCCAAAGGCTGAGAATTTCAGAACAACACGGCCTGGTGTGCATGGATGCACTGCTGGGGCTCTCCCTCCTAAAGGTAGTTATTCATTGTCATCAGTGCGATTGAAAATCTTAGCCTCTAGTTTATTGCTTCCTGAACAGATGCAACATTACACTCAGAAGACTCTTAGGGTATGCTCCTCTGAACAGACATTTTAGACATACAGCATGGAAACAGGCTCTTTGCCTACCAAGTCCATGGCAAACATTGAAAACTAGTTCTATGTTATCCCACTTTCTCATCCACTCCCGATGCACTAGGGGGCAATTTACAGAGGCCAATTGTTTTAGAAAGCCGCACGTCTTTGGGATGTGGGAAGAAACCAGTCCAAACTCCTGAGACAAAACTCAATGTCAAGATCGAACCCGGTTCTCTGCCGCTGTGAGGCAGCAGCTCTACCAGCCACCCTACAACTTCTCCTCCTCGTCCTTTCGATTCCTCTGTCTGCAATCAGTTATGGAGTTGTTATTAATGGAGAAATAGTTTGTTATATTTTCCACTAAAAGAGGAACTATCATGTTTAAAAATAATTATAGTCTTTGTATACAGTTAGATTTATGTCTCTTTACACAGCTAACAGTCCCATTCAAATGATCTCGTTATGGGTGAATAAAATATGTCACCATACATAATTTCTGGCAGTAACCATATGTGGTCAGAATGTAGATAATGCCAAAGTATTATGATCACAGACAAATCCATAAACTTGATGCTAATGCTCAATCTGCTGTACATGAAACACTTTAATCTTTAAAATGGTTTGGGGAATGTTCTGTTTTATCATACATAATAGCTTCAGTGAACATTCTATTTATTTCATCAGTTCATGCAGATAGCATTATCATGTATCTATGCACTGTAAATGGCTTGTTTGTAATCATGCATTGTCTTTCCCCTGACTGGATAGTACGCAACAAAAGTTTTCACCGTACCTCAGTACACATGACAATAAACGAAACTGATTAAAAAGACTGGTAGTAAACACAAATTATTTCAAAATAAAATTGAATGCTTGTTTGCTTTCTTTAAGGTTAACTATCTTTTTAGCAATTTTATAAATTATTTGCTGCAGAATCGAAGGCTTTGTAAAGTAAAAAAGCTTTAACTTGGTGTCATTTTTCTGCCTCAAGCATTCTAAACCTCGCAGTAACTTGAAATAGCAATTTTAAGACAGAGACATTCTGTCATGATAGAGCTATTTAGTAGAATAAACTTGAGGGACGGAATGGCAAATTCTTATTCCTACATAAAAGCCAGACATCTCTGTTTGATAGAAAGCTTGAAGCTGAAACATTTTTTCACCACATCTCTCATTAAGGCATTATGTGTTGCAGAGCAACCTCATGGAACTTCTGATCAGGATGAAATTAGATCATAATAGTGAATAAGCTAATTTCTAAATTTCTGGACCTCAGCCTTGAGACCTCCATCTGCAACTGGCTTTTAGACTTTCTGACCACTTGACCACAGTAGGTTACATTTGGTCGTAATATTTCCTCCACCTAGACCATCAACAGTAGTGTGTCTCAGGGTTGTGAGCCCAGTCCCCTGCTCTACTACCCTGTCCTAGTGAGTGTTGTAGAGCAAGAATGTTCCCTAAAATTCCCTAAATATGAAGTCACAGTTAGATAGGGTGGTCAAGAAGGCTTTTTGATACATTGGCTATTATCAGTAAGGCTATTGAGTATTGAAGTTAGGATGTTATGATACAGTTGTACAAGACATTGATGAGGTCACATTTGGAATATGGTGTTCAGCTTTGGTCACCCTGCTATAGCAAGAATGTTGTTAAACTGGAACGAAGAGAAAATTTATGAGGATGCTGCCAGGACTTGGATGCCTGGCAGCATCCTCATAAGGCTAGGACTTTATTGCTTGACGTGCAGGAGACTGAAGGGAAATCTTATAAAGCTGAATAAAATATGAGGGGGAATAGATTGGTGAATGCACAAAGTATTTTACCCAGAGTAGGGGAATCAAGAACCAGAGGACATAAGTTTAAGAAAAGATTCTTAATGAGTACAGATGTCAGAGGTTATGGGTAGTCCAAGAGAATGGGGTTAGGAGGGAGAGATAGATCAGCCATGATTGAATGGTGGAGTAGACTTGATGGGCTGACTGGCCTAATTCTACTCCTATTCTTTATGACCTAACGACAGGAAAAATGTAATTGGAACCTGAGAAACAGGTTTTTCACACTGAGCATGGTGGGTATATGGAACAAGCTGCCTGAGGAAGGAGTTGAGGCAGGTACTATAACAACATTTAAAAGACATTTGATAGATTGATGAGGAACATGGATAGGACGTAGATACAAAAGGCTTAGAGGGATATGAGCCAAATGCAGGCAAGTGGGACTAGAGTAAATGGGGCATCTTGATTGGCATGGGCAAGTTGAACCAAAGGACCTGTTTCCATGCTGTATGACTCTATAACTATGACTCTATGAACAATATACTATATTTGTAGTAACTTTTTTATGTACTTAACAACAAGCTACCTTTTTTATAGTCTTACCAATGACAGTAAAATTTGGTAGTTAACACTTCAACAACTTCAGAAATAATTACAACAAAGTCTGTTAAAACCCTCTTGCCCGTAGTACTGGCCTAGTTTAACAAGGATTTTAAAAGAAACAACCCAATAACAGTAGTCAAAACCAGGCAGAATTTAGGAAACAATCTGTTCAATTCAAAAGTCTATCAGTCAAAGACTGAACAAATTGCACATGGGAAAGGATTTTGCAGTAGTAATGATGATGCTTTTGCTGTCAATACTCAAGATTTCTGCAAAGGTATAGCTTACACCAGAAATCCCAAAGTTTCTCTCAGTATTGCTGCCTTCTCTACAATCAAGCCGAAATCATTTGGACACATGAATTTCAGGTTCTTCCACAACAATCCCATTCTGTAATCCAATGAGTGTATAAAATCATGAGAGGAATAAATCGGGTGGATGCACAGAATCTCTTGCCCATAGGAGAATCGAGGACCAGAGGACATAGGTTCAAGGTGAAGGGGAAAAGATTTAATAGGAATCTGAAGGGTAACCTTTTCACACAAAGGGTGGTGGGTGTATGGAACAAGCTGCCAAAGGAGGCAGTTGAGGCTGGGACTGTCCCAACATTTAAGGAACAGTTAGACAGGTACATGGATAGGACAAGTTTGGAGGGATATGGACCAAATGCAGGCAGGTGGGACTAGTGTAGCTGGGACATGTTGGCCAGTGTGGGCAAGTTTGGCCGAAGGGCCTGTTTCAACACTGTATCACTATATATGACTCTAAATCTCACATTATAGAAAATCATGTTATAAAAAGAACTATGCCAGTCTATGACTCTATGACTCTAAGTAGTTCTGCTATAACATGTCTCCATAACACAAATTTGATATAATGCAATTGATGAATACTGTTTGTATTATGTGGGCTCATTTGATTAAAAACACAATTTTGATCAGGAACTAGACACCACTCAAAAGCTACTTTGGAAATTGACAAGCAGGAAAATGGCCATATAGGAACAAAACAGTATCGGGGAAAAAATGTTACTTCCTCATATTAATGGGGACATATTAACGTAGTGTCTTAGTTAACATCGCCAGTTTCATTGAAATTGACAAGCATCACGACTATTGACACGTGCGATGACTCCATTAAAATGTTACATATAGCCTTTAGTAATTTTAGTTTGCAGTGACAAAAATAAGCTTACAGCTGTTGAAAATGTCTTTATTTTGGAAAAATAACTTCACGATTGCAAGTCCAAAACAGTATAGCACATGGCACTTTTTCCTCCATTGGCACAATTATTTTTATAATATGATTTTCTATAACATTAGATTTTTTCTTAAGAACACAATTATCCCAATATAATAGAACTGCCTGAATCTTGAAAATCACATATATTCTTACATGAGATCTAATTTTAAATAGCTTACCAATCGATTAACCCTGCTTAGCAAACTATCTATGTTCTTAAGAAAACATTCTCAATATCATGTTTTCATTACTTAAAGAGATTTGTAAATGATTGTTCCTTTAATTTAAAAAAAATCTGAATATCTCTTAACAATGGTGTTAACTATTAAAATATATGTCTGAGAAAACAACACAATATCTTTTTCGAAGGCGAAATAAGAAGTTAATAGAATTGTGAGCAGAAATGTTTCTTACTTTCCTCAGAAGGCAAATAAAACAAGATGCCATTTGGATCCAAAGGAAACCTTAGGTTTCCTCTCCCAATTCCAGGACATTCATAGGATGGTACTGGCATCTGATTAAGCCACTCTGCTGGTGACAGTGGGCCACGTTTGATCTGTACAATTTTACCATGGAGTGATCTATGCACTGAGATAGATGGAAACACTGCTGGCAGGATTTAAATGAAGCGCAGAGGTTGTGTAAACAATTACATTTCTGAAACAGCAGGTGGGTTTCTAATTCACAATGCTACTTGACCATCAAAAGCTTTCCCAAAATGAAATTTGGAGCATTGATTGTTATGATCACAACCTTTTTAATTCCTGATATACCACAGGGATATTAAAGAATCTTTAGTCTCGGCACGGCAGCTTTCTTATAAATTTTTTAGACAAAGGGTGTTTTTTGATTTATGACTATCATAACCTACATTCTATTCTTGACTATAGGCATATAAATATATCTGTTTGTCGCTGAACTGAGTGGGATTATTCTTTACCGCTATCAACTTATTTGTGCCACATTAGTCCATCAAAAATGTTCTCAGCAATTCAGATCTTATAGCAGTTTTTATAGACAATAAACAAAAGTTTATTCCCTCTTCCTTCAACAAATCATATTGCTGAGTACAACGAGCTTTCTTACAATCACTGGCATTGTCATTAACAGGGAACCCTCAATCCCTAGAAGCATTTGATAATGACCTCTAGTTTAACATGATGTTATGCTTTACAAAGAAAGTAAAAGATGTCTCGGCCCAAAAAAAACATTCATCCACTGCTGCAATTCAACTTCCAAAAATTGACAGCAGTGGCAATGAGAGCAGTGAAATCTTTCTACAGATAACCTTTGCCAACTCCATCATGCCTTGGCCCTGTGACAGAAATTCTAAAGTGGTGTTCACTGGTAAATAATTGTTTCTGACACTCAAGTTTAAATGTGTTCATTGCAGAGTGGCAGTCACCCATGAGAATGAAGGAATTTGGCCATACTATTTGTTCATTTTGTAATTCTATTCCTTGAGGCACAAAGTACATTTCTCAATTCATCCTTTTTTTAGCTTAGGAGTCCTCCAGATCAACCCGCAGATCAAATCTGCGAAGTATTTGTACTTTTTTTTCCCCTCTATTCATTAAATTCCACTCAATTGAGTTACTCTTTAAATAATCCAAATAGGCTATCAGAAATTCTGAATTTATTTTGAACGGGTGTATTAATTCTTTTTTTTTCACAAATAATCCCAAAGCCAGAGTTTCTCAGAGCAGACATGTTACTGTATAATATAATTCAGAAATCAGGATATTAAGCCATTTATCATATCAATTCATTATTACCTTCCCTTCAGTGAAAGCATATTTTTTATTTTTTCATTTGCAGTAAACATACCTTATCACCCTTAAAGATGAATTGTTGAATTTATATTTTTATCCATTTCAATTATTCAAGCCTCTGGCTGTTCATTCTGTGCTGCTGATCCCAGAACCTAATAACATAAGGAAATTGCGAGCTCTGTTCTGGTCTCTCTGCCACAAATGTGCCTCTTGCTCTAAATGCCCCTCACTCCCCAATAAAATACTGCCAAGCTTAGTTTCTGAGAATGTTTCAAGGGGCACACAAAGGCTGCCAATACTGCTTACTAATGACCAGCAATCCGACCATGCTTTCATTCACTTAAGCACACAATGAATAGGTTAGGGAATAAATTTGCCCCCCACTTTCCCACCATACTTATTATTCACCAAGATCTCTTGGTATATGAGTAAATCACCAACACTCTTCAAAATTCCCTTCAGAACCTTTGTTCATCCATGAATAAGCTTCTTACCATCACATTGTAGGTGATTGTACTAACAATGCAGCTTTGAGAGAAACTTCAGTCAATGAATGGAAACTTTAAAATAGGATACCCTCTCACTATCACCCTCACAGTCCTGTTCTTTAATCTCCTCCCTTCTGAACAGCAACACCCATCATGGTGCAATGAACTGGGCTATTCCAGATGTTCTCCCCTGGGACCTCATCCCTCCCAACAGTACTTGTCATGGTATACATGTTAGAGACGTGAATACTCACAAAGGACTTCTGCACTATCTTTAAAATCCTTGTCTTCCAAGTCTTACTCTGACTTTCTTGCCTCCCAGCACAGATCAAATCTTCATCCTTCCTAACTTCAATTAGCACCAACTCATCCTATGTTGATTTCAGTTTCTTCTCAGCTTTAATAAAATAATTCCTCCCACACTCCAAAGACGTACAGGTATGTAGGTTAATTGACTGGGTAAATGTAAAAATTGTCCCTAGTGTGTGTAGGATAGTGTTAGTGTGCGGGGATCGCTGGGCGGTGCGGACTTGGTGAAATATGAAGAAAAAATAATAATAATAATATGAAAATTCCATATGAATTATTCTGCACATTTTGTAACATGGTTTCATCATGTCTACTTCCTTTATTTCTAATAATAATAATAATAATATATTTATTTTATATAGCGCCTTAACACATGCACAAAGCGCTTTACAAATACAATTAACATAGAAACAAACAGACAAACAGACAAACTATCCTGACGGAAAAGCGGCGAATAATCAACGCCAGCGTCCTCTCACGTCAGGGTCCGGCAGTAGACATTAAAGAACACAAGACACACAGATACAATTTTTTACACAAAACAGCCATCACAGTGATTGCTCTAGGCATACCCTCACTGTGATGGAAGGCAAAGTCTTATCTCCTCCTCGTTCTTCTCCCGTGGCGCCACGAGGCGATCGAGGCTCCCAACCCCTTGAATGACTTTAAGAGGCTTCTGTTTAGCTTTTATAGAGTTAATTGTTTATTTGCAGCATATAATTATTTATCTTCTCTTGCAGATATTAAATCTTAACATTCGTACAATAAATTATTTTCAAATGCCGGCAAAGATTTCACAGTTCCAGCTTTAAAAGTCCATGTTTCACTGTCATAAATGGCAAATTTGCTTTCTTTTCAGGTCTAATATCCATTCTGCAAATGTGAAGCTCTTTTTTTTAAGCCCTGTGATTAGATCTGCAATTCCAGTTCATCCCCAGGAAAAGTTAATTTGTGAGTGAGGGGGTGTATTCTTATAGGATGCAAAATATTTCCTGTTCGGATTCCATTCCATTCCCTCGTCCCCTCCACCATATCGACTTTGACAAGACTTTTCACTCTAGTTCCTTTGAGATATCTTTCTTTTCCTGTTGATTTGGGCTCTCAACCACATCTCCCCTACATCCTGCATATTGCAAAGATATGCAGGCTTGTAGGTTAATTGGCTTCGGTAAAATTGTAAGTTGTCAGTAACATGTAGGATAGTGTTAGTGTACGGGATAATCACTAATCGGCGTGCACTCAATGGGCCTGTTTCTGCACAGTATCTTTAAACTAAACTAAAAGATTTAAACTGGAAAAATTCGGTTAGGTCTGGATTTAGATATCTGAGAGTGAATCATCTCCCACCCAAACATTCCATACCTGACCTCTTGCTTACTATTCAACACTATATTATCCATATGAAGCTCTTTCCAAAATGACAACTCCTATGTGATCTGTAATGGTGTTAACGTGTCATGAAATGGCACCATTGTTTCCCTAATCACATGTTCACTTATGTGTCCCTCTCATCAAACTGTTAATACTTGTGCATGACTTGAGTATAATCTCTGGTTCAGATTTTTTTTTAATCTGGCACTTCTAAACAGAATTCCTGTCTAGTTTTATCTACATTGTTGATCCCCGTTTAATTATTGACTGCGCTACAGCCTCCTCATTAAGCAGGTATATATCTGAAGAAGGGTTTCGACCCGAAACGTCACTAATTCCTTCTCTCCTGAGATGTTGCCTGACCCACTGAGTTATTCCAGCATTTTGTCTACCTTCGATTTAAACCAGCATCTGCAGTTTTTTTTCCTATTTGATTCATCAAATTGCTACCGTCAGACATTCATTATGGTTTATATTTGTAGAAGATAATATTCAAACATAATATTGATGCAATGTCAAGTTAAAGGAATGCAAGTGTAATGCCATCAGTTGCCCTTTGGTAGCTCATCAATTTCTCATTCCATGAATTATTCAAAAATTTGAGTATAATGTTTATAGCTTTAACATCCTTTAGCATTTCCATCTTTTAATGTATGACACGAGCAGCTCTTTCTACTTTTTAAAAAGAACTTTTCCAATTAATAGTAATAAAGCTATCGTTGGAGTTAGAGTAGCAAACACATATCCAAGCCTAGACATTCTGTTGCAAGTGTATTAATAAGTATATTAATAATGTTGCATTATGAGTGATTCTAGCATTGTCTAAATGCAAGCAAATGTAATGTAATCTTGCAAAGTAATAACTGTCACATGTACTACTATTTTAAATATTTCTCTGTTTGGGTCAACTTTACTTTTGGTAAGGATGAAAATTGTTGCCATCACATCTGCTGCCCCGTATGATATCTCATTTACTGGATTTTCATTGAGTTGGATGTCAGGTGAGGTATACATTTGCTAGTAGATTTAAAACCACCTCTTTCGCATCTCCTCCTAAGTCATATTTCACCCTCTGTGACTGTGCAATGCTGGACAGTTGCAAGAATTTTCACTGTTTTCCTCATGTGAGTATGTTACGGATCCAGGAAGCGTTGATTAGAAACAGATGCTTTAGTCTTTCAGCCTTTGGCGAGCTGCCACATGGAACCATGCAATGCTCAAAATAGCTTCATGCCAACAATTACAACTTAGGGGTTCTATTGTTTCTAAAAGTTGAAATAAACAAATAAATAACTTCCCTCTGTTAAATCATTTTTTCGAAGAAACATCAACCATGCTGAGCAAAATACATTTAATAATGGACATTATGGAAGTAGGAGTCAGCACGGAAAGCAATTTATGTTACCCCAAGCTAAATGTCCTTCCAGAATAACAATGTGACTTGGAACTGCAGCTTGGAACCACAACGAGATAGTTGCTTGATAATTATTTTATCAGATGACAAAAAGAGCTCAAGGGTTTTCCTGCATTTTGCATGCATAACTAAAATATTGCAGATTAAACAAAAGATATTCATTTACAAATATCACACTGTGAAATCCAGTGTCTTTGGCATTCATAATTAAAGTTTCCTGCAAGGTAGAAAAAAAACTAATAAAATGTCCATTTGTTTGTGGGCATGAAATTAGGTTTCATTCCTGGTACTCGTATTTCCAAAAATGTATCCGAGGGGTCTGTCTACACCCAAAATTAACCAGATCACTTACATACCCACTGGAGTTAACAGACCTAATGTTATTAACAACTATCATTAGGTGCTTCTTGACTAGTAAAACTTTAGAAAATTGATAGCTGACAAAATCATGAGAATATTACTAAAACCTGAACTATTCACAAAGAATTCCACACCAATATAAAAGCTCAAATTGTGCACCAGTTTTGTGAACTCCATTTCTGAGGAGGAATAATAAAATGGAAAAGTTCTAGATTATACCGAGTGAGTTACATTCATGTGCAAATAATTGTCATAAAAAGACTTGTAAATCAGATGTTGCAGCATATTATTTATGTTGTTCAGCAGGAAAAATAGTTTTAACACTTGGCATTAAAACTTGTCTCCATTAACACTTGGCAGCCACTGATAATGTTGAATTAGATTGGAAGATGTTAATTCAGAAATCAGAGCATCAGTTTAATGATATACTAATACACAAAGGATGCAATACCATGGAGGAATCCCAATGGAATTTCAATCTCATTATGTTTTATATATTAATTTTGTAAAAAAGTTACACTCTTTCCTAGGAAAAAAGAATCACGTTTGCATCCATTGCCTCTTGCCACCTACTCCTTCATCTTCTCCCCTCAGGAGCATTTTAAACCATTCAGCTGCACAAAGGTTCTGTGGGGCATGCACTAATGCAAAGCAATAATTATAGATGAAGAAGAGTCAAAATACATGTACTCCTGGGCAGTATTCTTGGTCTTCCTGATTCCCTAGTAACAATTAATCATGGATCAGTTTTTTAAATCCATTCACCTTCCACTGGCATTCACAGAATAAGAGGATCAAGTCTAACACTGCTTCACTAATTGACAAACTGCTTTGATGAGGACTTAAAGCAGAAATTAAGCTTATTTATATAAGAAGATTTCTATAAATTTCAAGTGGCCATCCAGAACGCAAAGTCACATTATACTTTGATAGATTAAAAAGGTTATTCTTGTTAGGAGTTTGTGGTAAGTTTTCATTAAAATTGTCATTCAGTACGGTAGGGGCATAATCGTAGTTGGGTGAAATGTGAATGCAAATTTAAACAAAAGATTCAGATAAATAATTGAAAAGAAGAATATTTATTCAGAGAGGTTTGACACTTGATTTTATCCTGGATTGCATGAGCATTGAGGCAGCATCACCAACGGTGATGAAACAAAATACAGAGCGGAGGTGCAGAACCTGGCGGACTGGTGCTCTGATAACAACCTGTCCCTAAATACCACCAAGACCAAGGAGCAGATCATTAACTTCCGTAGGTCACACAACGGGGAATACGCCCCAATCTTTATCAACGTGGACAGTGTGGAGAGAGTGTCCAGCTTCAGGTTTCTGGGCACTCACATTTCGGAGGACCTCACATGGTCCAATAACACTGCTGCACTGGTCAAGAAGGCACAGCAACGACTGTTCTACCTAAGAACATAGAAAGCATCCTAACACATGGCATCCCTGTGTGGTATCTCAGCTGCACGGAGGCAGAGAGGAAAGCTCTTCAGCGGGTAGTCCATAGAGCTCAGAGGACCATCGGAACACAGCTACCAGCCTTGGATGGCATCTACAACACACGATGCCTCAGAAAAGCCTCCAGCATCCACAAGGACTCTTCACACCCCTGCAACAGTCTGTTCGAACCTCTACCATCGGGCAGACGATACAAGGCCTTCTGCGCCCGCACCTCCAGACTCAGGAACAGCTTCATCCCCAGGGCCATAGCTGAGCCGGATGGTCACATCGCACAGTGAACCGGCACAGATCTACTGCACTTTATTCTGTTTAAAACTGTTCTAATTTGTTTAATTGGGTTGTATAAATTAATACTGACTAGCTAATTAATTTATTGCATCGTATGGGAGGCGCATTCCCAATCTCGTTGTACCCCTGTACAATGACAATAAAGATATATTGTATTGTATTGTATTGTATGTGGAATGGCGTCCTTCAGTGATGCAAAGTTCTACAGTACCAACAACTATCAATCAAAGCAGAAAGACGAAACACTTCTGTTCTGTTTTCATAGTAAACATTATTCTCCCTTGGAAGCATGTTCCAATGTTGTAAGCCAAAAGCTGGGAATACATAGGAGACCACCGTTTATAGATAGTTCCCTCAGAAAAGACCACCTCAGTATTTGTCTTGGTGTACACTTTGGATAAATTAATTTAAAGCAATGCCAAAAACAGCTCTGGGCCTCAAAAACATTAGCATTATGTCAGCTTTTAGATCAACTGTACGTCTGTGGTTAAAATTTAAGTTTATGTGTATTAAATATACATATACAAAAGGAACAATGGAATAAATAATTTTTGGCATAAATTGAGGAAACATAAATTTTTTCAGCTATCTTTATTTTTTCTTGCTTCCTTTATCCATCTTTCTTAATTCACTAATTGTAGCCAAAAACAAGGAAAGAGAAAGAAAGCCAGAATTAGTTACTTGCTCCACTTCCAACAATCCCAGTCTATAACCCGTAAATAGCACATGCTATTGAACTGACACATGAAAGAACTGTAAGGAATATGGTAGGCAATTTAACAACTCTTAACAGATTATGTAACCAACATCTTACTTCCATTGAGAAGTGGCTGACTAACATCTTGATAACCCTTTCAGTGAAGTTCAAGAATGGAATTTAGAGAGCCGTCAGAATATCTTTCATTTCATTTCCTTGAATCATGCAGCTATGATGTGGTTTTCGCTTTGTCCTTTGGTACAGCTTCTTAACTGCACTATTGGTAATTCAAACATGTGGTTGCAGCAATACAATATTCCTTACAGCAGCTGAATTCTAACATTAACATAAAAAATTTACATTGAAGATTTAAGTCATATAATATATTAGTCTAACTTAAAACAATTTCAGCTGTTGATTTTACAATTTATGAATCCCATTGCTTTAATTTATTTTCTATATACTTTCTCCTCTGACCCAGCAACCAAGGACAAACTGATGAACTATCCACAAGAGCCATGGACTTTACATAATAACCAACATGTTAGAGAGTAACACAAGATGTTTATTTTAACCTTTCTCTAGCAGGAAGATCAAAAAGGAACACAGTGGCAGCAGCTATGAAGGCAGTGGGATGGTCATTGTTTAGGGTTGAGACCCGACATCACGATCAGGATGGAGGGTTTCAATCCAAAATATCGACCAGAGATGCTGCCTAACCTACTGAGTTCCTCAAGCAGTATGTTTTATCTTTCTAGATTCCAGTATCTCTTGGGACAACATATATGCTCACTTCATGTCTAATGTGATGAAGCACTTACTATTTTTCAAAATTTAAGGAAGAAACTACAACACCAATATGCCTCGCAAATATGCCACCTTACCAAATGTAATAGTCTTTACTATCTCAAGTAAATCAACAAAGTTTAACATGATGTTTGCCTTCAATTTTAAGAATTTGAACTGCATTTGTGAAAAGAATAACAAAAGTTTTGGTAAAACGCCAAAAAACATCATATACTTTCTAGCCTAATGTTGTCTATCTGCATTAGCTTTACAAACCACAGTATAAAAGTGCCCCCTGTTGGTCAATGATGGGCTCTTTTTTCTATTGCTTAAATACATTTGGAATTATTTTATATTTTACATAACAGTAACATTTACTATAAATATTATTCAAATATATCACATAATTTTTTTTATTGGCACAGTGGTATAAAAGAACACAACTGCTGGGGTTTTTTCAAAGTAGTTTGCATCTATGTGACTTACAATGGTTTTACAATAAATCCACAAATGTTACCAATCATTTGCCCTGCGCTTGATGCTATTAAAACCTGCAGCATCATGTGAATGACCAAAGAATGTGATCTTCCTAGATTTTGCCAATTCTGCATAAATTTACCCCTGATCCCTTAAGCACTGCAGAAAATTATGGCACTATTCTTAAAATTTTAAAGCCATTCTATTGTATGCAAAACAAAGAATGTCACTCTACCTAGGTACATGTGACAATAAAGTATCTTTGAATATATTTTGTGCATCACTGAACATTCCAGTCTTGGATACCCTCCAGTGTTCAGGAAGGTCTCTAAATAAAGCAGATTTAAGTTTGACCATAAGGAGACAACTGCTGACAGCAGCTCACATTTACTGTCAGTTCCCTCTTAGCAAAGTTTAAGGTCAGCTATGATTTCCTCATAACATACCAAAATCCAATTCATCTTGCAATTCAGTGGGTGATTATATTTGTTCTATTGAAAGGGGTGCTATAAGTGCCTGAAGTTGAAAATTAGTTTCACACTCATTGACCTCTTCTGACAAAGATTCATCCACTCTTTGAAGATCAAAACATGATAGTGATCATTCATGACACTTTCCAATCCCCTCTAAACCCAGGTTGTCACATGTACCTCTGTTAAACAAACTACTCCTGCCCCGAAATCAAAGCAGTCGGATGCAGCGGTAAATATTGCCTTGGCTGATCAGGCTGCACACTGTTTATTCCAATATCTCTTCTATAGTATCTACATTCAAAATAGAATATACCTTAATTCCCACCAGGAAGATCAGAGCACTCTACGCCATCTGGCTGAACTTGTCCTCACCCTTAACAACTCGCCCCCCTGCAGGACCTATACATCAGGAGGTGTAGATCGAGAGCAAGCAAGATCATGAGGGACCCATGCCACCCCAGTAACGGACTGTTCCAGATGCTACGGTCAGGCAAGCGCCTCTGCTGTCACGCTGTGTAAACGGAGAGGATGAGACGGAGTTTCTTCCCACAGGCCATCAGGACTGTTAACTTTTATAACTCCAGGGACTAAATTTTGTCTTCTCTGTATTAACTGTATTAACTTTATTTATATGCTGTAACTGTAATTCTTTTTTGTACACAATCCGCAGGCATTGCCACTTTCATTTCACTGCACATCGTGTATGTGCATGTGACAAATAAACTTGACTTGACGTGAATCTGTATGGGTGGAACTGTAAAATCGCCAAGGGCAGAAATTGCTTATGGGAGTTGAATACTGACCATCAAACATCAGTAGGGAGGTTGGGGATAGCATCAAACAGGTAATTAGGGATGCTTTTTATGCAAAGGTACACCAGTTATCATGGGTGACTTTAATCTACATATAGATTGGGCTAACCAAATTGGTAACAACGCTGAGGAGGAGGATTTCCTGGAGTGTATACAGGATGGTTTTCTAAGCCAATATGTAGAGGACCCAACTAGAGGGCAGGCAATTCTGGACTGCGTATTGTGTAATCAGGAAAGATTAGTTAGCGATCTTGTTGTGCAAAGCCCCTTGGGCAACAGTGACCATAATATGGTAGAATTCTGCAATAAGATGGAGAGTGACACGGCTGATTCAGTGACTAGGGTCCTGAACTTACAGAAAGGAGACTTTGATGGTATGAGACGGGAATTGGCTAGGATAGACTGGCAAATAATACTTAAAGGGTTGACGGTGCAGATGCAATGGCAAAGATATAAAGATCGCATAGATGAACTCCAAAAATTGTTCATCATTGTCTGGCAAAAAAATAAAATGGGGAAGGCACCTCAACCATGGCTAACGAGGGAAATTAGGTATAGTGTTAAATCCAAGGAAGAGGCATATAAATTGGCCTGAGGAAACAGCAAACCAGAGGACTGGGAGAAATTTAGAATTCAACAGAGGAGGATAAAGGGGTTAATTAAAAGGGGGGAATTAGAGCATGAAAGAAAGCTTGCGGGGAATATAAAAACTGACTGTAAAAGCTTCTATAGATATGCGAAGAGGAAAAGATTAGTGAAGACAAATGTACTGTAGGTCCCTTATAGTCGGAAACGGGTGAATTTATAATGGGAAGCAAGGAAATGGCAGACCAGTTAAACAAGCACTTTGGTTCTGTCTTCACTACGGAAGACACAAACAATCTCCCAGAAATATGAGGGGACCGAGGATCCAGTGGGAGGGAGGAACTGAAGGGAATCAGGAAATGGTGTTAGGTAAACTGTTGGAACTAAAGGCAGATAAATCCCCAGGGCTTGATGGTCTGCATCCCAGAGTACTCAAGGAGGTGGCCCTAGGAATCGTGGATGCATTGGTGACCATTTTCCAGTGTTGACTATGGATCAGTTCTTATGGACTGGAGGGTAGCTAATGTAACCCCACTTTTTAAGAAAGGAGGGATAGAGAAAATGGGGAATTATAGACCAGTTAGTCTTACATCAGCAGTCGGTAAGATGCTTGAGTCGATTAGTAACGATGTAATAGCAGCACATTTGGAAAGCAGTAATAGGATCAGTCAAAGTCAGCATGGATTTATGAAGGGGAAATCATGCTTGACTAATCTGGAATTTTTTGAGGATGTAACAAGTAGAATGGATAAGGGAGAGCAGGTGGATATGGTGTTTCTGGGCTTTCAAAAAGCCTTTGACGAGGTCCCAAACAAGAGGTTAGTGTGCAAGATTAGAGCAGATGGTATTGGGGGTAGGGTATTGACATGGATCGAAAACTGGTTGGCAGACAGGAAGCAAAGAGTAGGAATTAACGGGTCCTTTTCAGAATGGCAAGCAGTGACTAGTGGGGTGCCGCAAGGATCAATAGACAATAGATACAGGAGTAGGCCATTCGGCCCTTCGAGCCAGCACCGCCATTCAATGTGATCATGGCTGATCATCCACAATCAGTACCCCGTTCCTGCCCTCTCCCCATACCTCCTGACTCTGCTATCATTAAGGGCTCTATCTAACTCGGCGCACTCGGGTCAGTGCTGGGACCTCAATTATTTACAATATATATTAACGATTTTGATGATTTAAATGTAAAATCTACAAGTTTGCGGATGACACAAAGCTGGGTGGCAGTGTGAGCTGCAATGAGGATGCTATGAGGCTGCAGGGTAACTTGGATAAGTTGGGTGAGTGGGCAGATGCATGGCAGATGCAGTATAATGTGGATAAATGAGAGGTTATCCAATTTGGTGGCAAGAACAAGAAGGCAGATTATTATCTGCATGGTGTCAGATTAGGAAAAGGGGAGGTGCAACGAGACCTGGGTGTGCTTGCACATCAGTCACTGAAAGTAAGCATGCAGGTACAGCAGACAGTGAAGAAAGCACATGGCATGTTGGCCTTCATAGCGAGAGGATTTGAGTATAGGAGCAAGGAGGTCCTACTGCAGTTGAACAGGGCCCTGGTGAGACCGCACCTGGAGTATTGTGTGCAGTTTTGGTCTCCTAATTTGAGGAAGGACATTCTTGCTATTGAGGGATTGAGGGAGTGCAGTGTAGGTTCACAAGGTTAATTCCTGGGCTGGCGGGACTGATATATGATGAAAGAATGGGTCATCTGGGCTTATATTCACTGGAATTTAGAAGGATGAGAGGGGATCTTATAGAAAAATATAAAATTCTTCAGGGATTTGACAGGCCAGATGCAGGAAAAATGTTCCCGATGTTGGTGGAGTCCAGATTCAGGAGTCACAGTTTAAGAGTAAGGTATAAGCCATTTGGGACTGAGATGAGGAGAAACTTTTTCACCCAGAGAGTGGGTGAAAATGGCTTGACCCCACCTCTCATTTCAGCTTTCTCTCCCCTACTTCAATCAGGCTAAAGAAGGGTCCTGACCCAAAACATCGTCCCGTCGTTCCCTCCACTGATGCTGCCTGACCTACTGAGTTCCTCCAGCACTGTGTGTTTTGCTCAAGAGTACAACATCTACAGTTTCTGTTTCCATACTACTGTATAGATTAGCATATTGTGAGCATTTTAGCAGTGAAAGATAATTAGGAGTTCAAGAACATAAGAAAATAGGAGCAGGTGTTGGCCACCTGCCCAATCATTCAGCTTGAACAAGGCTTCAGAGCTCACATCTTTTCTTGTGCCAGTTGCATAAAGCCCTCAATACCCTTAATCGTTCTTGGAAATTGGAACATCATGCCCAGTTTTCATTGGTGAGTCGGTGGTGGAGAGAATTCCTGCCCCGAGGAATCTGTCCCGAGTCTAGCACATCGATGTAATCACAAAAAAGGCATACCAGCACCTTTACCATTTGAGCAATTTAAAGAGATTTGACATTTTACTAAATACTTCTACAGATGCAAAGTAGAAAATATCCTGACTGGTTACATTATGCCCTGGTACAGCAGTTCTAATGCACAGGAACTCAAGGCGTGTTAGACAGCCCTGTCACAGGTACAGCTCTCGTCTCCAAGGAAAACATTTACATGAGGCCCTTCTTCAAGAAGGCAGCATCGATCATCAAAGATTTCCACCATCTCTGTCATGCCCTCTTCTCAAATGCCAGTTAAGTTGAGGTACAAAAGCCTGAAGTCACACCACCAGGTTCAAAAATGGCTACTTTCCTGCAACCGTCAGGATCTTGAACAAACCTGACAACCCTAATCCTACATCAGCAATGGAACACTCAGCACTACCATGGATTTGTTTTTCATTCTAATTCTGTTTTGCACTAATGTCTTTTTTTCTTTTTATTGCTTGTGGAATCTTTGTATAATTTATGATTTTGTGTTTTTTCTGAGTCTATGTGCCTGTCATGCGCTGCAAACAAGATTTCCACAGTAGCCGTACTACACCACACTTGTGCATATCACAATAAACTTAACTTGAATTGACATGGGCAGAAACTTCTGGAGATTCACCACATTCTGGGAGAAGAAATTCCTAAATGCCTAAACTTAGTATAAAACTCAGTTTTAAATGACCTTGTGTTATTATACCCCTTTGACGCTTCCATGAGCAAAAAATCTCCATATTTACCCTGTCATATCCCTTGGAATCCTAAATGTTTGAATAAGATCATCCTTTATTTGTGAGTGGAGAGATTGAGTAAGTGAATAACTTGAAACTGGGCATGGGATGGCTGTAGTAGTGGTGAAAAAAACACTCATTTTGCATTTGAGACAAATGCTATTAAAGTGGAGGAGGGTAGTGAAGTATATGAAAACTGGAGCAACACAGTAGGAATTAAGTGGGACTGAGGGAGCTGCAGTTTGAGTAAAGAATAATCCAATTTAATATATACAGTTGGTACTCTATTAATTTTATTCATTGGTCTGGATCCCCCAAGCCCCAGATAATTTATTTGGCCGGCATTTATTTAGTTCAGTAATTTGTCCCTGGAATACTCCCACTGGAGACTGATTTAATATTCTTGATTTATTTACAGCATAAATTTAACCTTAATAATTTATTTACAGCATAAATTTAATTTTATTTATTAATATATATAAAGATCTCAATCAGGTACCAAATCCAGGTATAAAATAAATTCACATGAATTTAACTTTAGCAATTTACTTCAGAGACATTCACCCGCTCAGCAGCAATTTGGTGGTCTGCTGAAGAATAATTTTATTAATTAATTAGGTGTCAAATCAATGTTTCAAAACCTCAGTTGAGTAGTTGTTTCATTTTTAAAAATGCATGCCAATAAAATCCATTAAAAGGAAAGCTAGCTGTGGATGGAACTCAGAAAATTGTGTTTAGAGGAAATCACAAAGGTCTGTTCATTTTCCATTCAAAAATATTTTGGTTGAGAATTTAAAAATTATACCCAGAAGAGGTCACGACAAAATAAAGACATATGAATTAAGTTTGCCGATCAGGAAATGTATGCTGGCTGCAAGACATCTAAATTATGTGATTATGATAATTCCAGGATTCTGGATATCCTCTGCTATTTGGTTCCTATTGTGCACATGGAACAACAGGAACTAACCAGAAGTAATACTCAGTATCCTGCCTTATTGTTTTACCCAAGGGTGCCAAAGTTCAATCTCCATTTGTAAATATTCCTGACCCAGCCTGTTTTTTTGCAAGAATAACGGTCTGGTATTAGAACAAATTGTAACGCATAAAGCTGTATATAAAATCTGTACAATTAACTTTACACAGCCACTCAAATAGATTAACTACAATCATGTAAAAACTGATTTTAAGAATTGTCTTGGAAGAGACAAAACCATGTATGAGAATAGTTTTAGTTTTCTCTTTAACAAATCAGGAGACTTTATAAAAGATAGTAAATAATTTTCAGGACATATTAAAAATAAACACTGACGTTAATTCTGTCACTTATGCAAGTGTTGAGTTTGATATTTCTGATGTCTTCAGGAGGACATTTTGAAAAGGGAGGAGAAAAATAATGAGCCATGCATTTTTCTTGCTTTTTAATGGTGGATTCAAAAGCTTCACAAGACATGGGTTTATTTACATGGACTGCTAGTGAGGTTATTTTTTTATGAGCAGAATCTCTTCCTTTTGAATTCAATGTAACATGATAGAAATGAACACTCCAACTAATGGTCCCTCTTAACCTTATACATCTGAACATGCAGTTAGCACATAGTTGTCAATTCTGTATTCCAAAGGTTGTTGTTGCTATTGCTTCTCAGTCCTGGAGTAGCCACAATAAAATTATTGCTTTTGATGGCTACATCAGGGATGCATTGTAGACGGCTGTTAAGGTTTTTGTGCATGAAACTTGTTCTGCCTCACCAGAACGGATTGCCCCCAGTAGATTTGCTCAGACATAACTCTGAATTTATCCTGGAGAGCAGCAGCAAGGCGACAGTGCTCAAGAATAATCTCAAAATCTAGGGTCATTGGATTTTGTAAGGACTCCAAAACAAATACTGTCCTGAAGTTATTCAACTGCTTTGTAGGTTGGAAGCCCAGTTTGGCAAAAATGAGTTGTAAAAATTAGGTTCCAATACTTTTCAGAGCTAATTTTGTTCTGTATAATATGGTACTGTTGCGAATGTTGGTTTACCACCAGGAAGTATTTACTGCAGATACAATGTAAATTAAGTATCATCTCCCTTCAGGCCAGTTATTGATTAGTTTCCATTGGTTGTTTCTGATTTTGAAATTTTTGTTGGTATTTTGAAGGAGCTCTATAATACTGCTAACATATACGGGTAGTGAATTAGTAGCTGTTGGAGAACTTGTTTGACTTCAAAGTATTGTATAAGGAATTAGCAGGCATTCCTTTTGGTATTCACCACGATTCTGTAGGAAGAATGGAAGCCACCTTGGAGAGCACATCCAGTTGCCAAGAAGAGAAGGAAAAAGAAAAGGTGTAGGTAAGAGACTATATCCACCAGAAGGGTCTGGGGAGCAATTCAATTTAAGAAACTGGTGGTCTCTAATCCTGGAAAATTCTCTTAAAAAGTACAGGTGGAAAGAATATATTGTAGACTCCATTTGATCAGTTGTATTTCTTCTGATCAAATACAACTTGGAATTGTACGTTTGTTTGTGTGTTTGTGTTGAGGGGCGGGGTAAGCAATGAATTGGGTGTGTAAGTGTTCACAAATTACAATAGACCATCCACCTATTCCTTGTCAGCTCTTGCCCACTCTTCCATATCATCTCTTTGTAGTAGCTATGTTCCCTCTACTCTTTCAGTCCAATGAAGGACCTAAAATTTCAAATGTCCATTTCCTTCTACAGACCCACTGAGTTCCTCCAGCAAATTTTGCTCCAGATACCAGCATCTATAATCTTTTGCATCAACTAATTTTACATTGATCTACAGGATTGAATATCGGACCAAAGGCATAATTTACAAAGCCTACAGAAAAGCATTGAAGCAAAAGGAATGGAACATCAGGAGCAAAAGAAAAAATACCAGTTTAGAGAATAAGGCAACATTCTTTACGACTGCCAAAGGAGAGATTTTATTCTTTTGAAATTTTGTGAATTTTTAGAGAAAACAATTAGAAATTTAGGATATGGCATTAGGCCACGAGAACATAAATAAAAATCAAAGGCTAACAAAGGGTTTTGATACCTTCACATACTGCCACAATTGGACACTGGAGCTTTAAGATATACTAGTCCATGTGGACCCGTTGGGCCCAAACCTCTCCTGCATTGGTGCAGCACCCTCTCCTCACCCCCCTCCCCCCTCCCCCTCCCCCCTCCCCCTCCCCCTCCCCCTCCCCCCTCCCCCTCCCCCTCCCCCTCCCCTCTCCCTTCCCTCTTCCCCTCCCCCTCCCTTCCCCACCCCCCTTCCCCTCCCCCTTCCCCTACCCCCTTCCCCTAACCCCCCCCCCCCCACTCCATCCCTCTCAACCCCCCTTATCCTCCCTCCCTCCCTCCCTCCCTAGGATATAGATTTAAACTTTAAAATGTGCATAACTTTAAAATTATAACACCGATTTCAATTAAACTTCTTCCATTAGCACCAAAGGGACGCCGGTGAGGAAGGCGGACCTAAAATTGTCCTGCTATCGTGTACCATTTTGGCTGTCGTTCAGGAACAAACAAACAAACGAGCGTTTTAGTATATAGATAATGGTAAAATATTAACATTAGGGCAAAAGTATAACATAGACCATCCAGATTGATAGCATCTGTGGCGTCAGGGAATAACGTCGGGTGCAGCAGTGACCACACCAATAAACGCAGTTGGGTGAACTAACATGATATAATTTATTTACAATGGTAAGAAAGTCCAGGACCACATGGGGGTGCAATCTTTCGCCATCTGTAAGCATGTGCGATGACGCTGGCGATCTCGGGCTTGTCGCAGCAGCATCTTCCTGCAGTTGACCCTTGCCTCGAGTGGGGGTGCTGATGGTACCAGTTTCTTACTGGCGGCTCAGCTTTAGGCTTGTACGTGCAAAGCTGGCAGGCTCTGAATTTTTTTTGTGGGGTGTGTGTGCGCGTGTGCGTGTGCGTGTGCGTGTGCGTGTGTGTGTGTGTGTGTGTGTGTGTGTGTGTGTGTGTGTGTGTGTGTGTGTGTATGTATGTATGTGTGTCTAGAGCTTCATTCCTGGCAGTCCAATCTTAATCAGTCCAGTCTGTCCCAGTGTCTCAGTCTTCCTCAAACTTGCAACAAGGGAACACCACTAGGAGGGAGGTGTCTTAACGATTAATGTAGAGGCAGTTCATTTAGATAGATTATAACATGTACAAGAATGGTAAGACTACAGGTTACAAATAAAACACACAAGAGTAGTTAAATGCAAGTAAGTGGTTATTTTTGAAGAAAAACATTTGCCCCTTAGATAATTCTATTTAAACATAGCAGGTTCGTATTTGTTCGAGAAGTTGCCAGTTAATTTCAAGTGCAATGATTTAAGGATCAAAGCAAACTCTAGAGACTTCTTTTCTTTGGTCCCCAAAAGAACTTTGGGAATAAGACATGCTTTTCCAAATTGATTTGTTTTTTATTTCTTTAATTTTTCTGCAGGTCCTACGAGACTGATAGTCGGAGAAGTGCACCTAGCTGTACAAATCACCATAATCATTGGTAAACTTGATTACTTGTTTGGTGATAACATGTTTTATAGCAGTTGCAGATGTTTAGGGGAGCAAAAGGAGAACTTGGATGAAAATAAATTTAGTGGCACTTTATTGATCTTTGGCTGGGCAATAATCTGCATAAAATTGTCCTAAAGATCCGAGTCAGTCATACATTTATGTTTAATGAAGGTAGGAAATTGACTCAGTCTCAAATGAACAAAATCTAAGATAGCATAGTGATGAATAAATACATGACATAATAGGGTAATAACATGTATCCACATTTAGGAAAGTCTAATTTCCCAACTTTTGATGTGAAAGTATTTTATTGAATTCAAATGTAATTTCACCAGTGAAAACATCAGAACTACAGCACTATTGCCATTGGCCACCATCTTCTAGCTTGTGTACCCTCCTCTCTTTAAATGTGGAATGTAGAAGCAACAGAGCGATTCTCTAAGACTGCATCACTTAACTTTTCTTCCTAATCTTGCCCCCCAAAAAAATCTTTCAGCGTAATATTGCCATTGATTTCAAAGAATGCCCAGTTTAATCTGTTTTAACATCACCAACATACTCGTTATTAACTTTCCTTCTTTGCTCAGGTTCATGAATGCAGAATTTGATTTTATATTTCCTTACCACATAGATGGAAATTGAGTCCGTACCAGCTTTCTGAGCAATCCCCCAAGCCCATCGCCAATTGTCTCCCTTGTGCTAATTAACACTCATTTCCACACATTCCCCAACATCCAGAAATTTAAAGTAGCCAATTAGTCTATGAACTGGCACATCATTGTGATGTGGCAGCAGGGTGAACGCCGCACAATCAAGATTAAACTTTCAACAGAATCAAGAGAGTTTAATTGTCATATGCACCAACCACGAACAATTGCACTCTTAAAACAGCGTAACAATCCTGTAAATGCAATTTACACAGATAATATATAATAATCAAAGGAGAAAATCACAGGGAGAATGTGTAAACTGCACACAGTTAGCATTGGATTTTAGAAAATAACCCGGTTCACTAGAACGATGGTGGCTGCACCACCTGCTGTATCACTGCACTGCCCAATTCTCACTAAATCAATTCAAACTTTACTTACTTGTCATTTAGTGCCTACAAAACTACAACCATGATGCACATTTGTCCCTATTCTGATGTCCACTGCATCCTCTTTATCACATCTGCTGCACTGTGCACCTCTCTGGCAATGATTTTCTGTAATTCCGTTCCATTCCAGCCTGGCACTCATTTTCATTGTTCTTTCCATACCCATTCCGCTCCAATACCCATCTGATCTGAAATACAAGATCAAGAGTCATGAGTCAAGAGAGTCAAGAACAATGGCATTTTTTCTTTCTGCAGCTTATTGTATTATTATTTATTAATACAATAAATAATGCAGGAATACTAGCTAACCATAATAATGAAAAACCAAAGTCCATAGTGCAACCGAAAACACAGTCCATAGAAGATTATAGTTGTTGAGGTAGTGATTAGCATTGCACAATGTGACGATTGCTGGGAAGAAGCTGTTCTTAAAGTTGGTGGTCAGTTTTCAGGCTCCTGTACTTTCTTCGCCATGATAGTAATGAAATGAGAGTGTGACCAAGGAGATGTGGGTCTTTTTTAATATTGGCTGTCTTTTTGAGGCAATGCGTCCTATATATCCTTTCGATGGTGGGATGGTCAGTACCTACGATGGACCTGGCAATGTCACTGCTCTCTATAACCTCCTTCATTCCTTGGCATTTGAATTACTAAATCAGGTTGTAATACAACCAATCAATATGCTCTCTACCATCCACCTGTTAACATTCAACAGCATACTTGTCAACATCCCAAATGGCATCAATCTTCTAGGTAAGTAGTGTTGTCACGGAATTTTCTTTGTGATTGCATCAATGAGCTGGGCCAAGGGCAGATAGATCTTCAGAGATATGCATGACCAGAAACTCGAAGCTGTCAACTCTCTCGATGAAGATAGGTTGATGCATCTTAGCTTTACTTCTTGCTTTGGGGTTCGAATGACCCAGACCTGATACCACTCCACAAAATGGTAAGATTCCACTCTCATTTCAATATTGCTGTTTTCAAGCAACAACATTGCAATTCTCCAAATGGGGAAATTCATAATCTGATGGGAAGAGTAGATTCATTTGGACCACATTCATCTTCACCACATTGGAGGAGTTGCTGCTACTTGTTTCAACAATACTGTATACAGGCCCCAATTGCAGCATTCACTACTCTGTTGAAAAATTCCACAAAGGACAGAATGCTGAAGTGGGCAATTCAATGCATTCTACACCCGCTGATGCATAGAGAGCTTCATTACTCTACAAATCATGGACATAACCTATGCATTTTTTGTTTTCCCCAGCAAAACTGTAACTTGAATTGGTCCTCCAGCTAAATGTAAAGTTAACGTGTTTTTTTGATAGGGAAATCGTTTTTGACCAATTTATTAAAGTTTTTGGAAGAAGTACATGTGCTGCGAATGAAAGACAACCAATAAATGTACTGTACTTAGATTTCCAGAAGATACTTGTTAAGTGCTACATCAAAGGGTATTGTGCAAAACATAAGCAGATGATACAGAATGTAAGATTGGCATGGATAGATTGGCCGTCTTACGGGAAATAATTACTTTATTTCGTGAGATGTAAGGGATGGGTTGCCACAGGTATGATGCAAGGTAGGCATAATTTATATAAATGGCATGGATGAAAACAGGAGATATGATTGATATGATTCTCCATTGGAATTTAGAAGAGTGACATAGGACTTGATTGAAACATACAAGATACTGAGGGTCTCAACAGGGTGGATGTGGAGAGGATGTTTGTTCCTGCTGGAGAATCTAAAACTAGGAAATAAGGCATTGTCAAATTAAGACGGGTTTGCATCATAACCAATCTCTCGATGCACTTCATCATATTAGATGTCCAGTTGGTAGTACTGAGGCATGTCATCTTACTATTCTTGGCCATGTAATTACGGATGTCCTTCTACAGCAGGTGTGGATCTCCAATCATAATAGTAAGCGGTTGTAGATGTCTGTGAAAACTCCGAGCCAGTTGGTTCATGCAGGTCTTTAGAACATGGTTCGGTACACTATCAAGGCTGAACGCTTTGTGAAGGTTCACCCTCAAGAAGGATCTTTTGACAATAAAGATATATTGTATTGTATTGATGTTGGCCTTAGAGTCTGAGATCACAGTGTCATTGAGGGTTGTGGGACCCCATGAAGTACATCATTGTTCTCCTCTTTGAAGTAATTTTAGAAAGCATTAAGCCTGTCTGGGAGTTAGATTTAGATCTTAGGGCTAAAGGAATCAAGGGATATGGGGGAAAACGCAGGAACGGGGTAATAATTTTAGATGATCAGCCATGATCATATTGAATGGCGGTGCTGGCTCGAAGGGCCGAATGGCCTACTCCTGCACCTATTTTTCTATGTTTCTATGTTTCTAATGCATCGCTATTACTTGAGCTACACAGTTTCATCTGGTAGGGAGTGATACAAGTGATACATTAACATTTGATGAGCGTTTGACGGCACTGGGCCTGTACTCGCTGGAGTTTCGAAGAATGAGGGGGGACCTCATTGAAATGTACCGAATAGTGAAAGGCTTGGATAGAGAGGATGTGGAGAAGATGTTTCCACTAGTGGGAGAGTCTAGGACTTGAGGTCATAGCCTCAGAATTAAAGGACGTTCCTTTAGGAAGGAAATGAGGAGGAATTTATTTGGAAAATGAATTACCTCTGGTTGATTGTGAAGGAAATGAATGGTTTAGATTTTTTTGATTTAGAGATACAGCGCAGAAACAGGCCCTTCGGCCCACCGGGTCCGAGCCGCCCAGCGATCCCCACACACTAACACTATCCTACACCCACTAGGGACAATTTTTACATTGGCGCAGCCAATTAACCTACATACCTGTACGTCTTTGGAGTGTGGGAGGAAACCGAAGATCTCGGAGAAAACCCACGCAGGTCACGGGAGAACGTACAAACTCCGTACAGACAGCGCGCCCGTAGTCAGGATCGAACCTGAGTCTCCGGCGCTGCATTTGTTGTAAGGCAGCAACTCTACCGCTGCGCCACCGTGCCGCCACGGTGGATGACAAATTCAGTTTTGAAACAGGTTAGTTAAAGTTTGCATCATTTGAGCTTGAGAAAGCAAAAAAATGGGAGTGGAACCAGGGGAGCCATAGGGATGATAATATTAATAGATTGCCTGGGAGAAAAGTTATTTATATAAGACTATGGAGTCATTGATCAAGGTGAATGATGCAAAAACATTATCAACAATCAATAAGAGAACATTAAGTAACCAAGAGTATTTTAGATGGACTCGAAACAACTTATTAATCAATAAGAGCATATTTGGTAAACTAGGAGGCTTGGAACACAAAATCTAGCTCCTCATTGCTTTTCCTGCAAAACAGTCTTTGTAAACTTTTTTGTGAATGATTACAGAATGTTGTGATTTATACTTCCTATAAAATAAACATTTGTGAATGACCAAAAGAGTAAAGCAGGTCTAAGATTCATTTTAACTTTCTTATAAAAGACAGAAAAACTTAACACAATTGTTTAGTTTCTATACATTATTCAATGGCGAGAGAAAGAAATTGATTGCAATCCTACATTGGATTATATTTCCCTCATTCAGTTTCTTAGTCTTGTATGTTGAGTCCTGAGTGAAAATTAGTCACAATTCATAGAAACATAGAAAATAAGTGCAGGAAAAGGCCATTTGGTCCTTCGAGCCAGCACCGCCATCCATTGTGATCATGGCTGATCATCCAAAAATTAACCTGTGCCTACCTTCTCCCCATATCCTTTGATTCCACTAGCCCCTAGAGCTCTATCTAACTCTCTTTTAAATTCATCCAGTGAATTGGCCTCCACTGCCTTCTGTGGCAGAGAATTCCACAAATTCACAACTCTCGGGTGAAAAACTTTCTTCTCACCTCAGTTTTAAATGGCCTCCCTTTTATTCTTCGACTGCGGTCCCTGGTTCTGGACTCCCCAACATTGGGAAGATTTTTCCTGCATCTAGCTTGTCCAGTCCTTTTATAATTTTATACGTCTCTATAAGATCCCCTCTCATCTTTTAAACTCCAGTGAATACAAGCCCAGTCTTTCCAATCTTTCCTCATATGACAGTCCCGCCATCCCGGGGATTAACCTCGTGAACCTATGCCTCAGTAGCAAGGACGTCCTTCCTCAAATTAGGAGATCAAAACTGCACACAATACTCCAGATGCCGTCTCACCAGGGCCCTATACAACTGCAGAAGGACCTCTTTACTCCTATACTCAAATCCTCTTGTTATGAAGGCCAACATGCCATTAGCTTTCTTCACTGCCTGCTGTACCTGCACGCTTACTTTCAGTGACTGTTGTACAAGGACACCCAGGTCTCGTTGCACTTCCCCTTTACCTAATTTGACACCATTGAGATAATAATCTGCCTGCTTGTTTTTCCACCAAAGTGGATAACCTTACATTTATCTACATTATACTGCATCTGCCATGCATCCACCCACTCACTCAACCTGTCCAAGTCACCCTGCAATCTCCTAACATCCTCTTCGCAATTCACACTGCCACCTAGCTTTGTGTCATCTGCAAACTTGCTACTGTTACTTCTAATTCCATCATCCAAATCATTAATATATATTGTAAATAGTTGCTGCTCCAGCACCGAGCCTTGAAGCTCTCCACTCGCCACTGCCTACCATTCAGAAAGGGACCCGTTTATTCCTTCTCTTTGCTTCCCGTCTGCCAACCAATTCTCTATCCATGTCAATACCCTACCCCCAATAACATGTGCTTTAATTTTGCTCACCAATCTCCAATGTGGGACCTTATCAAAATCTTTCTGAAAGTCTAGATACACTACTTCCACTGGCTCTCCTTCATCCATTTTACTTGTCACATCCTCAAAAAATTCCAGAAGATTAGTCAAGCATCCTGAATCTATAGAACATTGCAAAATGATCACCAATGCGTCCACGATTTCTAGAGCCACCTCCTTGAGTACCCTGGGATGCAGACCATCAGGCCCTGTGGATTTATCAGCCTTCAGTCCCATCAGTCTACACAATACTATTTCTCGCCGTTTCTGCCTTCAATGGACCCACATTTGTCTTTACTAATCTTTTTCTCTTAACATACCTAAAGAAGCTTTTACTATCCTTCTTTATATTCTTGGCCAGCTTCCCCTCGTACTTCATCTTTTCAGCCTGTATTGCCCTTTTTGTTACCTTCTGTTGTCCTTTGAAAATTTCCCAATCCTACGGCTTCCCGCTGCTCTTTGCTATGTTATACATCTTTTCTTTTAATTTTATTCCATCCCTAACTTCCCTAGTCAGCCATGGTTGCCTCTTACTCCCCTTCGAATTTTTCTTCCTCTTTGGAATGAAATGATCCTGCATCTTCTGTATTATGCCCGGAAATTTTTGCCATTGCTGTTCCACCGTCATTCCTGCTAGGATCCTTTTCCAGTCCAGTCTCATGCCTTTGTAGTCCCCTCTGTGCACTGCAACACTGACACTTCTAATTTAACCTTCTCCCTCTCAAATTGCAGATTAAACTACTCATATTACGGTCACTACCTCCCAGCGGTTCCTTTACCTTGAGTTCCCTTATTAAATCTGGTTCATTAGACAACACTAAATACAGAATTGCCTTCTCTCTGGTAGGCTCCAGTACAAGCTGCTCTAAGAATCCATCTCAGAGGCACTCTACAAACTCCCTTTCTTGGGGTCCAGAACCAACCTGATTTTCCCAGTCTACCTGCATATTGAAATCCCCCATAACCACAGTGGCATTACCTTTGCTACATGCCAGTTTTAACTCCTGCTGCAACCTACACCCTATATCCAGGCTACTGTTTGGATGTAGATAACTGTAGATAACTCCCATAAGTGTCTTCTTACCTTTACAATTCCTCAATTCTATCCACAGTGACTCTACATCGTCAATCCCTATGTCATCCCTCACAAGGGACTGAATTTCATCCCTCACTAATAGAGCTACCCCACCTCCTCTGCCTACTTGCCTGTCCTTTCTATAGGACGTATAACTCTGAATATTCAGTTCCCAGTCCCAATCCTCCTACAGCCATGTCTCTGTAATCCCCACAATGTCATATCTACCAATCTCTAACTGAGCCTCAAGCTCATCCACTTTACTTCTTATACTTTGCGCATTCATATATAATATTTTTAATCCATTACTCGCCTCACCTTTCACATCCATTCCTATTACACGGCCATACTCTTCTATCGCTTCATGAGCTTTCAGTCCCGTTAATTCTGGGGTCTTTCTTAACTTTTCCTATACTCCCTTTCCCTTTAACTCCATCCTTATCTATCCCATTTGTCACCCCCCCCCCCCCCCCCCACTATTCTCACCCATAGTTTTCACCAGGTCTTTCAGGTATCTTCAAGCGAGGCAGGTGGAGGCCAAATGCAAGCAGTAAAAGGAGTGCAACCCATCTACCTGCCCTGTCAAGCCCCGACCTGAACCAGTTATGACCATCATTACTTCTAATATACAACTCTTAAGTCAGCTCAAAATCTAATTAACTTTATCTCAAGAAGGCTATTCTCAAATCCAAGGTATGAAAGATTAAAAAATGAAGGATGATTGTTGATGGTAGGGACCTAGCGATAATAATGCTATTGACTTTCAGGGGTAAATGCTGGGAACATTTCTTGATGGGAATAACTATTGTCTTATCAGGCCATGCAGGCCTGGACTACTTCTTTTTCTGAAGATTTGCAAGTGGAATTAAACATGATAATCAGCAAATATATCCACCTCTAGCCTCTTAATGTATTGTGGCTGAACATGATTGGACTCAGAGTACTGCGTTGAAACTCCTAAAATAAGGTGCTAAGTTTGGAATAATGACTTCTATCGCTACAGTCATCTTTCATTGCACAGTCTGACTCAAACAATGGGAGATTTTTTTTCCCATTTTGATGCCGCTCAACTTCAGTTTTATCAGGTAAAATACTATTAAAAATAGTCACTTTCACCTTAACTCAGGAATTCAGTTCTTTGGTCCCTGATTCGTTCAAAGCTCTAATGAAGTCTAGAACCAAGTAGTCCTATTAAAATCCATACAGTAGGCAGGTTACTCGTGAGTTTTGTTTAGTACCAGAAGGACCCAAACCTCTCCTGCAACCCCCGTTGGGTCCAAACCTCTCCAGTGGGCCCAGCAATCCTCCATCCAAACCTCTCCTGGGGGCCCGGCAACCCTCCCCCAATTGACGACCCATGGACCCATTGCCGGCCAGGGAGACTCCCCCGGGGCCGGGGGCCGGCGAGGGGGGAGAGGAAAGGGGAGAGGGAACCACTCACCCCGGCCGGTCCAGAGCGACCCGTGGACCTGTTGGGTGCAAACCTCTCCTGCAGCGGCAGCTTGATGGCGACAGCCGTTGCTTTGAGCGGGAAGAAGCCCCTGCGGACAGCCAGAGCAGTTTGAGCGCACGTGCGGATCGGGCAGCCATCTTACGTAAGTATGAGACCAAGCAGGCGCGGACCTGTTGGGTTCCCATTGTGACGTCGAGCATGGAGGTATTACTGCGCAGGCGCGGCTGACGGGCGGGGCAAGTGGAAAAGGGATTTATTAAAGTTTAAAAAGTGATTTTTAAAGTTTAAGAAATGAAAAACATAAAATATAACAACCATTTGAACCAATGTTGAGTAAGGTGGGCCTAAAATTGTTGCGCTATTGTGTGCCGTTTTGGCTGTGTTTCGGGAACAAATATATATAAAGGCGGCAAGGTGGCGCAGCGGCAGAGTTGCTGCCTTACACCGAATGCAGCTTTGGAGACTCAGGTTCGATCCTGACTACGGGCGCCGTCTGTACGGAGTTAGTACATTCTCCCCGTGACCTGCTTGGGTTTTCTCCGAGATCTTCGGTTTCCTCCCACACTCCAAAGACGTACAGGTATGTAGGTTAATTGACTGGGTAAATGTAAAAATTGTTCCTAGTGTGTGTAGGATAATGTTAATGTGCGGGGATCGCTGCGCGGCGCGGACTCGGTGGGCCGAAGGGCCTGTTTCCGCGCTGTATCTCTAAATCTAAAAAAAAATCCACAAACCCACATATATACAAGATAAGAGTTTTAGTAATATACTAAACGGGCATGGAACCGTTGGGTCCAAACCTCTCCTGCGTGCGTGGCAAACCCCGTCGGGTGCAAACCTCTCTTGCGGGCCCGGCAACCCTCCCCCAACTGACGACCCGTGGACCCATTGCCGGCCGGGGAATCTCCGCCAGGACCGTGGGCGGGCGAGGGGGGAGAGGAAAGGGGCGAAGGAGCCACTCAACCCGGCCCCGGGCGGCCATCGCGGCGGCCATATCGAGCCGTGGACCCATTGGGTGGAAACTTCTCCTGCAGCGGCAGCTCGACGGCGACAGCCATCTTCGTTCATCCTCTGCCGCCACGTTGCACCACGGAAGGATGGTCAGGCGCGGGGCATGCCAGGACGGGCGCCGGTTCTCCGGGCGGTGGGGGAGAGGGGTAACGCATTTATTAAAGTTTATTAAGTTAATTGCTTTTAAAATGTAACAAAACATGATCAATCAAGACCGCAGGGTAATGGTGAGTAGGGTGGGCCTAAAATTGTTGCACTTTCGTGTACCGTTTAGGCTGTATTTCGGGAACAAATTGATATACGAATATTATAGGAGTATACAAGATGATAGTTTTAGTACTATACTAGAAAAGGGTGGACCCGTTGGGCCCAAACCTCTCCTGCATTGGTACGGCACCTTTCCCTCCCCCACTCCCCGCCTTCCCCCACCACCCCACCCCCGCCCTCTCCTCTTCCCCTCCCGCCTCACTCACCCACTCTATTCCCCCTCAACCCCCCTTATCCCCCTCTCCTCCCCTCCACCACTTACCCACTCACCATCCACCTTCAATCCCCTGTATCCCCCCCTTCCCCCCCTCCCCTCAGTTTTTCCATAGCTTGTTTTTTGTTCAAAATTCCAGCATCCACAGTCTTTTGCATCAGCATAAGCATATGTCCCTGTTATAATTTGCACCCCTCACATTGTGATTACGATCAAATAAATTATGTTTCAGTAATGCTTAGTTTCATTGAGTTTCGAGATCGAGATACAGCAAGGAAATAGGCCCTTCGGCCCACCGAGTCCACGCTGAACAGCGATCCCGTACACTAACGCTATCCTGCACACACTAGGGACAATTTACAATCATACCAAGTCAATTAGCCTTCAAACCTCTACGTCTGCAGTGCGTGAGAAAAATGGAGATCTCGGAGAAAACCCACTCAGGTCACGGGGAGAACATAAAAATTCTGTACAGACAAGCACCTGTGGATTAGGTTTAAGTTTATTATTGTCATGTGAACTGGGGTACAATGAAACCTTTGTTTTGCATTGTATCTAAACAGATCAGATATACTATACAATCATGTCGAACTCAAGTACAATGGAGCAAAGGAGAAGATACAGAGTGCAGAATATAGTTCTCAGCATTGTAGCACATCAGTTGCATAGACATCTCTGGGAAGAGACACAAAGAATCGCAACGTTCCGACACCATCTTGCAGAGGAAGAGACAAGAAACTGGAATTGCTGATACCTTGAGCAAAATACAAAGTGCTGGAGGAACTTAGCGGTTCATGCAGCATCTGCAGAGCCAATGAACAGACGCCTGTTTGGGTAGGGACCCTTCTTCAGACTGATAAGATCCTACATTATTCCCATTTTATTCTCCCCACATTCCCATCAACCCCAAATCTTCACAGAGGTAATTTACTGTGGCTAATGCATATAGCATAAAACTGTACAGCACAGGAACAGGCCCTTCGGCCCAGTGTCTGAGTGGAACATGATGCCAAGAACAAATCTTATCTGCCTGCACATAATCCATACCACTGCAATCCCTTCATATCCATATGCCCATATGAAAATCTCTTAAATACAGTACCACTTTCATACTTGCCTCCGCCACCATCCCTAGCTGTACATTCCAGGCACTCACTTTAACCTCTTCTGTGTCAAAATTGTGAAGCCAAATGAAGGAATATTGGCGTAAGGGGATAGGAGGAAGGGGAAAGAGAGAAATAGGTGTGCACCTGGAAGAGATGGGGGAGGGGGAAGGAAGAGGAGGAGAGGTATGTGTTTCCTGACACCTCTCTTACCTTTCTTGATCTCCTGACACTTCTCTCCCTTTTGTTGTCTCGCTGTTTTCATCACATGGTACAGACTATTGACTGACATCTATTAAAAACCCACGACTCCCAGTTATCTGGACTACATCAAGATGTCCTCTTAGTGTACGTGGTTTCCTGGGTCATAGATGGAACCCTCACCCACGTTTGTGTCCTGTAATTCTGCTCTCGCTCCCCCTTCCCCCTAGATGGAACAAGGATATAGTTCCTCTGGTCCTCACCTTTCACCCCACCAGCCGTTACATCCAACACATAATTTTCCAACATTTTCGCTACCTTCACCTATTCTAAACCTCATCCACTGCATTCGATGTTCCTGATTTGGTCTCCTTTACATTGGCAAAATTAAGTGTGGACTAGATGACTGTTTTGCCGAATCTCTCGGTTGCTAACCATTTTAATTCCCCTTCCCACTCCCATATTGACCTTTCTGTCACGGCTCTCCACCATTGTCAGAGTGAAGTCACACCAAACTGGAGAAACAGCACCTCATATTCCACTTGGATAGCTTACAACCTAATAGTCTTAGCACTGAATTCTCCAATTTCAGGTAACCAAACTACGACCTCTCCTCTCTTCCCTGTGCTCCATCTGGATGTGCATCCATATCTCCCTTTCCCCTTGTCTCCTTCCACCTATATTTTTTCCTTTGGCTTTACAATTTACGCTTCCTCCATCCTTCTCTCCCAATCTCACACTTTTCTTTCATCTTTTCATCTCTGGCCTTTGTCCAACCATCTGCCAATCAAAAAAAACCTCACCTGTGTATATTTATCACTTGCCAAAGTTAGACACAGAAAGCTGGAGTAACTCAGCGGGACAGGCAGCATCTCTGGAGAGAAGGAATGGGTGACTTTTCGGGTCAAGGCCCCTCTTCAGACTGGTTAGGGATAAGGGAAACGAGAGATATAGACAATGATGTGGAAAGATAAAGAACAATGAATAAAAGATATGCAAAACAGTAACAATGATAAAGGAAACAGGCCATTGTTAGCTGGTTGTAAGGCGAAAATGAAAAGCTAGTGCAAATTGGGTGAGGGAGGGATAGAGAGAGAGGGAATGCCTGGGCTACCTGATGTGAGAGAAATCAATATTCATACCACTGGGCTGTAAGCTGCCCAAACGAAATATGAGATGCTGTTCGTTCAATTTGCATTTAGCCGCACTCTGACAATGGAGGAGACCTCGGACAGAAAGGTCTGTGTAACAATGGGAAGGAGAATTAAAGTGTCCGGCAGCCGGGAGATCAAGTAGGTTCAGGTGGGCTGAGCGAAGGTGTTCCGCGAAACGAATGCCCAGTCTACATTTGGTCTCATCGATGTATGAGTCCACATCGTGAACAACGGATACAGTAGATGAGGTTGGAGGAGGTGCAAGTGAACCTCTGCCTAACCTGAAAGGACTGTTGGGGTTCTTGGACTGAGTCGAGGGAGGAGGTACAAGTGTTGCGTCTTCTGCGGTTGCAGGGGAAGGTGCTTGGGGAGGGGGTGGTTTGGGTAGGAAGAGATGAGTTAACCAGGGAGTTGCAGAGGGAACGGTCTCTGCGGACGGCAGAAAGGGGTAGAGATGGGAAAATGTTCTTAGTGGTGGGATCCCGTTGGAGGTGGCAGAAATTTCGGAGGATTATGTGTTGTCTGCGACGGCTGAAGGGGAGGAACGTATGGACTAGGAGGAGGGGGAGCAAGGGCGGAGCTGCGGGGTACTGAGGAGACTCAAGTGAGGGCCTCATCTATGATGGGAGAGGGGAACCCCCGTACCCCCGTTCCCTAAAGCTGAGATGCTGTTCCTCCAATTTGCATTTAGCCTCACTCTGACAATGGAGTAGACTATCACTTGCCAGACTATGTCCAGCCCCCAACTCTCTTCCAATTTTCTCCCCCCACCACAATCACTCTCCAGGAACACCAAGTGAGGCGTGTGCTCAAGTCGGTGAACCCAAGAAAAGCCGCTGGATCTGATGGTGTACTCGGCAAAGTACTTAAAGCTTGTGCTGACCAGCTATCAGGGGTCTTCACCAAGATCTTCAATCTTTCCCTGACACAAGCCACCACACCAACTTGTCTGAAGTCGGCTACCATCATCCCTGTCCCTAAGTAGCCAGCCATAAACAGTCTCAATGACTACAGACCAATCGCACTAACATCAGTAGTCATGAAATGTTTGAAAGACTAATTTCACAGCACATCAAAGCCAGCCTCCCTCCAAACTTTGACCTTCATCAGTTTGCTTATAGAGCAAACAGATCTACAGAGGACGCCATTGCCACAGCCCTCCACACTGCACTGAGCCATCTGGAACACCTGGGAAGCTATGTAAGGATTCTTTTTATTGACTATAGCTCAGCTTTCAATACGATCATACTAGTCGACAAGCTGTCGGACTTAAGACTTCCCCCCTCTCACCTGCGCCTGGATAAAGGACTTTCTCATTAACCGCCCACAAACAGTCAAAATGGGCCCCCCTGCTCCTCCACCCTCACACTCAGCACTGGCTCTCCACAGGGCTGTGTGCTGAGTACACTCCTCTATGCTCTGTACACCTATGACTGCACTCCCATCCACTCCACAAACTCCATCATTAAATTCGCAGATGACACCACTGTGGTCGGACTCGTATCAGGAGGAGACGAGGTATCGTACAGAGATGAAGTCCTGAAGCTGTCAGAGTGGTGTTCTGCAAACAACCTGGCACTCAATACCAGAAAAACAAAGGAAATGGTCATCGACTACAGGAGGCACAGAGCGGACCCTGCCTGCCCCGCTCTACATCAACGGGGACTGTGTCTAGAGGGTTTCCACCTGCAAATTCCTGGGTACGCACATCGCGGAGGACCTCTCCTGGTCTGCCAACACTTCAGCTGTGGTAAAAAAAGACCCAGCAGCGATTGCACTTCCTGAGAGTGCTAAGGAAGAACAGTCTAGAGGAGAAGCTACTGGTGGCCTTCTACCGCTCCACCATCGAGAGTGTGCTGGCATATTGCATCACAGTGTGGTATGCCAGCTGCTCATCAGCAGACAGGAGAGCTCTGCAGAGTGATCAGAACTGCCCAGAAAATCATCGGCTGCCCTCTGCCTTCCCTGGAAGACATCTCCAGCTCTCGGTGTCTCTGCAGTGCCAGGAAAATAATCAAAGACCCCTCCCATCCTGGACAGTTCCTGTTCAACCTCCTGCCCTATGGTAGGCGTTACAGGTGCATCAAACGCCAGACAAACAGACTCACGAACAGTTTCCTTCCCAGGGTCATCAGAACTCTAAATTCCTCAAATATTCACACGACATGAGAAATGCTGTCATCCATTCCACCATAAAAACAGAGCACTCAGCAAATATTTCTTTTTTTTTCCATTTCCTTTAAAGTATTTATTACATTTTAAAGTGTAATATTCTCCCAAGTGCAATATTCTACCTAGGTGTGATAAATATATATTCATTTACTACTTTAAGCATTTAAAAAATGGCGTATTGGATGTGTTTTTAACTTGTTTTAACTTGTTTTGGTTGCACCGATCAGGAGTAGCTCTCCTGATTTCGTTGTATCTCTAAGTACAATGACAATAAAGGCTTAATAATAATAATAAATAATAAAGAAGGATCCCGACTCAAAACGTTCAGTTTGTTTGTTCTCCTGAGATGCTGCCTGACCCGCTGAGTCCAAGATCTTCTCGTCTCCCTTTGCATCACTCCTGTGGTTGAATGGGCCATAAGGTAATTAGTCATAAGCTGGCAGCTGTAAGCTTTCAGGCAGGACAGCAATCACATTCATTCTCTCCAGAGAAGCTGCCTGTCCCGCTGAGTTACTCCAGCTTTTTGTGTCTATCTTCGGTTTAAAACAGCATCTGCAGTTCCTTCTTACACAAGTTCACATGGAAGTCAGGTCGAAAAAAAACGAAGGTAAGAAGTTCACTGCCCATCAAAACAGAATAGGTTCCACCGCAAACTAAAGTCTCCAAAGTGTCGAGACTTAATCACAGTCACAGTCCGGAGTTGCCTCACTTTTGCAGGTTAACTATTTCAATGCAGACAATTTCTAAAATACTTTAAAAGAATAAATACTTTAAAAGAAAAACGATGATACGTTTTAGAATAGGAAAAACATATAAACACCCACATTTAAGCCTCAGTAACAGGCCGCGTCTCCATGACAGCGACAGGTGATTGTACGCCTGCGCGATAGAACGAGGCTCAGCTCCATAAGCAAAATGGCGGCGGCGGCGACGCGACTTGTGCTGCTGGTGTGTGGAGGTGAGTGAGCACTGCTGACCGCTCTGTGCTTCCTGAATTATGAACTGTCTTCAGGTTTCAAAGGGAGAAAATGACAAAACAAAACGATTCATCAGTTTCCTCAGTGACTTTGATTAGTAGTATGTTTTTTTTCTCTTTTCTGTTGCAGTTGCTGTCTTCCGGACCGCTGTGGTGTCTTCCTTTGCAATAGATTTGGATGACTCGTAAGTCGTCAGTAATTATTGTCTGTCACGTCTCTGTTGGACACGATATAAAAGTATACGGATTCCTAGATTATAGGATATAAATGTTTGATTTGAAACAGTCCTAACCATAAGCATCCTATCTAAGATGCAATGTATATTTTGTTAAATGTTAATTAAATCCAGGCACGTTAATTTATCTTTTAATGTAGGTTGGGAAGAATGCAGAATTAGCCTATGGTTAAATGAATAAAATGATGATGCAAACTCCAAAATAAGCATTGTGGGTATTTTTCCTAAAGCTATATGAAATTCATAACGCGGCCATGGTGTTGGAAAACATTCCGTAAATAATGTTCCACAGGGAGCTAAAAATTCCTACCAGCTTGATAAAGGCAAATAACTCTCAGAGGAGTTCATTAACTTTGACCTAAGTCGGTTCATTTTAAATGTTAGTTATCTTTTTATGTCAACCTTAATGCAGGTTATTTGAATAAGGCAGTTTGTGTTAATGGAACAAATCTGCAAAATTAATATAGTCACATATACATTTTGTAACAAATGTAAACGTCATTTATTTGTTAGTGAGGACTGCAGTTCCTCATCACCTTTGGTAGCGACTAACATATTGATACATGGTTATGTTTCTGTAATGTTATTTCTGGTTAAGTTCTGGTTAAGTTTAAAGAATTTATTTTTGAATGGATTTTGTTGATAAAACAGATATAAACAGTTAGAGGCAGCTTTTGGTATGTCAGTGATTATGTTGATTTTGTAGACATATAAACTTCATTTTAAATATCTTTTTTGTAAAATAAAGATACAATTGCATGAGTAAAGTTGTTATTTATTCTTGTGGTTGATTGTAAACTACGTTAATGCTCTATAGTTTAAAAATGACTGCAAATAATTTTGTTCATATTGTACAAATTTACTTTGTCTTTACTGGAAATAAGCAATCAATTTCATATTATTCAAGCAAACAAATCATTTATTCCCATTTAAAAATATATAAGCTTGCAGTAGTCAATTGATAGCAGTTAAACTGTTCAGCAAACTGAGTAATGTTGCTTTGCCAAACGTTTCTGCGTATACTCATTCTTTAGTAGAATTGCACCAAATGTTAATTTAATAAAACTAAGTTTGGAAACTTGAAAGTTAAGAGACAATGTTCATAGTAAATGATTACATTGTTGGAAATCCCTGGGGCAAACAAAGACTGTCCTAAGACATGGAGAATAAAATAGGCATTTTCGAAGTGGACTTTCCAAAATAAAACATTGAAGAAATATGACGTTCTGCTGAGTTAAGATCCATTGTGCTTAAGAACAATTGGAAGATGGAAATTGGTGTGTATAGTATGTTCTGATTGGGAAGAGACTAGTGAGGTGCAAGGGATATGAGTAGCATAAAGAAATTCTGTGTGGTATGACCAAATCCATGAAGATGCTGGATGATTGGAGCTTTACTGTACTTTTAGTTTTGAAGTCATTGGAGATGTGGGAGCAAGATCCCACATTGAACTAAGTGAAAATGATAGGATAATCTCATTGTTTTTGTATTAGATTAGCCCACTGCATACAGTTTATGCAAAGAGCTTGAAATTGTCATGTTCGGGTTGCATTTGTGGCAAAATAAGCAGAATTAATGTTTCAGGTTAATTGTCATTCATCAGATTTTCAGCATCTGCAATTTTTGACTTTAAGGTAAAAAGTTCATTGAATTTGTTTTACTGAATACTCATAAATGACTTGGAAAAATATGGGGCTGTAGAAGATAATTGATCTGTTGTGAAAGTGTGACCTACTGTTAATCAAATCATTGCACTTCTGAACATATTTGAATACAGTGATAACGACAGAATCCTACTCTTGCAGTCACACACATGAACTCCTTCAGCATATGGAGTAAACATTATTATTTTTGGGAGGGAAAGGGGAGGCAGTTAAGTAACCTCAATGCTATTATAAACACCCACAATTTTTTTGGGGGGGAGGAAGTAAAGTCACATAAAGGACAAGCAGCCTAATATTCAATATGAAAGAGCAGTAATTGCAAAAGCAAATTTGTACAGGACAAAAGTAGGGTTAGAAAATGGTTACCATCATGCATGTCTCAAAGGATATTAGTTTGAAGAAGTTATGTGGATTTACTTCCATGTTATAATGAATGGTAAGATTTAGATAATTTACTTGCGTATATTTAGTTTTTATTTTAGATTTTAAATAGGGTGTAATTTATATAACGCTTCTGATAATGTGCTGTCATAAATTGTCTGGACCCACATCTCTAATTTTGGGGGAAAGAACATTCAAATGCTATTATGTTTATTTCCTACACATTCAAATACTATTGTCTAATGAAATTATTAAAGATGACTAAATTTGGCAGAAGAGCTGGGAATGAGGATACAATCCTGATTCAGTGATCTGAAGCAGGACTTTTCTCACTTCTGTGATACCTCTGTGGTTCTGTGAAAATGTTGTAAATGTGTACAAAGCTGTCGTGGAACTTAATTTTCCATTGTTTATGTTCCCAATAATGTAAAAATACTTTGCAGGGTAATCTAATAAATTACCACGTGTAACTCTCCTAAACTGGCAGTGGATTAAGTGTGGGTCATTTAAATGGGGCTATGACTTCACACTGGATAAAAGTATAAAGAAAATAATTTGTCATGGTTGACAAACTCTCAGCATCCAGTGTAAACCACCAGCACTACACTGATTGGTTCAGCTGTTGAAACAAAGAAAACAGAATCAATGTTGATTTAGGATGTCCCATGTGCATTGCAACAATGAAAGCAAAGTAGACTCATGGGTAAGGGCTTCTGTGGAAGAATTATTTCTGTCAGACTTTTCATTAGTTCTTCATATACCTTGTGTTGTGAATATCCATTATCTGAAGTAAATAACTTGACATGGAATTTAACCTCCTCTGTATTTATAAATTGCTAGAAGGTTTTCATGGTGGAAATTGTACTCTAAAATGTAATTCTTAAAGGAAACCATGTTGCAAAACAGGAAGTCATGAAAAGAAACCTGCAGATTATGGTTATAAAATAAAGGCTAAACACTGCAGTGGCGCAGCAGTATAACTGCTGCCGCACAGCACCTGAGACCCAGGTTTGATCCTGAGTTTGCATATTCTCCATGACCATATGGGTTTTCTCCGGATGCTCTTATCCGTGTGAGTTTGTAGGTTAATTGGTTTCTGTAAATTTCCCCAAGTGTGTAAGAAGTGGATGCAAAACTGGGATAACATACAACTAGTGTGCGGGTGATCGTTGGTGAGAGTTTCAACACTATCTCTAAACTAAAGCTGAAAATACGTCAGACAACATCAGTAAGGAGAAATATATAGTTGGGTTTTTGGGACAATGATCTTCAATTCAGAACTAGGAGGAGTTAGTACTAAGTTGTTGTACAGAATGTAATTTGATTAGTGCGGGAAGGTTACACGGAAAGTTTTTTGTTCCAAAACTTTTTCCAGGGGAGGATTTTTTCCGCTTGTCAATTTCCAAAATAACTTCTACCGATCAAAATCACATTACCTTCACAGTTCGCAACAATGTATCCCTCTTGGGATCACACTGTCCCTAGCCAGCAATTGGCCTATCAAGGAACCACCCTGCCTGAGATCATCTGTTGACGGTCTTAATTTGTCCTGGTCTTTCTTGCTTCCAGTATCCGCCTCCCCCACCCGCACTACAATCAGTCTGAAGAAGGGTGCAGACTCAAAGTCGCATCCATTTTCTCCAGAGATGCTCCCTGACCTGCTGAATTACTCCAACATTTTGTGTCTATCTTTCATACCTTTAATTTGGCCCGTATTATGCAAATAGTGTTCCCAAATCCAGCAATCGTATAAAATCCAAATTAAGCATAGAAAGATGTGTTATATCAGAACTACCTGTAAAACACATTTGTTACTTTGGCGTTCATTTTTCAAATTTGAGAACTGCTTACAGGTATAAAAGTATGATAGTTATAAACGTATGGGCAACGTCTACCGCCAGGTACTTGGGCTTTGAGTTACTGAACCAGGCCGTGATGCAACCAGTCATATGCTCTAACATGCACCTGTAAGATTCAATAGATCATTTGCAAGATGCTGAATCTTAATCTTCTGAGCAAATAGAGGTGATCATAAACTTGCATTGTGCTTGCATCAAAGTGCTAGACCAGGACAGATCTTCAGAGATATGCACGCACAGGGACTTGATGCCAATGAATCTTTCTAATGCTGTCCCGTTAATGAAGACAGGTTGATGGATCCTCTACTTTTGCTTCCTGAAGTTGACAATAAGCTAGTTGGTCTTGCACCTCTGTAAGACCACCCCTTGACCTCCTGCATTCCAAGGAATAAACTCCTAGCCTGGCCAATTTCACCGATGGCTCAACCCCTCAAATCCTGGCAATATCTTTGTAAATCTCTGTGCTCTTTCCAGCTTAATGACATCCTACCCATAGCAGGGTGACCAAATCTGAACACACTATTCCAAATGTGGCCTCACCAAAATCTTGTACAAATGTGACATAATGTTCTAACTTATAACTCAATACCGTGACTGCTGAAGGAAAGTATACCAAAAGCTGCCTTGACCACCCTATCTATCTGTGATGCCACTTTCAGGGAACTAAATACATGTACTCTTAGATCCTCCTGCTCTACAAAACTTCCCAAGGGCCTGCCATTTATTGTGTTGATGCCAATTCGTACTGATTGGGATCTAATTATGTGCATGTCAAGGGACAAGCAGAGACCCAGTTCCCCGAGTTTGATGACGTATTCAGATGGGGAGATGGTGTTGAACACGTAGCTGTTATTGTCCCATTGGTTCTGTGCAAATCGCGAGAGATTGCATCTACGGTTGATCTATTGTGGCAGTAGGCAAATTGTAGTGGGTCCAGAACTTTACTAAGGCGGAAGTTGATGTGCATCATAGCCAACTGCAAAGCACTGTCAAAATGGACGCAAATTCCACTAATCATTGAGGCATGGCACCTCGCTCATCTTGGGCACCAATATATATTTTATCTATTATTTTATTTTGATGTATGGTTTGTTCACTGCATTCATTGTTTAATAAAAATCAATCTAAAAGGGCATTACAGCGCAACCTTTGGAAGTGTGAATTGCTCATAGTGTGGTGAGGCCAATGGATTTTTGGTCCTTAAAGAACAGCAGAGCCAGCAATACATTTTAATAAAATTTGAGTAGTAAGAAACAAAAGGCGATAAAATAGAATTAAATCAGGAACAACAAAGAAATAAAAAAATATTGGGTTAACTTTTTTTGATATAAGTTTGACTTCAAACATTTGAGGTAATGACTCTACATTTGAAATGTTAATTTGGGGTATTTGGTTAACAGATATGAACAGCAAGTATTTGCACTTATGTACTGCTTTAAATATCTTAAAATATCCTTTAGAGAAGTTTTAACATAACAATCTAAATTTGATGCCCAAGAAGATACAAATGAAGTGATCAAAAGTTTAATTTCAAGAAATATCCAAAGATGCAACAAAGATCAAAGTTTAGGGAGAGAACTCTGTCCCAGGTAGCCTTCTGTCCCAAGTAGCCATTAGACATGGCAACCAATGATGGACAAATGAAAAAAAAAATTGATTTGGGGAGAATTAAAACCATAGATGGATGTGAAAATGAGAATGTTTAAACCATAATATTGCTAGTTTCTTTTTTCCATCATTTAAGCAATTTGGTGTAATTAATAGGGTTTTTTTTGTGTGTGTTTGTTTGAATCTCTGTGCCCATAATGTTGCTGTAAGCAAGAATTTTCATTGTATCTGTACTCAGACTGGTTATTGAGTACAGGTGATATCAAAAAGGAATAGCATAAGTTAGAATATGGATATGTTTCTATGGACTGCAGATATTTTAATGGTTGTAAATGGCTGAAATTTGGGAGGTGGTGCATTGCCATGAGGGCTGAACTGAAGAGCAGGGATAAGGACAGGTAGTGAAGATTTCTTCATTGAGGAACTCTGACAGTGTTGAGAAATTGAAAAAGTAGAAACGGAAGATAAGGATGATACATTTTTTGTTTGAAGCTGCCCTTGACTTAGCTAAGATGATACAGTCACGGTTTGTTAACTGTGGGCCAGGGGCCCAGGGAAAGGTTTAAATTCAAATCCAGCAGAAATGCTGAAGTTTAGTTGACGATAGTTTATCAATGGTTTTTGCACGATTAGTTACTAAGCTTTACAATGAACTTTTAACACCTTTGGCATACAGTCATACATAATAGGCCGAGCAGCCTATTACTATAATGCAAGAACCCAAAAATAGCAGTTAAAAGTTGGCTAATATACTTGGAGAATTCCCCTCTTGCTCTTAAATAATAACCTGAGATCATTTAAGTTTATGTGAAAGAATAGTTGGACTTTTGTTTATTGTGTATCGAAACTGTATCTACATAAATGTAGCATCCCTCAGAGTAAAGTAATACAGCAAGGGAACAAACATCTATACAAACCAAGAATTCCTATCAAAGCTAGTCCCATTTGTCCCATATCCCTCTAAAACTTCTCTATCCATGTACCTTTCCAAATGTATTTTCAATGGTGTTATTGTACCTACCTCTACGACGACTACTGTCAGTTTGTTACAGATATCCACCACCCTCTGTGTGAATAAGTTGCGCCTCGGATTTCCACAAAATCTTCAACTTTCACCCTAACATGCCATCTAGTTCTCTCTGGATTCACTGTCTATTCCCCTCATTATTTTTATACACCTCTATAAGATCTACTCCCCTCAGAATCCTGCGTTCCATGGATTAATGTCTATCCAACATCTCACAAATGCCCAGGCCCTCCAGACCTGACAATATCCTTGTAAATATTCTCTACACTGGGATATGAGGTGCAGGTCTTCCAGTTTGTGAGCGGCCTCCATCTGCCAATGGAGAGGGTAAAGGACAAGGTTGGTATAGAAATAGAAAGGGGAGTTAAAATGGTTAGCAACCAGGAACTCCAGCAGGCCGTGGGGGACAGAGCGCAAAAGTGTTTGGTGAAACAGTCGACTACAGAATCTTGAAAGCATACTTCACTGGACTCGGGAACAGCTTTCTCTGTTCTCAAACTTTGGAAAGGTCCTTTCAAAAGATAGGGTACTGTCCGATTCACCTCTGTCCCGTTGTGGACATTGGCGTTTATCTATGGAATTGCTGCACTACAAAGATGAGGACTATATTCTTCACGCTGTATTTTCCCCTTTGTTCTTTCTATTGTACTTGAGTTTGACATTGCATTTATGTATGGTATATCTGATCTGTTTGTATAACATGCACAACAAAGCTTTTTGCTGTACATGTGACAATAAACCGAAACAAGACAGTGGGACCGGCAACATCTCTGGATAGAAGGAATGGGTGACATTTTGGATCGAGACCCTTCTTCAGATCGCAAACGTCACCCATTCCTTCTCTCCAGATATGTTGCCTGTCCTGCTGAGTTATTCCAGCATTTTGTGTGTATCTTCGGTGTATAACCAGTATCTGCAGTTCCTTTCCAATATATAAACCTAAGCAAAGTCTACACTTGTGGTTTCCTTTGCAATGGTGAGTCTGGTAGCACCGAATGCAGTAGATGAGGTTGAAAGAGGTGCATGTGAACCTCTACCACATGCGGAGGGGTTGCTGAGTTCCTTGAATGGAAGTGAAAGAAGAGCTATTGGGACTATTTGTGTTATATCAAATTGCACTAGGTACACATTGCTGTTGGGTCAATTTAAACTTGCAATAATGACACCTTTTTTATTCCATTCAGAATAAATCCAGCTTTTCCAGTCCAACTTTGCGTTTGGAATTATTCATCCCTGAAATATTTCTTACCGGATGGCGCTGTCAGCGATGGCAGCCTCGCCAACGGTCTGTCTTGTCCTTTTTGTTATTTTTAGTGTGTTTTAAAAGTATGTGTTAATGTTCTCTGGTTTGTTTTATGTGTGGGTGGGGTGGGGGAGGTCGGGGGGAAACCTTTTTCAATCTCTTGCTGGAGATGCGATTGTTTTCCGGATCATATCTCTGGCTGCTCTGCGGCCTAACATTATGGAGCTGGAGGCCTTGCTTGAGACTGACTTTGAGCCCCACTGCGGGGCCGTGGACTTGCCATCGGAGCCTGGGATCTACGCTCCAACCGCGGCCTGCGGATTTCACCATCAAGAAGCTCACGGTCTTGGGTAGAGATCGATGTCGGGATGCTCCAAGTCGCAGAATGTTCGACTTGCCCTGACCCGGGGTCAGATCCAGCGCGGGGGAGCTGATATTCTCCCCCTGATGCAGGAGCTTGATCGATCTGATGCGGAGGGCTCGACCGCCAGCTGTGGGAGCCAAGATCATCCTGTCAACAGAAGGCTCGAGGCCCCTGACCGCAGGAGAACAAAGAAGGGAAAAAGATCGAACTTTTTTTTGCCTTCCATCACAGTGAGGAATGTGGAGGAGTCACTGTGGTGGATGTTCATGTTAAATCATTTTATGTATTCTGTTACTTTTTATTGGTATGACTGCATGGCAAAACAAATTCCACGTATGTTGCAAAACTCGTAAAGTATGATTATGAAATGTATTCTGCATTTAAATTTGAGAAAACAACAAATTTAAGAAAATATTACAAATGAGAAAATAGGGTTGAAATTAACTAAAGTTGTTGATAATGACTGAGGTACAAGATCTTGATTCATTTGGAGTAAACAGGAGATAGCTATATATGTTGACTAGTGCTTCAAGAACTGCAGATTTAAAGTATTGAGCAAAAGATATAAAGGGATGTTGAGTGAACGGGTGTTAAAATTACAATTATAGATTTGAGGAATCACTATCTGGGAAGAGGAATGGAAACTAAGTTAAGGGGAATTGTGTTGGTGCTCATTGGATGTTTGCAGGCTAATAAGGAATGACCTGGTAAATGAGAAAATGGAATAAGCAGGTTTCTCCCTTCTGTGCCATAATCATTCTGTTATTTCACACCGTGATATCGTACAGGAAGACAAAATCTAAAGCATTGAAATGGTATTTGACCTGTGATTAAAAATATAGGGAGTAGACTGTGCCCAGTATTACCATCTGCAGTTTTTCTTTGGCACATTTAGGTACACTTAAGCCTGGTGGCAGGTCGGAATGACATTTGAGGCGATGCCCTTTAAATGCTATCAAAGGTTTTTTTTTACAGCTGACAAGAGTTGTGTTGTAGCTTTGCCAGCTGAAAAACTGAATTGTTTTGAATTGATATTGAAGTTTTTTGATGAAATTAAATATGAATTGTCAATTTGCTTTTAAAAATTGAAGTTAAAAAGCACAAACTACTTTTAAAATACTGCTTTAACATTTTTTAAATAAAATTTGGCTTTGCCTTTGTCTCCTAATCTGGAGGGCTAGAATCATAGAAACATAGAAAATAGGTGCAGGATGAGGCCATTCGGCTCTTCCACAATCAGTAACCTGTGCCCAACTTCTCCCCATATCCCTTGATTCCACTAGCCCCCAGAGCTCTAACTCTCTTAAATTCATCTAGTGATTTGGCCTCCACTGCCCTCCGTGGCAGAGAATTCCACAAATTCACAACTGGGTGAAAAAGTTCCTTCTCACCTCAGTTGTAAATTGCCTCCCCATGGTTCTGGACTCCCCCAACATTGGGAACATTTTTCCTGCATCTAGCTTGTCCAGTCCTTTTATAATTTTATATGTCTATAAGATCCCCTCTCATTCTTCTAAACTCTAGTGAATACAAGCCTAGTCTTTTCAATCTTTCCTCATATGACAGTCCCGCCATCCCAGGGATAAATCTTGTGAACCTACACTGCACTGCCTCAATAGCAAGGATGTCGTTCCTCAAATTAGGAGACCAAAACTGTACACAATACTCCAGATGTGGTCGTACCAGGGCCCTATACAACTGCAGAACAACCTCTTTACTGAAACCCCCGTAATGAAGGCCAACATGCCATTAGCTTTCTTCACTGCCTGCTGTGCCTGCATGCCAACTTTCAGTGACTGGTGTACAATCCCTATTATAAACAATGGGGTTTCACATCCAGCTCCAAGAATCTCAGGAAAAGTAGACTTTGTGGCTGGACTCGTATCAAAGTGCAGGGGCAGAAGTCAGAGACTTGAATTTTTCAAACAACTGAACTTCAGCTCCAATTGGAATTTGGTGGGATTCAGGCTGTGCAGTGGAAAATTGAGCTGCTGTAAAATGACTCTGTACTTTAAAAAGATTATAATTTACTTGACATTTCACAGTAAGTATATTGTGGTCATAAAACTGTTTACTTGGCTTTTAATTTGTACTGACGCAGGTAAAAGTAAAATTTAACCTTGCATTAATCCTAGGATTCTGCATCATCCCTAATCAGATTTTTTTTTAAAGTACATCAGTAAATCCCATGACACATTCAGTTCAGATTCTGCAATTTTGCAAAAAGTTTGAATGTTGGCCCTAAACTCAATAGAGTAGAAAGTCTGATATCTCTGACTTCTGCATTTAATGTGTTGGCCAAGTGGTCAGAGATGAGCTGAAGCTGTATGGACGATGTCTCTGGTGGTCCTTGAAGAACTGCCAGATAGAGGGAAGTACGATTTGGCCCAGTGTATTTTAGGACCAAGTGCAAGTCTTGCTATGTGCAGCTTGGCCACAGAAATGGTTCTTTGGCTTCCAGTGACCAAAATCCCTCTAAAGATTCACAAATAAATATTTGACAGTTCATAGTACAAGTCAGCATCAATTATCAGATATATATATATATGCAGTATTTACAGTTTCTATCAATAAACATAGAAACATAGAAAATAGGTGCAGGAGGAGGCCATTTGGCCCTTCAAGCCAGCACCGCCATTCATTGTGATCATGGCTGATCGTCCACAATCAATAACCTGTGCCTGCCTTCTCTCCATATCCCTTGATTCCACTCGCCCCTAGAGCTCCATCTAACTCTCTTAAATCCATCCATTGATTTGGCTTCCAGTGCCCTCTGTGGCAGAGAATTCCACAAATTCACAACTCTCTGGGTGAAAAAGTTCCTTCTCACCTCAGTTTTAAAAGCTGGAATAGTTTCATTTCCAAAAAAAGTCAGCTTGAATACTATAGTATGTTGGAATTCTGAATTTGACACAATGGTGATTTTGTTGCAGGTTTAAAGAAAATAGAGAAGATGACATTTGGTTGGTAGATGTAAGTATGGACTTCTTTCCATTTGTTAAATTTATAATTAAATGCAGAACAATATGCTCATAGAAATTTTCCACTACAGCTAATTGACTGAATCTACCACCAAAAATAACGCTTGCAGTTGTCAGTGATCTTTAGAGATTAAGAGCAGCTTGTTTTTCAGTTGGAAGGTTCAGTTGTTTATGCAGGTGCACCTCATAAATTGCAAAGATACTGTGTAATAATTGCCATTCTATGCGTGAAGTTATTTTGAGCTACAAGAGCTAAGCTACTTCAGTCTAGAATGGTCAGTGACCTACATACTAAATGTCTCTTCACAGGACTGTCAACAAAGAAATTGCATTTTGCTGATTTGTTACTGTACAATATGATACTAGAATATTTGCACCCCAACTACATCCTGCTGGTTTTTTATTGTTTTAAAAGAGAAATCTGCTGCTGACTGATTTTACACAAGTGTACATACTGAATCATATTCACAGGGATAGAATTTGACCTATGTCCATGCCAACCATCATGAACCCATCTATGCAACCCCATTTACCAGCACTTGCACTGTAGCCTTCTGTACAATTCAAGAGCATAATCCAAATTTGTTTTATTAGATGTTGTGAGAATATTAACTATTTGCTCAAGCAGTGTGCTTCAAATTGCAACCACCCTTTCTGGAGGAAAAGAAATTCTCAGATCCTCTGTGACCTTCTTGCCACTCCCCAAATCTGTGATTTCAGATGCTTTTGTTATATGCTTTTGATATTGCATTAGTAATTTATTTATTCCATGCAGGTATTTAATCTTTAGCAACTGACATTTTTAGTTCAAAATGTATGATTAGGTCATTCAAAATGTTAATAGCTCAATGATCTTTTTTTGTGCTTATTTCAAGACCATTACTCCAAAATTAGTGTTTAAAAAAACCCCAAAACACATGCATTTCTCAATCAGCAAGTAGTTCAGTTTAATCCTGAGAAACCAGGTTGTGCTGGGGGTTACTAATGTTGTTAATACAATAGCTGTTCATTAAATAATATATTTTGGTTTATAACAATGTCTTTTCTTTAGATAATTAAAGCTAGTTTTGTACCTTTTGGGTTAATTTAATCAGACTGCAGTGTCAGTTTTATTGTGTCAAAGTTTACAACACAAGAGGAGACCATTCACTTATGAAATTATCAAACTCAACTTATCAAGCCCTTCCTTTGCTCCATGTAAGAACAATCCAGCTAGTTCCACTCCTGACCACGTTTTTTTCTCTTCAGCCTGGCCCTTCCACCACAGCACAACCTTCTCTCCACAGTTCTGCAATTTGTTTTCTTTTGAGTACTTTATGGTTGGTTCCCTGTTTAGATTCCATGATTTAATCAGCAACCACAACTCTACTAGTGGCACATTCCATTTTTGTTTGTTTTTTAAATCCTTATGCCATCAGTTTTTCTTTACTCTGCCTGCATCCGCCGTCATCGTAAGTATCTCCCTTAGATCCGCACTCAACCTCATCTTTCGCTAGGAGACCAATCCCAGTTTCTCAAGTTAGATCTACTCAATTTGCCTTTAACAAATGATGCTGCCCTTCCCCAATTATTTCTTTCTTGTTCAAGTGACTAATACTGATTTGCGTTCCTGTGTTTATTTTGTTTGAATGAAACTGTCATTTCCGATTATCATTACCTGAATAAAATGTCCAACACTGATATACACTGATGAGCCAAAATATTATGACCACCTGCAAAATATGTAGTTGGTCCTCCGTGTGCAACCAAAACAGCGCTGACCCGCCAAGGCATGGACTCAACAAGACCCCTGAAGGTGTCCTGTGGTATCTGGCACCAAAACATTAGCAGCAGATCCTTAAGCCCTGTAAGTTGCGAGGTAGAGCCGCTGTGGATCGAACTTGTTGATCCAGCACATCCCACGGATGCTCAATCAGATTGGGATCTGGAGTATTTGGAGGCCAGGGCAACACCGTGAACACTTCATCATGTTCCTCAAACCATTCCCGAACAATGTGTGCAGTGTGGCAGGGCGCATTATCCTGATGAAAGAGGCCACTGCCATCAGGGAATACCATTGCCATGAAGGGGGTACCTGGTCTGCAACGATGTTTAGGTCGGTGACACGTGTCAAATTGGCGTCCACATGAATGGCTGGACCCAGGGTTTCCCAGCAGAACATTGCCCAGAGCATCACCCTTCCTCCACCAACTTGTCGTCTACCCACAGTGCATCCTGGTGCCATCACTTCCCCAGGTAAACGGCGCACACGTACACAGCCATCCACGTGATCTAAAAGAAAACGGACTCATCGGACTAGGCGACCTTCCACTGCTCCAAGGTCCAGTTCCGACGCTCGTGTGCCCAATGTAAGTGCTTTTGACGGTGGACAGGGGTCATCATGGGCACTCTGACGCATGGGCTACGCAGCCCCATAGGCAGCAGGATGTGACACATTCCACCTGTGACCACCATTAACATTTTCTGTGACTTGTGCCACAGCAGGCCTTCTGTCGGTTTGGACCGGACGGGATTGCCTTTGGAGCCCTCACACATCGATGAGCCGTGGGTGCACAACACCCTGTCGCCGGTTTGTAGTTTGTCCCTCCTCGAACCACTGTCGGTAGGTACTCGCCACAGCTGACCGGGAGCACCCCACAAGCCTTGCCATTTCAGAGATGCTCTGACCTAGTCGTCTGGCCATAACAATTTGGCCCTTGTTAAAGTCACTCAGGTCTTTACTCCTGCCCATTTCTCCTGCATCCAACACATCAACTTCAAGAACTCATTGTTCACTTGCTGCCTACTATATATCCCACCCCTTGACAGGTGCCATTGCAACAAGATAATCAATGTTATTCACTTCACCTGTCAATGGTCATAATGTTTTGGCTCAACTCTATAGTTGGAAAGCATTCCATTTTAATGTTTTAGTTGTCAGATTGTATATCTGCAAATGGTTTTAGTTGCATTAAGGAGAGATACATGACAAAATTGGCATGGATGGTTTTTAACTCACACCAGAAGCAATTTTCTTTTCCTATTAATGATGTATCACAATTTTCCATCCTTTAAGTCATGCTTAGGTAATTGTTGTTTGGCCAAATGATTGTGAGCCGCAATAAGCAAGATATATCAGCAGCTGGTGCAGAAATAGGTAATTTAGCATTCCAAACATGTTCCACCATTCACTCAGTTTATGGCTGAACTTCTGTAACAACTGCTTTCCCATGATATTTCCTTGACACTTTTTCCCCAAATTCTTTTAATGACTGAGCATATTCGCTGATGAATTCTAAGTATTTCTCATTGGCTTCAAGGAAGAAATGCATTCTCACTTCGGTATCGAGAATATGGCATGCTTGGCTGAGCCAGTTGAAACAACTTCTCACTTCTTGCGTGTGGTGTGCACAGCCTAAAGCTGTAAGTCAAGGGTAGACATCGAGGGCAGCATCAGTTGCTGGGTGGATGGCCTTGATGTCACCAGGGAAAAGCCTCAGTGAGTAGTCAGTCACGATGTGTGGGGTGGTCTGGTCTGGATATCCGCAATCGCAAGCAGGGGTTCTCACTAACTGTCCTGCTTCAAGAATTCTTTGGTTGCATTTTAATGATTTCACCTCCAATTTTCCTAAACTCCTGAAAATGTTTATCAATTATTTAGATTCTCTCCTCACAGGATAACTCTTATCAACTCGGGAAGTAATTCATAGAATCATTGTTGTATCCTATGTAGGTTGAGAAAATATATAGGAAATGTAAATGCTGGTTTAAATCTAAGGTAGACGCAAAATGCTGGAACAACTCAGCGGGTCAGGCATCATCTCGGGAGAGAAGGAATGTGTGACGATTTGGGTCGAGACCCTTTAGTCTGAAGAAGGGTCTCAAACCGAAACGTCACCCATTCCTTCTCTCCCGAGATGCCTCCTGACCCGCTGAGTTGCTCCAGCATTTTGCGTCTACCTTTGAGTAAATATATCATTGGCTAAAGGATCAAAAATTGCCTTCAGCTACCAGTTGTCACCCAATTGGTAGGGACCAGAGATGGTAGACTTGAATCACTTTAAAGAGACTTGGGAACAAAAATCAAAACTGGCACTTTGTTGTACTATCTATCTATTTTGATGCCTGCTAGATGTAAAAGAAAAGTACAATAATTTCTGTGTGTCAAGAGGAGAATGTGCGATAGATATCCAGGTATCCAAGCAAGTATTTATAACTAAATCAAAATTATCAAAAATAGTCCCAATATATTATTGTTTCTGATGCCTTGATGTATCTGAATAGCCTGCAATGTTTCCATGTATTAAAATTATGGCAACAGCTCAAATGTACATCACTGTTTACAAAGCACTTTGGATATCCTGAAAGAAAGACAATGTGTTTTATAATTGCAAATCCCCAATCTGGCTCTCTGCAGTAATAATGCTATTTGCCTTACTAATTGTTTAATTGCTTGTCACAGCTTCATCTCAACTTTGTAATTGTGTGCATGGACTACCCAGGTCCTCTGAATATTAAAATGTATTGATCTTCAAGCTTTTTAAGAAGTGTGGTATTTTAGCGCAAAGTTTAATCTTTCCACATGCCAAGATCTTCGTCTTTTTTTCCTGAACTATGTAGTATTTAATTGGCTCTCATGCACTTTAGGACCTCCAGGTTTTAGAAGTAATATTGTAATTTTGTTTTTTTCCTTTCATTGGAAGTTTTTTTTATCCATTTGCAGCCCCTTTGTACCTCCTTGTAGCTTCCTTTCCTAATAAGCTTTGTACTATTAGCAGTCTTTAATGTATTGCACTCAACTTATAAACATCATTGGCTAAAGGATCAAAAATTGCCTTCAGCTACCAGTTGTCACCCAATTGTTTTTAGAGAAATGGGTGAAGACCAAGCATAAATAAGACTAGAAATGGTTAGTTGCTGTGTTGTGAAGTCACATCCATTGCATCTCTCTTCTGGCAATTAAACAACCAGCTCTAATACACTAATCGATTCCATGATCCTTAGTCTTAAATGAAGGTCTTATGTGTGGCACATGATATGTCCACTGGTTTCTCTTTTGTCAGCCCTGCTTGTTATACCCTCAAAGCAGCTTTAAATCATTTAGTGCAAGTAATCACATGTTAAACTGTCTAATACTGTGCAAGTAAGAATTTAAGTAGCAGTACTACATTGCAGTTGAAGCTTTTTACAAATTTAGAAAATGTGAACTTCTGGTTTAAGTAGAAATAATTTTGTTTTTTTACTGCTGACCGATGCTGCCCTTAAATAAACAGTCTTGTATTTATATTTCTTGAATCTCAATTCATTCAAAATAGTCAAATCTGAACTTCAGTTGTACACCGCAAGAGCTAGACACTGAGATAAGTATGTCACTGGGTAGTAATGTTGGAATTTGAAGGATGAATTGAATAACTTTCATGCCTGCCTGAAACTTTGAGCTGACCTTCAATGCAGATTTTGGTAAGGCTTTAGATATGGTCTGTCATGGTAGGCTGATCCAGAAGATTAAGATCTTCAGTCTGAGGAAGGGTCTCGACCCGAAACATCACCCATTCCTTCTCTCCTGAGATGCTGCCTGACCCGCTGAGTTACTCCAGCATTTTGTGATACAGAAGTTTAAGATGTATGGGATTGACGATAACTTGGTTGTATGGAATCTAAGCTGGCTTTTTATAGAAGGCATAGGGTTGTTGGAGGGTTGTATCCAGTGGATTTCTGCAGGGATCTGTGCTGGGACCTCTTCTGTTTTTGATATATAAATAAATGACCTAGATGCAAATGCAGATGGGCTGATGAGTAAGTTTGTTATCAACACGAAAATTGGAGGAGTTACAGACAGTGATGAATGCTGTCAGAAGACACATTAGGATATGCACGGCCCCCCCCCCTCTCTCTCTCTCTCTCAGACTGACCCCCCCCCCTCTCTCTCTCCACAGAAATGGGCGAAAAAATGGGTTGGAGTTTAACCGGAGCAAGTGTGAAATGGTGCACATTGGGAGGTTGAATGTAAGGACAGAGCATAGTTAACAGCAAGACCCATAACAGCATGGATGTGCAAAAAGATCTTGGAGTCTAAGTTCATAGGCAACTGAAGCAGAACAAGTAGATAGGGTGGTAAAGGTGTATGGTATGCTTGCTTTGATTGCTAGGAACATTGCATATACAGTGCCCTCCATTATGTTTGGGACAAAGACCCATCATTTATTTATTTGCTTCTATACTCCACAATTTGAGATTTGTAACAGAAAATCACATGTGGTTAAAGTGCACATTGTCACATTTTGGTTTCACCATGTAGAAATGACAGCAGTCATACATAGTCCCCCCATTTCAGGGCGCCATAATGTTTGGGACACAGCAATGTCATGGAAATGAAAGTAGTCACCCTGGACTGCACCCTCACTTATCGTGAACACCTGAAGAGGGTGGCTGATAAACTGAAAGCAAGGCTCAACATCATCAGGAAATTTGCACGTAACAGTTGGGGATCCAATCTGTACCGCAAGCTTAGCCTTGGTCTACTCAACAGCCGTGTTTTGCTCAACAGCTTGGGCTAATAGTTGCCACACCAAACGAGTTGACACTGTCCTTAACTCTGCAATGCGGGTCCTCACAGGGACACTTAAGTCAACACCTTTGCAGTGGCTCCCTATCCTCTCTCACATCGCCCCTGACTGCACATGCAGAAGGGAGAGGATGTTGAAAGATTGGTGCATCATCGAGGTTAACCCTGACCTTCCCATCCATGCTGACTTGAACAATCTGCCCAACATGCGCCTGAAGTCCTGCACACCCTTCTGGTCTTCACCAAATCCCTGGAAGACTTTGACTCCAAGACTGTGTGGCGCCGAGCCTGGAAAGATGCCAACACCAACAATGGAGAGGTCATCACAGGCCCACAGTGAACCCACTGGGATTTAGAAACATAGAAAATAGGTGCAGGAGTAGGCCATGCGGCCCTTCGAGCCTGCACCGCCATTCAATATGATCATGGCTGATCATCCAGCTCAGTAACCTGTACCTGCCTTCTCTCCATACCCCCTGATCCCTTTAGCCACAAGAGCCACATCTAACTCCCTCTTAAACTGGCCTCAACTACCTGTGGCAGAGAATTCCACAGACTCACCACTCTCTGTGAAGAAAGCATCTCCATCGCAAGCAATGGCTAACCCTGAACAGGATCCGCACCCTCCATGCAAGAACAGCCCATCACCTGCACAAGTGGGGGATGACAGACAGCCCTGCATGTGACTGCGGATATCCAGACCATCCCACACATCGTGAATTGCTCACTGGGGCTTGATGAGGCATCAAGGCCATCCACCCAGCAACTGATGCTGCCCTGGCCTGGATCTCCACCCTTGACCTACAACTTTAGGCTGTGCATGCCATACACAAGAAGTTCTCTTCAGCATATAAAACACATGCTCAATTGGGTTCCGATCGGGTGATTGACTTAACCACTCAAGAATTGACCATTTTCTAACTTTGAAAAACTCTTTGTTGCTTCAGCAGTATGTTTGGGATCATTTTCTTGCTGTAGAATAAACTGCCAGCCAATGAGTTTTGAGCCATTTGTTTGAAATTGAGCAGATGGGATGTGTCGAAACACTTCAGAATTCATTATGCTACCACCATCAGCAGTTGTATGATCAATGATGATAAGTGAGCCAGTACCTTCAGCAGCCATACATGCCCAGGCCATAACACCCCCCACCGCTGTGTTTCACAAATGAGGTGGTATACTTTGGATTTTGAGCAGTTCCTTCTCTCCTCCATACTTTGCTCTTGCCATCACTCTGATATGTTAATCTTCGTCTCATCTGTCCACAAGATATTTTTCCAGAACTGTGGTTGCTCTTTTAAGTACTTCTTGGCAAACTAACCTGGTCATCCTATTTTTGCAGCGAACCAGTGGTTTGCATCTTGCAGTGTAGCCTCTGCATTTCTGTTCATGAAGTTTTCTGTCGACAGTGGTCATTGGAAAAATCCACACCTGACTTCTGAAGAATGTTTCTGATCTGTCGGACAGGTGTTTGGGGATTTTTCTTTATTATAGAGAGAATTCTTCTGTCATCAGCTGTGCAGGTCTTCCTTGGCCTGCCAGTCCCTTTGCGATTAGTAAGCTCACCAGTGCTCTTTCTTCTTAACGATGTTACAAACGGTTGAGTTTGGTTAGCCTGATATCTCTAACAGTTTTATTCTTGTTTCTCAGTCTCATAATGGCTTATTTGACTTTCATTGGCACAACTTTGGAAACTTTTATTGCTGTTTATCAACATGAGGACCAAAGGTGATGGAAAGACTGGAGGAAAGACTCCGTGCTGTGAGCTCTCTTGTACCTGCATTAAGGAGGCAATTAAACACACATGAGCAATTGGAAAGACCTATGAAACCATGTGCTCCAAGCATTATGGTGCCCTGAAATATGGGGGGGGGGGGGGGCTGCTATGTATAAACACAGCTCTAATTTCTTCATGGTGAAATTAGTAAAAGTTCTAATTTCATGGTGAAATTAATAAAATCTGACAATGTGCACTTTAACCACATGTGATTTTTTTTTTTTTCAATTACAAATCTCTATTTGTGGAGTTCAGAGGCAAATAAATAAATCTTTGTCCCAAACATTAAGGAGGGCACTGTAAGAGTCAGGAAGTGATCAGCCATGATCGCATTGAATGGCGGTGCTGGCTCGAAGGGCTGAATGGCCTACTCCTGCACCTATTGTCTATTGTCTATTGTCTAAGTCATGATGCAGCTCCATAGGACTTTGGTTAGGCCACATTTGAGTATTGAGTGCAGTTCTGGTCACCCCATTACAGAAAAGATATGGAGGCTTTGGAGAGGATGCAGAGGATGTTTACCAGAATATTGTTTGGACCAGAGGGTTTTAGCTACAGGGAAAGGTTGGGTCGATTTGAATTGTGTTCTCTGGAACATCAGAGGTTGAGGGAGAGGATTGATAGAAGTATATAAAATTATGACAGGTATAGATAAGGTAGTTAGTCACAACCTTTTTCCCCAGGGTGGAATTGTGCAACATTAGAGGGCATATCTATAAGGTGAGCGAGGGAAAGTTTGATGGAAATGTACAGAGCACATTTCTCTTTGAAATGGTGGAGGTCTGAAGCGCACTGCCAGGGGTGTTGGTGGAGGCAGATACGATATTGGCATTTTAGAGGCTTTTGGATAGGCACATGGAAGCGCAGGGAATATGGATCGTATTCAGAAAATGGGATCAGAGTAACTAGGTGTGTTCGCCACAAACCTTGTGGGCCAAACGACCTGTTCCTGTGTTGATAATAGTTGATATAATAGTTGATAATGTTCCCATATTGATAATAGATGATTTGTTAATTGCTGTGCAATATACTTTTGCGCAAACATTCAGACTTTTAAGTGAAACTAGATCAAGTTGGGCCCTAAACCTCTCCTGCATTGGTGCAGCCCTCTCCCTCTTCCCCTCCCCCTGACTATAGGGTCAGTTATTAACTGTTGCTGTGGTTTTCTTTTCAGTTTTATGCACCTTGGTGTGGCCACTGCAAGAAATTGGAACCAATATGGGATGAAGTAGCTTCTGAAATGCGTTCTATAGGGTCTCCCGTGAAAGTTGGAAAGATGGATGCAACAATTTTTGCAGGTGAACTGTGCTATTCTTTCTTGCGTTGTATAATTGCTCCATGTCTTTCTAAACAAAACACAAGGAAAATAACTACTTGTTGATAGTGCTGAAGTTTTGAAGATGCTTCAGAGCACTGGTAAGACCACAACTAGCATATTGTGCATAGTTTTGATCTTGTATTTAAGGAAAACATCTCCTTGCATTGGAGTTGATAAGATTCACCAGATTATTTTCTGGGATGGAAGGGTTGATGTATGAAGAGAGGGTGAGTATATTGGGCTGATACTCTTAAGAATTCGGGTGAGTGGTGAGGCCGCATTTGGAGTACTGCGAGTATATTTGGGCCCCATATCTGAGGAAGGATGTGCAGCCTCTGGAGTGGGTCAAGAAGAGGCTTACACGAATGATTCCAGGAATACGTGGGTTAACATATGATGAGCGTTTGACATTACTGGGCCTCCACTTGCCGGAGTTTAGAAGGTTGAGGGGGGACCTCATTGAAACTTGCAAAAAAATGAAAGGCATAGATTGAGTGAATGTGGAAATGGTGAGCGTCTCGGACCAGAGGTCATAGCCTCAGAATTAAAGGACTCCCTTTTAGAAAGGAGGTGAGGAGGAACTTCTTTAGTCAGAGGGTAGTTCATTTAGTCGCGGGGCCTTCCATCGCCCGGTACGGCCGCAGGACGTTTCAGCACATGGTGCGGCTCGGCCGCGGGGACTTCCATCGCCCGGCTCGGCCGTGGGACCTAACATCGCGCGGCGCGGCTGCGGAGCCTTTCATCGCCCGGCGCGACCGCGGGACTTAACATCGCGCGGTGCGGCCGCGGGACGTTTCAGCGCCCGGTGCGGCTCGGCCGTGGGGACTTCCATCGCCCGATGCGGCCGCGGGACGTTTCAGCGCTCGGTGCAGCTCGGCCGCGGCGACTTCCATCGCCCGGTGCGGCCGCGGGACGTTTCAGCCCGGTGCGGCTCGGCCGTGGGGACTTCCATCCCCTTGCGGGGGCTGTGCGGATCGGTCGCCTCGGTAGGGATCGAGCTGTCTGTCCGTGGGCGTGGGGGAAGAGAGTGGAAGTTTTGTTGCCTTCCATCACAGTGAGGGGGTGTTTGGAGTCACTGTGATGGATGTTTGTGTTGGGGTCGTGTGTCTTGTGTTCTTTTCTTTTTTGTTGTGTTCTGTAACTGCTGGAAATGTAATTTCGTTCGGTATCTCGGTATCGAATGACAATAAAGCTCTGTATTGTATTGTATTGTATCTGTGGAACTCATTGCCACAGAGGGCTATGGAGGCCGTCGGACATTTTTAAGGCAGAGATAGACAAATTCTTGATTAGAACGGGTGTCAAGGGTTATGGGGAGAAGGCAGGAAAATGGGATTAGGAGGCAGAGATCAGCCATGATTGAATGGCGGAGTAGACTTGATCGGCCGAAGGCCTAATTCTGATCCTATAACTTGTGAACGTGAATTTGAAAGAATGAAATGTGATCTCATCAAAATACAAGCAAAAGTGATAGGAGCATAATTTCAGAAAAAGAGATCATCCTTTCAGATGGACTGAGCAAAATTTTCTTATGGTCACATCTCATCGGGATTCTTTATCGCAGAAACGGGAGTTGTTGACTATATTCAACGCAGCTTCGCAAATGTTTGAGCTGCATGGGATTTGAATGACAAAGCGTGTTTGAGGCTAAGATTGGGTGAACCTTGACCATTCTGAATGGCAGAACAGGCTTAAAATATTGATCGGCCCATTCCTGCAGTGTGGAATTCTCTGCCACAGATGGCAGGGGAGGCTAATTCACTGGATGTTTTCAAGAGAGTTTGATTTAGCTCCTGGGGCTAAAGGGATCAAGGGATATGGGGAAAAAGCAAGAACTGGCTCGAAGGCCCGAATGCCATACTCCTGCCATGCCACGCCACGTGTAAGCATTTTTGCCAAGCTACGTGCAAGCATTAAGACATCCCTGCTCCTGTACACGAGTCCTTTTGCTTTGAAGTTCAACATACCATTTTCCGCCTTAACCACCTTTACATTAATGTGGATTATGAATGTAAACCTAAAGACAAAAGGCCTTTTGTTTAGCACTAATTTCACTTTAATAAAAGTTTAATGCTGGAAAGAACTGGCAACATTAAATAAAGTTTTTCACATCAAAGATGTCTGAGAGCTAAATATTTACTCATCTGATGTATTGGTTTCTGATTTAAATTTACATAAAATTTTGATTACCTATTTTGACATCAAGGCTTGTTATCATTCTCTTTTGCATGCCTCTGATTCATAAACAGGATACAGCTTTTGAAATGCAAGATCACAAATGATGAGGTTATTAAACTTCATGCTATCACACCATTTTTGTTTTGTCCCTGAGAATGATTGCATGAGATGAGAAATATGGAACAAAGTATCGAGTATTAATACATGCTGATTCACTCTGCTGTAAACTAATGAGAAATATTGCATTTAAAAATGTGCAAGTGTTTGAATACTCAAGGATGCAATAACAACCACATGTTTGAACCATAGAGATAATATTGTAGAGAATTTTGTAGTGCTACTGTAACACCTGCTAATTGTATTGTTTAATGTTCTGCAAAGCAAAATGAAAACATGCGACTCCCAATGGATCTGCCCTTAAGTGAAAAGAAATTGTTCTTAATTTTGCATAACATTTTAAAGTAAAACTGGGAGACACATCTGGTAGAACTGCTGCCCCAGAGCTCCAGCAACTCTGATTCAAACTCTGGGGAGAATGTGTTTTTTCAAATGTTCTGGTTTCCTCCCATGTACCAATGACATGCAAGTTATTAGGTAAATTGCCCCTAGTGTGTGGGTGAGGAGTAGAACCTAGGATAGTTTATGGGGAAAAAATGCCATCAGCGTGGGATTACTGTAAATGGATTCTTGAGTAAAGATTTTGAGGGTAGAAAGATCTTTCATTCTCTGACTTGCTGAATGGTACCTGTCAACTTTGAAACATGTTTAATATTATGGTAATTTGAGCAAATTTCTGCATGGGTTCTGGGGAAAATGTAATTTTGTTGATCTGGAATTCATGTCGATTAGTTCTGTAGCACTGAGGAAATTTAAAATGCTATGTTTGTGGAAATCACCTTGTTCCTCTAGAAATGGCTAATTTATATTTTGAAATCCCCTTTGTGGTAAAAAACGGAGGGGAGCGCACCTGGGACGCCAGGTATCGCTGTTGAGCCCTCTGGAGGTGTCGTGGGCCTATCAATGAAACACCAAGGAAGGAGGGTTCCCACCTGATGACCCCAATGAAGTCTTTACCCCTACCCCCACTCAAGATATTAAGAAGGTGGCGTTTACAGTAGGGATTGTAATACCAAATCCTATAAGCTCAACTAATTGTATTCTGCGTGCACAGTCCAGTGGTTACATTGTACTTTCTCCTCCAGGTTGCGTGACTTGTACCATAGTTATCTTACATTTAGCAGTTTGAAAATGCCCCATGTATGAGTTTAGATTTTGAAAATTCCAACCCATTAACTTTTTTGACAAATGAGTTGCCCGGTCTTCTAAGGTGTCTATTAGAGGCATTTGTCATATTTGAATGCAAGTGTGAGTGAGTTGTTTTATTATACCCAGCTGGTTCCCCAAAAAAGAAAAAAAACATTTGCTCTAGAACTGCTGAGTCGAACATTCTGTGCTTGATGTTGGTAAAGGGTTTGATTTGCATTTGGCTGATATTAGCTTTAAGTAGTTTTAGAAAGATGGCCATCAAGACTCTATTTAGATCAATTTTAAAAATATATGTCCAGCATTAGCTGTCGAGTTGTTTCAGCTATCATCTCTTTAGTTTAATGACACTCAATAGAAGCTGTACCTTGTTTAATCACCATTTTATTAAAGGATCTTGATGTATTAAAAAATCTTACACCTTGTATTAAAAGAAAACACACCAGCAATCCGAACAGCTCCAACCTCCAATACAATGTGGTTGGTGGTTGGAGCTGTTTGGATTGCTGGTGTATTTTCTTTTAATACAAGGTGTAAGATTTTTTAATACATCAAGAACCTTAATAAAATGGCGATTAAACAAGGCACAGCTTCTATTGAGTGTCATTAAACTAAAGAGATGGTAGCTAAAGCAACTTGACAGTTGCTGTTGAATATAAATTCTAATTTCAAACATTTTAGACGTTTAAAAAGATGCAATTTTTAAACTAGATGTACTACGTTAACAATTTTAATAATCTCACTTCTTTTCCCCCTAGGTGTTGCCTCTGAATTTGGAGTCCGAGGATATCCAACTATCAAATTGTAAGTTAAGAATTATAGCATGTTTTTTGGTGTATTGTGCTTTTTGTGTGATATATTATTGGTGAAGGCTTCCATTATGACGATTCGAATTGGAAAATGACTGGGCTGCATGTAGAAGATTCCAGCTGCTATAAAACACGTCCCATTCAAATGTAATCCTATGACATAAATTAGAAAGTAGCGGCAGTACAGGTTTTGGGCACCAATCCAGTTAAGTGGTCCAATCTAATCTGGTTTTAACAATTTAACAAAGAAATTATATTTTATTTGCCAATGTTGCAGAAATTATTGGGGCGTGGGAAGCAGCTGCATCATTGTTTACTTTTTTTGCACAGGTCAATAGACAATAGACAATAGGTGCAGGAGTAGGCCATTCAGCCCTTCGAGCCAGCACCGCCATTCAATGCGATCATGGCTGATCACTCTCAATCAGTACCCCGTTCCTGCCTTCTCCCCATACCCCCTCACTCCGCTATCCTTAAGAGCTCTATCCAGCTCTCTCTTGAAAGCATCCAACGAACTGGCCTCCACTGCCTTCTGAGGCAGAGAATTCCACACCTTCACCACTCTCTGACTGAAAAAGTTCTTCCTCATCTCCGTTCTAAATGGCCTACCCCTTATTCTTAAACACTGGCCCCTTGTTCTGGACTCCCCCAACATTGGGAACATGTTTCCTGCCTCTAATGTGTCCAATCCCCTAATTATCTTATATGTTTCAATAAGATCCCCCCTCATCCTTCTAAATTCCAGTGTAGACAAGCCCAATCGCTCCAGCCTTTCAACATACGACAGTCCCGCCATTCCGGGAATTAATCTAGTGAACCTACGCTGCACGCCCTCCATAGCAAGAATATCCTTCCTCAAATTTGGAGACCAAAACTGCACACAGTACTCCAGGTGCGGTCTCACCAGGGCCCGGTACAACTGTAGAAGGACCTCTTTGCTCCTATACTCAACTCCTCTTGTTATGAAGGCCAACATTCCATTGGCTTTCTTCACTGCCTGCTGTACCTGCATGCTTCCTTTCATTGACTGATGCACTAGGACACCCAGATCTCGTTGAACTCCCCCTCCTCCTAACTTGACACCATTCAGATAATAATCTGCCTTTCTATTCTTACTTCCAAAGTGAATAACCTCACACTTATCTACATTAAACTGCATCTGCCATGTATCCGCCCACTCACACAACCTGTCCAAGTCACCCTGCAGCCTTATTGCATCTTCCTCACAATTCACACTACCCCCCAGCTTAGTATCATCTGCAAATTTGCTAATGGTACTTTTAATCCCTTCGTCTAAGTCATTAATGTATATCGTAAATAGCTGGGGTCCCAGCACCGAACCTTGCGGTACCCCACTGGTCACTGCCTGCCATTCCGAAAGGGACCCATTTATCCCCACTCTTTGCTTTCTGTCTGTCAACCAATTTTCTATCCATGTCAGTACCCTACCCCCAATACCATGTGCCCTAATTTTGCCCACTAATCTCCTATGTGGGACCTTGTCGAAGGCTTTCTGAAAGTAGAGGTACACCACATCCACTGACTCTCCCCTGTCAATTTTCCTAGTTACATCCTCAAAAAATTCCAGTAGATTTGTCAAGCATGATTTCCCCTTCGTAAATCCATGCTGACTCGGAATGATCCTGTTACTGCTATCCAAATGCTCCGCAATTTCGTCTTTTATAATTTACTCCAGCATCTTCCCCACCACTGATGTCAGACTAACTGGTCTATAATTACCCGTTTTCTCTCTCCCTCCTTTCTTAAAAAGTGGGATAACATTTGCTATCCTCCAATCCACAGGAACTGATCCTGAATCTATAGAACATTGAAAAATGATCTCCAATGCTTCCACTATTTCTAGAGCCACCTCCTTAAGTACCCTGGGATGCAGACCATCAGGCCCTGGGGATTTATCAGCCTTCAGTCCCATCAGTCTACCCAAAACCATTTTCTGCCTAATGTGGATTTCCTTCAGTTCCTCCATCACCCTAGGTTCTCCGGCCTCCTAGAACATTTGGGAGATTGTGTGTATCTTCCTCAGTGAAGACAGATCCAAAGTAACTGTTTAACTCGTCTGCCATTTCTTTGTTCCCCATAATAAATTCCCCTGCTTCTGTCTTCAAGGGACCCACATTTGCCTTGACTATTTTTTTCCTCTTCACGTACCTAAAAAAACTTTTGCTATCCTCCTTTATATTATTGGCTAGTTTACCCTCGTACCTCATCTTTTCTCCCCGTATTGCCTTTTTAGTTAACTTTTGTTGCTCTTTAAAAGAGTCCCAATCCTCTGTCTTCCCACTCTTCTTTGCTATGTTATACTTCCTCTCCTTAATTTTTATGCTGTCCCTGACTTCCCTTGTCAGCCACAGGTGTCTCTTACTCCCCTTAGAGTCTTTCCGCCTCTTTGGAATAAATTGATCCTGCAACCTCTGCATTATTCCCAGGAATACCTGCCATTGCTGTTCTACCGTCTTCCCTGCTAGGGCCTCCTTCCAGTCAATTTTGGCCAGCTCCTGCCTCATGCCTCTGTAATCCCCTTTGCTATACTGTAATACTGACACTTCCGATTTTCCCTTCTGCCTTTCCATTTGCAGAGTAAAACTTATCATGTTGTGATCACTGCCTCCTAATGGCTCTTTTACCTCTAGTCCCCTTATCAGATCAGGATCATTACACAACACTAAATCCAGAATTGCCTTCTCCCTGGTAGGCTCCAGTACAAGCTGTTCTAAGAATCCATCTCGAAGGCACTCTACAAACTCTCTTTCCTGGGGTCCATTTCCAACCTGATTTTCCCAGTCTACCTGCATGTTGAAATCTCCCATAACCACCGTAGCATTACATTTTTGACACGCCAATTTTATCTCCTGATTCAACTTGCACCCTATGTCGAGGCTACTGTTTGGGGGCCTATAGATAACCCCATTAGGGTCTTTTTACCCTTACGATTTCTCATTTCTATCCATACTGATTCAACATCTCCTGATTCTATGTCACCCCTTGCAAGGGAATGAATATCATTCCTTACCATCAGAGCAACCCCACCCCCTCTGCCCACCTGTCTGTCTTTTCTATACGTTGTGTACCCCTGAATATTCAGTTCCCAGCCCTGGTCCTCTTGTAGCCATGTCTCAGTGATCCCTACAACATCATACTTGCCCATGACTAACTGAGCCTCAAGCTCATCCACTTTATTTTTTATACTACGCGCATTTAAGTACAACACTTTAACTTCTGTATCTAAATCCCTGCTCTCTGCACAGCCCCTCAGCCATAAATTCATACCCTCTATCTCTCTGTTCCTGGCCTCACCAGCACGAGGTACCGGTAGCAGTCCAGAGATAACCACCTTCGACGTCCTACTTCTCAGTGTTTTTCCCTACTCTCTAAACTCCCGCTGTAGCACCTCCTTCCTCTTCCGCCCGACGTCATTCGTGCCCACGTGCACAACGACTTCAGGTTGATCGCCTTCCCTCACTAGGATTTTCTGAAGCCGGTCCGTGATGTGTTGAACCCTGGCACCAGGGAGGCAACAGACCATCCTCAAGTCCCTCCTGCTGCCACAGAATCTTCTGTCCGTCCCTCGGACGATGGAATCACCGACCACTACGGCTCTTCCTGACTTCGGTCTCCCCTGTCGAGTATCCTTGTCAACAGGTCCGCCACTCGGACTGGAAACGTCTTCTTCCCCGACAGTTCCCAAGAGGGTATACCTATTTGCAATAGGCACAGCCACTGGGGTCTCCTGTAGTCCTCGTCCACTCCCCCCTGAAACAGTCTTCCACCTTCGCTCGACCTGGACCCTTGGCGTGACAGCCTCACAATAGGTCCTGTCGAGGAAACTCTCGCATTCCCGGATGGCCCTGAGGTCATCCAACTGCCTCTCCAACTCCACCACACGTCCCTTCAGGAGCTGCACCTGGACACAGTTCTTGCAGGTGTAGCTCCCAGAAGCTCCAGCGACGTCCCTGTCTTCCCACATCCTGCAGGAAACACACTGCACCAACTTTTCCGCCATTACCTTGTGTCTATAACCAGTTCTGGCTTAAAACAATTGTATCCTCCTCACCTCAGCCTCCTCGCCGAAGACTCGCAGCCAAAGACTCGCTCTTTTCTCACTGGGCACTTTTCTCACTGGGCACTTTTCTCACTGGGCACTTTTCTCACTGGGCACTTTTCTCACTGGGCACTTTTCTCACTGGGCACTTTTCTCACTGGGCACTTTTCTCACTGGGCACTTTTCTCACTGGGCACTTTTCTCACTGGGCACTTTTCTCACTGGGCACTTTTCTCACTGGGCACTTTTCTCACTGGGCACTTTTCTCACTGGGCACTTTTCTCACTGGGCACTTTTCTCACTGGCTGCACCCGAACAGGGCTGCATCCTTTTGCAAGTCTTGCTTATATCACCAATTAAATTGCCTGATTGTCCAATTTACCTGACTTCTCACTTAAATTAACACTTACTTTTCTTCTCAGCCAACGGGCGTCCTTGCTCTGCTCCCGGACTTTTCAAACTGACTACTAGCGTCCTCTTGGCGCTCTTTTTAAACTGCCTTTTCCACTGTAATTAACACTTACTTTTCTTCTCAGCCAACGGGCGTCCTTGCTCTGCTCCCGGACTTTTCAAACTGACTACTAGCGTCCACTTGGCGCTCTTTTTAAACTGCCTTTTCCACTGTAATTAACACTTACTTTTCTTCTCAGCCAACGGGCGTCCTTGCTCTGCTCCCGGACTTTTCAAACTGACTACTAGCGTCCTCTTGGCGCTCTTTTTAAACTGCCTTTTCCACTGTAATTAACACTTACTTTTCTTCTCAGCCAACGGGCGTCCTTGCTCTGCTCCCGGACTTTTCAACAAGCCTGGCATTAATTTGCCTTTTTTAATTATTTTTGTATAGGTGTGCTACTTTGCATTAATTTATTTATCTAGACCAGGGGCCTCCAAACTTTTCAGCATGAGGGCCACATTACATATTTGGCACATTTTTGCGGGCCATAGGAAAAAATAAAGAAGAGTGAGTTTTACAAATTTAACGAACTCAAAGTTTAGACTAGGTTACGTTTGATTAGATTAGGAAAGATTAAATAAACTAGGTTAGGTTAGATTAGGTTAGTTTACATTAGGTTTATATGGCAACAAATAAATTATATTCAATTTTTTAAAAGAGCTTGAAATATTGGAATATATATATACCGCAGGTATACAATTATTTATAAAACAGAAAAAATACAGTGACCACCACTGGGGGAGGAGAGAGAGTGGGGGCGGGTAGGGGTCAGAGGGGGGGGAGAGAGTCGGGGTAGAGGGAGCAGCGGGTGAGAGCGCGAGCGTGGGGAGAGGGAGGGTGTTAGAGGGTCCGGTGAAGGAGCGCCGCCATTTGCGGGTGCTGCTCCCTCCCTCTCTCTCGCTCTCTCTCTCTCTACACCCCCAGAACCAGCGAGATCTGGTCCACTCTCTTCCCAGCCCCGTCTCCCTCTAACGCAGCAAAATAAGAACAAACACAAGTGTAGTTGTTGTTCAGAAGCCCCGCATCCCCGGGTTGAGCGGCGGCAGCGAGGAGGGAAGTTTCACTTGTGTTTGTTTGTATTTCGCAGCATTCGAGGGAGACGGGATCGGGGAAGGGAGTGGAGCAGCGGCGCAGATTTCGTTGGCGCTGAGGGGGAGAGAGGGAGTGAGCAGCACCCGCTGACATCCTCCCAGCGCTCCCGCTCTCACCCGCTCCTCCCTCTACCCCGACTCTCTCTCATCCCGGGGTGAGCGGCGGTGGCGGTGAGGAGGGAAGTTTCCTTGGGCTTGTTGTTTGCAAGGGGGCGCTGCGATCTCTCGCCTTGTCCCGGCTCTGGGTCAGTGGCGATATGCTCTCCGGCAAACCTTCGACGGCAGCTTCTGCCTCCAGTCCCCGCTGTCTAAGAACTTGCTGCGGGCCAGATAAAATCTGGTGGCGGGTCGGATGTGGCCCGCGGGCCATAGTTTGGAGACCGCTGATCTAGACACCTAAATTTTGTTTTTCTGGTTCACAGGTCCTGTCATTTTATAACTTGCAATGCCATTATTGGGCAAACTTGGATCTATAACTTTATTGCTTTATTACTTTATAAAATAGTGTGAGAATATGAGACACAATTAAATCTTATAGGACAATGCATCTAACATTTTACGAACAAACCATGCTCTACCTTCCTAAACCACTCCATTACCAAATTATGTTATGAGATTAGCTCTAATTTTTGGGTTCCTTTTTTGAATCGTGCCAAAGTTAAAGGTGCTCATGACCAGCATTCATGGAGACTATGCTGGCCTCTGTACATGCAAAATGAAAACAGTTTTGTCAACTAAGGGGTGGTGCAGCGGTTGAGTTGTTGCCTTACAGTGCCAGAGACCTAAGTTTGATCCTGCCTCTGGGTGCTATCTGCACAGAATTTGTACATTCTTCCTGTGTCCATATGGGTTTTCTCCGGGTTCCTCCATTCTAAAGAATTACAAGTTTGTAGATTAATTGAAGTCTGTAAATTGTCCCTAATGTGTAGGATAGATCGAGTGTACGGGTGAATGCTGGTCGGTGCAGACTCAATGGGCCAAAGGGCCTATTTCCACGCTATATCTACTAAACTAATCAAAAAACCAAGGTGAGAGAGGGGGACAAATTCCATTGGAGAACAATGCTGACCAAAACTTACTACCACGTAAAAACGCTATCATTCTGTAGAAAAAGAAATCTGTTACTCTTCCCTGATCTAGATATAACTCTAGACCCACCAGGGTGATTGGCACTTAACTGCTCCTTAGATCAGATTGCCAGAAATTAGGCCAATATACCACCTTTGATAATTATATCAAATTCCTTTCTAGGAGTATATTTTGTGTATATTTCAAAATATATTCATTTTTGTATAGTATTGCAGGTGCTGGTGGAGCACTCATGTAAAATATAATGGTGGACAGATTGGGTTTGGGGCAGAATTATTTCTGATGCATTAAAAGTAATGCATTTAAATTCATTTTTCTAATAATGCATCAGTGACTAGAAAATTTCTGTTCGGTTGCAAAATGCTAGTTTTGGAATAATTTATAGAAAAGACATGCATTATATGGAACATTCATAATTGAGGACAGCACAATGGTGCGGCGGTAGAGTTGCTGCCTTGCAGCACCAGAGACCTGTTGGGGGTTGATCCTGACTGGGTGCTGTCTGTACAGAGTTTCTACCTTTTCCCCTGTGACCTCATGGGTTTTCTCTAGGTGCTCTGGTTTACTCCCACACTAAAGAAATAATTTTGTAGGTTAATAGGTTTTGGTAAAAGTTGTAAATTAACCCTCGTGTGTAGGATAGTGCTAGTGTATGAGGGTCACTGTATCTCTCTTTAAAGTCTAAACTACTGAGCAATTTAAGTAATTTTGAGCAATACAAGGATGAAGTCGAGGATCAGTCGATATAACCCCAAGCATCCTGCACCAATGGCATTTGTGTAGAATGAAAAAAAAATCTATTTTATCATTTCCTAATAGCAGTCTGGATCTGAAGATGGTGAATTTCATGTTATTGATAACGATGGGCTTTTGCACCCATTTAGTTTCTTTGTCCTTCAGAGTGAGCCCACTACTGTACACTCGCCTGTAGCAGTGGGGTGATGCTTGATAAACTCTCATATTTGCATTGGATCAAGTTGTGTTTTTTTTATTCATAGATTAAAGGGAGATCTTGCATATAATTACAGAGGACCTCGTACCAAAGAGGATATAATTGAATTTTCTAACAGGGTGTCGGGGTGAGTAAAATTATCTTCCTTTTGAAATCTTGGGTTAACAGTAAAATGACAGTTTTGGCTAGGCTAAAAGCACAGTGGTGCAGAAGTAGAGCTGCTGCTTCACGGTGCCAGCGACCTGAGCTCAATTCTGACCGCTGTTGCTCTTTGTGGAGTTTGCATGTTCTCCCTGTGACTGCATGGGTTTCTTCCAGGTTTCCTCCCACATTCCAAAGACGTACAGGTTTGTAGGTTAATTGACTTCTGTAAATTGCTTCAGTGCATACAATGCAAAAGTGGGACAACATGGAACTAGTGTGCGGGTGATCAATCGTCGGCATGGATTCAGTGGCCTGTTGACCCTCTTTCCAAACTATATCTCCAAACTGAACTAAACACTCAGGCCTCAAATCAAAAGGTTGAGGGTTCAAGTTCCTCTAAGGCATGAGTTGAAAAATCTAAGATGTACTCCAGTGACTGAGTAGTGCTACACTGTCAAAAGTCTCATTTGTTTGAAATATTCAACAGGTGCCCTGTTTACCCTCAGGTGGATACAAAAGATCATATGACATTAATTTGAAGAGAAGGAGAATTTTACCTTTTTGGGCCATTATTCATTCTTTGATTAAAAAATGTATATGAACTATTTGGTTGTTTGAAGACTTGTAATTCCATTGTTTCCAAAATTACTTGATTGTGCAGAATTTTTTAGTTGACAAAGTGCTTTGGCATGCTTGCATTGTCAAAAAGGCTCAATCATTTACTTTGTACATTATTCTGTAATTTGTTACCATTCATTCCATGTAATGAGACGCAATGTTTAAGCTTTCTATATTTTAGTGGCTCATTTAGTAAAGTTTTGTCCTCGAACTACCATCAGTTTCATGTTTTTAAACTTGAGTCATAAATTAAGAGATTGAGTTAAAATGGGGTATTGTAACTTGGGCATGGATATATGACTTCATTTTTAATACTTTACTAGACCAAGTGGACCCGTTGGGTCCATTCCTCGTAGAGGGGGGGGGGGGGGCAGGGAAGGGGAGAGGGTGTGACTGAGGGTGAGCCCTGGACACGAAGTCTCCCCTGTATTGGTGTAGCACCCTCAATTCCCCCCCCCTGCACTCAATCCCCCTTATGCCCCCACTGACCCACTCCATCCCCCCCTAGCCCACCCCAACTTGCCCCTCCCCTGCCCCCACCCCAGTCACCCAGTCCTGCCTCCACCCCCATTCCCCCCTCCTCACCCCTATTCCCCCCCACCCCCACTCTCCCCTCCTCCCCACCCCCACTCTCTCCTGCCCCCCCACTGTCCCCCTTCCCTCCCACCCCACTCGCCCCGACCCCCTCCCCCCACCTGCACTCTCTCCTCCCCCTCCCCTCCACCCCCTCGGCCATTGGCTGCGAAAGGCGCTTACCAGTGCCCGTGCGTTCAACGTTGACTGTCAACGTGAGAGTCTCTGTCGGACTGGGGCCGGGGGGGAGGGGGGAGCTGCAAGGGGAGAGGCGAGGGGAGAGGGAACGACTGAGGCCAGGCGGGCAGCGGCGCTGCCGGTGGCCATCTTGTTTTAGCGAGTGAGGAGCAAATGAAGTCGAACGTGGAACATTGTGACATCAGACACTGATGAGTTTCAGGAAATGGGTTAGAAAGTGAATTTTTAAACTTTAAAATGTCTAGCTTTAAAAATGTAGGTTCAATTGGAATGTTATTACATAATATGCCCAGGATAATGGCGAGTAACGTGGTGCAAAAATTGTGGCACTACGGTGTACCGTTTTGGCTGTGCGAAGCACCAAAGTTATGGTGCGCACAAACACACGTACAGAGAGTTTTAGTAATATATTTTAATTTTATATATATATAGATAGATATATAGATAGATAGATATATATATAGATAGATATAGATATATATATTATAGATGGATAGATGACCTCCTTGAGGTGCAATTTTAACTGAACTGGAAATTCGAAAAAAATGAATGCATAATAAGTTGCAGAGAGTATGAGGGGTGGAGAAGCATGGAGTTGAGAAACTAGATTAAAAATTAATCAGAAATAAATGCCAAGGTTCAGGAGTTTAGCTCGAAATTGATTATGTTTTTTTTTTTTAATGGGGTCGTTTACACTTGTGTTCTCTGTAAATTCACAATGAGGAGACCTCTGGCCGAATAGTCCTTGGGATTGAAAGGAGTGAATAGTGATAGATGTGGAAAAAATGCGACTAAAGTTTTCAAAGGAAAGAAGTGGTTGAACAAAGGTATCAGCCTGAAGAAGGGTCTCGACCCGAAACGTCACCCATTCCTTCTCTCCAAAGATGCTGTCTGTCCGACTGAGTTACTCCAGCATTTTGTGTCTATCATTGGGCATCATGCGTTGTGGAGAAATGGCACTCAAGGTCCTCATCATTATTTATTCTTTGATTAACGAAGGATTAGAGGTGATGTTTATGTAGAACTTTCGCCTTAGCATTTCAACCTTCTTTTTCTGCTTCACTTCAATCTCTGCCAATGAAAAATGAGATTAGAGAAATGCCAAAAAAGTTAATGGAGATGGGAACAGTCGAAAAACAGATGGTGCAAAATTGCCTTATAACATTTATTGGACTAGTCTCCAAAATGTTAGCAGCTAATGCTAGTTTGTCTAATATAAACAATAATCTTTGATCTGCAATGTTTATGTGCTTTGTAAGTGCCTACTCCTTGCCTTTATATCCATAAATAAATACCAAAGGATTTGTTTTATGCTTTGGATAATATTCTGTTGTCAACTGTCGGGAGATGTAGGAAAGGAGTAAGTTTCTTGCACTGATTCTCTCACTGAACCGGCAAATAGATGATGAAAAGATTAGATTGTCTTAATTTTGCCAGCTACCATGTTTTCAGATATCTTTGATATTTTAAATATCTGAAACCATTCCAATGCTGCACTCATCTTTTATAAACTTTAATGTGTAAGATGGTTCAACCAAGTGCTAAAAGCTAAAATGTTTAAGCACGTGATTCACAGTGCTGGTTCTCGCTCTCCTTGCACGTTAAGATCAAGGTTCCCATGCTCCTTGGAAGCTTAGTAGGTTGACTGCAAAAATTATTATACTTCTGTGTAATATAATGTTGGAATAATATCCAATAGTCCAAAAAATGTGCCAGTCTAATAGCACCAACATTCCAAGCGTGCCTTACTAATGGGGTTTAGTTTCGAAGATAGTGTATTAAATGTTCACGTCTGCCCTATAGAGAAGCCGAGCTCGTGTTTGAAAGTTATAAAATAGGTAAGGAACTGTGAACCAACAGAATAATGTCTGCATCAGAAGAGGTTGCACAGCTTTATTTATTGTGAACCCAAGCAAAATTTTAATCAAGTGAGGTGTTGACATGTAGAACCAATAATAAATATGAGTTTTGACTATTGTGACATTGATATATTTTGTTTTAATAGACCGCTAGTGAGATCACTTCCCACTCAACAGCTCTTTGATCATTGGCAACAGAGGCATCCGGTTTTCTTTGTTTACATTGGTGGTGAATCTCCTCTGAAGGTGTGAAAATTAGTGTTTATTTTAAATGTAAAATTGCTTTCATCACGTTTTCTTAATCACCTCCATAATTTTGGAAAATTTGAAGAATATAAATATAAAGAAACTTTTTTTTCTCAATCCATCCTATTTACATTGGCCAATCCAGAGAAATTATAAAGATTTCCAGCATGTGTGATCACGAATGTTAAAAGTGAATGGCACTTATCGCATAGATATTAAGCTGCTTGAGAGAACATAAAGCTCTTGCTGCTTTCTTGCAAACATGCCAATTATTATACTAGTTTCCAGAGCAGCCAATATTGTACTAAGTTTTGTTTGGAAGTGGCAAACTGAATAACTTAATCAGTAAATCTGCAGTCAACTTCAAACATGCTCTTAGTATTTAGAAAACATAGTATTAAATTATTTAAAGTCTTGGAACAAGGCAAGTTAATTTGGGCAGCCAGATTATTTGATAAAAGCTAAAATTATTCACAAATTTGGGGACTTTGAAAAAGTGGTCAATTCGATGATTAACGAGTGTGTTATGGACGGATTTTCAGTTATTTGATTGATCATTTGAGATATCCTAAAAAAACGTAAAGTATGATAAGAAAATGTGACTGAACATATAAAAATTTGGTGAACTATTAAGGATGAGTTTGGATAATTTGGATTTGCTTGGATTGGAATAAATGAACCCAAACCCCAGTGCTGACTAATATGGATGGACTCAATCTGCCACCAACATTGAAAATTGTTGTATGGAAAAGATCGAGATTTGAAATTGGGCGAATGGAGTACAAATGTAAAGTAATCATAAATGTATACAGATTGGTTGTTTAAGGCAGGGTGCATCATCCAAGTTTACATGATTAATCCTGGAGTATATTTTCTTTTGTATTTTCAGTTATTCTATCAGAGCTAATACCAATAGTCTGGGCCAACCTGCCTCTGTGCTATAAACTTGTATGGCTCAATGAAGCACAATGTTCAACAGTCCCTCTGCTGTTTTAATATTGCATTGCAATTTTGAATGAAATGGTAAATAATTTGATGAACAGACTTTGAGTGTAGGCCTGTTCCTTGGATTTATTGCATTTGATCATCCGCGTGGTGTCACCCATTTCCAAGAGTAACTTTTTTGCTGGAAATCTCAGCAAGTGCGCATTTGCCACTTGACATCAATAGGCATAACAGATCTTGCTCTGTACTCAAACTTTTGTGTACACACAGGAAACATGGCAGCATTTGCACTAAGAAATGCTGGAAATTCCATGTCTCCAAGTCATAGATGTATAGAATTAGTCAATAAATGATGAATATATCTGGAAAACATTTGTATTTTTGTATTGCTTGGAATTTTTTTTTGGTTAATGGAGGGGAGGTATGGAGAACAGTATTTTTAACCATTTGGCATTCTTACAATTTTGCTCCCATCAGGAGAAGTTCTTTGAAGTGGCATCAGAAATGATTGTGTATACCTACTTCTTTTCTGCTTCAGAGGATGCTTTGCCACAGGTACGTTTCTCATTAATAATAATGTGGATTTTTAAAATGAATTTTCTTTGATATAAATGACATTATAGTAGTTGGTAGTTAGAAAGACCTAAAATCAACACCTTTCTGACCCTTTCCCCTCAAAGCCTTTTCAATTATTCTATAAATGAGCAGCTTTTATTGTTAGAGGTTTCTTCACTTTCATGTTTGATTTCTAAAATTGTTCAGATTGTAGTTTCATTTATTTTTTAACATCCTTGTTAATCTAGTGGTAAAAATTAAATATTTGAAGGAAATTGCAGGAATGAATTGAAAGCTGACTACTGTAAAAAAAACAAGTTTCCTGCAAAAGATGGCACTATTTTAAGATACTTTAGGGAGCTTAGGCTGTGGCAGTGTGTAATTTAGCTCCCTCATATGGTCACACTTGGTATATCAAAGTCACTTCATTATACTACTTCTGGTTGCTTTGGGGGGGAAAAAGTCAAGCCATGACATAAATTTAATCAAATTAAGCAAAGTGATATTGAAGTTGATCCTTTTGCTGAACGATGACTTGATCTTAAAATATAAATAAGGCACTTTTAAACAGTGACTCCATTAAAAAAAAAATTAGATCCAAATAACTTCAAACATAATTCTTTGCCTTTTTCATTTTAGTTAACTCTAAATTTAACAATGTAATGAGTTAAAAGGGATGTAAACATGCAACAAAGGGCACAAATCTGCAGTATCTGGAGATATAAGAAAAAATACTTAACTGGCCAGCATATAGAAACATAGAAAATAGGTGCAGGAGGCTGCCATTCGGCCCTTCGAGCCAGCACCTCCATTCATTGTGATCATGGCTGATCATCCACAAGCAGTAACCTGTGCCTGCCTTCTCCCTATACCCCTTGATTCCAATAGCCCCAAGATCTCTATCTAACTCTTTTAAATTCATCCAGTGAATTTGGCCTCCACTGCCTTCTGTGACAGAGAATTCCACAAATTCACAACTCTCTGAGTGAAAAAGTTTTTTGTCATCTCTGTTTTAAATGGCATCACCTTTATTCTTAGACTGTGGCCCCTGGTTCTGGACTCCCCCAACATTGGGAACATTTTTCCTGCATCTAGCTTGTCCAGTCCTTTTATAATTCTATATTTTTCTAATAGTCATTAATATTTACTCTTCTAAACAAAATCTGACCACTTCACAAAAAACATTATGTTCCGCAAGGGTGGCCCTGGTCCTCCAGTTTAATTTAATCTAATTCTTCATTTCCACTTCCACCCTGACCTGTCTTTGTTATCTTGCACTATTTTGGTGAGGCTCAAACTAAGCTTGATGACTAGCATGTCATCTTCCATCAAAACATTTTACAATCATCTGGTCATTACAAACCTGAGGAGTACCTTCAGCAACAGACTGGTTCCACCCAGATGCAGTACAGAACACCACAGGAAATCTTTCTTCCCTGTGGCTATCAACAACTGTACAACTCCTCCCCCTTCTGTCGTGGGGTAGACTGACTCCCCTCCTCTCCAAATCTTTGCACATCCCCAATCCTTTCCACTCGTCACTTTAATTTCATGTATCTTGTGTTTTATGACTGTTGGTAGATCAGTTTCCCTCCTGGGATAAATAACGTTCTATCGTATCGTACAATAAAATCAACAACATTGCAAAACCAGGCTTTCCAGTTTGTCAGAACTAGCTGGTTTGCTCATCAGCCTCTAACTGAAGAAGGGTCTCGACCCGAAACGTCACCCATTCCTTCTCTCCCGAGATGCTGCCTGACCTGCTGAGTTACTCCAGCATTTTGTGAATAAATAGCCTCTAACTTTACACATGTTTCTTACCCTGGTGTGTATTTCCAGCATTCTTTCATTTCATGTTTCCTGTCCATCATGCAGGCAGGACTCCCCACCATTGACTCTGTTGCCTTCACATTGTCTCGGGAAAACAGGCAACATAATGGAGGACATTTTCTACTCCAGTCATTCCTTCTCACTGCTCCCATTGGGCACCACCAGACTCGGAACACAGCTTTTTCTCCCCTTATCAGATTTCTGATCAGTCCTTCCAGAAGCTAGGGTATAGTCTGAATCTCCTCCACCTTATTGAGGACATTAGACATTGTCCCTGGAATTGTGGTGCTTGAATTTGAGAACTTTATTCTGCACTCTATCTTTTCCTTCACTCTATCCATTGTAGTTGAGTTTGGCCTGATTGTATTTGCATATAGTATTATCTGATTTGACAGTACACAAACCAAATCTTTTCACTGTACCTCACTGCACGTGATGATAAATAACCTAAACAGTGTTTTGTATCTGAATTCCAGCATTACAGGAAATGCCTAAAATGCTTCGAGTTAAGCATCCTCTCAGTTCAGTTTAGTTTATTGTTAAGTGTACCGAGGTGCAGTGAAAAGCTTTGATGTGCTAACCAGTCAGCAGAAAGACAATACATGATTATAATTGATCCATTTATAGTGTAAAGATACATGATAAGGGAATAACATTCAGTGCAGGGTAAAGTCCAAGCCAGGATAGTCAGAGGGTTACCAAAGAGATAGATAGTAGTTCAGCACTGCTCTCTGGTTGTGGTAGGATGATTCAGTTGCCTGATAACAGCTGGAAACTGTCCCTGAATCTGGTGGCGTGCGTTTCACACTTCTATACCTTTTTCCTGATGAGAGAGGGAAGCAGAGGGCGTGGCCAGGGTGCAACTCATCCTTGATTCCGCTGCTGGCCATGCCGAGGCAGTGTGAGGTATAAAAGGAGTCAATAGAAGGGAATAGGAAGGAATTACAGATGCTGGTTTAAATCGAAGATAGACACAAAATGCTGGAGTAACTCAGCGGGACAGGCAGCATATCTGGAGAGAAGGAATGGGTGACCTTTCGGTCGAGACCCTTCTGAAACGTCACCCATCCCTTCTCTCCAGAGATGCTGCCTGCCCCGCTGAGTTACTCCAACATTTTGTGTCTATCTTCAATAGAAGGGAGGTGGGTTTGTGTGATGGTCTGGGCTGCTTAAAACAATTTGCTGCAATTTCTAGCACTTAGATGGAGCAATTCCCAAACCATCCTGAAAAATTCTTTCTATGGTGCATCTGTAGAAGTTGGTGAGAGTTATCTATAGGCCCCCAAACAGTAGCCTCGACATAGGGTGCAAGTTGAATCAGGAGATAAAATTGGCGTGTCAAAAATGTAATGCTACGGTGGTTATGGGAGATTTCAACATGCAGGTAGACTGGGAAAATCAGGTTGGAAATGGACCCCAGGAAAGAGAGTTTGTAGAGTGCCTTCGAGATGGATTCTTAGAACAGCTTGTACTGGAGCCTACCAGGGAGAAGGCAATTCTGGATTTAGTGTTGTGTAATGATCCTGATCTGATAAGGGGACTAGAGGTAAAAGAGCCATTAGGAGGCAGTGATCACAACATGATAAGTTTTACTCTGCAAATGGAAAGGCAGAAGGGAAAATCGGAAGTGTCGGTATTACAGTATAGCAAAGGGGATTACAGAGGCATGAGGCAGGAGCTGGCCAAAATTGATTGGAAGGAGGCCCTAGCAGGGAAGACGGTAGAACAGCAATGGCAGGTATTCCTGGGAATAATGCAGAGGTTGCAGGATCAATTTATTCCAAAGAGGTGGAAAGACTCTAAGGGGAGTAAGAGACACCTGTGGCTGACGAGGGAAGTCAGGGACAGCATAAAAATTAAGGAGAGGAAGTATAACATAGCAAAGAAGAGTGGGAAGACAGAGGATTGGGACTCTTTTAAAGAGCAACAAAAGTTAACTAAAAAGGCAATACGGGGAGAAAAGATGAGGTACGAGGGTAAACTAGCCAATAATATAAAGGAGGATAGCAAAAGTTTTTTTAGGTACGTGAAGAGGAAAAAAATAGTCAAGGCAAATGTGGGTCCCTTGAAGACAGAAGCAGGGGAATTTATTATGGGGAACAAAGAAATGGCAGACGAGTTAAACCGTTACTTTGGATCTGTCTTCACTGAGGAAGATACACACAATCTCCCAAATGTTCTAGGGGCCGGAGAACCTAGGGTGATGGAGGAACTGAAGGAAATCCACATTAGGCAGGAAATGGTTTTGGGTAGACTGATGGGACTGAAGGCTGATAAATCCCCAGGGCCTGATGGTCTGCATCCCAGAGTACTTAAGGAGGTGGCTCTAGAAATAGTGGAAGCATTGGAGATCATTTTTCAATGTTCTATAGATTCAGGATCAGTTCCTGTGGATTGGAGGATAGCAAATGTTATCCCACTTTTTAAGAAAGGAGGGAGAGAGAAAACAGGTAATTATAGACCAGTTAGTCTGACATCAGTGGTGGGGAAGATGCTGGAGTCAATTATAAAAGACGAAATTGCTGAGCATTTGGATAGCAGTAACGGGATCATTCCGAGTCAGCATGGATTTACGAAGGGGAAATCATGCTTGACTAATCTACTGGAATTTTTTGAGGATGTAACTAGGAAAATTGACAAGGGAGAGTCAGTGGATGTGGTGTACCTCGACTTTCAGAAAGCCTTCGACAAGGTCCCACATAGGAGATTAGTGGGCAAAATTAGGGCACATGGTATTGGGGGTAGGGTACTGACATGGATAGAAAATTGGTTGACAGACAGAAAGCAAAGAGTGGGGATAAATGGGTCCCTTTCGGAATGGCAGGCAGTGACCAGTGGGGTACCGCAAGGTTCGGTGCTGGGACCCCAGCTATTTACGATATACATTAATGACTTAGACGAAGGGATTAAAAGTACCATTAGCAAATTTGCAGATGATACTAAGTTGGGGGGTAGTGTGAATTGTGAGGAAGATGCAATAAGGCTGCAGGGTGACTTGGACAGGTTGTGTGAGTGGGCGGATACATGGCAGATGCAGTTTAATGTAGATAAGTGTGAGGTTATTCACTTTGGAAGCAAGAATAGAAAGGCAGATTATTATCTGAATGGTGTCAAGTTAGGAGGAGGGGGAGTTCAATGAGATCTGGGTGTCCTAGTGCATCAGTCAATGAAAGGAAGCATGCAGGTACAGCAGGCAGTGAAGAAAGCCAATGGAATGTTGGCCTTCGTAACAAGAGGAGTTGAGTATAGGAGCAAAGAGGTCCTTCTACAGTTGTACCGGGCCCTGGTGTGACCGCACCTGGAGTACTGTGTGCAGTTTTGGTCTCCAAATTTGAGGAAGGATATTCTTGCTATGGAGGGCGTGCAGCGTAGGTTCACTAGGTTAATTCCCGGAATGGCGGGACTGTCGTATGTTGAAAGGCTGGAGCGATTGGGCTTGTATACACTGGAATTTAGAAGGATGAGGGGGGATCTTATTGAAACATATAAGATAATTAGGGGATTGGACACATTAGAGGCAGATAACATGTTCCCAATGTTGGGGGAGTCCAGAACAAGGGGCCACAGTTTAAGAATAAGGGGTAGGCCATTTAGAACGGAGATGAGGAAGAACTTTTTCAGTCAGAGGGTGGTGAAGGTGTGGAATTCTCTGCCTCAGAAGGCAGTGGAGGCCAGTTCGTTGGATGCTTTCAAGAGAGAGCTGGATAGAGCTCTTGAGGATAGCGGAGTTAGGGGGTATGGGGAGAAGGCAGGAACGGGGTACTGATTGAGAGTGATCAGCCATGATCGCATTGAATGGCGGTGCTGGCTCGAAGGGCTGAATGGCCTACTCCTGCACCTAATGTCTATTGTCTATTGTAAGGGACATGCCGAACTTCCTAAGCTTTCTAAAGAAGCAGAGGCGTGGTGTGCTTTCTTAATCGTTGATTCAATAGGGGTGGTGCAGGAGAAATTGTTGGTGATATTGATTCCTAGGAATTTTAATTTTTCAATCAAAGGAAGCCTAAGCTTTCCAATGCTTTTGCTCTCAATCTTCTTTCCTAACTGTTTTGCAAAGACAATTCAGTAAACCGTCATTTTAATTACCCATTGTAACACATGTTTGATATAGTGGACTGACCTGCCGACCCACCCCTGGCTCCCACTGTCTCCCTGGCTGTTTAGACATCTGGTTTCTGACCCTACTCCCGGTTTGAAAAATGCACCGGCGAGCCTTTCTTCACCCACCGAAAGGACACAAAGTGCTGGAGTAATTCAGCGGGTGGTGGGGGGAAGATGGGAGGAGATGGCGGCGACCTGAAGGTTGGAAGTTGGGACTCCACCCACCACTGCCACATCCTTCAGCCCTGGAGTCACTGACATACTCCACCTTGGAGGCAACAGCAGGTGAGCGGGGAGGGAGCCCTAGGGTGACCAAGCAAATTCTGTCCGTAGGGGCACACTGAAGAGCTACAGCATGAGCTACAACAACAGTCGTGTGAACCGGTGATGAAGGGCTCACTGGTACAGACCAGCAGCATCAGCACCTAGTTTTAAGGTGAAACGACACAAAATGCTGGAGACACTTGGCCGACTGAATCCTGACCTGTTGAATTACCTCCAGCACTTTGTCCTTTCAGAGGGTGAAGAAAGGCCTGCTGGTGCATTTTGGGAGTTGGGAGTAGGTCGGAATCCAGAGCTATAAACGGCCAAGGAGATGGTTGGCATGGGGATGGGTTGGCAACTCATTCCATTCATAGTCATTTTACATTTGTTTTATTTATGTTACTGAGACGCCATGGTGCTTTAGAGACACGGCAGCGATGTCATTAGTAGGCCAGGGATGTATTGTCATTTCATTATCATGTGATCTTTGTTGGTCCAGAAATTCCAGAAAAGTTCTGGAACAGAGGGTGCTGGAAAATCGGTGTTCAACCTGTACTTGAATTAGGAGGACCAAACAAATTTGGGACTTGGAAATGCAAATAGTTACTTTTACTTTGCTCGAATTTTGCATGCAATTCAAGAAGCTGAAAGAGACGTAGCAGCGCACTATTTCAATAGACAATAGACAATAGGTGCAGGAGTAGGCCATTCAGCCCTTCGAGCCAGCACCGCCATTCAATGCGATCATGGCTGATCACTCTCAATCAGTACCCCGTTCCTGCCTTCTCCCCATACCCCCTCAAGTTTCAGTTACTTAAACTTGGAAATTCCTAATTTAGCCTATCCAGTGTTCATCTCTGGAAATTGAAAAATACAGTTTGGATAATTTAAATTATTGTTCATAAAGTTTAACATAATTAGAAACTTGGAAATAGACAATAGACAATAAACAATAGGTGCAGGAGTAGGCCATTCGGCCCTTCGAACCAGCACCACCATTCAATGTGATCATGACTGATGTGAATGTGCAGTAATGTGAAATGCTGCACTTGGTCCCCTCATCCAAAACATTGATGTTAGATTGATAATTGTGGCATTTGCAGTAATTCCTGTATAATCTCATTAGTTCTCGACTGTCAAACTGGGAAATGCCCATTTAGTTGTTCTACTTGCTTTGTTAAGTTCTCAGTCCTATTATTTTAATGGAGAATAATAAAGCCAGTTTGTGAGTTTATTATTCTACTTTTCCACCAGGCTATCACTGTCCAGGAACTTCCTGCTGTGTTGGTGTTCAAAGATGGAACCTACTACATGTATGATGGTGAGTAGAGAAGGATGGTTTGCTCTTAATTCAAGTTTGTTTAAAGGCTTTTTTGTGGAGATGGTTGGAGAGCAGTAGATTCAAGTAAAGCAATAAAATGAAATTGGTCTTGGTACATTTTTCTTTGTACTTCCAAGCAGTGAAGCATTAAAGCCTTTACCACCTTGTTACTTTAATTAAATAGTGCCTTTAAGAACAATTTGACTCTCCAAGCAGTGCTCTTGAATTCTGTGCAGATATTTGTGGCATTGCCTTCAGATTTACTTTAATTGGCAAATCTTCACTTTACTGACTCTTTAAGTGGTTTGAATTTGTAACCAAAGTACTCTTCTTTCTCATTCTTTCTTTTTGTGTTAGTTAATATATCTATTCATGAACTTGTGCTGTTTCACAAGTACAGAATGGATAATTTACTGTGGAACATTAAAGTGGTGATGTTGTCAAGTCCTGGAGCCTCTGCAGGTGTTGGAAACCTGGCAGGATCCTGCGATGTGTACAGGCTATTTTGTAGGTTTCAAGATTTTCCTTTTGTTTGCCTAATTCCATTCACATAATTATGCAGTTTGTTCTATTGTTCTACTTTGACCTGCACTTTTACTGTTTTATTCACCCTTCATTGTGCCACTGACCCCATATTCCATAAGGATACTGGATTGGTTGATCAACTCTAAATGTGTTTAGATAGCAACATGCAGCACTCTGAAAGCAAAATGTAAATTTCGCATGATTGCATTTTATTTTTGACTGATTTCTTTTTGAGATTTATGTTTTATCAGTTTAAAATAATCCAGGTCTGTGAGTAATTGCTGGTCTGTACAACTAGTACACGAGTGTAAATGATGCTGCAGAGCTTCAAAAAGTCCCAAGTAATTAAGTAAACACTTGAATAAAAATACTTGTACTCATTCACTAGTAAATGCCGAGAGTTCCATCCAAAACACCCGTCATTTACTGTTCTTGAATCTAAATGTCTGAGCTTTTCATGTATGTGCAGGTGTATTTAATTGTCGTATGCACTGGAATGGATCAATTACTGCAGATTTCCAGGCATATCAACGTTTAAAAAAATAACAAATAAGTATCCTTCATGATGGGCTGATCCAGGAGATCCATGGGATTCATGGTGACTTGGTCATTTGGATTCCGAATTGCTTATCCACAGAAGCAGGTGGTGGAATGATGTTTTTTTGACTGGAGGTCCATGACCAGTGGTGTTCCTTGGGGATCTGTGCTGTAACCTCTTTGACTTGTGTGTGCTCTTTGACGTCATATGAGAAACCAAATGACAACCAAATCTGAGATTGGTTAGCTCTTGGAGAAACAGCATGTGTCTAAGACTGCATCGCTCTGGTTTTGGTGGTGTAAATGCAGCTTAATTTGTGACCGCCACCAAAATTTACAATTTGTTTTACATTCAGTTTTAATGTAAACCCATGAAGATTGGAAGGGTGCTTTCTGGCAAATAATTTAAAAGATCCAGACCACATCTTGGTACTAATGCATTCTGATCTGTGCCCAGCCTATCTTCACTATTATAGTGCCTTTGGCTTGTAGGCACAGGCTGCAATGGGAGGGCAAGGGTGTTGGCTTTCAATGCCCCTGAATCAAATCAATAGATTTTGATTTGATATTGCGGTAGTTATTGGGCAGAGGACGGGACATGACTCTGTATTAGAAGAATACAGGCCCATAACTTGCAGTCAGCACTAAGGTAGTGGGTCTCAATTCTAATTTTGTAGAGAGCTGTCCATAAAGGTATAACAATTGTCCCCTGGTCCAGCACTTGTACCCAATGGGTAATTTCTGTATAAGACATCCCTGGCGTCCAGTATCCTTGATGCATCAAATTGGTAACCAACCATTTTTTAAAAATGTTCAGAGAACACAACTCCAGAAAGCAAAAAGTTCATATTTTAATTAACTTCTGTACATTATAGTAAGTGCTGAGAAGATAAAATTAAAAGTGGTACATCTGATTGTACAAAGTTTCAGTAACATAAATCAATTAATGGTACATAATCTTATGAATAAAATATTTGGAAATAGTTTAATGAAATTGCTGTCATATATAAAATTGGAGAGAAATAATATTTGGGTGTTACTGTAGCTTAATACAACATTAAAAACTTAAATCACATAAGTCACATGAGCGGCACAGCGGTAGAGTTGCTGCCTTACAGCGAATGCAGCGCCGAAGACCCAGGTTCTGTCTGTATGGAGTTTGTACGTTCTCCCAGTGACCTACATGGGTTTTCTCCAAGATCTTCGGTTTCCTCCCACATTCAAGACATACAGTTAAAGTGCGGTTGTAGTAGGCCCATGACAGAAAGGTCGGAATGGGAGGGGGAGTTGAAGTGCTCGGCCACCGGGAGATCAGTTTGGCCAATGCGGACCGAGCGCAGGTGTTGAGCGAAGCGATCGCCGAGCCTGCGCTTGGTTTCGCCAATGTAAATAAGTTGACATCTAGAGCAGCGGATGCAATAGATGAGGTTGGAGGAGGTGCAGGTGAACCTTTGTCTCACCTGAAAAGACCTGACATCAGTCTGAATCCAACTTTAGATAGTTCCTCTGTCCCTCTCTTCCCCTCCTCCTTCCCAGATCTCCCTCTATCTTCCTGTCTCCACCTATATCCTTCCTTTGTCCCGCCCCCCTGACATCAGTCTGAAGAAGGGTCTCGACCCAAAACGTCACCCACTCCTTCTCTCCTGAGATGCACCCTGACCTGCTGAGTTACTCCAGCATTTTGTGAATAAATACCAGGTATGTAGGTTAATTGACTTGATAAATGTAAAAATTGTCCCGAGCGGGTATAGGATAGTGTTAATGTGCGACGATCGCTGGTCAGCGCGGATCCGGTGGGTCGAAAGGGCCTGTTTCCGCACTGTATCTCTAAACTAAACTAAAAAAGTTCATATGTCATAGGAGCAGAATTAGGCAATTTGGTCCATGGAGTCTACTCTGCCCTTCAATCATGGCTGATCTACCTTTCCTTCTCACCCCCATTCTTCTGCCTTCTCACCATAACACTTGACACCCTTACTAATCCAGAATCTGTCAATCTCTGCCTTATAAATACTGAATGATGCAGCAAAGTGCACATTTTTCAAGGCACTTAAAAGCTGCACTAATTAATACATATGTGGAATTCCTGTCCGTTCAAGTGATTTGGCAATCTTTGCAAAATAATGAGGTTCTTACTGACTTTGGACTAGTACAAGTCTAGAGTGTACAAATAAAGATAAATGGGAGCAGTTGAGTGTAAGGAGTAGCAATCTTAATTTTTTAAATAATAAATCTGGTTCCATCAGGAAAGTTTCTGGCATTACCAACCAAGACTACATTAAAATGATAAAGAATATGTTAAAAAATAACCCCTAGAACGTTTTCAACATAGTAGATTAATTCATGACGCAAGTAATGACTTAATCATCATTATCCCTATGTGGTTAGGGATAAATGCAAGAATACTTCTCTTTTACATGAGAGGCACAATGGGAAAGGAGAGGTGATGGCCATAGAGATGATTTTGACGGAGGGGGGGGGGGGGGGGGGAAGGAGAGATATAAGATAATTGTATCATGGGACGTATTTAATTGCAAAAGGCTGCAAAAATTATGGTAAGAATATTTTTGTGCTTTTGCTAACAGTCCTGGACAAAATACAAGTAAATAAATTAATGAAGCATGTAGCAAGCGTAATCATGTGTGGACTGGGCAAGCCAAATTAGTGAAGTGCCTCAGAGAATGAATTGAAAAGAGACCTTCAAGATCTCCTCCTCGGCTGATATTTTGAGGAACTATTCTAATACTGTAAACTAAGACAATTTTAGTTTGCAATACTAAACTAATGGACCTGGTAGGCATAATAAACTTGCATAATACGTTTCTGAGAGTAACATGCCCTGAAATCAGGGTATCAACATTCAACTAGATTTTTTTTTTAGATTTAGATTTAGAGATACAGCGCGGAAACAGGCCCTTCGGCCCACCGAGTCCGCGCTGCCCAGCGATCCCCGCACATTAACACTATCCTACACACACTAGGGACAATTTTTAAAAACATTTATCCAGTCAATTAACCTACAAACCTGTACGTCTTTGGAGTGTGGGAGGAAACCAAAGATCTGAGAAAACCCACGCAGGTCACGGGGAGAACGTACAAACTCCGTACAGACGGCGCCCATAGTCAGGATTGAACCTGAGTCTCCGGCGCTGCATTCGCTGTAAGGCAGCAACTCTACCGCTGTGCCACCGTTTACATAAGTAAATTATGTAAACAAGGTTGGGAGATAATTTATAGTTCTTGAAATCGTATAACTTCATTGAAAATAAAAAGTAACAATCCCCATAGCAACTTAAGTTTAATTTTCCAGTATGTTTTAAAAACAATGTGTTTTTGTGATTATAGTATCAAAATACAATCATATTCCAAATTGGTGAAAACAAGGAAAATAGACCACAGAACTTCCTCATGACAAGAGATTAGAACTGTACAAAAAAACAATCATAATGTCTGTGCCTAACATGATACCTCTGTAAACAAATCCCCTTCGCCTGCAAGTGATCTAAATCCCATCATTCCCTGCATATCCATTTGCCTAGCTACAACTCTCTTAAGCACCACTGTCATATCTGCTTCCACCATTACCCTGCATTGCATTCCAGGGTAACCTTCCACTCTCAGTGTAATAATATTTACCCTGCACATCATCTTTAAACTTTGCCCTTCTCACCTTAAACCTATGCCCTCTAGTCCTTGTTATTTCCCCTTTTGGGGGGGGGGGGTTTACCATCTACCCTATCCATGTCTTTTTTCCGGTTGTCCTTTTCCCTTGTGGTGGTGGAGGCAGTTATGATCGTGGCATTTAAGCAGCTCTTGTATAAGCACATGAATGTAAGGAAATGGAGAGAGATGGATCAGATGCAGGCAAAAGTTAGTTCAGCTTGACATACTTTGCGTGGACATTGTGGACAGATGGGCCTGTACAGTTCTATGTTAACGTTTGACATTCCAGAGAAAACAATCCAAGTTTGTCCAACCTCATGGTTAATAGCCTTTAATCCAGACAGCATCCTGGTAAACCTCTTCTGCACCTTCTCCAAAGCCTCCACATCCTTCCAGAACATCTAGACCAGAACTGTACACGGTGCTCACATCGACACAGGCAAGGGAGGAGGAAGAACAATTGAAGTCGATAAAGACCATCACATTACTGAAGAGATTTTCTGAACCACAAATGTCAATGTTTTTATTTTCCCATCACTATTTTCAGTTGCTCTATCATTTGTCACAATCATTCTGTTGCGGCATTCTTTGAGACATTTGGGATGCACCAGTGTGAGGTGTTGACGTTTCCGGCAGAGGCTGTTGTACTGAAGCTTGTACCCATGGTTTGACACATTTGCTAGCATTTGTTGAATAATTTCATTTTTGTAGCCTTCAATGAGATCTGCTAACTTGTTTGACATTGGAAAGTAGACAGATAGATGAATGCCATTGCTAACCATGGTCACATCCTGTTCAATGCCATTGGGCAGATTGTACTTGACCTTCTTGAAGATGTTGATTATGGCTTTATCTTGGCAGAACACCTGTAAAGTCATTCTTTGCTTTATGGCGTTGTATCTGATGAATGCTGAGAATGGTGTGTTGCACAGGTCCCAGCTATGAAAGCAAGAGAATAGTTTACAAGCAGAAGTATTTGAAAGTAATTGAAATTATTTGAAATATAATTTTTTACCCAAGAGACTTTTGGAGGGTTAGTTATTGAATATATTCATGACAGTGATATTTTGTTAAGGAAATGGAGGGACATGGAATCAGTGCTAGATAAAAGCACTGAGTTAGAAGATTAACATAGATCTTATGGCATGGCAGAGCAGACATAAAGGGCTGAATATATTTTTCCTATTTTGTATTATTTAAACAAGTAACTGCTAATATGTTAACACCATCAATGAATCAGTTATACATTTTACATTTAAGACCTGTAGCAACTAAATCATATCAGAGTATTATACTTGAAAAGCAAAACTTACCATGGAAGAAGCAGGAGCATTCTGAGCAACATTTCTTCACTGCAGCAGAGCTATTACTATTTCAGGTATATTCTAGCTTCTGTTATATACTGAGAATCTAGGGGAAATCCAGTTTCATCAGCTGGGTTTCATTTCATTACAAAAAGAAAGTGAAAATAATGAATTAGTCACAGCAATGACAAATGTTTAAATTATTTTAAAATGTATGCGCTAGAAGAAATATATCTACAATGAATTATTAATCCTTGTCCTTAGAAGTAACCCACATAATTTAAAATTTTAATATTTTGAAACTTTTATATTTATGGGCAGATATAAATTTAGGTGATGTATTTTAACATTTGTTATTTTTAAATGGTTTTGCACAAAGTTTGACCACAGCATGTATGTTTGCCAGACCTGCTCTATTCTGCTGCCCCTTACTTCCCTTTTTCTCCATTTTGTTCTAAATTTAGAATTGGCAGTAATACAGGGCTAAACATTTTCTCAAGAGCTATCCTTTTCTCATTATTATATACTGCAATATCTTCAAGAAGTTGGAAATCTATTTAATAACCAACTACTTAACCCCTGACTTGTTATTTATTCATTGTAATGCAGTGGCTTTTTTAATAATCAACTAGAAAAGAGGGCCCGTTGGGCCCGTCCCCACACCCCCCATTCTCTCCTCCCCCAGCCCCACCCTTACTCTCCAAGTGTGCCCGTTGGGGAGGGCCCGTTGGGCCCGTCCCCACACCCCCCATTCTCTCCTCCCCCAGCCCCACTCTTACTCTCCAAGATGTTTTGGTTTTTTTTCCTAATCAGATGTGCAGTACTTTGGTCAACGTGGGTTGTTTTTAAATGTGCTATACAAATAAAAGTGACTTGACTTGACTTGACTTGACTTGCAATAACAAAAAAGACTTCTTGGAAGCTTTTCGAAACAATGTAGCCGTCACAAGCTGAAAACTAAATCCTTGCTGAAAACTAAATCCTTTTCTGGAAACTTTTGGAAACAAATGTAGCCCCTTGAAGAAAAGGGTTAGAAATGAAAATTTAAACTTTAATATCTCTCTAGCTTTAAAAAGGTAGCTTCAATTTGAACGAAAGTACTTACAATAGTTGCCCAGGTTAATTGTGAATACGGCGGTACAAAAATCGTAGCGCTTTGGTGTACCGTCTTGGAGGAGTAGGGTTTGTAAGTTAAACTTCCGTACATACACACATACATCCCTACATACGAACGCAGAGTTTTAGTATTATACTAGAAAAGAGGGCCCGTTGGGCCCGTCCCCACACCCCCCATTCTCTCCTCCCCCAGCCCCACTCTTACTCTGTCCTCCTGATCTGTGTATGTCAAGTGACCACTATAGCCTTCTTTTTTTTTTTTTTTTCCTAATCAGATGTTTTGGGTTTTTTTCCTAATCAGATGTGCAGTACTTTGGTCAACGTGGGTTGTTTTTAAATGTGCTATACAAATAAAAGTGACTTGACTTGACTTGACTTGACTTGCAATAACAAAAAAGACTTCTTGGAAGCTTTTCGAAACAATGTAGCCGCCGTCACAAGCTGAAAACTAAATCCTTGCTGAAAACTAAATCCTTTTCTGTAAACTTTTGGAAACAAATGTAGCCCCTTGAAGAAAAGGGTTAGAAATGAAAATTTAAACTTTAATATCTCTCTAGCTTTAAAAAGGTAGCTTCAATTTGAACGAAAGTACTTACAATAGTTGCCCAGGTTAATGGTGAATACGGCGGTACAAAAATCGTAGCGCTTTGGTGTACCGTCTAGGAGGAGTAGGGTTTGTAAGTAATCTTCCGTACATACACATATACATACATACATACGGAATGTTGGACCGCAGAGTTTTAGTATTATATAGAGATATAGAGATAGACTAGAAAAGAGGGCCCGTTGGGCCCGTCCCCACACCCCCCATTCTCACTCCCCCAGCCCCACTCTTACTCTCCAAGTGTGCCCGTTGGGCCCGGAAAAGAGGGCCCGTTGGGCCCGTCCCCACACCCCCCATTCTCTCCTCCCCCAGCCCCACTCTTACTCTCCAAGTGTGCCCGTTGGGGAGGGCCCGTTGGGCCCGTCCCCACACCCCCCATTCTCTCCTCCCCCAGCCCCACTCTTACTCTGTCCTCCTGATCTGTGTATGTCAAGTGACCACTATAGCCTTCTTTTTTTTTTTTTTTTCCTAATCAGATGTTTTGGGTTTTTTTCCTAATCAGATGTGCAGTACTTTGGTCAACGTGGGTTGTTTTTAAATGTGCTATACAAATAAAAGTGACTTGACTTGACTTGACTTGACTTGCAATAACAAAAAAGACTTCTTGGAAGCTTTTCGAAACAATGTAGCCGCCGTCACAAGCTGAAAACTAAATCCTTGCTGAAAACTAAATCCTTTTCTGTAAACTTTTGGAAACAAATGTAGCCCCTTGAAGAAAAGGGTTAGAAATGAAAATTTAAACTTTAATATCTCTCTAGCTTTAAAAAGGTAGCTTCAATTTGAACGAAAGTACTTACAATAGTTGCCCAGGTTAATGGTGAATACGGCGGTACAAAAATCGTAGCGCTTTGGTGTACCGTCTAGGAGGAGTAGGGTTTGTAAGTAATCTTCCGTACATACACATATACATACATACATACGGAATGTTGGACCGCAGAGTTTTAGTATTATATAGATAGATAGATAGATAGATATAGAAGATAGATAGATAGATATAGAAGATAGATAGATAGATAGAAGATAGATAGATATTATATAGATAGATAGATATTATATAGATAGATAGATATAGATATAGATAGATATAGATATAGATATAGATAGATAGATATAGAAGATAGATATATATAGAATAGATAGATATAGATATAGATGGCTCTTTCACTGAAACTGCACAAAAATTAGAGGAAATGGTGTGTGTCATTCTTAACACCCCTATCCTGAAATACTTGTTTGCGTTTAGTTATTCTATGCAAAGGCTTTTTATATCAAAGGATGATCTTTCACTAGCCTTGGATTCCTGTAAGTGATTGCCGGGTAACCTTTCACTGTTACCAAACATTCCTGACATTTCTTTCACATAAGAATGCTGCAAAATAATATTCAGTGCAAATAATCCAAAACTAAATTATTATTGTAAATGTGTTGCGGTCAATTTGGGAGCATATAAATCAAACATTTTTAATTTTTCACAGTAGTGAAAACATTCCATTTATACCCTGGCTCTTTTCTTGGAATAAATAAATTGGGGTAGAATGGAAATACTCCCCTCCAAATCTTCTGTCCATTTGGGATGGCACAGCTGGTGGAGCTGCTGTCTCTCTGTGCCAAAGAGCCAGGTTCAATAGACAATAGGTGCACGAGTAGGCCATTCGACCCTTCGAGCCAGCACCACCACCATTCAATGAGATCATGGCTGATCATTCTCAATCAGTACCCCGTTCCTGCCTTCTCCCCATACCCCCTGACTCCGCTATCCTTAAGAGCTGAATGCATTCAGAGAATTGGCCTCCACTGCCTTCTGAGGCAGAGAATTCCACAGATTTACAACTCTCTGACTGAAAA